>NW_026948501.1:1292500-1927921 GCF_035770615.1 Melospiza melodia melodia | reverse complement strand
TTTAAGAGCGCGCAAGAGAGGTTCCTATCAGAGTGTCAGCTTGTAGGAGAGAGAGTACCCATAGAAAACTGCTTTGTGCACAAAGACCCTCGTGAGAAAAGGAGGCTGTGAGTATCATGAGGTTTTGGGTCGGGGGGCAGCTGTATGTGTGTGTGAGTGTGTGTGGAGTGTCTGAGACGGGGCTGGGCAGTCCCAGACCCCCGAAGTGATTGGGACCTCCCAGTACCCCGCGTTTTCGCATTCTCCGCGAGGAGACCGGCCAGGAAAGGAGGGAAGTGAAAGAAAAGTGAATGAGTGGGGACCCCGGGAGGGTTTGACCCAGGGGGAAGGAGGGGATCCTGGTCCAGGCACCTGTGGGAAGGTCCTTGGGCAGGAGGGATTTACTCAGTAGGGAGACTGAGAGAGTGAATGAATAGGTTCAATTTCCTTGGAGGGGTTGGTAGCAGGCAATTTAGTATGTGATTAGATGGTGAGAGGACGGGGCTAATAGATTGAGAAAGAGGGAGAGATAGGAGTGGAACAAGTAGATTGCAGAGGGAGAGACAGGAGTGGAACAGGTAGATTGAAAAGGCAGTGTGACAGAGTAGTAAGTGAGGAAGCTGAGCCACGAGGTGAGTGTGGCAAACTAAGACTCTCCTGGTACCGGGAATTCTTAGTTTGTCACCGCCAGAAATGGGTCAGGAAAAAAGTAAGTTCCTTGACCCAGGGGCTGTGGATTGTGTGGAAAATTCGCAGTCGTTTGAGGTATCTGGGAACCGTGAGGGGGGTTCTCCGGGGGGGGCATTCCTCAGGGACAGCCCACTGGGGATGATAATACGGCTTTGGGATGAATGGGAATCCCAAAGTGGAAAAAGTAAACAGAAAATAGTTAAGTATTACATGTTTAAATGGACAAAGGGAATGATCCAGCAAGATAATTTATATTGGCCCAAGTTCAGATCATTTGAGGATTAGATTTGCCAGGCTCTAAATATATATGTGAATTCAAAAGACCCTGTTAATCAGGAGGAGAGTGAGTATGCTGCCTTCTGGAGTCCCGAGGGGAGACATCAGGAAGAAGCTGGAAAAATTAGAAGACTGGCAGGACAGGGGACTTCAGGAGTTACTGAGAGGAGCACAGAAGATGTTTGTGAACAGAGATGAGAAAAAGCAGAAAGCAGATGCCAGAATTTTGGTGACGGCAGTTAGAGAAATGCAGGGAGCTTTGAATACAGAAAAAAAAAAAAAAAAAAAAAAAACGCAGGTAAAAACAAACAGCAGATGTCAGGATCTATTTTTAGGAATACAGGACCTCTGTTTGTTTTTTCCCGCCACAAGAAAGGGCACTTACAAATTTCTTGTCCTACCTTGAAGGGTGCGGGACCCACCTGTTTTTACTATCATAAAAAGGAGCACCTACAAAAAAAAAAATGGTTGCAGGAAGAAAGAGCAAGATGAGGAAACTTTTCAGGAGGTCAGGGGCTCTGTTTAATGAAGGGGACCGAAACACCACCAGAAGAGCCTTGATAAGTTATATTTTTAGTAAATACAGGAGTTTCTGAGCCGACAGTGACAAAATTATCCCAGGGATGTGAGAGAAGTCGTGAGCGAGTTTCAGTAATCGGAATTACAGGAGAGGCTTTCCCTGTTCCTGTAATAAAAGGAGTGCAAATTGAAAGAGATGAGAAATTTAGAGTAAATGACTTATTGTTGATACCAGAAGCCGAGAATAATTTGTTAAGCAGAGACCTAATAATAGCCTTAAATTTACAGATAAAACCCTGTGAAGGAAAACTTAAAATTTATTCTTCACCTGAACAAGATAATCTAGAAATTAATGACATGGGTTGGCATTCAGGTGAAGTGGGAAAAAGTTTAGGGTAAAGGAGTCTGGTCCCCCTAGTCCCCTCCTGGTGAGCATAAGCCTGTGAATTTTATGCATTATTCCGTACATTATTAATAGTAAAAGGGCGAGAAGGGACTATTTATACAGACTCCAAATATGCTTTTAGTATAGTACCTACTTTTAGAAAAATTTGGAAGGAAAGGGGACTTATAAACACTCAAGGGAAAGGGTTAATACACGGGGGATTGATAATTCAGATACTTGAAGCTTTAAAAGGCTCCAAGAAAATAGCAGTAGTTCATGTAAAGGAACACCAGAGAGGGAGGGATATTAGAGTCAGAGAAATAATTTGGCTGATGAAGAAGCAAAAAGAGCGACCTTAAGAAAAAGAGATACTGAAATCATGACCTTACACAAAAAATAGAAATTCAGCAGGAGACACTTTCCCTTCTGCTAGCAGAACTGGCAGCTATAAGGAAATTAGGAGCAACATTTAAGGAGGGAAAGTAAGTTTTTCCTGATGGCAGGATTATGATGCCAAAGCCAGTGGCACATTAGATCTTAGATAACTTGCACAGATGGACACACTGGGGAACAGGGGCCTTTTGTGATCACTTTTAAAACTGTATGGGTGTATAAGGATATTAGAAATTAGAAAGGAAATTACTCAGGGGTGTCTCACCTGCTAAAAGGTAAAGAAGAAGTTGAGGAGCCCTCCCTGTGGAGGATGCAAACCAGCCTACAGTCTATTTGAAAAGATCCAGGTTGATTTTATAGACTTGCTTAAAGTGGGTTGGTGAAATATTTGTTAGTTATAATAGATCAATTCACTCAGTGAGTTGAAGCATTTCCAGCAGCTCGGGCTACAGTTCAAACAGTAGCTAAAATATTGTTGGAACATGTAATTCCAAGAATGTGATAATATGGTGGGATTTAGGTTGATTTATATTAAGCCTGATTTATTAAGAAGGAACTAAGCATCCTCGAGTGGCTACGGACCGCAATTCCCTTGAGCTCGGAGGCAGAAGAACGCCGGTGGAAAAAGAATAAAAGACTTTCTGAATCGGTGGGAACGACCTAAAAAGATGGAAGATCTCTTCCAGGATCACCCACCTGCAACATTATTAGAATTGATTACAGAACTGCAATTCCAGGAACTGAGATTGATAACACCTGTTGTTAAAAGAGCTCAGAGACAAGTAAAAGGTTGGGAGTGTGGTAAACATGGTTTAGGGTGTCATCCATGGTTATGTATTGTTTGCACACTTTGCTTTAACTCATGGTGGAAAGTAAGAGGGAAGAGAAGGAGCAACAATTGATTTGCTTGCTTTTCTATGGTTATGTATTTAGCCTGCTAATTATAGAACACATTGCTAGTGATTTTTTTTGGATACCTTTGAGATTGTGAGATGGGACCCTTCCATCAGCAATTGGATTAATAGAGAACTTAGATCAATCGGTTCTTGCTATATTGGCTATAGCACAAATAAGAGAACAAGCAGCTCATAATATTATAGACCAATGTCTCAAAATTGATAGTTGTGGTGGAGAAGAAGTCTATATACCACATCATAGGCACATTCCAAGGGCACACTGGCGCTGCGAGTGTGCCTATTGGAGGCGGTGACTTAATGAACTCCCCGCCCTTGAAGCAAAAAATAATTAGAAAAAAATCTTATTGTGGTTGGCACATCCTGAAATTTTGGAAAATACAGGTTTATGGTACTCCGGCCTAATCTTTTCCCTGTTCTTTTTGTTTTAATTATTGCTTCTTAACCAGCTAGAACTGGGGGGGAAATGGCATTTAAAAGGAGACAAGCAAACTCTGTGGGACTATGGGTACCAAGGAAACCAAAAGCACCAGTGACTAGATCCCGGGATATTACCTTTGCTACCGAGAAGACTGGCATCTCAGCACTTGGTTGCAACCCAAGGGGCCTTGAGAAAGGTAGAAAGGTAGATTTCCTGAGGATTATTTTCACTGTGATCATTATCATACCCTGGGCAGTTGGCCAAAGCCAGAGAGCCACACTGGACAGAGTTTCAGCAATGAAAAAGCAAACCAGGCAAAAACCAAGTCCCAGCAATTTCAACATTTGTGACTACTGCAATCACCCTGTGTGGATTAAGGACAAGATGGAAGCTGTGTTTGTTACACACCCATATGTTAGTTCTGCCTGCTACAATCGCAACAGCGTTACAGATGTTTGTATTAAGGAAGGAAAGATGTCTTGGGTAAGGAAAAATTTGGGATATAATGGACGAGCTCCGTATCCCATGGTAATCAGATTGTCTCTCAATATGAAAGGGTTTTTTGTTTTGAAAGAGATGATAATGGAGATGATCCAAGTATAGGCATTGGAAATCGAGCACTAAAAGAAAAATGGAAAGAGAAAATAAAAGAAGAAAAAGAAACAAAGGGGAATAGAGGAAAGAAGAGGAGAACAGAGTCAACAGAATTGGCTGAATTGTATAAACTCCTAAACCGGTACTACAAAGATTGGGATTTGCCAGCCTCAAATAAGAATCTGTGGGATTGATGCAAATGATTGCTACAGAATTGGGAATATCCAAATGTGGGATTTGTGGAGGTCTAAAAATGGCTAAAAGATGGCCATGGAAAGGTGAGAGCTTAGCTCCAGAGCAAATTTTAAAGTGGAACCACACCCAAATTTCTGGAACAGTGAAGAGACCTGCAAGATGGATTTTAAGCCATCAAGTAATTGGAATCATTTGTATAACTCGAGAAGGAAGGAAATTTAATAAAGTAGTAGGGCATACTTCTTGTAAATCCACATTGGTGGTCAATATGGATAATCGTTCAAAAATTTGGCAACCTGAAAACCCTGTTGGATATTGGGGACCAATAAAAGAAATAAATTGTGAATGGCATGAACAGATTAATTTATGCTGGTACAAAAGTCCTGGAGCTAACCCCTACCAATCCATCGACAGCCTGAGGTCTTATTGGGAACAACCGGAGAAAACTGATTAGAGATGGAAAGCCTCAGATGGGATATATTGGATTTGTGAGCAACGAGCATACAGTGAGTTACCTCAAAAATGGAGAGGGAACCTGTACTTTGGGAGTAATACAACCCTCCTTCTTTGTTCTACTGAGGTCTAGGAGCAATGTGCTAGGAACTCCACTGTATGAAACCATGCAGTGGAATAAAGGAGATTTGAATTTAAATTTTCCAACAGCAGGAGGGAATCAAAAATGGGAGGAGGATGAATGGCCTGCAAAACAAATTATAGCATATTATGACCCAGCAACACGGGCTCAGGATGGGTCATGGGGATATAAGACCCCAGTTTATCTGTTGAATAGATTAATAAGGCTCCAAGCAGTAGTGAAGGTGATGTCAAATCACACCTCCGGTGCCTTAAAAATGTTGGCCAGGCAATATACAGAAATGTGTGTGTTTGTGTACCAAAACAGGATCGCCCTAGACTGTCTGTTAGCAGAAGAAGGAGGAGTTTGTAAGAGATTTAATGAATCTGAGTGCTGTGTAGAAATTGATGATTATGGGGAAGCTATCACAGGACTTGCAGAAGAAATTAAAAGGGTGGCTCATGTACCAGTACAAAAGTGGAATTCAATCTTGAAACAGATTGGTGGGGTAACCTCTTTGGAAGTGTTTGGAGGAAAAAGTTAGAGTTCATGTGCTATGCTCAATTCTGAGACTTCTGTTTCTGCCTTGTATGATTTTGTGTTTTATTAGGTTAATTCATTCAGTGATTCAGGGGATGCAGATTACAACAATGTCTCTAGATTCAGAATCAGCAGGAAAAGGAAAACCAAGATCTATAATGGTATTAAAAGCTAAATCGACTGCTGTTAAAGAACTAGGGCTTAAAAAGATGGAAATAGACAGGAAATGCTAACTAAACTTGCAAGAGAGTGTGAAAGACTAGAAGTAGTAATAGAAATGTTGGAAAAGTTTGAAGCTAAAAAGAGACAAGGAGAAAACCAAAATTTTGAAAAATATAAAAGATATCAGGGCACAGGCTTTTAAACACAGCACGAATCATAATGATCAAAAAGAGAAATGGGGGATTTGTGATAAATAGGTATGACTCGTGCTGATAAAAATTGAAAGAGTAATTGATATTGATACAGTAATTAATATTTGAGAATAATAAACAGTTAAAAAGTTCTAATACCAAAGAAGAGAGGGAGAGGAGGGGCTCCACCCAACCCCCTTTCCCAGCAGATGCTTTCAAGGACCACAGGAAAGAAACTGAAGATACAGCTGATAGAAATGAGCAAAGAACCTGGTTGCGTCCCAGAAAATGTTAATTATAAGGGATTTATTGCTTTGATATATAGATGCAGTCATATGTTAGTCTTGGCTTACATTGTACTGGCTTGGTGCGCATGTGTAACCCAAAGGTGAATTAAAGGACAAAGAGGAAGAGGAGAGGTCTTCATCCAAAACGACCCCCAAAGACTTCTGCAACCTCCAAACCGAGTGGTAGCACATGCGTGATAAGGGTGGTAATGAGGGCGGAGATAGAGATATGATGAACCGAAAATGGGAGGAGATGGCATTGACACATGGCATATAAGGGGAGATTTTCACTTGGCAAACACCTACGTGATGTGGCAAGGGTCCCAGAACTCTGCCCTCCGTACCCCGCGGTTATTTTTGCTTATGCGCTATTATTGGAACCACATTATCCCTTATTATAATCAAATTATATTGTACCCAATTTTATATTTTTATATTAACTATTCAAATAAAATTGTTACTACTTTTAATATTGTTTGGTTTTTCTATGATGTGATAATTGGGCAAACATAACAAAACGAATCAATAAAATAAATTCAAACTGCAACAATCAAGAGCATCTTCAGACACACAGCCCAACCGACCAGCAATGGAAGCAGGAAAAAAAAAGTTTTCCTGAGCAATGGCCCTTTGATGAAGCAAAACATTTACAATCAGGGCAGCCCATTGGTACAGATGGGGGCACACTCTGGGGGTACAGCTGAGGCCATGAGGTCACAGCAGGCTCAGTGGTCACAGCAGGCTGAGGTCACAGTTGGCTCTGAGGTCACAGATGTCCCAGACCCGGTGGTTGCACAGCAGCACAAGGAGCGAGCAGTCAGTGCTTGAGCACAACTGTTGCGGCAGCAGCAGCGGCGGTGGCAGCAGTGGTGCTGACATTGGGACAGCGGTGTCAGGACAGCGGTGGCAGCAAGAGCTGCGGGACTGGCAGAGGGCAAGGCAGCATGGCCCTTGCTCTGCGCCTCTTCCTCCTGCTCCTCCTGGCCGTGGCCCTGCCTGCCAGGGCTGCCCAGGCTGCTCCGCTGCAAGCGTGGCGAGCAGGTGAGCCGGCAGCCTGGCTCCCCTTTCCCGGGACAGCGCTCCCTGCTCCCCGGGAAGCGCTGGGGATGGTTTTCCCCAGGCCTTGAGGGAGGGATTCCTCTGGGGGAGGGAGAGAGACCCCAGGGCCCTGGGCAGCCCCAGTTTCCTCTCCAGGGATGTGTCACAGGCCTGCAAAGAGGGTGGAGAGTGACCAGGAGCCAGCCCAGAGCTCCCCAGGCCCCTGTGCAGTTTGGCCTTGTCCATTCACACCTGGCTCCCATAGCCGTAACCAAGCCCCTGGCAGTGCCCTGTTCCCAAAGGCAGAAGGGGATCCCAACACAACATGGAAATGGTTCTGATCCGTGCTCCCTTCTAGACTGGAAGCATGACACGGGTGTTTTGGAAGGCCTGATGAATCATGTTTTGAAGTTCTTGGAGGATGCTGGAGGCAAGTTCTCAGTGTGCCTTTCCCAAGACAATAATCAATGTGACAAGAGCTCACTCATAAGCCATTTCCTTTAATATAATCTTAAGGTTCAAGGATTCTGAAAACCTTACCCGGCTCCTTTCTGGAGCCCTGAGGGATCCCACAGGATCGCTCTCAGTGGGAGGAAGGAGCATTTAGCTGTCCATCCTCCTCCCGTGTGCAATGCCAGTGTGTCCTTCCGTGTGCTCTGTGCAGCCACAGAGAAGAGCAGAGAGGGAAGGGATCAGGACCAGGGCTGTGCCCCGGGGCTGAGCCTTGCCTGCAGCCTGAGGATCTCCTACAGTGCCACGGGTGCTGTTCTGTCCTGCCTTTCTTTGCAGCTGAACCTGTTGGTGAAGGTGATCTGGCTTCCCAACCCACATCCAGGACTGAGCCTCTGGGAGATGGTGAGGGTAGGTCAGGGCCTTTGCCCTGGGAGAGCTGCCAGCTCAGAGCCCAAAGCTCGGCCAGGGGGGCATCGCTGCAGGTGCCAGGACAGAGCCATGCACGTGTGTGCCCTCGCCCTGCGCGATCCCCTCACCGCTCCTGCGGCTCAGTGGTGCCCGTGCAGCTGAGCAGAGATGGCAGAAGCTTCTGTGGCTGTTGAGTTACAGATGTGTCTGCAGGGAGGAGTTTTCCTGTCCCTGTGATCAGTCCTACACAGAAGGCAGGCTCCCGTCGCAGGGGTGAGTAGTGTGTCCCTGCTGACCCCATAGGCTGAGCCCTGCATTTGTGCCATCCAGTCATGGAAAATGGAACTACTTTCCCGTAAGGTCCTCCGAGAGGGAAGAACAAACCTAGAGACGAGATGAAATCACTTGAGTCAAATGACATCTTGAAACAAATACTGGAGATACTGCACAAAGAGAATGGTGAGAGTATTTCCCTCAGCCTTGCCCTGGGGCTCAGCAGCCGGGGGCTCTGGATGCACATCTGGACACGCCGTGCCCGGCACAGCCACAAGGGATCCATGGCAGCCTCGCTGCCCCGCTGCTGCTTCCACACCCTGCAGAGCTGTTTGCCAGCCTGGCCTGGCTGCAGCTTCTCCCCAGCCTCTGCAGAAAGGCTGACAGGCAGGCAAAACTACACCACGGGCAATGAACACCCTGAGATCCCCCGCAATTTCCCTGTCTCCGGGCACATCAGGTGTAGGGGCTGTTTGGAGAAGGGACCAGTCTGGGACAGTCCCAAAATCCAGGGTGTTTCCTGATCCTTATCCATGCCTTTTGCAACTATTGCTGCCTGAAGCTGTCATCTTCCCCATTCCCAATGAGGAATGTTTCCATCCGATCCAGCTGTCTCTTTTCCATTCTTCAGAAATGAAAGGAGAGCCTGTGCTGGAAGCTGAGTTCCCTGGAGGAAGCAGGGATTCTGTGCCAGCCTCTGGTGCAGGAAGGCAGGCGATGCCAGGCACAGCCACAGGAGGTAATTGCTGTGCCTCTGGGCCTGAGCCCTGCTGAGGCTTGAGCTGCCCTCTCTGCTGCTTGGCACAGCGGGCACAGCCCGGACAAGACGGGCACAGCCCAGAGGAATTGTCCCCAGCAGGCTCAGGGCACTCGGGTTCTGAGCTGTCCTGCTGGGCTCCCTCCGTGGGAGACACGTCCCCAAACCTGGGAGCGGCTGCACGGGGTGCCCACGGTGGAGAAAGGGCAGAGGGGCAGAGCAAGGCTCCACTGGGTCCTGACAGGGCCTGGCCACGTGCCCTTGAGGACTGGGCAGTGTCCCAGCAGAAGGAGGGCAGGAGGGACAGAGGGAGGCAGGGATAGCTGTGGCACTGCCTGCTGCAGTTTCCCTCTGGGCTTTAGGGAGGATTTCCTTTGTGTGTCAGTGGAAGCCCCCAGCGCCCTGGGCTACTCCAGTTGCCCCTTCCAGGGATGTTGCACAGGACCTGCTAAGTGGGTAGAGAGTGACCAGCAGCCTGCCCAGAGCTCCTCAGTCCCCTGTGCAGCTTTGGCCGTGTCCATTCACGTCTGGCTCCCATGACCTTATCCGACCCCATTACAGTGCCCATTTCCCAGAGGCAGAAGGGGATCCCAGCACATCCTGAAAAATGTTGTCCTCTGTCCTCTGTTCTAGATGAGGTCGCTGGGAAGGCATCGCCATTAGAATGGCTGGATCAAGTTTTGAAGCCCTTGGAGGCTCCTGCAGGTATTTTCTCACTGTCTTAACAAGGATTAATCATTGACAACCTGGCAGGACCAGGTGACCGATGCTTCTGTGTCTGTTGAGTTATAGGTGCTTCTGCAGGGAGGACTTTTGCTGCTCCTTTTCTGGTTCCTGCACGCAAACCCAGCTCCCATCGCAGGGGTGAGTAGTGTGTCCCTGCTGACCCCACAGGCTGAGCCCTGCTTTTGTGCCACCCAGTCATGGGAAATGGAGCTACTTTCTCTTAAGGTCCTCCAAGAAGGAAGAACAAACCTAGAGGCGAGACAAAATCCCTTGAGTCAAACAACGTCTTGAAACAAATAGTGGAGGAACTGCACAAACGGAATGGTGAGAGCATTTCCCTCAGCCTTGTCCTGGGGCTCAGCAGCCGGGGGCTTTGGCTGCTCATCTGGACACGCCGTGCCCGGCACAGCTGGGAGGGATCCATGGCAGCCTCACTGCCCCGCTGCTGCTTCCACGCCCTGCAGGGCTGTTTGCCAGCCTGGCCTGGCTGCAGCTTCTCCCCAGCCTCTGCAGGAAGGCATTGGGCATCAGCTCACAGGCAGACCAAACATCAACACACCCTGAAATTCCCCACAATATCCTGGTCGCCACATTAGGAAAAGGAGGTGGTTTGCACCAGGGAGTGATCTGACCCAGCCCCAAAAACTTGGTCGTTTTCCTGGTCTTTAACAAATATTGCCTCCTGTAGATGCCACCACCCAAATAGCCAACAGTTCCCTCTGATGCAGCTGTCTCCCTTCCTTTCTCAAGAGGTGGACATAGAGGTTCTGTGGAAAGCAGCATTTCCTGAAGGAAGCAGTCGCTCTTCGTTGCCAGCCCCTGCCACAGGAAAGGAGGAGATGCCAGACACAGGCACAGGCACAGAAGGTAATTGCTGTGCCAGGCTCAGCCCTTGGCAGGGCTGTGTGGCAGCAGCTCTTCCCCAGGGCCTGCCCTGCACAGGCCCGGCAGCAGCCAAAGCTGGAGGTGCCTCTGGAGCTCGTTCACAGCCCCGGGGAAAGGGGACTCGTGCACCAACGTCCCTCCCGCTGCAGCTGCTCCGGAGCTGGCCCTGAGTGCCCCGAGGCCCAAGGCACAGGAGCAGCCCCGAGCGGGAGCCCTGCCGCGAGCCCAGGGCCAGAGCCAGCCTTGGCACAAAAGGAAACCGTTCTCATCTTGGTTTGCTTCCAGACTGGGATACTGGGATGGCTTCTCCATTAACCTGGAGGTTTGAAATTGTGAAGCCCACTGAGGGTTCTGCAGGTGCGTTCTCATGGTCCCACCAAGGCGTAATCATTGACAAGCTGGCAAGAACCAGGTGACAGAAGCTTCTGTGGCTGTTCAGTTACAGATGTGACTGCAGGGACAACGTCACCAACTCCTGGGCTGGATAGTGAGCACCAAACCAGCTCCCATCACAGCGGTGAGTAGCGTGTCCCGGCTGGCCTCACAGGCTGAGCCCTGCTTTTGTGGCATCCATTCATGGGAAACGGAACTACTTTCTGTCAAGATCCTCCAACAGTAAAGCCGAAACACACGACAGACAAGAAATTCCTGAAGCCATTTGAAGTCATGTGGCAACTGCTAAAGAAAGTGCTTCAGGGAGGACAAGGTGGGTGCATTCCCTCAGCCTTGTCCTGGGGCTCAGCAGCCGGGGGCTTTGGCTGCACATCTGGACACGCCGTGCCCAGCACAGCAGGAAGGGATCCATGGCAGCCTCGCTGCCCCGCTGCTGCTTCCACGCCCTGCAGGGCTGTTTGCCAGCCTGGCCTGGCTGCAGCTTCTCCCCAGCCTCTGCAGGAAGGCATTGGGCATCAGCTGACAGGGAGCCCGAACTGCACCACGGGCCATGCACATCCTGACATCCCCTGCAATTTCCCTGTCTCTCAGCAGATCAGGAGGCACACAGTTGTTTGCACAAGGGAGTGCTCCTGCCCAATCCCATGAGTCTGGGCATTTTCCTGATTCTTATCTGTGTCTTTGAGAAGCATTGCCTCCTGAGCTGCGCCCTTGCCGATGGGAAACAGCCCCATTTGACCCAGTGTTCCTTTTCCTTTCTCCAGAAGTGGATGCAGAGGCTGTGCTGAAGGCGGCGTTTCCCACAGGAAGCAGGGATACTGTACCAGCCTCTGGTGCAGGAAGGCAGGCCATGCCAGGCACAGCCACAGGAGGTAATTGCTGTGCCTCTGGGCCTGAGCCCTGCTGAGGCTTGAGCTGCCCTCTCTGCTGCTTGGCACTGCGGGCACAGCCCGGACAAGACGGGCACAGCCCAGAGGAATTGTCCCCAGCAGGCTCAGGGCACTCGGGTACTGAGCTGTCCTGCTGGGCTCCCTCTGTGGGAGACACGTCCCCAAACCTGGGAGCGGCTGCACGGGGTGCCCATGGTGGGGAAAGGGCAGAGGGGGAGTGCAAGGCTCCACTGGGTCCTGACAGGGCTTGGCTATGTCCACTTCTGTTGGGGGAGCAATTTCGAAGGAAAGAGGAATAAAGAGAGAGAGGGAGTCAGGAAGGGAGTAAGGGAGGGCAGGACCGAGGGAGGGATGATTGTGGTACTGCCTGCTGCATTTTTGCACCAGGGCTTTAGAAGGAGTTTCAGCTTTGGCTGTGAGACAGCCCCAATGCAACCTGTGCTGCTCCAGGCACCTCTCCAGGGATGTTGCACAGGGCCTGCAAAGAGAATGGGGGTGGACCAGGAGCCAGCCCAGAGCTCCCCAGACCCCGGTGCAGCTTTGGCCTTGTCCATTTACACCTGGCTCCCATGGCCTTACCCGACCCCCTTGCAGTGCCCATTTCCCAGAGGCAGAAAGGGATCTCAGCACAGCATGGAAATGGTTCTGATCTGTGCTCTGTTCTAGACTGGAATCGTAACATGGATTATTTGGATGCCCTGCTGGACAATGGCTTGAAATTCCTGGAAGATGCTGGAGGCAAGTTCTCAGTGTGCCTTTCCCAAGACAATAATCAGTGTAAATGTCACTAGAGCTCCCTCGCCTTCCATTTCCCTTCACATAATCTCATGGTTGAAAGATTCTTGAATTCTTGGCCCGCTCCTTTCTGGAGCCCTGAGTGATCCCACAGGATTGCTGTGAATGAGAGGAAGGAGCATTTTGCTGTCCATCCTCCTCCCGTGTGCAATGGCCGTGTCCTTCTGTGTGCTCTGTGCAGTCACAGAGAAGGGTAGAACGGGCAGGGATCAGGCCCAGGGCTGTGCCCCGGGGCTAAGCCTTGCCTACAGCCTGAGGATCTCCTACAGTGCCACGGGAGCTGTTCTGTCCTGCCTTTCTTTGCAGCTGAACCTGTTGGTGAAGGTGATCTGGCTTCCCAACCCACATCCAGGACTGACCCTCTGGGAGATGGTGAGGGTAGGTCAAGGCCTTGCCCCTGGGAGAGCTGCCAGCTCAGAGCCCAAAGCTCGGCCAGGGGGGCATCGCTGCAGGTGCCAGGACAGAGCCATGCACGTGTGTGCCCTCGCCCTGCGCGATCCCCTCACCGCTCCTGCGGCTCAGTGGTGCCCGTGCAGCTGAGCAGAGATGGCAGAAGCTTCTGTGGCTGTTGTGTTACAGATGTGTCTGCAGGGAGGACTTCTCCAGCGGCTCGGCTGGATTCTTGGCACCAACCCAGCTCCCGTCGCAGGGGTGAGTAGTATGCCCCTGCTGACTCCACAGGCTGAGCCCTGCTTTTGTGGCATCCATTCATGGGAAATGGAACATGGAACAAAATGAAAGACCCATGATAGTGCAGGCAAAACGTCTCTTGACTCAAATGAATTCCTGAGACAAACACAGAATGGGGCACAGGCTGGACAAGGTGGGTGCATTCCCTCAGCCTTGTCCTGGGGCTCAGCAGCCGGGGGCTTTGGCTGCACATCTGGACACGCCGTGCCCAGCACAGCAGGAAGGGATCCATGGCAGCCTCGCTGCCCCGCTGCTGCTTCCACGCCCTGCAGGGCTGTTTGCCAGCCTGGCCTGGCTGCAGCTTCTCCCCAGACTCTGCAGGAAGGCATTGGGCATCAGCTGCCACACAGCCCAAACCACACCGTGGGCCTCAGATCCCCTGCAACATCCCTGTCTCTGAGCTGATCAGGAGGCACAGCTATTTGGAGGAGGGAGTGTTCTGGCCCAGCCCCAACAGCATGGGCATTTTCTCCATCTCTACACTGACTTTTACAAGTTTTGCCTCCTGCCGATGTCACCTCCCCAATGGGGAATGTTGCCATCTGATCCAGCTGTGCCTCTTTCTTTTTCAAGTGATGGACCAAAAATCTGTGCAGAAGGAGCCACACCCCGGAGCAAGCAGTGTGTCGGTATCCAGCTCTACTGCAGGAACAAATGTGATGCCAAGCACAGGTGAAAGCACAGAAGGTAATTGCTGTGCCAGGCTCAGCAGGGCTCAGCCCTTGGCGGGGCTGTGTGGCAGCAGCTCTTCCCCCAGGGTCTGCCCTTGCACGGCCCGGCAGCAGCCAAAGCTGGAGGTGCCTCTGGAGCTCGTTCACAGCCCCGGGGAAAGGGGACTCGTGCACCAACGTCCCTCCCGCTGCAGCTGCTCTGGAGCAGGCCCTGAGTGCCCAGAGGCCCAAGGCACAGGAGCAGCCCCGAGCGGGAGCCCTGCCGCGAGCCCAGGGCCAGAGCCAGCCTTGGCTCCCGACTGGGCAGGGGCTGCACTGGGTCCTGACAGGGCCTGACTCTGTGCCCTGGGGCTGGGGGAGCTGTCACGGGGCAGGGAGGGCCAGGGCTGGCAGTGGCTGCTCAGGGATGGCTTTGGCCCCTGTCCCTCCAAGCAGCCACTGCCCAAGCAGCTGTGCTGCCCCCGGGCTCTCCTCCTGGCCTGCTGGGCTTTGTTGGGTGGCACAGCCTGTGCCAAGGGGCAGCAAGGTGCCTGCAGGCCCCAGCTCTGGGGGAAACGGAGAACGTCCTGCCCGCATCCACCGTGCTGCCAGCTCAGCAGTGCAGCACAGCACGGGCTGACGCTCCCCATTGCTCCCACAGGTGCAGCTGGAACCACAGCACATGTTCCTGATTCCCAGGAGGGCCCTGGAGGGGGTTTCTGTCAGGGAACAGGCTGCTGGCTGGGGTTACTGGCAGGCCTACTTCTTTTGGACATTGTCGTCATGTTGTGCTGCTTTGGAATCTGGTATTCCTGGAAGAGAAATGGGTGAGTGTTTTGTTGCTCTCCCCTTCAAACATCTTCTTCTGAAAGTCTACCGCAGACAGGAAACATTCCCAGTGGGGCTGCGGTGTCGGTGTGGCCAGTCCATGATTGTCCAAAGAACTCTGCTGAGGGTTCTGCTGCTGCCCAGAGCTTTCATTGGCCTCCTCATTGCTGGGCCTTGTCCTGGGGGGCCCGCTGGGGCTGCAGCCACTGCTGGCTCCCACTGAGGCTGCCTGGCCAAGGCAAACCCCAGGGGCACAGGGCAGAGGCAAAGCACGGTGTGGAGGAGAAAGAGCAGGGACGAGATTGCCCTTGAAAGGCAGAGGCGCTCTGGGCCCGCTCCTGGCCAGGGAGCCTGCCCAGAGCCGTGCCCTGCTCGCCGGGGCCTTGAGGGGCAGCTGTGCAGCTGGGCCACGCTGTGCCAGCAGCTCCAGCCGTGCTGGGGAGCCTTGCCAGCTCTGGGCCCTGCTGTGCAGGAGGCTCCCTGTGTGCCACTGGCAGCTGCGGCCTCAGCCACCTCCTCTCTCCACAGTTCCACCTCTGCACAGCAGTTTAAAGGCGGCAGCACCTCACACACGGAGGGCCTGGGCAGCCCTCTCAAGAGCTCTGAGAAGAGGACCCCGGAACGGCCATCTAAGACGAAACCTGCTATTCTCCCAGTGTAGATCCCACTGCCACCTCCTCTCCCCATGTGTATCCCTGAGCTGCCCTCATCCCCTTTTTGATCTTCCTCCGTCCCGTCCCAGCCCATTCCCGAGTTGTTCTATAGACCCCAGCAGCAGCCCAGCACCCTCCAGCCCCTCTTGAGACCAACACGCCCCTTCCTCTGCCCCAGAGCCCCCTGGCCATGCCCTCTAAACAACCCTGTAGGTTACACCCCTTTTAAAAATGCCAATCACTTGTTTTTAAAATTTTAAGGTTTAATAAAATGGTTATATAGATAGTCATACAATTAGAGTAACGATAATTTGCACAATTTGCATTAGGACAATATGAGACAATAGAAACAAAGAGTTACGGACGTCCGGTTACCTTTTCCTGGGCAGCACAAGCTCAAAAGAGGACACCTGTTATCAGAGGATTAACCCTTAAAAACAATACCCTGTTGCATATTCATACATTTCATACATGATGCATAAATTCCATTCAAATACAGGATTCTGTCCTTTCATCATCAACTTCTTCCTCTGAATCCTAACAGTGCCTTTGAGGCGGGAAGAAGTTTGTTTCTTCTGATAAGAGTACAATGAATTCTTTTCCTCTGACAGATATATGTGTCCTGTGGCTGCTATCCTGCTGTGAGTCCTTTCTTTAAAAAAAAAGTATCTCACATAGCGTAGCTTCTATTTTAACATTTTTTTATAAGCTAAAACTATATTTAACACACTACTTAAACGAATTAATACAGCATTACATTGTAACACAACACCTATAATATTCATTTTGGTATTTGCGAAAAGCCAATCATAAAGTACACATTTTTCACACCCCCCCCATCCCCCCATCCCCACCCAGGTAGGTGATGGCCCTTTTTTCTATTGCAATAAAGAGGTGGAGCTGTCACCCCAGTGTCCGGGTGGCAGCAGCAGCAAAGCCCAGCCAGCAGCAGCACTGGCTCAGCTCCGTGCCCAGGAGCAGCCGTGGATGCCCACGGTGTGGGCAGGCAGGAGCCAGGCAGGGGCTGCTGTCACCAGCGGCGGGGTCCCCAGGGCTGGGGGAGCCCATGCTGAGCGTCCCTGGGCTGAGGGCACATTTCCTTCCCCGGCATCATGTGGGCCTGCACCTCCTCCAGTGGCAAGCCCAGGAAAAGAGGGAAGCCATCAAGACCATCTCCAGGGACACAGCCTGACCAGCAACTCCAGCAGGCAAAACCAAGCCCCACCCTAATTAACACACACTTGATAGAACCTAATTGATGGCCCATCATCAATGCACAGGGTCTGCTCCTCTGGACGAGGGCCAGAAGGGGAGGGAAGGGAAGGGCTGTGTGGCCTTGGGGCCCGATGGGGCTGATGAACAGCCCCAGAGGCACAACAGCCCAGCTGCAGCCACACTCCGTTTCCTGGTCAGAACCCTAGCCGTAGCTGCCCTGGCCTTCCCCGTAAGGCACCTGGGGGCTTTGGGGGCCCCCATAAGGCGCACGAGGGGCTGGGGTCCCTTGTGGGACACACAGGGATATTTTAGGCTCCCTCTGAGGCACGGAGGGTGCTGCGGTCCACTTCAAGTCATGCAAGGGATTTGGAATTTTGTGTGAGGCATGCATGGAGTTAGGGATCTCTCCCAAGGTGTGCAGGGCGCTGGGGTCTCTGCTGAGGCACATGACGGGGTTTTGGGGTCGCACTTCACATGCGGAGAGGGCTGTGGGCTCTCATAAGTGTCCCGGAGCTTTGCGCCCCTCCTGCTGCCCGCAGTGGGGCGGGAGTCTCTGCTGAGGCCCGCAGGGCTCGGGGCCCTCCCGCGCTCCCTCCCGAGGCCCTCCGGGCCCGTCCGGCTCGGGGCTGCCGCGGCCCTGGGGCAGCCGCCGTGCCGGGACGGCGCTGGCGACGAGCCGAGCCGGAGCTGCCCCGCCGGGTCGCGCTGCACGGCCACGGCACGGGCGGCGCTGAGCGCCGGGCAGGCGGCGCCACAGCCCCGGCCCTGCCTCCTTCGGGGCCGGGCACACTCAGCCCCGCAGGCAGAGCGGCGGCTCCGGGCTCCGCTTGGCGCCCGAGGGGACGGAACCGATGCCGCAGGAGCCTGGGGAGCCCCGCGCAGGGCCCTGGCGCCACCCGCCCGCCTCTCCTGTGGCCATCCCGGGCGGCAGGGGCTCGCTCTGGGCAAGCTGCCGGCTCCTGCCACTGCCCTGACAACGCTGAGGGGCCTTCGGGGCCGGGACTGGGCTTGCCAGGGAGACAGTTCATAGGAGACTTGCTCAGGCCTTACACAAGATTTACTGCGAAACAACTTAAACATAACATAACAATTTTGGTGCCGAGACCAGGGACTCTCTCAGCTGCAGGGAGGTGGATAGATTCTGGGAAGGAACTCCCCACCAGACTTTTAAGTGGTCCCATGGCTAGACCAGTCTCACTTTGGAAAAGAGAGTCCTTTTTACAATAACGCATAAGCAAATTAATTTTTAAGAGCGCGCAAGAGAGGTTCCTATCAGAGTGTCAGCTTGTAGGAGAGAGAGTACCCATAGAAAACTGCTTTGTGCACAAAGACCCTCGTGAGAAAAGGAGGCTGTGAGTATCATGAGGTTTTGGGTCGGGGGGCAGCTGTATGTGTGTGTGAGTGTGTGTGGAGTGTCTGAGACGGGGGCTGGGCAGTCCCAGACCCCCGAAGTGATTGGGACCTCCCAGTACCGCGTTTTCGCATTCTCCGCGAGGAGACCGGCCAGGAAAGGAGGGAAGTGAAAGAAAAGTGAATGAGTGGGGACCCCGGGAGGGTTTGACCCAGGGGGAAGGAGGGGATCCTGGTCCAGGCACCTGTGGGAAGGTCCTTGGGCAGGAGGGATTTACTCAGTAGGGAGACTGAGAGAGTGAATGAATAGGTTCAATTTCCTTGGAGGGGTTGGTAGCAGGCAATTTAGTATGTGATTAGATGGTGAGAGGACGGGGCTAATAGATTGAGAAAGAGGGAGAGATAGGAGTGGAACAAGTAGATTGCAGAGGGAGAGACAGGAGTGGAACAGGTAGATTGAAAAGGCAGTGTGACAGAGTAGTAAGTGAGGAAGCTGAGCCACGAGGTGAGTGTGGCAAACTAAGACTCTCCTGGTACCGGGGAATTCTTAGTTTGTCACCGCCAGAAATGGGTCAGGAAAAAAGTAAGTTCCTTGACCCAGGGGCTGTGGATTGTGTGGAAAATTCGCAGTCGTTTGAGGTATCTGGGAACCGTGAGGGGGGTTCTCCGGGGGGGGCATTCCTCAGGACAGCCCACTGGGGATGATAATACGGCTTTGGGATGAATGGGAATCCCAAAGTGGAAAAAGTAAACAGAAAATAGTTAAGTATTACATGTTTAAATGGACAAAGGGAATGATCCAGCAAGATAATTTATATTGGCCCAAGTTCAGATCATTTGAGGATTAGATTTGCCAGGCTCTAAATATATATGTGAATTCAAAAGACCCTGTTAATCAGGAGGAGAGTGAGTATGCTGCCTTCTGGAGTCCCGAGGGGAGACATCAGGAAGAAGCTGGAAAAATTAGAAGACTGGCAGGACAGGGGACTTCAGGAGTTACTGAGAGGAGCACAGAAGATGTTTGTGAACAGAGATGAGAAAAAGCAGAAAGCAGATGCCAGAATTTTGGTGACGGCAGTTAGAGAAATGCAGGGAGCTTTGAATACAGAAAAAAAAAAAAAAAAAAAAAAAACGCAGGTAAAAACAAACAGCAGATGTCAGGATCTATTTTTAGGAATACAGGACCTCTGTTTGTTTTTTCCCGCCACAAGAAAGGGCACTTACAAATTTCTTGTCCTACCTTGAAGGGTGCGGGACCCACCTGTTTTTACTATCATAAAAAGGAGCACCTACAAAAAAAAAAATGGTTGCAGGAAGAAAGAGCAAGATGAGGAAACTTTTCAGGGAGGTCAGGGGCTCTGTTTAATGAAGGGGACCGAAACACCACCAGAAGAGCCCTTGATAAGTTATATTTTTAGTAAATACAGGAGTTTCTGAGCCGACAGTGACAAAATTATCCCAGGGATGTGAGAGAAGTCGTGAGCGAGTTTCAGTAATCGGAATTACAGGAGAGGCTTTCCCTGTTCCTGTAATAAAAGGAGTGCAAATTGAAAGAGATGAGAAATTTAGAGTAAATGACTTATTGTTGATACCAGAAGCCGAGAATAATTTGTTAAGCAGAGACCTAATAATAGCCTTAAATTTACAGATAAAACCCTGTGAAGGAAAACTTAAAATTTATTCTTCACCTGAACAAGATAATCTAGAAATTAATGACATGGGTTGGCATTCAGGTGAAGTGGGAAAAAGTTTAGGGTAAAGGAGTCTGGTCCCCCTAGTCCCTCCTGGTGAGCATAAGCCTGTGAATTTTATGCATTATTCCGTACATTATTAATAGTAAAAGGGCGAGAAGGGACTATTTATACAGACTCCAAATATGCTTTTAGTATAGTACCTACTTTTAGAAAAATTTGGAAGGAAAGGGGACTTATAAACACTCAAGGGAAAGGGTTAATACACGGGGGATTGATAATTCAGATACTTGAAGCTTTAAAAGGCTCCAAGAAAATAGCAGTAGTTCATGTAAAGGAACACCAGAGAGGGAGGGATATTAGAGTCAGAGAAATAATTTGGCTGATGAAGAAGCAAAAAGAGCGACCTTAAGAAAAAGAGATACTGAAATCATGACCTTACACAAAAAATAGAAATTCAGCAGGAGACACTTTCCCTTCTGCTAGCAGAACTGGCAGCTATAAGGAAATTAGGAGCAACATTTAAGGAGGGAAAGTAAGTTTTTCCTGATGGCAGGATTATGATGCCAAAGCCAGTGGCACATTAGATCTTAGATAACTTGCACAGATGGACACACTGGGGAACAGGGGCCTTTTGTGATCACTTTTTAAAACTGTATGGGTGTATAAGGATATTAGAAATTAGAAAGGAAATTACTCAGGGGTGTCTCACCTGCTAAAAGGTAAAGAAGAAGTTGAGGAGCCCTCCCTGTGGAGGATGCAAACCAGCCTACAGTCTATTTGAAAAGATCCAGGTTGATTTTATAGACTTGCTTAAAGTGGGTTGGTGAAATATTTGTTAGTTATAATAGATCAATTCACTCAGTGAGTTGAAGCATTTCCAGCAGCTCGGGCTACAGTTCAAACAGTAGCTAAAATATTGTTGGAACATGTAATTCCAAGAATGTGATAATATGGTGGGATTTAGGTTGATTTATATTAAGCCTGATTTATTAAGAAGGAACTAAGCATCCTCGAGTGGCTACGGACCGCAATTCCCTTGAGCTCGGAGGCAGAAGAACGCCGGTGGAAAAAGAATAAAAGACTTTCTGAATCGGTGGGAACGACCTAAAAAGATGGAAGATCTCTTCCAGGATCACCCACCTGCAACATTATTAGAATTGATTACAGAACTGCAATTCCAGGAACTGAGATTGATAACACCTGTTGTTAAAAGAGCTCAGAGACAAGTAAAAGGTTGGGAGTGTGGTAAACATGGTTTAGGGTGTCATCCATGGTTATGTATTGTTTGCACACTTTGCTTTAACTCATGGTGGAAAGTAAGAGGGAAGAGAAGGAGCAACAATTGATTTGCTTGCTTTTCTATGGTTATGTATTTAGCCTGCTAATTATAGAACACATTGCTAGTGATTTTTTTTGGATACCTTTGAGATTGTGAGATGGGACCCTTCCATCAGCAATTGGATTAATAGAGAACTTAGATCAATCGGTTCTTGCTATATTGGCTATAGCACAAATAAGAGAACAAGCAGCTCATAATATTATAGACCAATGTCTCAAAATTGATAGTTGTGGTGGAGAAGAAGTCTATATACCACATCATAGGCACATTCCAAGGGCACACTGGCGCTGCGAGTGTGCCTATTGGAGGCGGTGACTTAATGAACTCCCCGCCCTTGAAGCAAAAAATAATTAGAAAAAAATCTTATTGTGGTTGGCACATCCTGAAATTTTGGAAAATACAGGTTTATGGTACTCCGGCCTAATCTTTTCCCTGTTCTTTTTGTTTTAATTATTGCTTCTTAACCAGCTAGAACTGGGAAATGGCATTTAAAAGGAGACAAGCAAACTCTGTGGGACTATGGGTACCAAGGAAACCAAAAGCACCAGTGACTAGATCCGGGGATATTACCTTTGCTACCGAGAAGACTGGCATCTCAGCACTTGGTTGCAACCCAAGGGGCCTTGAGAAAGGTAGAAAGGTAGATTTCCTGAGGATTATTTTCACTGTGATCATTATCATACCCTGGGCAGTTGGCCAAAGCCAGAGAGCCACACTGGACAGAGTTTCAGCAATGAAAAAGCAAACCAGGCAAAAACCAAGTCCCAGCAATTTCAACATTTGTGACTACTGCAATCACCCTGTGTGGATTAAGGACAAGATGGAAGCTGTGTTTGTTACACACCCATATGTTAGTTCTGCCTGCTACAATCGCAACAGCGTTACAGATGTTTGTATTAAGGAAGGAAAGATGTCTTGGGTAAGGAAAAATTTGGGATATAATGGACGAGCTCCGTATCCCCATGGTAATCAGATTGTCTCTCAATATGAAAGGGTTTTTTGTTTTGAAAGAGATGATAATGGAGATGATCCAAGTATAGGCATTGGAAATCGAGCACTAAAAGAAAAATGGAAAGAGAAAATAAAAGAAGAAAAAGAAACAAAGGGGAATAGAGGAAAGAAGAGGAGAACAGAGTCAACAGAATTGGCTGAATTGTATAAACTCCTAAACCGGTACTACAAAGATTGGGATTTGCCAGCCTCAAATAAGAATCTGTGGGATTGATGCAAATGATTGCTACAGAATTGGGAATATCCAAATGTGGGATTTGTGGAGGTCTAAAAATGGCTAAAAGATGGCCATGGAAAGGTGAGAGCTTAGCTCCAGAGCAAATTTTAAAGTGGAACCACACCCAAATTTCTGGAACAGTGAAGAGACCTGCAAGATGGATTTTAAGCCATCAAGTAATTGGAATCATTTGTATAACTCGAGAAGGAAGGAAATTTAATAAAGTAGTAGGGCATACTTCTTGTAAATCCACATTGGTGGTCAATATGGATAATCGTTCAAAAATTTGGCAACCTGAAAACCCTGTTGGATATTGGGGACCAATAAAAGAAATAAATTGTGAATGGCATGAACAGATTAATTTATGCTGGTACAAAAGTCCTGGAGCTAACCCCTACCAATCCATCGACAGCCTGAGGTCTTATTGGGAACAACCGGAGAAAACTGATTAGAGATGGAAAGCCTCAGATGGGATATATTGGATTTGTGAGCAACGAGCATACAGTGAGTTACCTCAAAAATGGAGAGGAACCTGTACTTTGGGAGTAATACAACCCTCCTTCTTTGTTCTACTGAGGTCTAGGAGCAATGTGCTAGGAACTCCACTGTATGAAACCATGCAGTGGAATAAAGGAGATTTGAATTTAAATTTTCCAACAGCAGGAGGGAATCAAAAATGGGAGGAGGATGAATGGCCTGCAAAACAAATTATAGCATATTATGACCCAGCAACACGGGCTCAGGATGGGTCATGGGGATATAAGACCCCAGTTTATCTGTTGAATAGATTAATAAGGCTCCAAGCAGTAGTGAAGGTGATGTCAAATCACACCTCCGGTGCCTTAAAAATGTTGGCCAGGCAATATACAGAAATGTGTGTGTTTGTGTACCAAAACAGGATCGCCCTAGACTGTCTGTTAGCAGAAGAAGGAGGAGTTTGTAAGAGATTTAATGAATCTGAGTGCTGTGTAGAAATTGATGATTATGGGGAAGCTATCACAGGACTTGCAGAAGAAATTAAAAGGGTGGCTCATGTACCAGTACAAAAGTGGAATTCAATCTTGAAAACAGATTGGTGGGGTAACCTCTTTGGAAGTGTTTGGAGGAAAAAGTTAGAGTTCATGTTGCTATGCTCAATTCTGAGACTTCTGTTTCTGCCTTGTATGATTTTGTGTTTTATTAGGTTAATTCATTCAGTGATTCAGGGGATGCAGATTACAACAATGTCTCTAGATTCAGAATCAGCAGGAAAAGGAAAACCAAGATCTATAATGGTATTAAAAGCTAAATCGACTGCTGTTAAAGAACTAGGGCTTAAAAAGATGGAAATAGACCAGGAAATGCTAACTAAACTTGCAAGAGAGTGTGAAAGACTAGAAGTAGTAATAGAAATGTTGGAAAAGTTTGAAGCTAAAAAGAGACAAGGAGAAAACCAAAATTTTGAAAAATATAAAAGATATCAGGGCACAGGCTTTTAAACACAGCACGAATCATAATGATCAAAAAGAGAAATGGGGGATTTGTGATAAATAGGTATGACTCGTGCTGATAAAAATTGAAAGAGTAATTGATATTGATACAGTAATTAATATTTGAGAATAATAAACAGTTAAAAAGTTCTAATACCAAAGAAGAGAGGGAGAGGAGGGGCTCCACCCAACCCCCTTTCCCAGCAGATGCTTTCAAGGACCACAGGAAAGAAACTGAAGATACAGCTGATAGAAATGAGCAAAGAACCTGGTTGCGTCCCAGAAAATGTTAATTATAAGGGATTTATTGCTTTGATATATAGATGCAGTCATATGTTAGTCTTGGCTTACATTGTACTGGCTTGGTGCGCATGTGTAACCCAAAGGTGAATTAAAGGACAAAGAGGAAGAGGAGAGGTCTTCATCCAAAACGACCCCCAAAGACTTCTGCAACCTCCAAACCGAGTGGTAGCACATGCGTGATAAGGGTGGTAATGAGGGCGGAGATAGAGATATGATGAACCGAAAATGGGAGGAGATGGCATTGACACATGGCATATAAGGGGAGATTTTCACTTGGCAAACACCTACGTGATGTGGCAAGGGTCCCAGAACTCTGCCCTCCGTACCCCGCGGTTATTTTTGCTTATGCGCTATTATTGGAACCACATTATCCCTTATTATAATCAAATTATATTGTACCCAATTTTATATTTTTATATTAACTATTCAAATAAAATTGTTACTACTTTTAATATTGTTTGGTTTTTCTATGATGTGATAATTGGGCAAACATAACAAAACGAATCAATAAAATAAATTCAAACTGCAACAATCAAGAGCATCTTCAGACACACAGCCCAACCGACCAGCAATGGAAGCAGGAAAAAAAAAGTTTTCCTGAGCAATGGCCCTTTGATGAAGCAAAACATTTACAATCAGGGCAGCCCATTGGTACAGATGGGGGCACACTCTGGGGGTACAGCTGAGGCCATGAGGTCACAGCAGGCTCAGTGGTCACAGCAGGCTGAGGTCACAGTTGGCTCTGAGGTCACAGATGTCCCAGACCCGGTGGTTGCACAGCAGCACAAGGAGCGAGCAGTCAGTGCTTGAGCACAACTGTTGCGGCAGCAGCAGCGGCGGTGGCAGCAGTGGTGCTGACATTGGGACAGCGGTGTCAGGACAGCGGTGGCAGCAAGAGCTGCGGGACTGGCAGAGGGCAAGGCAGCATGGCCCTTGCTCTGCGCCTCTTCCTCCTGCTCCTCCTGGCCGTGGCCCTGCCTGCCAGGGCTGCCCAGGCTGCTCCGCTGCAAGCGTGGCGAGCAGGTGAGCCGGCAGCCTGGCTCCCCTTTCCCGGGACAGCGCTCCCTGCTCCCCGGGAAGCGCTGGGGATGGTTTTCCCCAGGCCTTGAGGGAGGGATTCCTCTGGGGGAGGGAGAGAGACCCCAGGGCCCTGGGCAGCCCCAGTTTCCTCTCCAGGGATGTGTCACAGGCCTGCAAAGAGGGTGGAGAGTGACCAGGAGCCAGCCCAGAGCTCCCCAGGCCCCTGTGCAGTTTGGCCTTGTCCATTCACACCTGGCTCCCATAGCCGTAACCAAGCCCCTGGCAGTGCCCTGTTCCCAAAGGCAGAAGGGGATCCCAACACAACATGGAAATGGTTCTGATCCGTGCTCCCTTCTAGACTGGAAGCATGACACGGGTGTTTTGGAAGGCCTGATGAATCATGTTTTGAAGTTCTTGGAGGATGCTGGAGGCAAGTTCTCAGTGTGCCTTTCCCAAGACAATAATCAATGTGACAAGAGCTCACTCATAAGCCATTTCCTTTAATATAATCTTAAGGTTCAAGGATTCTGAAAACCTTACCCGGCTCCTTTCTGGAGCCCTGAGGGATCCCACAGGATCGCTCTCAGTGGGAGGAAGGAGCATTTAGCTGTCCATCCTCCTCCCGTGTGCAATGCCAGTGTGTCCTTCCGTGTGCTCTGTGCAGCCACAGAGAAGAGCAGAGAGGGAAGGGATCAGGACCAGGGCTGTGCCCCGGGGCTGAGCCTTGCCTGCAGCCTGAGGATCTCCTACAGTGCCACGGGTGCTGTTCTGTCCTGCCTTTCTTTGCAGCTGAACCTGTTGGTGAAGGTGATCTGGCTTCCCAACCCACATCCAGGACTGAGCCTCTGGGAGATGGTGAGGGTAGGTCAGGGCCTTTGCCCTGGGAGAGCTGCCAGCTCAGAGCCCAAAGCTCGGCCAGGGGGGCATCGCTGCAGGTGCCAGGACAGAGCCATGCACGTGTGTGCCCTCGCCCTGCGCGATCCCCTCACCGCTCCTGCGGCTCAGTGGTGCCCGTGCAGCTGAGCAGAGATGGCAGAAGCTTCTGTGGCTGTTGAGTTACAGATGTGTCTGCAGGGAGGAGTTTTCCTGTCCCTGTGATCAGTCCTACACAGAAGGCAGGCTCCCGTCGCAGGGGTGAGTAGTGTGTCCCTGCTGACCCCACAGGCTGAGCCCTGCTCCTCTGCCATCCAGTCATGGAAAATGGAACTACTTTCCCGTAAGGTCCTCCGAGAGGGAAGAACAAACCTAGAGACGAGATGAAATCACTTGAGTCAAATGACATCTTGAAACAAATACTGGAGATACTGCACAAAGAGAATGGTGAGAGTATTTCCCTCAGCCTTGCCCTGGGGCTCAGCAGCCGGGGGCTCTGGATGCACATCTGGACACGCCGTGCCCGGCACAGCCACAAGGGATCCATGGCAGCCTCGCTGCCCCGCTGCTGCTTCCACGCCCTGCAGAGCTGTTTGCCAGCCTGGCCTGGCTGCAGCTTCTCCCCAGCCTCTGCAGAAAGGCTGACAGGCAGGCAAAACTACACCACGGGCAATGAACACCCTGAGATCCCCCGCAATTTCCCTGTCTCCGGGCACATCAGGTGTAGGGGCTGTTTGGAGAAGGGACCAGTCTGGGACAGTCCCAAAATCCAGGGTGTTTCCTGATCCTTATCCATGCCTTTTGCAACTATTGCTGCCTGAAGCTGTCATCTTCCCCATTCCCAATGAGGAATGTTTCCATCCGATCCAGCTGTCTCTTTTCCATTCTTCAGAAATGAAAGGAGAGCCTGTGCTGGAAGCTGAGTTCCCTGGAGGAAGCAGGGATTCTGTGCCAGCCTCTGGTGCAGGAAGGCAGGCGATGCCAGGCACAGCCACAGGAGGTAATTGCTGTGCCTCTGGGCCTGAGCCCTGCTGAGGCTTGAGCTGCCCTCTCTGCTGCTTGGCACAGCGGGCACAGCCCGGACAAGACGGGCACAGCCCAGAGGAATTGTCCCCAGCAGGCTCAGGGCACTCGGGTTCTGAGCTGTCCTGCTGGGCTCCCTCCGTGGGAGACACGTCCCCAAACCTGGGAGCGGCTGCACGGGGTGCCCACGGTGGAGAAAGGGCAGAGGGGCAGAGCAAGGCTCCACTGGGTCCTGACAGGGCCTGGCCACGTGCCCTTGAGGACTGGGCAGTGTCCCAGCAGAAGGAGGGCAGGAGGGACAGAGGGAGGCAGGGATAGCTGTGGCACTGCCTGCTGCAGTTTCCCTCTGGGCTTTAGGGAGGATTTCCTTTGTGTGTCAGTGGAAGCCCCCAGCGCCCTGGGCTACTCCAGTTGCCCCTTCCAGGGATGTTGCACAGGACCTGCTAAGTGGGTAGAGAGTGACCAGCAGCCTGCCCAGAGCTCCTCAGTCCCCTGTGCAGCTTTGGCCGTGTCCATTCACGTCTGGCTCCCATGACCTTATCCGACCCCATTACAGTGCCCATTTCCCAGAGGCAGAAGGGGATCCCAGCACATCCTGAAAAATGTTGTCCTCTGTCCTCTGTTCTAGATGAGGTCGCTGGGAAGGCATCGCCATTAGAATGGCTGGATCAAGTTTTGAAGCCCTTGGAGGCTCCTGCAGGTATTTTCTCACTGTCTTAACAAGGATTAATCATTGACAACCTGGCAGGACCAGGTGACCGATGCTTCTGTGTCTGTTGAGTTATAGGTGCTTCTGCAGGGAGGACTTTTGCTGCTCCTTTTCTGGTTCCTGCACGCAAACCCAGCTCCCATCGCAGGGGTGAGTAGTGTGTCCCTGCTGACCCCACAGGCTGAGCCCTGCTTTTGTGCCACCCAGTCATGGGAAATGGAGCTACTTTCTCTTAAGGTCCTCCAAGAAGGAAGAACAAACCTAGAGGCGAGACAAAATCCCTTGAGTCAAACAACGTCTTGAAACAAATAGTGGAGGAACTGCACAAACGGAATGGTGAGAGCATTTCCCTCAGCCTTGTCCTGGGGCTCAGCAGCCGGGGGCTTTGGCTGCTCATCTGGACACGCCGTGCCCGGCACAGCTGGGAGGGATCCATGGCAGCCTCACTGCCCCGCTGCTGCTTCCACGCCCTGCAGGGCTGTTTGCCAGCCTGGCCTGGCTGCAGCTTCTCCCCAGCCTCTGCAGGAAGGCATTGGGCATCAGCTCACAGGCAGACCAAACATCAACACACCCTGAAATTCCCCACAATATCCTGGTCGCCACATTAGGAAAAGGAGGTGGTTTGCACCAGGGAGTGATCTGACCCAGCCCCAAAAACTTGGTCGTTTTCCTGGTCTTTAACAAATATTGCCTCCTGTAGATGCCACCACCCAAATAGCCAACAGTTCCCTCTGATGCAGCTGTCTCCCTTCCTTTCTCAAGAGGTGGACATAGAGGTTCTGTGGAAAGCAGCATTTCCTGAAGGAAGCAGTCGCTCTTCGTTGCCAGCCCCTGCCACAGGAAAGGAGGAGATGCCAGACACAGGCACAGGCACAGAAGGTAATTGCTGTGCCAGGCTCAGCCCTTGGCAGGGCTGTGTGGCAGCAGCTCTTCCCCAGGGCCTGCCCTGCACAGGCCCGGCAGCAGCCAAAGCTGGAGGTGCCTCTGGAGCTCGTTCACAGCCCCGGGGAAAGGGGACTCGTGCACCAACGTCCCTCCCGCTGCAGCTGCTCCGGAGCTGGCCCTGAGTGCCCCGAGGCCCAAGGCACAGGAGCAGCCCCGAGCGGGAGCCCTGCCGCGAGCCCAGGGCCAGAGCCAGCCTTGGCACAAAAGGAAACCGTTCTCATCTTGGTTTGCTTCCAGACTGGGATACTGGGATGGCTTCTCCATTAACCTGGAGGTTTGAAATTGTGAAGCCCACTGAGGGTTCTGCAGGTGCGTTCTCATGGTCCCACCAAGGCGTAATCATTGACAAGCTGGCAAGAACCAGGTGACAGAAGCTTCTGTGGCTGTTCAGTTACAGATGTGACTGCAGGGACAACGTCACCAACTCCTGGGCTGGATAGTGAGCACCAAACCAGCTCCCATCACAGCGGTGAGTAGCGTGTCCCGGCTGGCCTCACAGGCTGAGCCCTGCTTTTGTGGCATCCATTCATGGGAAACGGAACTACTTTCTGTCAAGATCCTCCAACAGTAAAGCCGAAACACACGACAGACAAGAAATTCCTGAAGCCATTTGAAGTCATGTGGCAACTGCTAAAGAAAGTGCTTCAGGGAGGACAAGGTGGGTGCATTCCCTCAGCCTTGTCCTGGGGCTCAGCAGCCGGGGGCTTTGGCTGCACATCTGGACACGCCGTGCCCAGCACAGCAGGAAGGGATCCATGGCAGCCTCGCTGCCCCGCTGCTGCTTCCACGCCCTGCAGGGCTGTTTGCCAGCCTGGCCTGGCTGCAGCTTCTCCCCAGCCTCTGCAGGAAGGCATTGGGCATCAGCTGACAGGGAGCCCGAACTGCACCACGGGCCATGCACATCCTGACATCCCCTGCAATTTCCCTGTCTCTGAGCAGATCAGGAGGCACACAGTTGTTTGCACAAGGGAGTGCTCCTGCCCAATCCCATGAGTCTGGGCATTTTCCTGATTCTTATCTGTGTCTTTGAGAAGCATTGCCTCCTGAGCTGCGCCCTTGCCGATGGGAAACAGCCCCATTTGACCCAGTGTTCCTTTTCCTTTCTCCAGAAGTGGATGCAGAGGCTGTGCTGAAGGCGGCGTTTCCCACAGGAAGCAGGGATACTGTACCAGCCTCTGGTGCAGGAAGGCAGGCCATGCCAGGCACAGCCACAGGAGGTAATTGCTGTGCCTCTGGGCCTGAGCCCTGCTGAGGCTTGAGCTGCCCTCTCTGCTGCTTGGCACTGCGGGCACAGCCCGGACAAGACGGGCACAGCCCAGAGGAATTGTCCCCAGCAGGCTCAGGGCACTCGGGTACTGAGCTGTCCTGCTGGGCTCCCTCTGTGGGAGACACGTCCCCAAACCTGGGAGCGGCTGCACGGGGTGCCCATGGTGGGGAAAGGGCAGAGGGGGAGTGCAAGGCTCCACTGGGTCCTGACAGGGCTTGGCTATGTCCACTTCTGTTGGGGGAGCAATTTCGAAGGAAAGAGGAATAAAGAGAGAGAGGGAGTCAGGAAGGGAGTAAGGGAGGGCAGGACCGAGGGAGGGATGATTGTGGTACTGCCTGCTGCATTTTTGCACCAGGGCTTTAGAAGGAGTTTCAGCTTTGGCTGTGAGACAGCCCCAATGCAACCTGTGCTGCTCCAGGCACCTCTCCAGGGATGTTGCACAGGGCCTGCAAAGAGAATGGGGGTGGACCAGGAGCCAGCCCAGAGCTCCCCAGACCCCGGTGCAGCTTTGGCCTTGTCCATTTACACCTGGCTCCCATGGCCTTACCCGACCCCCTTGCAGTGCCCATTTCCCAGAGGCAGAAAGGGATCTCAGCACAGCATGGAAATGGTTCTGATCTGTGCTCTGTTCTAGACTGGAATCGTAACATGGATTATTTGGATGCCCTGCTGGACAATGGCTTGAAATTCCTGGAAGATGCTGGAGGCAAGTTCTCAGTGTGCCTTTCCCAAGACAATAATCAGTGTAAATGTCACTAGAGCTCCCTCGCCTTCCATTTCCCTTCACATAATCTCATGGTTGAAAGATTCTTGAATTCTTGGCCCGCTCCTTTCTGGAGCCCTGAGTGATCCCACAGGATTGCTGTGAATGAGAGGAAGGAGCATTTTGCTGTCCATCCTCCTCCCGTGTGCAATGGCCGTGTCCTTCTGTGTGCTCTGTGCAGTCACAGAGAAGGGTAGAACGGGCAGGGATCAGGCCCAGGGCTGTGCCCCGGGGCTAAGCCTTGCCTACAGCCTGAGGATCTCCTACAGTGCCACGGGAGCTGTTCTGTCCTGCCTTTCTTTGCAGCTGAACCTGTTGGTGAAGGTGATCTGGCTTCCCAACCCACATCCAGGACTGACCCTCTGGGAGATGGTGAGGGTAGGTCAAGGCCTTGCCCCTGGGAGAGCTGCCAGCTCAGAGCCCAAAGCTCGGCCAGGGGGGCATCGCTGCAGGTGCCAGGACAGAGCCATGCACGTGTGTGCCCTCGCCCTGCGCGATCCCCTCACCGCTCCTGCGGCTCAGTGGTGCCCGTGCAGCTGAGCAGAGATGGCAGAAGCTTCTGTGGCTGTTGTGTTACAGATGTGTCTGCAGGGAGGACTTCTCCAGCGGCTCGGCTGGATTCTTGGCACCAACCCAGCTCCCGTCGCAGGGGTGAGTAGTATGCCCCTGCTGACTCCACAGGCTGAGCCCTGCTTTTGTGGCATCCATTCATGGGAAATGGAACATGGAACAAAATGAAAGACCCATGATAGTGCAGGCAAAACGTCTCTTGACTCAAATGAATTCCTGAGACAAACACAGAATGGGGCACAGGCTGGACAAGGTGGGTGCATTCCCTCAGCCTTGTCCTGGGGCTCAGCAGCCGGGGGCTTTGGCTGCACATCTGGACACGCCGTGCCCAGCACAGCAGGAAGGGATCCATGGCAGCCTCGCTGCCCCGCTGCTGCTTCCACGCCCTGCAGGGCTGTTTGCCAGCCTGGCCTGGCTGCAGCTTCTCCCCAGACTCTGCAGGAAGGCATTGGGCATCAGCTGCCACACAGCCCAAACCACACCGTGGGCCTCAGATCCCCTGCAACATCCCTGTCTCTGAGCTGATCAGGAGGCACAGCTATTTGGAGGAGGGAGTGTTCTGGCCCAGCCCCAACAGCATGGGCATTTTCTCCATCTCTACACTGACTTTTACAAGTTTTGCCTCCTGCCGATGTCACCTCCCCAATGGGGAATGTTGCCATCTGATCCAGCTGTGCCTCTTTCTTTTTCAAGTGATGGACCAAAAATCTGTGCAGAAGGAGCCACACCCCGGAGCAAGCAGTGTGTCGGTATCCAGCTCTACTGCAGGAACAAATGTGATGCCAAGCACAGGTGAAAGCACAGAAGGTAATTGCTGTGCCAGGCTCAGCAGGGCTCAGCCCTTGGCGGGGCTGTGTGGCAGCAGCTCTTCCCCCAGGGTCTGCCCTTGCACGGCCCGGCAGCAGCCAAAGCTGGAGGTGCCTCTGGAGCTCGTTCACAGCCCCGGGGAAAGGGGACTCGTGCACCAACGTCCCTCCCGCTGCAGCTGCTCTGGAGCAGGCCCTGAGTGCCCAGAGGCCCAAGGCACAGGAGCAGCCCCGAGCGGGAGCCCTGCCGCGAGCCCAGGGCCAGAGCCAGCCTTGGCTCCCGACTGGGCAGGGGCTGCACTGGGTCCTGACAGGGCCTGACTCTGTGCCCTGGGGCTGGGGGAGCTGTCACGGGGCAGGGAGGGCCAGGGCTGGCAGTGGCTGCTCAGGGATGGCTTTGGCCCCTGTCCCTCCAAGCAGCCACTGCCCAAGCAGCTGTGCTGCCCCCGGGCTCTCCTCCTGGCCTGCTGGGCTTTGTTGGGTGGCACAGCCTGTGCCAAGGGGCAGCAAGGTGCCTGCAGGCCCCAGCTCTGGGGGAAACGGAGAACGTCCTGCCCGCATCCACCGTGCTGCCAGCTCAGCAGTGCAGCACAGCACGGGCTGACGCTCCCCATTGCTCCCACAGGTGCAGCTGGAACCACAGCACATGTTCCTGATTCCCAGGAGGGCCCTGGAGGGGGTTTCTGTCAGGGAACAGGCTGCTGGCTGGGGTTACTGGCAGGCCTACTTCTTTTGGACATTGTCGTCATGTTGTGCTGCTTTGGAATCTGGTATTCCTGGAAGAGAAATGGGTGAGTGTTTTGTTGCTCTCCCCTTCAAACATCTTCTTCTGAAAGTCTACCGCAGACAGGAAACATTCCCAGTGGGGCTGCGGTGTCGGTGTGGCCAGTCCATGATTGTCCAAAGAACTCTGCTGAGGGTTCTGCTGCTGCCCAGAGCTTTCATTGGCCTCCTCATTGCTGGGCCTTGTCCTGGGGGGCCCGCTGGGGCTGCAGCCACTGCTGGCTCCCACTGAGGCTGCCTGGCCAAGGCAAACCCCAGGGGCACAGGGCAGAGGCAAAGCACGGTGTGGAGGAGAAAGAGCAGGGACGAGATTGCCCTTGAAAGGCAGAGGCGCTCTGGGCCCGCTCCTGGCCAGGGAGCCTGCCCAGAGCCGTGCCCTGCTCGCCGGGGCCTTGAGGGGCAGCTGTGCAGCTGGGCCACGCTGTGCCAGCAGCTCCAGCCGTGCTGGGGAGCCTTGCCAGCTCTGGGCCCTGCTGTGCAGGAGGCTCCCTGTGTGCCACTGGCAGCTGCGGCCTCAGCCACCTCCTCTCTCCACAGTTCCACCTCTGCACAGCAGTTTAAAGGCGGCAGCACCTCACACACGGAGGGCCTGGGCAGCCCTCTCAAGAGCTCTGAGAAGAGGACCCCGGAACGGCCATCTAAGACGAAACCTGCTATTCTCCCAGTGTAGATCCCACTGCCACCTCCTCTCCCCATGTGTATCCCTGAGCTGCCCTCATCCCCTTTTTGATCTTCCTCCGTCCCGTCCCAGCCCATTCCCGAGTTGTTCTATAGACCCCAGCAGCAGCCCAGCACCCTCCAGCCCCTCTTGAGACCAACACGCCCCTTCCTCTGCCCCAGAGCCCCCTGGCCATGCCCTCTAAACAACCCTGTAGGTTACACCCCTTTTAAAAATGCCAATCACTTGTTTTTAAAATTTTAAGGTTTAATAAAATGGTTATATAGATAGTCATACAATTAGAGTAACGATAATTTGCACAATTTGCATTAGGACAATATGAGACAATAGAAACAAAGAGTTACGGACGTCCGGTTACCTTTTCCTGGGCAGCACAAGCTCAAAAGAGGACACCTGTTATCAGAGGATTAACCCTTAAAAACAATACCCTGTTGCATATTCATACATTTCATACATGATGCATAAATTCCATTCAAATACAGGATTCTGTCCTTTCATCATCAACTTCTTCCTCTGAATCCTAACAGTGCCTTTGAGGCGGGAAGAAGTTTGTTTCTTCTGATAAGAGTACAATGAATTCTTTTCCTCTGACAGATATATGTGTCCTGTGGCTGCTATCCTGCTGTGAGTCCTTTCTTTAAAAAAAAAGTATCTCACATAGCGTAGCTTCTATTTTAACATTTTTTTATAAGCTAAAACTATATTTAACACACTACTTAAACGAATTAATACAGCATTACATTGTAACACAACACCTATAATATTCATTTTGGTATTTGCGAAAAGCCAATCATAAAGTACACATTTTTCACACCCCCCCCATCCCCCCATCCCCACCCAGGTAGGTGATGGCCCTTTTTTCTATTGCAATAAAGAGGTGGAGCTGTCACCCCAGTGTCCGGGTGGCAGCAGCAGCAAAGCCCAGCCAGCAGCAGCACTGGCTCAGCTCCGTGCCCAGGAGCAGCCGTGGATGCCCACGGTGTGGGCAGGCAGGAGCCAGGCAGGGGCTGCTGTCACCAGCGGCGGGGTCCCCAGGGCTGGGGGAGCCCATGCTGAGCGTCCCTGGGCTGAGGGCACATTTCCTTCCCCGGCATCATGTGGGCCTGCACCTCCTCCAGTGGCAAGCCCAGGAAAAGAGGGAAGCCATCAAGACCATCTCCAGGGACACAGCCTGACCAGCAACTCCAGCAGGCAAAACCAAGCCCCACCCTAATTAACACACACTTGATAGAACCTAATTGATGGCCCATCATCAATGCACAGGGTCTGCTCCTCTGGACGAGGGCCAGAAGGGGAGGGAAGGGAAGGGCTGTGTGGCCTTGGGGCCCGATGGGGCTGATGAACAGCCCCAGAGGCACAACAGCCCAGCTGCAGCCACACTCCGTTTCCTGGTCAGAACCCTAGCCGTAGCTGCCCTGGCCTTCCCCGTAAGGCACCTGGGGGCTTTGGGGGCCCCCATAAGGCGCACGAGGGGCTGGGGTCCCTTGTGGGACACACAGGGATATTTTAGGCTCCCTCTGAGGCACGGAGGGTGCTGCGGTCCACTTCAAGTCATGCAAGGGATTTGGAATTTTGTGTGAGGCATGCATGGAGTTAGGGATCTCTCCCAAGGTGTGCAGGGCGCTGGGGTCTCTGCTGAGGCACATGACGGGGTTTTGGGGTCGCACTTCACATGCGGAGAGGGCTGTGGGCTCTCATAAGTGTCCCGGAGCTTTGCGCCCCTCCTGCTGCCCGCAGTGGGGCGGGAGTCTCTGCTGAGGCCCGCAGGGCTCGGGGCCCTCCCGCGCTCCCTCCCGAGGCCCTCCGGGCCCGTCCGGCTCGGGGCTGCCGCGGCCCTGGGGCAGCCGCCGTGCCGGGACGGCGCTGGCGACGAGCCGAGCCGGAGCTGCCCCGCCGGGTCGCGCTGCACGGCCACGGCACGGGCGGCGCTGAGCGCCGGGCAGGCGGCGCCACAGCCCCGGCCCTGCCTCCTTCGGGGCCGGGCACACACAGCCCCGCAGGCAGAGCGGCGGCTCCGGGCTCCGCTTGGCGCCCGAGGGGACGGAACCGATGCCGCAGGAGCCTGGGGAGCCCCGCGCAGGGCCCTGGCGCCACCCGCCCGCCTCTCCTGTGGCCATCCCGGGCGGCAGGGGCTCGCTCTGGGCAAGCTGCCGGCTCCTGCCACTGCCCTGACAACGCTGAGGGGCCTTCGGGGCCGGGACTGGGCTTGCCAGGGAGACAGTTCATAGGAGACTTGCTCAGGCCTTACACAAGATTTACTGCGAAACAACTTAAACATAACATAACAATTTTGGTGCCGAGACCAGGGACTCTCTCAGCTGCAGGGAGGTGGATAGATTCTGGGAAGGAACTCCCCACCAGACTTTTAAGTGGTCCCATGGCTAGACCAGTCTCACTTTGGAAAAGAGAGTCCTTTTTACAATAACGCATAAGCAAATTAATTTTTAAGAGCGCGCAAGAGAGGTTCCTATCAGAGTGTCAGCTTGTAGGAGAGAGAGTACCCATAGAAAACTGCTTTGTGCACAAAGACCCTCGTGAGAAAAGGAGGCTGTGAGTATCATGAGGTTTTGGGTCGGGGGGCAGCTGTATGTGTGTGTGAGTGTGTGTGGAGTGTCTGAGACGGGGGCTGGGCAGTCCCAGACCCCCGAAGTGATTGGGACCTCCCAGTACCGCGTTTTCGCATTCTCCGCGAGGAGACCGGCCAGGAAAGGAGGGAAGTGAAAGAAAAGTGAATGAGTGGGGACCCCGGGAGGGTTTGACCCAGGGGGAAGGAGGGGATCCTGGTCCAGGCACCTGTGGGAAGGTCCTTGGGCAGGAGGGATTTACTCAGTAGGGAGACTGAGAGAGTGAATGAATAGGTTCAATTTCCTTGGAGGGGTTGGTAGCAGGCAATTTAGTATGTGATTAGATGGTGAGAGGACGGGGCTAATAGATTGAGAAAGAGGGAGAGATAGGAGTGGAACAAGTAGATTGCAGAGGGAGAGACAGGAGTGGAACAGGTAGATTGAAAAGGCAGTGTGACAGAGTAGTAAGTGAGGAAGCTGAGCCACGAGGTGAGTGTGGCAAACTAAGACTCTCCTGGTACCGGGGAATTCTTAGTTTGTCACCGCCAGAAATGGGTCAGGAAAAAAGTAAGTTCCTTGACCCAGGGGCTGTGGATTGTGTGGAAAATTCGCAGTCGTTTGAGGTATCTGGGAACCGTGAGGGGGGTTCTCCGGGGGGGGCATTCCTCAGGACAGCCCACTGGGGATGATAATACGGCTTTGGGATGAATGGGAATCCCAAAGTGGAAAAAGTAAACAGAAAATAGTTAATATTACATGTTTAAATGGACAAAGGGAATGATCCAGCAAGATAATTTATATTGGCCCAAGTTCAGATCATTTGAGGATTAGATTTGCCAGGCTCTAAATATATATGTGAATTCAAAAGACCCTGTTAATCAGGAGGAGAGTGAGTATGCTGCCTTCTGGAGTCCCGAGGGGAGACATCAGGAAGAAGCTGGAAAAATTAGAAGACTGGCAGGACAGGGGACTTCAGGAGTTACTGAGAGGAGCACAGAAGATGTTTGTGAACAGAGATGAGAAAAAGCAGAAAGCAGATGCCAGAATTTTGGTGACGGCAGTTAGAGAAATGCAGGGAGCTTTGAATACAGAAAAAAAAAAAAAAAAAAAAAAAAAAACGCAGGTAAAAACAAACAGCAGATATCAGGATCTATTTTTAGGAATACAGGACCTCTGTTTGTTTTTTCCCGCCACAAGAAAGGGCACTTACAAATTTCTTGTCCTACCTTGAAGGGTGCGGGACCCACCTGTTTTTACTATCATAAAAAGGAGCACCTACAAAAAAAAAAATGGTTGCAGGAAGAAAGAGCAAGATGAGGAAACTTTTCAGGGAGGTCAGGGGCTCTGTTTAATGAAGGGGACCGAAACACCACCAGAAGAGCCCTTGATAAGTTATATTTTTAGTAAATACAGGAGTTTCTGAGCCGACAGTGACAAAATTATCCCAGGGATGTGAGAGAAGTCGTGAGCGAGTTTCAGTAATCGGAATTACAGGAGAGGCTTTCCCTGTTCCTGTAATAAAAGGAGTGCAAATTGAAAGAGATGAGAAATTTAGAGTAAATGACTTATTGTTGATACCAGAAGCCGAGAATAATTTGTTAAGCAGAGACCTAATAATAGCCTTAAATTTACAGATAAAACCCTGTGAAGGAAAACTTAAAATTTATTCTTCACCTGAACAAGATAATCTAGAAATTAATGACATGGGTTGGCATTCAGGTGAAGTGGGAAAAAGTTTAGGGTAAAGGAGTCTGGTCCCCCTAGTCCCTCCTGGTGAGCATAAGCCTGTGAATTTTATGCATTATTCCGTACATTATTAATAGTAAAAGGGCGAGAAGGGACTATTTATACAGACTCCAAATATGCTTTTAGTATAGTACCTACTTTTAGAAAAATTTGGAAGGAAAGGGGACTTATAAACACTCAAGGGAAAGGGTTAATACACGGGGGATTGATAATTCAGATACTTGAAGCTTTAAAAGGCTCCAAGAAAATAGCAGTAGTTCATGTAAAGGAACACCAGAGAGGGAGGGATATTAGAGTCAGAGAAATAATTTGGCTGATGAAGAAGCAAAAAGAGCGACCTTAAGAAAAAGAGATACTGAAATCATGACCTTACACAAAAAATAGAAATTCAGCAGGAGACACTTTCCCTTCTGCTAGCAGAACTGGCAGCTATAAGGAAATTAGGAGCAACATTTAAGGAGGGAAAGTAAGTTTTTCCTGATGGCAGGATTATGATGCCAAAGCCAGTGGCACATTAGATCTTAGATAACTTGCACAGATGGACACACTGGGGAACAGGGGCCTTTTGTGATCACTTTTTAAAACTGTATGGGTGTATAAGGATATTAGAAATTAGAAAGGAAATTACTCAGGGGTGTCTCACCTGCTAAAAGGTAAAGAAGAAGTTGAGGAGCCCTCCCTGTGGAGGATGCAAACCAGCCTACAGTCTATTTGAAAAGATCCAGGTTGATTTTATAGACTTGCTTAAAGTGGGTTGGTGAAATATTTGTTAGTTATAATAGATCAATTCACTCAGTGAGTTGAAGCATTTCCAGCAGCTCGGGCTACAGTTCAAACAGTAGCTAAAATATTGTTGGAACATGTAATTCCAAGAATGTGATAATATGGTGGGATTTAGGTTGATTTATATTAAGCCTGATTTATTAAGAAGGAACTAAGCATCCTCGAGTGGCTACGGACCGCAATTCCCTTGAGCTCGGAGGCAGAAGAACGCCGGTGGAAAAAGAATAAAAGACTTTCTGAATCGGTGGGAACGACCTAAAAAGATGGAAGATCTCTTCCAGGATCACCCACCTGCAACATTATTAGAATTGATTACAGAACTGCAATTCCAGAAACTGAGATTGATAACACCTGTTGTTAAAAGAGCTCAGAGACAAGTAAAAGGTTGGGAGTGTGGTAAACATGGTTTAGGGTGTCATCCATGGTTATGTATTGTTTGCACACTTTGCTTTAACTCATGGTGGAAAGTAAGAGGGAAGAGAAGGAGCAACAATTGATTTGCTTGCCTTTCTATGGTTATGTATTTAGCCTGCTAATTATAGAACACATTGCTAGTGATTTTTTTTGGATACCTTTGAGATTGTGAGATGGGACCCTTCCATCAGCAATTGGATTAATAGAGAACTTAGATCAATCGGTTCTTGCTATATTGGCTATAGCACAAATAAGAGAACAAGCAGCTCATAATATTATAGACCAATGTCTCAAAATTGATAGTTGTGGTGGAGAAGAAGTCTATATACCACATCATAGGCACATTCCAAGGGCACACTGGCGCTGCGAGTGTGCCTATTGGAGGCGGTGACTTAATGAACTCCCCGCCCTTGAAGCAAAAAATAATTAGAAAAAAATCTTATTGTGGTTGGCACATCCTGAAATTTTGGAAAATACAGGTTTATGGTACTCCGGCCTAATCTTTTCCCTGTTCTTTTTGTTTTAATTATTGCTTCTTAACCAGCTAGAACTGGGAAATGGCATTTAAAAGGAGACAGGCAAACTCTGTGAGACTATGGGTACCAAGGAAACCAAAAGCACCAGTGACTAGATCCGGGGATATTACCTTTGCTACCGAGAAGACTGGCATCTCAGCACTTGGTTGCAACCCAAGGGGCCTTGAGAAAGGTAGAAAGGTAGATTTCCTGAGGATTATTTTCACTGTGATCATTATCATACCCTGGGCAGTTGGCCAAAGCCAGAGAGCCACACTGGACAGAGTTTCAGCAATGAAAAAGCAAACCAGGCAAAAACCAAGTCCCAGCAATTTCAACATTTATGACTATTGCAATCACCCTGTGTGGATTAAGGACAAGATGGAAGCTGTGTTTGTTACACACCCATATGTTAGTTCTGCCTGCTACAGTCGCAGCAGCATTACAGATGTTTGTATTAAGGAAGGAAAGATGTCTTGGGTAAGGAAAAATTTGGGATATAATGGACGAGCTTCGTATCCCCATGGTAATCAGATTGTCTCTCAATATGAAAGGGTTTTTTGTTTTGAAAGAGATGATAATGGAGATGATCCAAGTATAGGCATGGGAAATCGAGCACTAAAAGAAAAATGGAAAGAGAAAATAAAAGAAGAAAAAGAAACAAAGGGGAATAGAGGAAAGAACAGGAGAACAGAGTCAACAGAATTGGCTGAATTGTATAAACTCCTAAACCGGTACTACAAAGATTGGGATTTGCCAGCCTCAAATAAGAATCTGTGGGATTGATGCAAATGATTGCTACAGAATTGGGAATATCCAAATGTGGGATTTGTGGGGTCTAAAAATGGCTAAAAGATGGCCATGGAAAGGTGAGAGCTTAGCTCCAGAGCAAATTTTAAAGTGGAACCACACCCAAATTTCTGGAACATTGAAGAGACCTGCAAGATGGATTTTAAGCCATCAAGTAATTGGAATCATTTGTATAACTCGAGAAGAAAGGAAATTTAATAAAGTAGTAGGGAATACTCCTTGTAAATCCACATTGGTGGTCAATATGGATAATCGTTCAAAAATTTGGCAACCTGAAAACCCTGTTGGATATTGGGGACCAATAAAAGAAATAAATTGTGAATGGCATGAACAGATTAATTTATGCTGGTACAAAAGTCCTGGAGCTAACCCCTACCAATCCATCAACAGCCTGAGGTCTTATTGGGAACAACCGGAGAAAACTGATAAGAGATGGAAAGCCTCAGATGGGATATATTGGATTTGTGAGCAATGAGCATACAGTGAGTTACCTCAAAAATGGAGAGGAACCTGTACTTTGGGAGTAATACAACCCTCCTTCTTTGTTCTACTGAGGTCTAGGAGCAATGTGCTAGGAACTCCACTGTATGAAACCATGCAGTGGAATAAAGGAGATTTGAATTTAAATTTTCCAACAGCAGGAGGGAATCAAAAATGGGAGGAGGATGAATGGCCATGCAAAACAAATTATGGCATATTATGACCCAGCAACATGGGCTCAGGATGGGTCATGGGGATATAAGACCCCGGTTTATCTGTTGAATAGATTAATAAGGATCCAAGCAGTAGTGAAGGTGATGTCAAATCACACCTCCGGTGCCTTAAAAATGTTGGCCAGGCAATATACAGAAATGTGTGTGTTTGTGTACCAAAACAGGATCGCCCTAGACTGTCTGTTAGCAGAAGAAGGAGGAGTTTGTAAGAGATTTAATGAATCTGAGTGCTGTGTAGAAATTGATGATTATGGGGAAGCTATCACAGGACTTGCAGAAGAAATTAAAAGGGTGGCTCATGTACCAGTACAAAAGTGGAATTCAATCTTGAAAACAGATTGGTGGGGTAACCTCTTTGGAAGTGTTTGGAGGAAAAAGTTAGAGTTCATGTTGCTATGCTCAATTCTGAGACTTCTGTTTCTGCCTTGTATGATTTTGTGTTTTATTAGGTTAATTCATTCAGTGATTCAGGGGATGCAGATTACAACAATGTCTCTAGATTCAGAATCAGCAGGAAAAGGAAAACCAAGATCTATAATGGTATTAAAAGCTAAATCGACTGCTGTTAAAGAACTAGGGCTTAAAAAGATGGAAATAGACCAGGAAATGCTAACTAAACTTGCAAGAGAGTGTGAAAGACTAAAAGCAGTAATAGAAATGTTGGAAAAGTTTGAAGCTAAAAAGAGACAAGGAGAAAACCAAAATTTTGAAAAATATAAAAGATATCAGGGCACAGGCTTTTAAACACAGTACGAATCATAATGATCAAAAAGAGAAGTGGGGGATTTGTGATAAATAGGTATGACTCGTGCTGATAAAAATTGAAAGAGTAATTGATATTGATACAGTAATTAATATTTGAGAATAATAAATAGTTAAAAAGTTCTAATACCAAAGAAGAGAGGGAGAGGAGGGGCTCCACCCCCCCTTTCCCAGCAGATGCTTTCAAGGACCACAGGAAAGAAGTTGAAGATACAGCTGATAAAAATGAGTAAAGAACCTGGTTGAGTCCCAGAATATGTTAATTATAAGGGATTTATTGCTTTGATATATAGATGCAGTCATATGTTAGTCTTGGCTTACATTGTTCTGTCTTGGTGCCCATGTGTAACCCAAAGGTGAATTAAAGGACAAAGAGGAAGAGGAGAGGTCTTCATCCAAAACGACCCCCAAAGACTTCTGCAACCTCCAAACCGAGTGGTAGCACATGCGTGATAAGGGTGGTAATGAGGGCGGAGATAGAGATATGATGAACCGAAAATGGGAGGAGATGGCATTGACACATGGCATATAAGGGGAGATTTTCACTTGGCAAACACCTAGGTGATGTGGCAAGGGTCCCAGAACTCTGCCCTCCGTACCCCGCGGTTATTTTTGCTTATGCGCTATTATTGGAACCACATTATCCCTTCTTTTAATCAAATTATATTGTACCCAATTTTATATTTTTTATTGTAATCATTCAATAAAAATTGTTACTACTTTTAATATTGTTTGGTTTTTTTATGATGGGATAATTGGGTAAACATTACAAAACGAATCAATAAAATAAATTCAAACTGCAACGATCAAGAGCATTTTCAGACACACAGCCTGACCGACCAGCAATGGAAGCTGGAAAAAAAAAAAGTTTTGCTGAGCAATGGCCCTTTGATGAAGCAAAACATTTACAATCAGGGCAGCCCATTGGTACAGATGGGGGCACACTCTGGGGTACAGCTGAGGCCATGAGGTCACAGCAGGCTCAGGGGTCACAGCAGGCTGAGGTCACAGTTGGCTCTGAGGTCACAGAGGTGCCAGAGCCCCGTGGTTGCACAGCAGCACAAGGAGCGAGCAGTCAGTGCTTGAGCACAACTGTTGCGGCAGCAGCAGCGGCGGTGGCAGCAGTGGTGCTGACATTGGGACAGCGGTGTCAGGACAGCGGTGGCAGCAAGAGCTGCGGGACTGGCAGAGGGCAAGGCAGCATGGCCCTTGCTCTGCATCTCTTCCTCCTGCTCCTCCTGGCCGTGGCCCTGCCTGCCAGGGCTGCCCAGGCTGCTCCGCTGCAAGCGCGGCGAGCAGGTGAGCCGGCAGCCTGGCTCCCCTTTCCCGGGACAGCGCTCCCTGCTCCCCGGGAAGCGCTGGGGATGGTTTTCCCCAGGCCTTCAGGGAGGGTTTCCTCTGGGGGAGGGAGAGAGCCCCCAGGGCCCTGGGCAGCCCCAGTTTCCTCTCCCGGGACGTCAGACAGGCCCTGCAAAGAGGGTGCAGAGTGACCAGGAGCCTGCCCAAAGCTCCCCAGGCCCCTGTGAAGTTTGGCCTTGTGCATTCACACCTGGCTCCCATAGCCTTAACCAAGCCCCTTGCAGTGCCCTGTTCCCAGAGGCAGAAGGGGATCCCAGCACACCATGAATCACAGAATCACTGGGTTGGAAGAGACCATCAAGTCCAACCCAGCCCTAACACCTCAAGTACACCATGACACCAGGTGCCACTTCCAGTTTTTTTAAGACACATCCAGGGATGATGACTCCACTCCTCCCTGGGCAAACCATTCCAGGACTTTATGACCCTTTCTGTAAAAACCTTTTTCCTAATATCCAACGTATATTTCCCTTGGCACAGTTTAAGACTGTGTCCGCTCATGCTGTCACTTGCTACCATGGAAATGGTTCTGATCTGTGCTCCCTTCTAGATCGGGATGCTGGAAATGTTTTTCTGGAACCTTGGCTGGAAGATAGTTTGGATACAGTGGAACCTCCCACAGGTAAGATATCTATGTTTTTCCATAGAACAATGACTGACAACCTGGCAAGAACCAGGGGACAGAAGCTTCTGTGGGTGTTGAGTTACAGGTGTGTCTGCAGAGCAGAATTTTCCAACTCCTGGCATGGATGCTGCACACAAGCCCAGCTCCCATCACAGGGGTGAGTACTGTGTCCCTCCTGACCCCACCACAGGCTGACCCTGCTTTTGTGGCATCCATTCCTGGGAAATGGAACTACTTTCTGTTAAGGTTTTCCAAAAGGAAAGACCCAAGCTAAAGGAGAAAATAAATCCTTGAAGCCTCCTGAACTTCTGGACCAGATGCTGAGTGACCTGGAGAGACGCCGTGGTGGGTGCATTTCCCTCAGCCTTGTCCTGGGGCTCAGCAGCCGGGGGCTTTGGCTGCACATTGGGACACGCCGTGCCCAGCACAGTGGGAAGGGATCCATGGCAGCCTCGCTGCCCCGCTGCTGCTTCCACGCCCTGCAGGGCTGTTTGCCAGCCTGGCCTGGCTGCAGCTTCTCCCCAGCCTCTGCAGGAAGGCATTGGGCATCAGCTGCCACACAGCCCAAACCGCACCATGGGCCTGAGATCCCCTGCAACATCCCTGTCTCTGAGGAGATCAGGAGGGGCAGCTGATTGGAGGAGGGAGAGGTTGAGGGGGAGACATCAAAGCCCATCTGATTTCCTGAAACCTCTCCATGATTTGAGAAGACTCCTGAATATGCCATCTCCCCAAGGGGAACAACTCCATCTGATCCAGCTGTGCATCTTTCTTTCTTTAGAAATGAAAGGAGAGGCTGTGCAGAAGGAAGCATTTCCCACAGGAAGCAGGGATTCTGTGCCAGCCTCTGGTGCAGGAAGAGAGGCGATGCCAGGCACAGCCACAGGAGGTAATTGCTGTGCCTCTGGGCCTGAGCCCTGCTGAGGCTTGAGCTGCCCTCTCTGCTACTTGGCACTGCGGGCACAGCCCAGACAAGACGGGCACAGCCCAGAGGAATTGTCCCGAGCAGGCTCAGGGCACTCGGGTACTGAGCTGTCCTGCTGGGCTCCCTCCGTGGGAGACACGTCCCGAAACCTGGGAGCGGCTGCACGGGGTGCCCATGGTGGGGAAAGGGCAGAGGGGCAGAGCAAGGCTCCACTGGGTCCTGACAGGGCCTGGCCACGTGCCCTTGAGGACTGGGCAGTGTCCCAGCAGAAGGAGGGCAGGAGGGACAGAGGGAGGCAGGGATAGCTGTGGCACTGCCAGCTGCAGTTTTCCCCAGGGCTTTAGTGAGGATTTCCTCTGTATGTGAGGGAGAGAGCCCCAGGGCCCTGGGCTGCCCCTGTTTCCTCTCCAGTGATGCTGCAATGGGCATGGAAAGAGGGTGGCGAGTGATCAGGAGCCTGCCCAGAGCTCCCCAGGCCCCTGTGCAGCTTTGGCCGTGTCCATTGACATCTGGCTCCCACAGCCTTACCCGACCCCCTTGCAGTGCCCATTTCCCAGAGGCAGAAGGGGATCTCAGCACAGCATGGAAATGGTTCTGATCTGTGCTCTGTTCTAGACTGGGATCCTGAGATGGATTATCTGGAAGTCCTGGCACATAACCATTTCAAGTCCTTGGAGGATGGCAAAGGCAAGTTCTCCATATACCTTTTCTGAGAGAATTATCAGTGCCTATGTGGCAAGAGCTCATTCGTGCTACATTTCCCTTTAACATAATCTCAGGGCTGAAGGAATCTGGAAGCCTTGCCCTGCTCCTTTCTGGAGCACTAAGGGATCCCATAGGATCGCTGTCAGTGGGGGGAAGGAGCATTTATCTGTCCATCCTCCTCCCGTGCAATGCCAGTGTGTCCTTCCATGTGCTCTGTGCAGCCACAGAGAAGAGCAGAGAGGGAAGGGGCTGGGCCCAGGGCTGTGCCCCGGGGCTGAGCCTTTCTCAGCTCCTTTACCGGCCCCAGGGAGCCTGAGCTGCTCCTGCTGCCACTGCCAAGACCTGGCCCTGCCTGGGGCTGGGTTTGGAGCTGCAGCAGCTCCAGGGAGTCCTTTATGCCCAGACTGCCACACAGGGGGCTCCTTCCATCCCAGTGTGGGGCCACTGCAGGCACGAGCTCCCCCTGGCCCTGCTCCTGAGTGGAAGGCAGAGCCGAGGGAGTGCCTTGGAGGGCACCAATCACCCAGGTGCCCTCACTGCCACTCGGGCCTGAAGGAGAATCTTCAGCAGTATCATGGCCTTTTAGTTGCAGCCAAGCCTGCTGGTGAAGATGATGCAGCTTCCCAACCCATGTCCAGGACTGAACCTGTGGGATCCAGGACTGAGCCTCTGGGAGATGGTGAGGGTAGGTCAAGGCCTTTCCCCTGGAAGAGCTGCCAGCTCAGAGCCCAAAGCTCGGCCAGGGGGGCATCGCTGCAGGTGCCAGGACAGAGCCATGCGCGTGTGTGCCCTCGCCCTGCACGATCCACTCACAACTTCTGCTCAGGCCTGGCAGCTGTTTGGAGGAGGGTGGGCCCTGGCCCAGATGAAAAAGCCCAGAGGTTTTGTGGATCATTGCCCCATTTTTAATAAGCATGATGCCCTGAAGATGCCACCAAAGAAATGGGGAGTTGTTCCACCTGATCTAGCTGTTCGTTTTTGTTTCTCACGTGATGGACCAAATGGCAGCACAGAAGGAGGTGTTTCCCCAAGGAAGCAGAGGCCAATTGGCAGCCCCTGGTGCAAGAAGGAAGGCCAAGCCAGACACAGGCACAGGCACAGGAGGGAATTGCTGTGCCAGGCTCAGCAGGGCTCAGCCCTTGGCAGGGCTGTGTGGCAGCAGCTCTTCCCCCAGGGTCTGCCCTTGCATGGCCTGGCAGCAGCCAAAGCTGGAGGTTCCTTTGGAGCTCGTTCACAGCCCCAGGGAAAGGGGACTCGTGCACCAACGTCCCTCCTGCTGCAGCTGCTCCGGAGCTGGCCCTGAGTGCCCAGAGGCCCAAGGCACAGGAGCAGCCCCGAGCGGGAGCCCTGCCGCGAGCCCAGGGCCAGAGCCAGCCTCGGCTCCCGACTGGGCAGGGGCTGCACTGGGTCCTGACAGGGCCTGACTCTGTGCCCTGGGGCTGGGGGAGCTGTCACGGGGCAGGGAGGGCCAGGGCTGGCAGTGGCTGCTCAGGGATGGCTTTGGCCCCTGTCCCTCCAAGCAGCGACTGCCCAAGCAGCTGCACTGCCCCCGGGCTCTCCTCCCGGCCTGCTGGGCTTTGTTGGGTGGCACAGCCTGTGCCAAGGGGCAGCAAGGTGCCTGCAGGCCCCAGCTCTGGGGGAAACGGAGAACGTCCTGCCCGCATCCACCGTGCTGCCAGCTCAGCAGTGCAGCACAGCACGGGCTGACACTCCCCATTGCTCCCACAGGTGCAGCTGGAACCACAGCACATGTTCCTGATTCTCAGAAGGGCCATGGAAGCTGTTTCTGTATGGGAACTCGCTGTTTGCTAGAGTTAATGGCCATTCTGGCTGGTGGGGAGCTTGTCTTCATGTTGTGCTGCTTTGGAATCTGGTATTCCTGGAAGAGAAAACAGTGAGTGTTTTGTTGCTCTCCCCCTCAAACAGCTTCATTTGAAAGTCTACTGCAGACAGGAAACATTCCCAGTGAGGCTGCAGTGTAGGTGTGGCCAGTCCATGATTGTCCAAAGAACTCTGCTGAGGGTTCTGCTGCTGCCCAGAGCTTTCATTGGCCTCCTCATTGCTGGGCCTTGTCCTGGGGGGCCCGCTGGGGCTGCAGCCACTGCTGGCTCCCACTGAGGCTGCCTGGCCAAGGCAAACCCCAGGGGCACAGGGCAGAGGCAAAGCACGGTGGGGAGGAGAAAGAGCAGGGACGAGATTGCCCTTGAAAGGCAGAGGCGCTCTGGGGCCCGCTCCTGGCCAGGGAGCCTGCCCAGAGCCGTGCCCTGCTCGCCGGGGCCTTGAGGGACAGCTGTGCAGCTGGGCCAAGCTGTGCCAGCAGCTCCAGCCGTGCTGGGGAGCCTTGCCAGCTCTGGGCCCTGCTGTGCAGGAGGCTCCCTGTGTGCCCCTGGCAGCTGGGGCCTCAGCCACCTCCTCTCTCCACAGGCACCACCTAAAAGAAAAGTTGAAAGCTGGTGGCTGGTCAGAAGACCTCTACAGCCGGAAGAGCAGTAGCAGCGGCTCTGAATCTGACCAGTTTACATTTGCATCTGAAAGCTCTGAGGTGCTTTGAGGCCCCAGGCCCAGCCCTCCGTCCGGGGCCAAAGGTGAAAGCCCCAGGAAAGTATTTGGAAGTGCTCAACTGACTACGACTGAGAGCATCCCGAATCAGTTCTTCTGTTACAATAAAGAGAACGTTCTGTTACCCCAGTGTCCAGGTGGTAGCAGCAGCAAAGCCCACCCAGCAGCAGCACTGGCTGAGCTCTATGGCCAGGAACAGCCATGGATGGCCACGGTGTGGGCAGGCAGGAGCCAGGCAGGGGCTGCTGTGACCAGCAGCGGGGCCCCAGGGCTGGGGGAGCCCATGCTGAGCGTCCCTGGGCTGAGGGCACATTTCCTTCCCCAACATCATCTGGGCCTGCACCTGCTCCAGTGCCAAGCCCAGGAAAAGAGGGAAGCCATCAAGAGCATCTCCACAGACACAGCCTGACCAGCAATTCCAGCAGGCAAAACAAAGCTCCTCCCTAATTAACACACACTTGATAGAACCTAATTGATGGGCCATCACCAATGCAGGGTGCTGCACAGGGTCTGCTCCTCTGGACGAGGGCCAGAAGGGGAGGGAAGGGAAGGGCTGTGTGGCCTTGGGGCCCGATGGGGCTGATGAACAGCCCCAGAGGCACAACAGCCCAGCTGCAGCCACACTCCATTTCCTGGTCAAAACACTCCGCGTAGCTGCCCTGGTGTCCTGGGTTGACTATATGATGCTTTTATCCCCAATCGTCTTATTCTGTCAATGTTGAGTAATAAGCTTTGTACCTTTAAGACTGTTCCAGAGAGTGAAGGGGGCAGAGAAGAAGTGCACGGTTTGTTTTCAGACACTGCACTCCTCCTCCACATTCCTGCTCCTGGACTGTGTTGTCTGTGGAAGAACAGACAGCGGGACAGAGCTCTCCTTTGCTTTTAGTTAGTTTAGCTAGCTGAGGCAGAGAAGTTCACTGGACTTTTTTTTTTTCCTTTTTCTTTGACCTCTTGAAACTGCTCTGGACTGACGTTTTGCGGAGAAAAGAAGAAACCTCACAACTTTATAAAAGTTGTAAAGCCTGGTATGCTTTTATTACGACGCGCGCCGGACGCAAGTCCCCCAACAAGGCATGCGTACCTCTGAAGACCTCAGGTCTTCTTTTATCCCCCTTCCAAATGCATATGCATACAGTTTCACAATAAGTTCATACATATTCATTCCGTGTGACATTTAGCACCAGTTCTTCTTTATCAAAGGAATTTCTAAGTCGGGGGCAAATCGACCTTGTGGTCTTTTCTGTTTTTCTTTCTCTGTCTCCTTGCTGTCTCGGCATGCGAGTTTTTCCTTTCTGTGAAGCTTTGGCTTCACAGACTTTTCACCTTTCTTAGACACTTCACCTAATTCAGAATTGATCTTTACTCTGTCTCATTCCCCCCTTTCCTAGGAAATAAGTAAATTTTTTTACTTAATGAAAACCTTCACAACAGTAAGTGTCTTTCAGTGCTTCACCATGTACGTTTGACAAAGATGTTAGTACAGCTATTCGTTGTAGCATTCTCCAGTTCCAAATTAACAATATAATAAATAATCCTAAGCTTATCCCAACTAATATTAGTAAAACTACAATGGGGTGGCACAACTTATTAAAGATTCCATTCGCAGTTGGTGACCACCCAAAGATCACATCTCACCAGTGATGATTTTGTTTTATTCTTTGTAGAACTCTGGTCATCTCCTTTGTATCATGCTGGACATTAATTAAGGTTTTCTTTCCGCTTCCTTGGATTCCTTTCAAGCCTTCCAATAGGTCTTGGTGCTTAATTAATTGTTTTACCAATGTAAGGTTCATTCCAATAGGGGTAGGTGGTAGTCTGTGATGCATTGTGTAATTGGCTTAAATCAGCTGGTGGGATGTTACTGGTACCAAATACAAAAACCACACCCAATAATCTTAACAAAATTACAAATACAGAGATTAGAATGGTTTCTACTAGACAGAATAACATCATTGCTATCAATTTGTACAGCAGCACAAGCAGTTCTCAAGCATACACTCTTTTCTAGGATATACGAGCACAATTTTCTGGTCAGTGACTGGATGAATTTCAAAGTGACAAATACTCTGTTCAGTGTCCAAACACACATCCTGAGCATTAATAGTATTGCTTTCACAAATATATCCCATCTGTTCTCTAGTAATGCAGGATTCCAAGTTTACTGTCTGCCACTTTCCATTCATCTTTCGTGCCCACACTCTATGTTCTGAAGGATAGAGTATTGTTTTTTCATGGTTTAATCCTAGGGCAATGATGGGATGGATAACATAAACAGTGGCATTATGTATGGTAAGCAGTAAGCACAAAGGCAGTTGCCACATTAGAAACAGGATCATAGGTGAAATTCACCATAGTCCGCCAGGATTGAAACTTCCTTTCAATATCAATTGCATTATCCCACACAATTTCTTGAATTTCAGCTGGAAAATTACCTTCACCCCTTTCCCATATGATCAGAGCTGCTGTTGCTTGTATCCATAACTGTGCTTGTATACAACTGAAAGCTAAAGACACATTATCTTGAACTATACTAAGTGCTTCTACTATCAACTTGTGGTCTTGGTCCCCGGCCTTTTCATACTTCCTTACTTTGGCAGTACTTTTGAAATCTGTCACTGGCTAGTTTCTAATGCCAATAGAGATTACTATAAAGGCTGCTTCAATTTTGTTAGGCTACCTGCTGCAGTGGCCAGTTTATTCACCAGTATTTCTGAATCAATTCCATTTAAAACTCCTAATCCTGTCCCTAATATGCCAGTTAGATGTTTGTTATGGGGAACAGGAACTGCTTTCTGTCCATGACCATCCCTCCCTGCCAGAGGGATGTGCTGGGCTCACACTGCAAATTCAGATACACTTCACAAGTGTATCTGACAGAGGTTTAGGTCATATTTGAGGCAGATGTTTGTTCTGAAATGTAGAGACCTCAGGGAATCTCCTTCCCCCTCCAAAGCACCTGATTTCCCAGATGTGTGGCAAGCAGGAATGTCTCTCCTGGTCTACGAAACCTCACCCACCTTGCCCCTAGCTTCAGGTCCAAGCCTCAAGTAAATAATGAAGGGGAAGTCTGAGAGAAGAGCCTAAATTCATTGCAGTGCCTCAGAAGAAACTGGGATCAGGTTTCTGCTACTTGAAACACTCAGCACAAAAGTGATGCTCAAAATATACACCAGGGGAGGTTCAGACACTAATTACATCTGGTCTCTCATAAGCTATCCTATTGATGACCTGGCACCCTACTTTGGTTTCTTCTCCTCTGATTCCTTGAAGAGTCCACAGTTCCTGTTCCTGCCATTCTTCCTCCTCATATACCTGATTCTCATGGATTACTACAGTAGATATGTTTAAATCTTTTATCTCAGAAGGTTTTCCTATGGATCCAGTATACTGATTAAATGCCAGGGACCAAGGCCATTCAGCATTGCTTTGAATAGAGGTACTCTCAAGTTCTAAAACTTCAGTTATGATTACACACAAAACAATTCTACAAACTAAAATATGAGCTACTCCCAACTGCAATATACTCATTTTGCCCGAGTAAGTTTTAATCTCAGTTCATTGTCTCCTGGTGTCACTCCTTAAGGGGTTTCTGGGCCTTCTTCACTCGAGTGATGGATCCAGGCATTCTGCTCCTTGATTTTGATTGCAGTGAAGATGGTGAGAAGTACTCGCAGTGGTCTGTCCCACTGTGGTTCCAAAGTCTTCTCCGTAAGAGACTTAACATATACATCATCCCCAGGCTATCTAACTCCCTGCTCCGAGTTCCAGCCACATGTTTCTCAATTACTCTGAGCTGTTTGCTTAATGCCACCATGTAGATGGACATTCTGGACATTCCCCTTGTATTCTATATGGTCTTCTATAACGCATTCCAAAAGGATTCAGCATTCCTTTAGCTCAAGGTTTAGTTCGAATTTGCAATAGTGCCAGTGGAAGAGCTTGGGCTAGGGTAGATTAACTTCTTGCCCCAGTCTTATGATTTGCTGCTTAATCAGCAAATTGGGGAAGGTATGGGGTGTGAAGTTCCGAATCTATGCCCAGATGGCTACTAATGTGTTGCACTATTTTGGAAATGAAATGTGATTCTTTATCTGAGGATATCGTGGCTGGAACTCTGAAGCGTGATATTATTTCTTGTAAAAATAATCTGGTCACGTCTTGAGTTTTGACAGTTCTGGGGAATGCTTCTGGCCACCCTGAAAATGTATCTATCAATACCAGTAAATACTGATACCCCCCCTTTCCTTGGGAGTTCTGAAAAGTTAATTTGCCACTGCTGTACAGGCCCATGGCCTCTCCCAGTCTGACCGAGTTTCGGCCGGGGGGTATTTTGGGGTTAGTCTGGAGGCAAGGATCACATTGTCGGCTTACCTGAGTGATAGTGGAATATAAATTCCTGACAACGATGCAACGATTGTTTCAATCAGATGTGTGTTCTAGAAAGCCTGTGGAAATTACTGCTTCAAAGTCAACACTTCATTTCAATGCACTCTGTATCACTCGCAGCCTCGGTCATTTCAAAAAAGGAGCCACTCTCTATAAAAGGCTTTTAAGTAGTTCGGCCCTAGTGTGCTTTCTAGTGCCCTTCCTTCACTAGTAACCACGAAAATGGGAAGGGATTCCTAGCTCTCTTTCAATGGTAGCCCACCCCTTGCAGTTGTACATCTCTTTTGATTAGTATTATTGTATTATGGCTTACCTTTGAGGAAAATCTGTATCTCACCCTTTGCTGCTTTCTTTGCCTCTCCATCCGCCAGCTCATTTCTTCCCTCCAATTTTAAGCTCATTCTCTGGTGTGCCTTAATATGCTTTTTCAGGCAGCTGAACTGCTTCCAGCAGCTGGATTGTCTCTTCTTTCCCTGTGAGGTCAGCAGTCCCGTCTCCTTCCAGATGGCTCCATGTGCATGTACGACTCTGAATGCATACCTTGAGTCTGTGTACATGGTTATTCTCCTCCCTTTTGCCCTTTCCAGAGCACGGGTCAGGGCAATTATCTCAGCCTTCTGCGCAGAGGTACCTGTTGGTAAGGGTCCAGACTCGATTACCTCTCTGTAGGTGGTCACTGCATACCCAGCATGTCGCTTCCCATTGGCAACGTAGTTGCCCCCGTCAGTGAACCAGGTCTCTGCATCATCCAAAGGAGTGTCCTTTAGTTCTGGGCGGCTGGAGTAGGTAGCTTCAATGGTCTCCAGGCAATCATGGTGTACTGCTTCTCCTTGATTTCCAGAGAAAAGAAGCTGGGTTGACAATATTAGTCACCACGATCTCTACATCATCTTGCTCTACCATGATGGCCTGGTATTTCAGAAACTTCTGTGGTGAAAGCCAGAGGCCACCCTTTGCTTCCAGTACTGCGGGCACTGTGTGGGACACTAGCACAGCCATTTTTTCCCAGGGTAAACTTGCATGCCTCTTGAATATTCAGCATGACTGCTGCTACAGCTCTGAGGCAACCTGGCCATCCTTTGGCTGTTGCATCTAGTTGCTTAGAGAAGTAAGCAACTACCCTTCAGTATGGGCCCAAGTCCTGAGCCAATATTCCCTGGGCAATTCCTTGCGTGGAAAAATAGAAAGAATGGTTTACTTACATCTGGAAGTTTCAAAGCTGGAGCCGGCATGAGAGCACTCTCTCTAGCTGGCGAAAGGCCCGTGTGGTGTCTTTTGTCCACTGGAGATTTCAGTTTCCATTGGCAATAAGAGCATAGAGGGGTCTGGCGAGCAGTCCATAATTATAAACCCACAGCTGGCACTACCCTGCCATGCCTAAGAAGGTTCAGAGTTCCTTCGTTTTCTGGGGTTTCAGGGTTTGGCATACGGCTTCTTTGCCTTAAAGTCTGCTGCTCAGCACTCACTTCTTACCCCAGGTAGATTACCTTCTGTTTCACTACCTGTGCCTTTTTCTTTGAGACTCTGCATCCTTGGAGTTCTAGGAAATTCAAAAGGCTTACCGTCCAGGCTTCTCCTGCTTCCCTTGTCCGAGTGGCTACTAGAAGATCATCCACGTAACTGCAACAGCCTCCTTTCCTCTTGTGGAGCTTCCCGGGACTCTGGGTCTTTGCAAGCTGTTCTTCAATCGGAGTGGGGAATCTTGAAGCCTTCAGGCACATGGACTATGTGAGCTTGAGTTTGAATGCAAAAAATTTTCTGGCTGGCTTCGTGGATAGGGAGGCAAAAGAAGGCATCTCTTAGGCCTAAAACAGTGAACCAGGTTAGCTCAGGTGTTAAACAAGTTGGTAAAGTCTATGGATTTGCTACCACAGGGTATAAATTCTGTGTTATCTTATTGACAGCCCTTAATCCAGTACTATCAATTATTGGGCTGATTCCTTTCTTACCTTCCTTTTGAGGGTACTACTCAGTTCTCACTAGTTGTGTTCTTTCCTTAAGCTTGATGCTCATGGGGGAGCATCTTTCACTCTCCCTGGTACAGCAGAGGCCCATACCCTTGAAAACACTTGTTTACTTATTCTAATATCTCCTTACTAATGTCTTTAATTTCAGTGTCTGTTAATGTTAAGCCTAACCTCTTTATATCATTTGCCTCCAGAGTAACCTTTCTCATTTGAGAATGTTTAGCAAATTGAGCGAATTGTACAAAAGTTTTTAGGTACACATAGTACACATGTTACTTTAAAGGTTTGCACAATTATGCTTTCTCAGACTGGCCAGTTGTTCATTCCCCACACTACAACATAAACATTCTCCACAGGTGCTAAAGCTTTATTTAAAACTGAATATATGGCCCTTGTGTCGACCAAAATTCTTCCTTTTTTGGGAGGTCATCTTTACCCTTCCTCCCTTACCTTGGGAGGAGCCTTTAGCAAATCATATGTACTCATTTTGCGAACTGGGATTGCTTTGCATTTCAGCATGATAATCTTTGCCTGATTTCATACGTTGCTATCTTATGCTGCATGCTGAACAACATGTTTGATTTGCTTTCTCTTTGCCTTGTTTTCCTTTTCAAGGGGCCAACACCAGAGGGCGGTCTAATCTCACAGTCTCTTTGCCATTCTGGGTGATTTCTTAAAACAAAAAGATATATCAGCATGCAAAAAAAAAACCTCTATCCCATTTATCTTCCTATTTTAAAACAGTACTAACAGCAATGAAGTATTATAAATCCTTTTATTTTCTGAGATGCTCTTACTGGCAACCTCCTCCCAGTCAGCCCCTCCCAAAAGGGGTTAATTTAGGAACCTGTTTGCGTTTGCTCTGGTCAGTTCTCATTATTTATTTCTCCTTGCCCTATCTCACTTCCACTCAAACCTTTTTACAGACACCTTCACAGTAGTTTCTCAGTTTTCCTCCTATACACACAGCTCCAGGTGGCAGGTTATCAGATGTGATTCCCACACACAAGCTCTAAGACCTTAAGTTCTGAATCCGCTTGACCAGAAACCTCTAATTTACATGTGCCCTGACACTTATTAGAACAGCAAAACAGCAATACCAGTGTTTCTCATAAACACTGCACTGCCATAATACCTGCACATCCAGCTTTTGCTCACAGGTCATTCCCGTGTTCCCTGGGGAGACGGGGCAGCCAGAGCTGTCCCTGTGCCCAGGGGACAGCCACTGTCACCTCACACAGCATGCTAATCAAAAACGTGACATAGACACTATGTTCTGATCAAACAAAATATCAGTCTTTTCTAGTTCTCTTCTTGCACAATCTAATTAAGCACTGTGTATACTTACACTTGTTTTACTGCTTTGCAAAAAGGCTGTGCTAGTCACAGCCGAAACTCTGATATGCTCACAGACACAGACACATGCACCCACAACCCCCTTTATCTCAAATTCACTAGAGCCAAGGCTTGAATTGCTGTGAGGGGGAGAATTCTTGGAATTCCTTTAACTCGCTTTATCGTAGTTAAGCATAAATCACCGTACTATAGTTCTCTTATGTAAAATGCTACTCTTGTTGCAACAAAATCTTAAAATCTCCACAAACACTACTATACAATCTGAGAATCAAATTACCACAATGCAGCGGAAGAAAATCACCACACAAAATCACTAGGAAAGGGCATATTTCTCAAAGTGCTCACTTTTCTCAACACAACACCGCACACCATAATTCAGCATTTACTCACATCAATTTTTCCTGGACACAATCAAAATAACAGCACACAGTCTAGAGATCAAGTCCAAACATCCAAGGCAAAGGAACTCTCTGAGCTCATACTCATGGTTAAAATGTACCACTCTACACAAATCACTACATTTAAACACAATAAATACCATCACTGACATTCTGCTTCTCCGCAGGGCACTTCTCTCCCTGCCCCCACAGCCTGCTGCAGCCGGCGCCTCAGGCTTCACTCGGCTGCTTCAAACACGGGTAGTACTCACCCCCCCGCACTGTACGGCACTGTAGATCTACTCTCTTTTATACACCATACACTTATACACTTGCACGATTGCAAACACAGTGCACTGACCACACAATGCATTAACCACACAGCGACACAGTGTCCGGACACCACACACACACACACACACACACACACACACACACACAAAAAACACACGCGGGCTCAGCAGTTCTGCCCTATCAGAACAATGAACCCCCAATACACACATACACGGGTTCACCCGACTCACCCCCAGAGTCACTAGCGATCTGCCCTATCAGAATGATGAACCCCGTCTCTAATATAGCTGCTCCATCAGCTATACCCAGATGTCTCTGAGTGATTTACTCCCTACTGAGTGATTTACTCCCTAGCTCTCCTTTCCCTCCCCCAGGGGCCCCTCAGTACATACCATATTCTCCTCCGCAGGCCAGCAGGTGCTTGTCTGTCCTCGCAGGAGGCAAGTCGAGACGAGCAGAGCCCCACCAGGAAAAAAAATCCTAGGGTGCGCCTTGGAGGTCCATCTATCCCCCCTGCCCCTGTGGGGACAGAGAACTCCTGGCTGGCTCGCCATAATGTTTAGCGGAGAAAAGAAGAAACCTCATAACTAACTTTATAAAAGTTGTAAAGCTCAGTATGTTTATTTATGGCGCCGGACACATGCAGAGAAAACTCTCCTCAAAAGGCATGCGTACCTCTGAGAACTTCAGATCTCCTTTCATCCCCCTCTCAAATACATATGCATACAGTTTCACAATAGGTTCATACATATTCATTTTTATGGGTTTTGTGTGACTTTTACTACTAGTTCCTTTTTATCAGAAAGAATTCCGAGGTCAGGCTGACTTGCCCTTACAGCAGTCCCTGTCTCTCTCTATCCTCATCTGCCTCCTCCCCTTTATCTCTGTCCTTCGCTGAAGTAACTTCATTGAGCTTCGGCCTTGCAGTCTGGCTAAATAACTATGATTTCTAACCACAGACTCAACTCAAAAATGTACATTTCACCTTAATTAAAATGGATTTCTATCCTGGAAAATTTTCACTTTGCTTCAGTTCTACCTGCGTGATTGTGGAGAAGACATGGGGAGATGGCATAGAATACCTACCGCTGCTCTGGCACAATGGGTGCGACAACTGAAGACTCAGAGAGGAAGTTCCAAAAGGGAAGCGGCTCCAGTGGCCAGTAACCAAACTGTCACATATGATGATAATGACAATATTTTTGATCCCCTTGAAGGAACCTCCAAGACATATGCCCAGGGAAAGAAGGATAACCAGGCTTAGAGGGGCCCTGCCTCTAGCCAGGTAGAGGCTGGAGAAAACTGTTTTTTGGACTGTGTGGATTTGTTGGCCTGGCACATCTGAATCACAAGAATACAAAGCTTTGGTTGACACTGGTGCACAATGTACATTAATCCCATCGAGACATGTGGGGACAGAGTCCATTTCTATTTCTGGTGTGACAGGGGGATCCCAGGATTTCACTTTGGTGGAAGCTGAGGTGAGCCTGACTAGAAATGAGTGGAAGAAACACTCTATTGTGACTGGCCCAGAGGCCCCATGTATTTTGGGCATAGACTACCTTCGAAGTGGGTACTTCAAAGACCCAGAGGGACTCAGATGGGCATTTGGAATAGCTGCTGTAGAGACAGAGGGTGTCAAGCAGTTGAACAGCTTGCCTGGACTGTCAGAAAGCCCATCTGCAGTAGGTCTCCTGAAGGTGGAAGAGCAACGAGTGCCAATTGCCACCTCAACAGTGCACTGCCAATAATACCGAACAAATCGAGATGCTGTGATCCCCATCCACAAAATGATCCGTGAGCTGGAGAGCCAGGGGCTGGTCAGCAAGACCCAGTCACCCTTCAACAGCCCCATTTGGCCTGTGCAAAAATCTGAAGGAGAATGGAGATTGACAGTGGACTATCGTGCATTGAATGAAGTGACTCCACCACTGAGTGCTGCTGTGCCAGACATATTAGAGCTCCAGTATGAGCTGGAGTCCCAGGCAGCAAGGTGGTACGCCACTATAGACATTGCCAATGCATTTTTCTCCATTCCTCTGGCAGCAGAATGCAGGCCTCAGTTTGCCTTCACCTGGAGGGGAGTGCAGTACACCTGGAACCGACTGCCCCAGGGGTGGAAGCACAGCCCCACCATCTGCCATGGACTGATCCAGGCTGCACTGGAAAAGGGTGAGGCTCCAGAACACCTGCAATATATTGATGACATAATGGTGTGGGAGAAGACAGCAGCAGAGGTGTTTGAGAAAGGGGAGAAAATCATCTAGATTCTCCTAAAAGCTGGCTTCGCCATCAAGAAGAGCAAAGATCAAGGGTCCAGCTCGAGAGATTCAGTTCCTGGGAGTGAAGTGGCAAGATGAACGGCATCAGATTCCCACCAATGTCATCAACAAGATCACAGCAATGTCTCCACCATCCAGCAAAAAAGAAACACAAGCTTTCCTAGGCGCCATAGGTTTTTGGAGGATGCATATTCCTGAATACAGTCAGATCGTGAGCCCTCTCTACCTGGTCACCCGCAAGAAGAACAATTTCCAGTTGGACCCTGAGCAGCAACAAGCCTTTGCGCAGATCAAGCAGGAGATTGCTCATGCAGTAGCCCTTGGCCCAGTCAGGACAGGACCAGAGGTAAAGAACATGCTCTATTCTGCAGCCGGGAACCATGGTTTGTCCTGGAGCTTTTGGCAGAAGGTGCCTGGGGAGACTCGAGGCCAACCACTGGGATTTTGGAGTCGTAGATACAGAGGGTCTGAAGCCAACTACACTCCAACACAGAAAGAAATCTTGGCTGCCTATGAAGGAGTCCAGGCTACCTCAGAGGTAATAAGCCCTGAAGCGCCAACTCCTCCTGGCACCCCGACTACCAGTATTGGGGTGGATGTTCAAAGCCAAAGTTCCCTCTACGCACCATGCCACCAATGCTACATGGAGCAAATCGATTGCTGTTATCACACAGCGTGCCCATATTGGAAAACTGAATCACCCTGGGATTCTGGAAATAATTACAAACTGGCTGGAAGGTGAAAACTTTGGTCTCGCTGATGAAGGGGAACAAGAAGTGACACGGGCTGAAGAAGCTCCACCATACAACCAACTGCCAGTAGAAGATACACGATACGCTCTCTTTACTGATGGTTCGTGCCGCATTGTGGGAATGAACCAGAAGTGGAAAGCAGCCGTATGGAGCCCCACACCACAGGTGGCAGAGGCCACTGAAGGAGAAGGTGGATCAAGCCAACTTGCTGAACTCAAAGCTGTTCAACTGGCCCTGGACATTGCTGAGAGAGAGCAGTGGCCAAAGCTCTACCTTTATACTGATTCATGGATGGTAGCCAACGCTCTGTGGGGATGGCTGGAGAGGTGGAAAGAGGCTAACTGGCAGTGTAGAGGAAAACCGATTTGGGCTGCTGAAGAATGGAAAGACATTGCTGCCAGGATAGGGAAACTGCCTGTGAAAGTCCGCCATGTAGATGCCCATGTACCCAAGAGTAGAGCTAATGAGGAGCACCAAAACAATGAACAGACAGACCAAGCTGCAAAGATAGAGGTGTCCAAAATAGACCTAGATTGGTAACATAAGGGAGAGTTATTCCTAGCTCGATGGGCCCATGATGCCTCAGGCCACCAGGGCACCTATAAGTGGGCACGAGACCAAGGGGTGGATCTAACCATGGACAGTATTTCTCAGGTTATCCATGACTGTGAGACGTGTGCTGCTATCAAGCAGGCCAAGCGAGTGAAGCCCCTGTGGTACGGTGGGCGGTGGTCTAAGTACAAGTATGGGGAGGCCTGGCAGATTGACTCCATCACACTGCCCCAGACACACCAGGGAAAACGCTACGTGCTGAGCTTGGTGGAAGCCACCACTGGATGGTTGGAAACCTACCCTGTGTCTCATGCTACAGCCCGGAACACCATCCTGGGCCTGGAAAAGCAAGTTCTATGGAGACATGGTACCCCTGAGAGGACTGAGTCAGACAATGGGACTCATCAAGAACAGCCTTATCAACACCTGGGCTAGGGAACATGGCATTGAGTGGGTGTACCATATCCCCTACCATGCACCAGCTGCAGGCAAAGTGGAGAGGTACAACGGACTGATAAAACCACATTGAAAGCATTAGGTGGGGGATCTTTCAAAAACTGGGAGCAGCATCTGGAAAAAGCCACCTGGTTAGTTAACACCCGAGGTTTTACTAACCGAGTGGGCCCTGCCCAATCTGAGCCTCTGCAGAGAGTAGATGGAGACAAAGTCCCAGTGGTACATGTCAGAGGTTTATTAGGGAAGACAGTTTGGATGAATCCTGCCTCAAATACAGACAAACCCATTCGTTTTTGTTCGGGGTTGTTTTTGCTCAGGGACCACCATTTTGCACATGGTGGATAAAGCAAAAAGATGGAAGAACACGCTGTGTACCTCAGGGAGATCTGAATGTTGGATAAAACCTGTGTAAATATCACTGTTTGCTGAATTTTATTACCATTGTCTGTGAATAGCTGTATAATGGATGTATCATGTGTGTACTTGTAGAGTTAGAATTTATATTAGTTTTAATAGTAAGCAGATGATATGAGGATAAGGGGTGGAATGTCCTGGGCTGACTATATGATGCTTTTATCCCCAATCGTCTAATTCTGTTTATGTTCAATAATAAGTTTTGTACCTTTAAGACTGTTCCAGAGAGTGAAAGGGGCCAGAGAAGAAGCGCGCAGTTTGTTCTCAGACACTGCACTCACTCCTCCACATTCCTGCTCCTGACTGTGTTGTCTGTGGATGAGCAGACAGCGGGACAGAGAGCTCTTCTTTTGCTTTTTCGTTAGTTTTAGCGAGCTGAGGAAAAAAAGTTCTCTGGACTGTTTTTTTTTTTCCTTTTTCTTTGGACCTCTTGAAACTGCTCTGGACTGAACATCCAGGAGAGCACCGGCAGCTGCACCTGTGGCCCACCGGGCCAGGCCTGGCCTGCGACAATTCCAGCACCGGAGGGACTGATCAGAGACTGAGTGAGCTGAGCTTCAACCCGGGGTTTTCTCAGTTTGTCATCTCTTTTAGAGTGGCAAGGGGTCTCATTGTTTGATATTGTTTTGGTTTTATTCTTAAATAAACAGGTTTTTTTCCACCTTTCTCCAAGGAGGTATTTTTTCCCTCCTGGGCCAGTTGAGGGGAGGGGCCAATTGGATCTTCTTTTCCCACCAGAGCTCCTTTGGGGGATTCTTCCCAAAAATTTGCTCTAAACCCGGACACTTGACAACGCTGAGGGGCGTTCGGGGCTGGGACTTGCGCTTGCCAGGGAGACAATTCATAGGAGACTTCCTCAGGCCTTTTACAAGATTTACTGTGAAACAACTTAAAATCCCAGGCTAAACCGTGTGGTTTAACGCCTGGGGATTCCTTGAAGACGCTTTGTAACTCCCCGTGGTGCCGGGCCAGGCCGGGTCCCAGCGAGCACCAACACCCAGCAGCTCTCATGTATGCAGCACGGCTGGCACCGGGGACACGAGTCAACCTCCCTCCAGCTGCCCGCTCTGCCTGCAGGCTGTCACACAACAGCAATGTTCCAGCCAGAACAGGCATTTTTACATCCTCAGCACCACGTGCTCTTGTGGTCCTGCTAGTGCATCAGAGAGAAAAGCCAAATGTGACACACCAAACTTGACTGTAGGAGAGGGATGGCTCAGCAGAGGGTCTGGGGACCTGTGGTGCCAGGCAGTGCCCGGGCACGGGGACACAGCAGCAGTACCCCAGACTGTCACACTTTACATGGGAGGGTATCAAAGCCCAGGGGTTCTTTGTTCAGAGCCCCCAGAGGCACCAGCTCAAGCTGCCACTGCTCCACCACCATAAAATTGTTTTAAGGATCCAGAGGTCTGACACTCTGCTATGGAGGACATTCCACATTTCCAGTCTTTTGGGCATTTAGGACCTTTTGATTTTGCTTTGCACCCAAGAAAAATAAATCTCCAAATCTGCACAAATAACTCCTTTAGCATTTCCTCATTTTATTTTCAGCTGATTTTTACATTGTTCTCTGCTACCTTGTCCTTGTCTTTCCAAAATTCATGTGCCTATTCAAGCCCTGGCTTGGTGCACACATTTTCTTTAGTTCCGTTGGGATGTATCTCCAGCAACGCTGCCGAGCACACCCATTTCACTGTTGCACAAACCTAACTCTGTGCTGCAGTATGTGAATCCCACTGTGGTGTGGGAGATGGCAGGGCACCAGAGCAGGCCCTGAAGAAGGGACATTCGGGGGATTAGTGAAGAGACTGTCGGAACCTGGGCTAACTCTCAGAACTCAGGCACCACCGCAGGAGTAGGGAACTGCCTCAGGATAGGGATTTCCCAGAGGCAGAACCTTTAGAGCCACTTGCTCTACTGTGCCAGACACCAGCCACGACAGGGACCAGGCAGAGGAGAAAGGAGGCCCTCTGAGGTTCCACAAGGAAGAGTTTATTCCAGGTGAAAGAAATAGGATAAGAAGCCCCTAGATTTATTGTGCAAGGGGGCTTATACAGATACAAGTCAAGGGGGGCATACAAACAGCTGACCAATAGGGAATCCTCAGGGAAGCAAGGAGGGGATTAGTCAAGTGTCTGGGGCCCATTGCGGTAGGAGGGTGGAGAGGATGGCTCACATGGGCCCACGGGGCCTCCGGAATAGGGGAATTCCAAAGGGCTGTTGCAGTCAGAGATTGGCCCGAAGGCTCCTTCGGGAACCAAGGGGTTGGGGTGCCGTGGCAGGCAGGGAAAGAGCTGGAACAAGGGGCGGGAAATGGCATGAGGGACAGCTTTGAGGGAGGGTAAAAACCACGGGTAAACCATGAACCACTTAAACAGGAATCAATAAAATAAATTCAAACTGCAACAATCAAGAGCATCTTCAGAGACACAGCCTGACTGACCAGCAATGGAAGCAGGAAAAACAAAAGTTTTACTGAGCAATGGCCATTTGATGAAGCAAAACATTTACAATCAGGGCAGCCCATTGGTACAGATGGGGGCACACTCTGAGGGTACAGCTGAGGCCATGAGGTCACAGCAGGCTCAGGGGTCACAGCAGGCTGAGGTCACAGCAGGCTCAGGGGTCACAGCAGGCTGAGGTCACAGTTGGCTCTGAGGTCACAGATGTCCCAGACCCGGTGGTTGCACAGCAGCACAAGGAGCGAGCAGTCAGTGCTTGAGCACAACTGTTGCGGCAGCAGCAGCGGCGGTGGCAGCAGTGGTGCTGACATTGGGACAGCGGTGTCAGGACAGCGGTGGCAGCAAGAGCTGCGGGACTGGCAGAGGGCAAGGCAGCATGGCCCTTGCTCTGCGCCTCTTCCTCCTGCTCCTCCTGGCCGTGGCCCTGCCTGCCAGGGCTGCCCAGGCTGCTCCGCTGCAAGCGCGGCGAGCAGGTGAGCCGGCAGCCTGGCTCCCCTTTCCCGGGACAGCGCTCCCTGCTCCCCGGGAAGCGCTGGGGATGGTTTTCCCCAGGCCTTCAGGGAGGGTTTCCTCTGGGGGAGGGAGAGAGACCCCAGGGCCCTGGGCAGCTCCAGTTTCCTCTCCAGGGATGTGTCACAGGGCCTGCAAAGAGGGTGCAGAGTGACCAGGAGCCAGCCCAGAGCTCCCCAGGCCCCTGTGCAGTTTGGCCTTGTCCATTCACACCTGGCTCCCATAGTCTTAACCAACCCCCTGGCAGTGCCCTGTTCCCAAAGGCAGAAGGGGATCTCAACACAACATGGAAATGGTTCTGATCCGTGCTCCCTTCTAGACTGGAAGCATGACACGGGTGTTTTGGAAAGCCTGATGAATCATGTTTTGAAGTTCTTGGAGGATGCTGGAGGCAAGTTCTCAGTGTGCCTTTCCCGAGACAATAATCAATGTGACAAGAGCTCACTCATAAGCCATTTCCTTTAACATAATCTTAAGGTTCAAGGATTCTGAAAACCTTACCCGGCTCCTTTCTGGAGCCCTGAGGGATCCCACAGGATCGCTCTCAGTGGGAGGAAGGAGCATTTAGCTGTCCATCCTCCTCCCGTGTGCAATGCCACTGTGTCCTTCCGTGTGCTCTGTGCAGCCACAGAGAAGAGCAGAGAGGGCAGGGTCCAGGCCCAGGCCTGTGCCCCGGGGCTGAGCCTTGCCTGCAGCCTGAGGATCTCCTACAGTGCCACGGGAGCTGTTCTGTCCTGTCTTTCTTTGCAGCTGAACGTGTTGGTGAAGGTGATCTGGCTTCCCAACCCACATCCAGGACTGAGCCTCTGGGAGATGGTGAGGGTAGGTCAGGGCCTTGCCCCTGGGAGAGCTGCCAGCTCAGAGCCCAAAGCTCGGCCAGGGGGGCATCGCTGCAGGTGCCAGGACAGAGCCATGCACGTGTGTGCCCTCGCCCTGTGCGATCCCCTCACCGCTCCTGCGGCTCAGTGGTGCCCGTGCAGCTGAGCAGAGATGGCAGAAGCTTCTGTGGCTGTTGAGTTACAGATGTGTCTGCAGGGAGGAGATATCCCGTCCCTGTGATCAGTCCTACACAGAAGGCAGGCTCCCATCGCAGGGGTGAGTAGTGTGTCCCTGCTGACCCCACAGGCTGAGCCCTGCTCCTCTGGCATCCATTCATGTGAAATGGAACTACTTTCTCTTAAGGTCCTCCGAGAGGCAAGAACAAACATAGAGAGGAGAAGAAATCACTTGAGTCAAACGACATCTTGAAACAAATACTGGAGATACTGCACAAAGAGAATGGTGAGAGCATTTCCCTCAGCCTTGCCCTGGGGCTCAGCAGCCGGGGGCTTTGGCTGCACATCTGGACACGCCGTGCCCGGAACAGCGGGAAGGGATCCATGGCAGCCTCGCTGCCCCGCTGCTGCTTCCACGCCCTGCAGGGCTGTTTGCCAGCCTGGCCTGGCTCCAGCTTCTCCCCAGCCTCTGCAGGAAGGCTGAAAGGCAGGCAAAACTACACCACGGGCAATGTACATCCTGAGATCCCCCGCAATTTCCCTGTCTCCGGGCACATCAGGTGTAGGGGCTGTTTGGAGAAGGGACCAGTCTGGGACAGTCCCAAAATACAGGGTGTTTCCTGATCCTTATCCATGCCTTTTGCAACTATTGCTGCCTGAAGCTGTCATCTTCCCCATTCCCAATGAGGAGTGTTTCCATCTGATCCAGCTGTCTCTTTTCCATTCTTCAGAAATGAAAGGAGAGCCTGTGCTGGAAGCTGAGTTCCATGGAGGAAGCAGTGATTCTGTGCCAGCCTCTGGTGCAGGAAGGCAGGCGATGCCAGGCACAGCCACAGGAGGTAATTGCTGTGCCTCTGGGCCTGAGCCCTGCTGAGGCTTGAGCTGCCCTCTCTGCTGCTTGGCACTGCGGGCACAGCCCGGACAAGACGGGCACAGCCCAGAGGAATTGTCCCCAGCAGGCTCAGGGCACTCGGGTACTGAGCTGTCCTGCTGGGCTCCCTCCGTGGGAGACACGTCCCCAAACCTGGGAGCGGCTGCACGGGGTGCCCATGGTGGGGAAAGGGCAGAGGGGCAGAGCAAGGCTCCACTGGGTCCTGACAGGGCCTGGCCACGTGCCCTTGAGGACTGGGCAGTGTCCCAGCAGAAGGAGGGCAGGAGGGACAGAGGGAGGCAGGGATAGCTGTGGCACTGCCTGCTGCAGTTTCCCTCTGGGCTGTAGGGAGGATTTCCTCTGTGTGTGAGTGGAAGCCCCCAGCGCCCTGGGCTACTCCAGTTCCCGCTTCCAGGGATGTTGCACAGGACCTGCTAAGTGGGTAGAGAATGACCAGGAGCCAGCCCAGAGCTCCTCAGTCCCCTGTGCAGCTTTGGCCATGTCCATTCACGTCTGGCTCCCATGACCTTATCCAACCCCCTTGCAGTGCCCATTTCCCAGAGGCAGAAGGGGATCCCAGCACAGCCTGAAAAATGTTGTCCTCTGTCCTCTGTTCTAGATAAGGTTGCTGGGAAGCCATCACCATTAGATTGGCTGGAAAAAGTTTTAAAGCCCTTGAAGGCTCCTGCGGGTATGTTCTCACTGTCCCACCAAGGATTAAGCGTTGACAACGGGGCAGGACCAGGTGACCGATTCTTCTGTGTCTGTTGAGTTATAGGTGCTTCTGCAGGGAGGACTTTTGCTGCTCCTTTTCTGGTTCCTGCACGCAAACCCAGCTCCCATCGCAGGGGTGAGTAGCGTGTCCCTGCTGACCCCACAGGCTGAGCCCTGCTTTTGTGCCATCCAGTCATGGGAAATGGAGCTACTTTCTCTTCAGGTCCTCCAAGAAGGAAGAACAAACCTAGAGGCGAGACAAAATCCCTTGAGTCAAACAACATCTTGAAACAAATAGTGGGGGAACTGCACAAAGGGAATGGTGAGAGCATTTCCCTCAGCGTTGTCCTGGGGCTCAGCAGCCAGGGGCTCTGGCTGATCATCTGGACACGCCGTGCCCGGCACAGCGGGAAGGGATCCATGGCAGCCTCGCTGCCCTGCTGCTGCTTCCACGCCCTGCAGGGCTGTTTGCCAGCCTGGCCTGGCTGCAGCTTCTCCCCAGCCTCTGCAGGAAGGCATTGGGCATCAGCTCACAGGCAGACCAAACATCAACACACCCTGAAATTCCCCACAATATCCTGGTCTCCAAATTAGGAAACGGAGTTGGTTTGCACCAGGGAGTGATCTGACCCAGCCCCAAAAACTTGGTCGTTTTCCTGGTCTTTAACAAATATTGCCTCCTGTAGATGCCACCACCCAAATAGCCAACAGTTCCCTCTGATGCAGCTGTCTCTCTTCCTTTCTCAAGAGATGGACATAGAGGTTCTGTGGAAAGCAGCATTTCCTGAAGGAAGCAGTCGCTCTTCGTTGCCAGTCCCTGCCACAGGAAAGGAGGAGATGCCAGACACAGGCACAGGCACAGAAGGTAATTGCTGTGCCAGACTCAGCCCTTGGCAGGGCTGTGTGGCAGCAGCTCTTCCCCAGGGCCTGCCCTGCACAGGCCCGGCAGCAGCCAAAGCTGGAGGTGCCTCTGGAGCTCGTTCACAGCCCTGGGGAAAGGGGACTCGTGCACCAACGTCCCTCCCGCTGCAGCTGCTCCGGAGCTGGCCCTGAGTGCCCCGAGGCCCAAGGCACAGGAGCAGCCCCGAGCGGGAGCCCTGCCGCGAGCCCAGGGCCAGAGCCAGCCTTGGCACAAAAGGAAACCGTTCTCATCTTGGTTTGCTTCCAGACTGGGATACTGGGATGGCTTCTCCATTAACCTGGAGGTTTGAAATTGTGAAGCCCACTGAGAGTTCTGCAGGTGCGTTCTCACCGTCCCACCAAGGCGTAATCATTGACAAGCTGGCAAGAACCAGGTGACAGAAGCTTCTGTGGCTGTTCAGTTACAGATGTGACTGCAGGGACAACTTCACCAACTCCTGGGCTGCATAGTGAGCACCAAACCAGCTCCCATCACAGCGGTGAGTAGCGTGTCCCGGCTGGCCTCACAGGCTGAGCCCTGCTTTTGTGGCATCCATTCATGGGAAACGGAACTACTTTCTGTCAAGATCCTCCAACAGTAAAGCCGAAACACACGACAGACAAGAAACTCCAGAAGCCATTTGAAGTCATGTGGCAACTGCTAAAGAAAGTGCTTCAGGGAGGACAAGGTGGGTGCATTCCCTCAGCCTTGTCCTGGGGCTCAGCAGCCGGGGGCTCTGGCTGCACATCTGGACACGCCGTGCCCAGCACAGCTGGAAGGGATCCATGGCAGCCTCGCTGCCCCGCTGCTGCTTCCACGCCCTGCAGGGCTGTTTGCCAGCCTGGCCTGGCTGCAGCTTCTCCCCAGACTCTGCAGGAAGGCATTGGGCATCAGCTGACAGGGAGCCCGAACTGCACCACGGGCCATGCACATCCTGACATCCCCTGCAATTTCCCTGTCTCTGAGCAGATCAGGAGGCACACAGTTGTTTGCACAAGGGAGTGCTCCTGCCCAATCCCAAGAGTCTGGACATTTTCCTGATTCTTATCTGTGTCTTTGAGAAGCATTGCCTCCTGAGCTGCGCCCTTGCCGATGGGAAACAGCCCCATCTGACCCAGTGTTCCTTTTCCTTTCTCCAGAAGTGGATGCAGAGGCTGTGCTGAAGGCGGCGTTTCCCACAGGAAGCAGGGATTCTGTGCCAGCCTCTGGTGCAGGAAGGCAGGCCATGCCAGGCACAGTCACAGGAGGTAATTGCTGTGCCTCTGGGCCTGAGCCCTGCTGAGGCTTGAGCTGCCCTCTCTGCTGCTTGGCACTGCGGGCACAGCCCGGACAAGACGGGCACAGCCCAGAGGAATTGTCCCGAGCAGGCTCAGGGCACTCGGGTACTGAGCTGTCCTGCTGGGCTCCCTCCGTGGGAGACACGTCCCCAAACCTGGGAGCGGCTGCACGGGGTGCCCATGGTGGGGAAAGGGCAGAGGGGCAGAGCAAGGCTCCACTGGGTCCTGACAGGGCTTGGCTATGTCCACTTCTGTTGGGGTAGCAATTTCGTAGGAAAGAGGAATAAAGAGAGAGAGGGAGTCAGGAAGGGAGTAAGGGAGGGCAGGACCGAGGGAGGGATGATTGTGGCGCTGCCTGCTGCATTTTTGCACCAGGGCTTTAGGAGGAGTTTCAGCTTTGGCTGTGAGAGAGCCCCAATGCAACCTGCGCTGCTCCAGGCACCTCTCCAGGGATGTTGCCCAGGGCCTGCAAAGAGAATGGGGGTGGAGCAGGAGCCAGCCCAGAGCTCCCCAGACCCCGGTGCAGCTTTGGCCATGTCCATTCACACCTGGCTCCCATGGCCTTACCCGACCCCCTTGCAGTGCCCATTTCCCAGAGGCAGAAAGGGATCTCAGCACAGCATGGAAATGGTTCTGATCTGTGCTCTGTTCTAGACTGGAATCGTAACATGGATTATTTGGATGCCCTGCTGGACAATGGCTTGCAATTCCTGGAAGATGCTGGAGGCAAGTTCTCAGTGTGCCTTTCCCGAGACAATAATCAGTGTCTATGTCACTAGAGCTCCCTCGCCTTCCATTTCCCTTCACATAATCTCATGGTTGAAAGATTCTTGAATTCTTGGCCCGCTCCTTTCTGGAGCCCTGAGTGATCCCACAGGATTGCTGTGAATGAGAGGAAGGAGCATTTTGCTGTCCATCCTCTTCCCGTGTGCAATGGCCGTGTCCTTCTGTGTGCTCTGTGCAGTCACAGAGAAGGGTAGAACGGGCAGGGATCAGGACCAGGGCTGTGCCCCGGGACTGAGCCTTGCCTGCAGCCTGAGGATCTCCTACAGTGTCACGGGAGCTGTTCTGTCCTGCCTTTCTTTGCAGCTGAACCTGTTGGTGAAGGTGATCTGGCTTCCCAAACCACATCCAGGACTGAGTCTCTGGGAGATGGTGAGGGTAGGTCAGGGCCTTTCCCCTGGGCGAGATGCCAGCTCAGAGCCCAAAGCTCGGCCAGGGGGGCATCGCTGCAGGTGCCAGGACAGAGCCATGCACGTGTGTGCCCTCGCCCTGCACAATCCCCTCACTGCTCCTGCAGCTCAGTGGTGCCCGTGCAGCTGAGCAGAGATGGCAGAAGCTTCTGAGGCTGTTGAGTTACAGATGTGTCTGCAGGGAGGACTTCTCCAGCGGCTCGGCTGGATTCTTGGCACCAACCCAGCTCCCGTCGCAGGGGTGAGTAGTGTGTCCCTGCTGACTCCAAAGGCTGAGCTCTGCTTTTGTGGCATCCATTCATGGGAAATGGAACATGGAACAAAAGGAAAGACCCATGATAGTGCAGCGAAAACGTCTCTTGACTCGAATTCCTGAGACAAACACAGAATGGGGCACAGGCTGGACAAAGTGGGTGCATTCCCTCAGCCTTGTCCTGGGGCTCAGCAGCCGGGGGCTTTGGCTGCACATCTGGACACGCCGTGCCCGGCACAGCAGGAAGGGATCCATGGCAGCCTCGCTGCCCCGCTGCTGCTTCCACGCCCTGCAGGGCTGTTTGCCAGCCTGGCCTGGCTGCAGCTTCTCCCCAGACTCTGCAGGAAGGCATTGGGCATCAGCTGCCACACAGCCCAAACCGCACCACGGGCCTCAGATCCCCTGCAACATCCCTGTCTCTGAGCTGATCAGGAGGCACAGCTATTTGGAGGAGGGAGTGTTCTGGCCCAGCCCCAACAGCATGGGCATTTCCCAGTCTTTTCACTGACTTTTACAAGCAGTGCCTCCTGCCGATGTCACCTCCCCAGTGGGGAATGTTGCCATCTGATCCAGCTGTGCCTCTTTCTTTTTCAAGTGATGGGCCAAAAATCTGTGGAGAAGGAGCCACAACCCGGAGCAAGCAGTGTGTCGGTGTCCGGCTCTACTGCAGGAACAAATGTGATGGCAAGCACAGGTGAAAGCACAGAAGGTAATTGCTGTGCCAGGCTCAGCAGGGCTCAGCCCTTGGCGGGGCTGTGTGGCAGCAGCTGTTCCCCCAGGGTCTGCCCTTGCACAGCCCGGCAGCAGCCAAAGCTGGAGGTGCCTCTGGAGCTCGTTCACAGCCCCGGGGAAAGGGGACTCGTGCACCAACGTCCCTCCCGCTGCAGCTGCTCCAGAGCCGGCCCTGAGTGCCCAGAGGCCCAAGGCACAGGAGCAGCCCCGAGCGGGAGCCCTGCCGCGAGCCCAGGGCCAGAGCCAGCCTTGGCTCCCGACTGGGCAGGGGCTGCACTGGGTCCTGACAGGGCCTGACTCTGTGCCCTGGCCCTGGGGGAGCTGTCACGGGGCAGGGAGGGCCAGGGCTGGCAGTGGCTGCTCAGGGATGGCTTTGGCCCCTGTCCCTCCAAGCAGCCACTGCCCAAGCAGCTGTGCTGCCCCCGGGCTCTCCTCCCAGCCTGCTGGGCTTTGTTGGGTGGCACAGCCTGTGCCAAGGGGCGGCAAGGTGCCTGCAGGCCCCAGCTCTGGGTGAAACGGAGAACGTCCTGCCCGCATTCAACATGCTGCCAGCTCAGCAGTGCAGCACAGCACGGGCTGACGCTCCCCATTGCTCCCACAGGTGCAGCTGGAACCACAGCACATGTTCCTGATTCCCAGGAGGGCCCTGGAGGGGGTTTCTGTCAGGGAACAGGCTGCTGGCTGGGGTTACTGGCAGGCCTACTTCTTTTGGAGCTTGTCGTCATGTTGTGCTGCTTTGGAATCTGGTATACCTGGAAGAGAAACGGGTGAGTGTTTTGTTGCTCTCCCCCTTGAAACAGCTTCTTCTGAAAGTCTATTGCAGACAGGAAACATTCCCAGTGAGGCTGCAGTGTCGGTGTGGCCAGTCCATGATTGTCCAAAGAACTCTGCTGAGGGTTCTGCTGCTGCCCAGAGCTTTCATTGGCCTCCTCATTGCTGGGCCTTGTCCTGGGGGGCCCGCTAGGGCTGCAGCCAGTGCTGGCTCCCACTGAGGCTGCCTGGCCAAGGCAAACCCCAGGGGCACAGGGCAGAGGCAAAGCACGGTGGGGAGGAGAAAGAGCAGGGACGAGATTGCCCTTGAAAGGCAGAGGCGCTCTGGGGCCCGCTCCTGGCCAGGGAGCCTGCCCAGAGCCGTGCCCTGCTCGCCGGGGCCTTGAGGGACAGCTGTGCAGCTGGGCCAAGCTGTGCCAGCAGCTCCAGCCGTGCTGGGGAGCCTTGCCAGCTCTGGGCCCTGCTGTGCAGGAGGCTCCCTGTGTGCCACTGGCAGCTGGGGCCTCAGCCACCTCCTCTCTCCACAGTTCCACCTCTGCACAGCAGTTTAAAGGCGGCAGCACCTCACACCCGGAGGGCCTGGGCAGCCCTCTCAAGAGCTCTGAGAAGAGGACCCCGGAACGGCCATCTAAGACAAAACCTGCTATTCTCCCAGTGTAGATCCCACTGCCACCTCCTCTCCCCATGTGTATCCCTGAGCTGCCCTCATCCCCTTTTTGATCTTCCTCTGTCCCGTCCCAGCCCATTCCTGAGTTCTTCTATAGACCCCAGCAGCAGCCCAGCACCCTCCAGCCCCTCCTGAGAGCAACACGTCCTTTCCTCTGCCCCCGAGCCCCCTGGCCCTGCCCTCTAAACAACTCTGTAGGTCACACCCCTGTGAAAAACGCCAATCACTTGTTTTTAAAATTTTAAGGTTTAATAAAATGGTTATATAGATAGTCATACAATTAGAGTAATGATAATTTGCACAATTTGCATTAGGACAATATGAGACAATAGAAACAAAGAGTTACGGACGTCCGGGTACCTTTTTCTGGGCAGCACAAGCTCAAAAGAGGACACCTGTTATCAGAGGATTAACCCTTAAAAACAATACCCTGTTGCATATTCATACACTTCATACGTGATGCATAAATTCCGTTCAAATACAGGATTCTGTCCTTTCATCATCAACTTCTTCCTCTGAATCCTAACAGTGCCTTCGAGGCAGGAAGAAGTTTGTTTCTTCTGATAAGAGGACAAGGAATTCTTTTTCTCTGACAGATATATGTGTCCTGTGGCTGCTATCCTGCTGTGAGTCCTTTCTTTAAAAAAAGTATCTTACATAGCGTAGCTTCTATTTTAACATTTTTTATATTCTAAAACGATATTTAACACACTACTTAAAAGAATTAATACAGAATTACATTCTAACACAACACCTATAATATTCATTTTAGTATTTGCGAAAAGCCAATCATAAAGGACGCATTTTTCACACCCCCTCATCCCCCCCATCCCCACCCAGGTAGGTGATGGCCCTTTCTTCTATTGCAATAAAGAGATGGAGCTGTCACCCCAGTGTCCGGGTGGCAGCAGCAGCAAAGCCCAGCCGGCAGCAGCACTGGCTCAGCTCCGTGCCCAGGAGCAGCCGTGGATGCCCACGGTGTGGGCAGGCAGGAGCCAGGCAGGGGCTGCTGTCACCAGCGGCGGGGTCCCCAGGGCTGGGGGAGCCCATGCTGAGCGTCCCTGGGCTGAGGGCACATTGCCTTCCCCGGCATCATCTGGGCCTGCACCTCCTCCAGTGGCAAGCCCAGGAAAAGAGGGAAGCCATCAAGACCATCTCCAGGGACACAGCCTGACCAGCAACTCCAGCAGGCAAAACCAAGCCCCACCCTAATTAACACACACTTGATAGAACCTAATTGATGGCCCATCATCAATGCACAGGGTCTGCTCCTCTGGACGAGGGCCAGAAGGGGAGGGAAGGGAAGGGCTGTGTGGCCTTGGGGCCCGATGGGGCTGATGAACAGCCCCAGAGGCACAACAGCCCAGCTGCAGCCACACTCCGTTTCCTGGTCAGAACCCTAGCCCTAGCTGCCCTGGCCTTCCCCGTAAGGCACCTGGGGGCTTTGGGGACCCCCATAAGGCGCACGAGGGGCTGGGGTCCCTTGTGGGACACACAGGGATATTTTAGGCTCCCTCTGAGGCACGGAGGGTGCTGCGGTCCACTTCAAGTCATGCAAGGGTTTTGGAATTTTGTGTGAGGCATGCATGGAGTTAGGGATCTCTCCCAAGGTGTGCAGGGCACTGGGGTCTCTGCTGAGGCACATGACGGGGTTTTGGGGTCTCACTTCACATGCGGAGAGGGCTGTGGGCTCTCATAAGTGTCCCGGAGCTTTGCACCCCTCCTGCTGCCCGCATTGGGGCGGGAGTCTCTGCTGAGGCCCGCAGGGCTCGGGGCCCTCCCGCGCTCCCTCCCGAGGCCCTCCGGGCCCGTCCGGCTCGGGGCTGCCGCGGCCCTGGGGCAGCCGCCGTGCGGGGACAGCGCTGGCGACGAGCTGAGCCGGAGCTGCCCCGCCGGGTCGCGCTGCACGGGCACGGCACGGGCGGCGCTGAGCGCCGGGCAGGCGGCGCCACAGCCCTGGCCCTGCCTCCTTCAGAGCCGGGCACACACAGCCCCGCAGGCAGAGCGGCGGCTCCGGGCTCTGCTCGGCGCCCCAGGGGACGGAACCGATGCCACAGGAGCCGGGGGAGCCCCGCGCAGGGCCCTGGCGCCGCCCGCCCGCCTCTCCTGTGGCCATCCCGGGCGGCAGGGGCTCGCTCTGGGTGAGCTGCCGGCTCCTGCCACTGCCCTGACAACGCTGAGGGGCCTTCGTGGCCGGCACTGGGCTTGCCAGGGAGACAATTCATAGGAGACTTGCTCAGGCCTTACACAAGATTTACTGCGAAACAACTTAAACATAACATAACAATTTTGGTGCCGAGACCAGGGACTCTCTCAGCTGCAGGGAGGTGGATAGATTCTGGGAAGGAACTCCCCACCAGACTTTTAAGTGGTCCCATGGCTAGACCAGTCTCACTTTGGAAAAGAGAGTCCTTTTTACAATAACGCATAAGCAAATTAATTTTTAAGAGCGCGCAAGAGAGGCTCCCATCAGAGTGTCGGCTTGTAGGAGAGGGAGTACCCATAGAAAACTGCTTTGTGCACAAAGACCCTCGTGAGAAAAGGAGGCTGTGAGTATCATGAGGTTTTGGGTCAGGGGGCAGCTGTATGTGTGTGTGAGTGTATGTGGAGTGTCTGAGACGGGGGCTGGGCAGTCCCAGACCCCCGAAGTGATTGGGACCTCCCAGTACCGCGTTTTCGCATTCTCCGCGAGGAGACCGGCCAGGAAAGGAGGGAAGTGAAAGAAAAGTGAATGAGTGGGGACCCCGGGAGGGTTTGACCCAGGGGGAAGGAGGGGATCCTGGTCCAGGCACCTGTGGGAAGGTCCTTGGGCAGGAGGGATTTACTCAGTAGGGAGACTGAGAGAGTGAATGAATAGGTTCAATTTCCTTGGAGGGGTTGGTAGCAGGCAATTAAGTATGTGATTAGATGGTGAGAGGACGGGGCTAATAGATTGAGAAAGAGGGAGAGATAGGAGTGGAACAAGTAGATTGCAGAGGGAGAGACAGGAGTGGAACAGGTAGATTGAAAAGGCAGTGTGACAGAGTAGTAAGTGAGGAAGCTGAGCCACGAGGTGAGTGTAGCAAACTAAGACTCTCCTGGTACCGGGGAATTCTTAGTTTGTCGCCGCCAGAAATGGGTCAGGGAAAAAGTAAGTTCCTTGACCCAGGGGCTGTGGATTGTGTGGAAAATTCGCAGTCGTTTGAGGTATCTGGGAACCGTGAGGGGGGTTCTCCGGGGGGGGGGCATTCCTCAGGACAGCCCACTGGGGATGATAATACGGCTTTGGGATGAATGGGAATCCCAAAGTGGAAAAAGTAAACAGAAAATAGTTAAGTATTACATGTTTAAATGGACAAAGGGAATGATCCAGCAAGATAATTTATATTGGCCCAAGTTCAGATCATTTGAGGATTAGATTTGCCAGGCTCTAAATATATATGTGAATTCAAAAGACCCTGTTAATCAGGAGGAGAGTGAGTATGCTGCCTTCTGGAGTCCCGAGGGGAGACATCAGGAAGAAGCTGGAAAAATTAGAAGACTGGCAGGACAGGGGACTTCAGGAGTTACTGAGAGGAGCACAGAAGATGTTTGTGAACAGAGATGAGGAAAAGCAGAAAGCAGATGCCAGAATTTTGGTGACGGCAGTTAGAGAAATGCAGGGAGCTTTGAATACAGAAAAAAAAAAAAAAAAAAAAAAAAAAAACCGCAGGTAAAAACAAACAGCAGATGTCAGGATCTATTTTTAGGAATACAGGACCTCTGTTTGTTTTTTCCCGCCACAAGAAAGGGCACTTACAAATTTCTTGTCCTACCTTGAAGGGTGCGGGACCCACCTGTTTTTACTATCATAAAAAGGAGCACCTACAAAAAAAAAAATGGTTGCAGGAAGAAAGAGCAAGATGAGGAAACTTTTCAGGGAGGTCAGGGGCTCTGTTTAATGAAGGGGACCGAAACACCACCAGAAGAGCCCTTGATAAGTTATATTTTTAGTAAATACAGGAGTTTCTGAGCCGACAGTGACAAAATTATCCCAGGGATGTGAGAGAAGTCGTGAGCGAGTTTCAGTAATCGGAATTACAGGAGAGGCTTTCCCTGTTCCTGTAATAAAAGGAGTGCAAATTGAAAGAGATGAGAAATTTAGAGTAAATGACTTATTGTTGATACCAGAAGCCGAGAATAATTTGTTAAGCAGAGACCTAATAATAGCCTTAAATTTACAGATAAAACCCTGTGAAGGAAAACTTAAAATTTATTCTTCACCTGAACAAGATAATCTAGAAATTAATGACATGGGTTGGCATTCAGGTGAAGTGGGAAAAAGTTTAGGGTAAAGGAGTCTGGTCCCCCTAGTCCCTCCTGGTGAGCATAAGCCTGTGAATTTTATGCATTATTCCGTACATTATTAATAGTAAAAGGGCGAGAAGGGACTATTTATACAGACTCCAAATATGCTTTTAGTATAGTACCTACTTTTAGAAAAATTTGGAAGGAAAGGGGACTTATAAACACTCAAGGGAAAGGGTTAATACACGGGGGATTGATAATTCAGATACTTGAAGCTTTAAAAGGCTCCAAGAAAATAGCAGTAGTTCATGTAAAGGAACACCAGAGAGGGAGGGATATTAGAGTCAGAGAAATAATTTGGCTGATGAAGAAGCAAAAAGAGCGACCTTAAGAAAAAGAGATACTGAAATCATGACCTTACACAAAAAATAGAAATTCAGCAGGAGACACTTTCCCTTCTGCTAGCAGAACTGGCAGCTATAAGGAAATTAGGAGCAACATTTAAGGAGGGAAAGTAAGTTTTTCCTGATGGCAGGATTATGATGCCAAAGCCAGTGGCACATTAGATCTTAGATAACTTGCACAGATGGACACACTGGGGAACAGGGGCCTTTTGTGATCACTTTTTAAAACTGTATGGGTGTATAAGGATATTAGAAATTAGAAAGGAAATTACCCAGGGGTGTCTCACCTGCTAAAAGGTAAAGAAGAAGTTGAGGAGCCCTCCCTCTGGAGGATGCAAACCAGCCTACAGTCTATTTGAAAAGATCCAGGTTGATTTTATAGACTTGCTTAAAGTGGGTTGGTGAAATATTTGTTAGTTATAATAGATCAATTCACTCAGTGAGTTGAAGCATTTCCAGCAGCTCGGGCTACAGTTCAAACAGTAGCTAAAATATTGTTGGAACATGTAATTCCAAGAATGTGATAATATGGTGGGATTTAGGTTGATTTATATTAAGCCTGATTTATTAAGAAGGAACTAAGCATCCTCGAGTGGCTACGGACCGCAATTCCCTTGAGCTCGGAGGCAGAAGAACGCCGGTGGAAAAAGAATAAAAGACTTTCTGAATCGGTGGGAACGACCTAAAAAGATGGAAGATCTCTTCCAGGATCACCCACCTGCAACATTATTAGAATTGATTACAGAACTGCAATTCCAGGAACTGAGATTGATAACACCTGTTGTTAAAAGAGCTCAGAGACAAGTAAAAGGTTGGGAGTGTGGTAAACATGGTTTAGGGTGTCATCCATGGTTATGTATTGTTTGCACACTTTGCTTTAACTCATGGTGGAAAGTAAGAGGGAAGAGAAGGAGCAACAATTGATTTGCTTGCTTTTCTATGGTTATGTATTTAGTCTGCTAATTATAGAACACATTGCTAGTGATTTTTTTTGGATACCTTTGAGATTGTGAGATGGGACCCTTCCATCAGCAATTGGATTAATAGAGAACTTAGATCAATTGGTTCTTGCTATATTGGCTATAGCACAAATAAGAGAACGAGCAGCTCATAATATTATAGACCAGTGTCTCAAAATTGATAGTTGTGGTGGAGAAGAAGTCTATATACCACATCATAGGCACATTCCAAGGGCACACTGGCGCTGCGAGTGTGCCTATTGGAGGTGGTGACTTAATGAACTCCCCGCCCTTGAAGCAAAAAATAATTAGAAAAAAATCTTATTGTGGTTGGCACATCCTGAAATTTTGGAAAATACAGGTTTATGGTACTCCGGCCTAATCTTTTCCCTGTTCTTTTTGTTTTAATTATTGCTTCTTAACCAGCTAGAACTGGGAAATGGCATTTAAAAGGAGACAGGCAAACTCTGTGGGACTATGGGTACCAAGGAAACCAAAAGCACCAGTGACTAGATCCCGGGATATTACCTTTGCTACCGAGAAGACTGGCATCTCAGCACTTGGTTGCAACCCAAGGGGCCTTGAGAAAGGTAGAAAGGTAGATTTCCTGAGGATTATTTTCACTGTGATCATTATCATACCCTGGGCAGTTGGCCAAAGCCAGAGAGCCACACTGGACAGAGTTTCAGCAATGAAAAAGCAAACCAGGCAAAAACCAAGTCCCAGCAATTTCAACATTTGTGACTATTGCAATCACCCTGTGTGGATTAAGGACAAGATGGAAGCTGTGTTTGTTACACACCCATATGTTAGTTCTGCCTGCTACAGTCGCAGCAGCATTACAGATGTTTGTATTAAGGAAGGAAAGATGTCTTGGGTAAGGAAAAATTTGGGATATAATGGACGAGCTTCGTATCCCCATGGTAATCAGATTGTCTCTCAATATGAAAGGGTTTTTTGTTTTGAAAGAGATGATAATGGAGATGATCCAAGTATAGGCATGGGAAATCGAGCACTAAAAGAAAAATGGAAAGAGAAAATAAAAGAAGAAAAAGAAACAAAGGGGAATAGAGGAAAGAACAGGAGAACAGAGTCAACAGAATTGGCTGAATTGTATAAACTCCTAAACTGGTACTACAAAGATTGGGATTTGCCAGCCTCAAATAAGAATCTGTGGGATTGATGCAAATGATTGCTACAGAATTGGGAATATCCAAATGTGGGATTTGTGGGGTCTAAAAATGGCTAAAAGATGGCCATGGAAAGGTGAGAGCTTAGCTCCAGAGCAAATTTTAAAGTGGAACCACACCCAAATTTCTGGAACATTGAAGAGACCTGCAAGATGGATTTTAAGCCATCAAGTAATTGGAATCATTTGTATAACTCGAGAAGAAAGGAAATTTAATAAAGTAGTAGGGAATACTCCTTGTAAATCCACATTGGTGGTCAATATGGATAATCGTTCAAAAATTTGGCAACCTGAAAACCCTGTTGGATATTGGGGACCAATAAAAGAAATAAATTGTGAATGGCATGAACAGATTAATTTATGCTGGTACAAAAGTCCTGGAGCTAACCCCTACCAATCCATCGACAGCCTGAGGTCTTATTGGGAACAACCGGAGAAAACTGATTAGAGATGGAAAGCCTCAGATGGGATATATTGGATTTGTGAGCAATGAGCATACAGTGAGTTACCTCAAAAATGGAGAGGAACCTGTACTTTGGGAGTAATACAACCCTCCTTCTTTGTTCTACTGAGGTCTAGGAGCAATGTGCTAGGAACTCCACTGTATGAAACCATGCAGTGGAATAAAGGAGATTTGAATTTAAATTTTCCAACAGCAGGAGGGAATCAAAAATGGGAGGAGGATGAATGGCCATGCAAAACAAATTATGGCATATTATGACCCAGCAACATGGGCTCAGGATGAGTCATGGGGATATAAGACCCCGGTTTATCTGTTGAATAGATTAATAAGGCTCCAAGCAGTAGTGAAGGTGATGTCAAATCACACTTCCAGTGCCTTAAAAATGTTGGCCAGGCAATATACAGAAATGTGTGTGTTTGTGTGCCAAACAGGATCGCCCTAGACTGTCTGTTAGCAGAAGAAGGAGGAGTTTGTAGAAGATTTAATGAATCTGTTTGCTGTGTAGAAATTGATGATTATGGGGAAGCTATCACAGGACTTGCAGAAGAAATTAAAAGGGTGGCTCATGTACCAGTACAAAAGTGGAATTCAATCTTGAAAACAGATTGGTGGGGTAACCTCTTTGGAAGTGTTTGGAGGAAAAAGTTAGAGTTCATGTTGCTATGCTCAATTCTGAGACTTCTGTTTCTGCCTTGTATGATTTTGTGTTTTATTAGATTAATTCATTCAGTGATTCAGGGGATGCAGATTACAACAATGTCTCTAGATTCAGAATCAGCAGGAAAAGGAAAACCAAGATCTATAATGGTATTAAAAGCTAAATCGACTGCTGTTAAAGAACTAGGGCTTAAAAAGATTGAAATAGACTAGGAAATGCTAACTAAACTTGAAAGCAAGTGTGAAAGACTAAAAGCAGTAATAGAAATGTTGGAAAAGTTTGAAGCTAAAAAGAGACAAGGAGAAAACCCAAATTTTGAAAAATATAAAAGATATCAGGGCACAGGCTTTTAAACACAGTACGAATCATAATGATCAAAAAGAGAAGTGGGGGATTTGTGATAAATAGGTATGACTCGTGCTGATAAAAATTGAAAGAGTAATTGATATTGATACAGTAATTAATATTTGAGAATAATAAATAGTTAAAAAGTTCTAATACCAAAGAAGAGAGGGAGAGGAGGGGCTCCACCCCCCCTTTCCCAGCAGATGCTTTCAAGGACCACAGGAAAGAAGTTGAAGATACAGCTGATAAAAATGAGTAAAGAACCTGGTTGGGTCCCAGAATATGTTAATTATAAGGGATTTATTGCTTTGATATATAGATGCAGTCATATGTTAGTCTTGGCTTACATTGTTCTGTCTTGGTGCCCATGTGTAACCCAAAGGTGAATTAAAGGACAAAGAGGAAGAGGAGAGGTCTTCATCCAAAACGACCCCCAAAGACTTGTGCAACCTCCAAACCGAGTGGTAGCACATGCGTGATAAGGGTGGTAATGAGGGCGGAGATAGAGATATGACGAACCGAAAATGGGAGGAGATGGCATTGACACATGGCATATAAGGGGAGATTTTCACTTGGCAAACACCTAGGTGATGTGGCAAGGGTCCCAGAACTCTGCCCTCCGTACCCCGCGGTTATTTTTGCTTATGCGCTATTATTGGAACCACATTATCCCTTCTTTTAATCAAATTATATTGTACCCAATTTTATATTTTTATATTAACTATTCAAATAAAATTGTTACTACTTTTAATATTGTTTGGTTTTTTTATGATGGGATAATTGGGTAAACATTACAAAACGAATCAATAAAATAAATTCAAACTGCAACGATCAAGAGCATTTTCAGACACACAGCCCAACCGACCAGCAATGGAAGCTGGAAAAAAAAAAAAGTTTTGCTGAGCAATGGCCCTTTGATGAAGCAAAACATTTACAATCAGGGCAGCCCATTTGTACAGATGGGGGCACACTCTGGGGGTACAGCTGAGGCCATGAGGTCACAGCAGGCTCAGGGGTCACAGCAGGCTGAGGTCACAGTTGGCTCTGAGGTCACAGATGTCCCAGACCCGGTGGTTGCACAGCAGCACAAGGAGCGAGCAGTCAGTGCTTGAGCACAACTGTTGCGGCAGCAGCAGCGGCGGTGGCAGCAGTGGTGCTGACATTGGGACAGCGGTGTCAGGACAGCGGTGGCAGCAAGAGCTGCGGGACTGGCAGAGGGCAAGGCAGCATGGCCCTTGCTCTGCGCCTCTTCCTCCTGCTCCTCCTGGCCGTGGCCCTGCCTGCCAGGGCTGCCCAGGCTGCTCCGCTGCAAGCGCGGCGAGCAGGTGAGCCGGCAGCCTGGCTCCCCTTTCCTGGGACAGCGCTCCCTGCTCCCCGGGAAGCGCTGGGGATGGTTTTCCCCAGGCCTTGAGGGAGGGTTTCCTCTGGGGGAGGGAGAGAGCCCCCAGGGCCCTGGGCAGCCCCAGTTTCCTCTCCAGGGATGTGTCCCAGGGCCTGCAAAGAGGGTGCAGAGTGACCAGAAGCCAGCCCAGAGCACCCCAGGCCCCTGTGCAGTTTGGCCTTGTCCATTCACACCTGGCTCCCATAGCCTTAACCAACCCCCTTGCCCTGTTCCCAAAGGCAGAAGGGGATCCCAGCACACCATGAATCACAGAATCACTGGGTTGGAAGAGACCATCAAGTCCAACCCAGCCCTAACACCTCAAATACACCATGACACCATGTGCCACTTCCAGTTTTTTTAAGACACATCCAGGGATGATGACTCAACTCCTCCCTGGGCAAACCATTCCAGTACTTTATGACCCTTTCTGTAAAAAACTTTTTCCTAATATCCAACGTATATTTCCCTTGGCACAGTTTAAGACTGTGTCCTCTCATGCTGTCACTTGCTACCATGGAAATGGTTCTGATCTGTGCTCCCGTCTAGATCGGGATGCTGGAAATGTTTCTCTGGAACCTTGGCTGGAAGATAGTTTGGATCCAGTGGAACCTCCCACAGGTAAGATATCTATGTTTTTCCGTAGAACAATGACTGACAACCTGGCAAGAACCAGGGGACAGAAGCTTCTGTGGCTGTTGAGTCACAGGTCTGTCTGCAGAGCAGAATTTTCCAACTCCTGGGCTGGATGCTGCACACAAGCCCAGCTCCCATCGCAGGGGTGAGTAGTGTGTCCCTCCTGACCCCACCACAGGCTGAGCCCTGCTTTTGTGGCATCCATTCCTGGGAAATGGAACTACTTTCTGTTAATGTCTTCCAAAAAGAAAGACCCAAGCTAAAGGAGAAAATAAATCCTTGAAGCCTCCTGAACTTCTGGACCAGATGCTGAGTGACCTGGAGAGACGCCGTGGTGGGTGCATTTCCCTCAGCCTTGTCCTGGGGCTCAGCAGCCGGGGGCTCTGGACGCACATCTGGACACGCCGTGCCCGGCACAGCGGGAAGGGATCCATGGCAGCCTCGCTGCCCCGCTGCTGCTTCCACGCCCTGCAGGGCTGTTTGCCAGCCTGGCCTGGCTGCAGCTTCTCCCCAGCCTCTGCAGGAAGGCATTGGGCATCAACTGCCACACAGCCCAAACCACACCACGGGCCTGAGATCCCCTGCAACATCCCTGTCTCTGAGCAGAACAGGATGGGCAGCTGATTGGAGGAGGGAGAGGTTGAGGGGGAGACACCAAAGACCATCTGATTTCCTGAAACCTATCCATGATTTGACAAGACTCCTGAATATGCCACCTCCCCAATAGGGAACAGCTCCATCTGATCCAGCTGTGCCTCTTTCTTTCTTTAGAAATGAAAGGAGAGGCTGTTGTGGTGTGTTTTTAAGTTTCTCAGTTTGCTCCCTCATTTTATGTATGTTCTCCCTTTGTTCTCCATAAATGGTTCCTCTCTTCCCAGTTTTCCCGCCACTATTGCCCTGACACTTGAGTTACTATGGTTACCCCTGCCCCCGTTAGCTGTCAATCTCCCAAGTTACATAACTGCTCCTCCCTTATCCCACCATATAAGTAAAGTTTTCCTCCCCCCTGGGCCCAATCAATCACCCCCCCACTCCTCCCTGCTTTCGAGAACATTCTTCTCTCTGGGGGTTGTGGTTGGCTGGCGTCCCGGGGCCCCTCCTTTGTTCTATGCTTATTGGATAAGTTCTTGTGTCAGTTTTCTTATGTACCGCCCCACATGTTCCCCTATTGGTTAGCTGGGCTTCCCCTCCCTTCTCCACCCCTTCCCTGCAAAAACTCTGTCTCCCCCAGTGTTCGGGTCCATTTACTATGGGTTTTTCCACCTGTTGGTTGCCGTTTTTGCTGCCTGTGGGCTCTTCAATAAACCGACGATTTACCCCCAGCAAGTGGTCGCCTCCTCACTCGTCTCATCCTGTGTGAACCCAAGTCCGCAATCCAGCCCAGCCCGAGGCCAGGATGCCAAGGGGGGCTGGCTTCTGATGCGCAGGGGCGTCGGCCGCTTCTCCCCTTTTGCTAGCCGGACTTAGGGCCGCGTACGCCCTCGCGCAAGAGCCTGTGCAGAAGGAAGCTTTTCCCACAGGAAGCAGTCATTCTGTGCCAGCCTCTGGTGCAGGAAGGCAGACCATGCCAGGCACAGCCACAGGACGTAATTGCTGTGCCTTTGGGCCTGAGCCCTGCTGAGGCTTGAGCTGCCCTCTCTGCTGCTTGGCACTGTGGGCACAGCCCGGACAAGACGGGCACAGCCCAGAGGAATTGTCCCGAGCAGGCTCAGGGCACTCGGGTACTGAGCTGTCCTGCTGGGCTCCCTCCGTGGGAGACACGTCCCGAAACCTGGGAGCGGCTGCACGGGGTGCCCATGGTGGGGAAAGGGCAGAGGGAGAGAGCAAGGCTCCACTGGGTCCTGACAGGGCCTGGCCACGTGCCCTTGAGGACTGGGCAGTGTCCCAGCAGAAGGAGGGCAGGAGGAACAGAGGGAGGCAGGGATAGCTGTGGCACTGCCTGCTGCAGTTTCCCTCTAGGCTTTAGGGAGGATTTCCACTTTATGTGAGGGAGAGAGCCCCAGGGCCCTGGGCTGCCCCTCTTTCCTCTCCAGTGATGCTGCAATGGGCATGGAAAGAGGGTGGCGAGTGGCCAGGAGCCAGCTCAGAGCTCCCCAGGCCCCTGTGCAGCTTTGGCCATGTCCATTCACACCTGGCTCCCACAGCCTTACCCGACCCCCTTGCAGTGCCCATTTCCCAGAAGCAGAAGGGGATCTCAGCACAGCATGGAAATGGTTCTGATCTGTGCTCTGTTCTAGACTGGGATCCTGAGATGGATTATCTGGAAGTCCTGGCACATAACCATTTCAAATCCTTGGAGGATGGCGAAGGCAAGTTCTCCATATACCTTTTCTGAGAGAATTATCAGTGCCTATGTGGCAAGAGCTCATTCGTGCTACATTTCCCTTTAACATAATCTCAGGGCTGAAGGAATCTGGAAGCCTTGCCCTACTCCTTTCTGGAGCACTAAGGGATCCCACAGGATCGCTGTCAGTGTGAGGAAGGAGCATTTATCTGTCCATCCTCCTCCCGTGTGCAATGCCACTGTGTCCTTCCGTGTGCTCTGTGCAGCCACAGAGAAGAGCAGAGAGGGAAGGGGCTGGGCCCAGGGCTGTTCCATGGGGCTGAGCCTTTCTCAGCTCCTTTGCTGGCCCCAGGGAGCCTGAACTGCTCCTGCTGCCACTGCCAAGCCCTGACCCTGCCTGGGGCTGTGTTTGGAGCTGCTGGCAGCTCCAGGGAGTCCTTTCTGCCCAGACTGCCACACAGGGGGCTCCTTCCATCCCAGTGTGGGGCCACTGCAGGCATGAGGTGCCCCTGGCCCTGCTCCTGAGTGGAAGGCAGAGCTGAGGGAGTGCCTTGGAGGGCACCAATCACCCAGGTGCCCTCACTGCCACTCGGGCCTGAAGGAGAATCGTCAGCAGTATCATGGCCTTTTAGTTGCAGCAAAGCCTGCTGATGAAGGTGATGTGGCTTCCCAACCCAGGTCCAGGACTGAACCTGTGGGATCCAGGACTGAGCCGCTGGGAGATGGTGAGGGTAGGGCAAGGTCTTTCCCCTGGGAGAGCTGCCAGCTCAGAGCCCAAAGCTCGGCCAGGGGGGCATCGCTGCAGGTGCCAGGACAGAGCCATGCACGTGTGTGCCCTCGCCCTGCACGATCCACTCACAACTTCTGCTCAGGCCTGGCAGCTGTTTGGAGGAGGGTGGGCCCTGGCCCAGCTGAAAAAGCCCAGAGGTTTTGTGGATCATTGCCCCATTTTTAATAAGCATGATGCCCTGAAGATGCCACCAAAGAAATGGGGAGTTGTTCCACCTGATCTAGCTGTTCTTTTTTGTTTCTCAAGTGATGGACCAAATGGCAGCACAGAAGGAGGCGTTTCCCCAAGGAAGCAGAGGCCAATTGGCAGCCCCTGGGGCAAGAAAGAAGGCCAACCTAGACACAGGCACAGGCACAGGAGAGATTTGCTGTGCCAGGCTCAGCAGGGCTCAGCCCTTGGCGGGGCTGTGCGGCAGCAGCTCTTCCCCCAGGGTCTGCCCTTGCACGGCCCGGCAGCAGCCAAAGCTGGAGGTGCCTTTGGAGCTCGTTCAGAGCCCCGGGGAAAGGGGACTCGTGCACCAACGTCCCTCCCGCTGCAGCTGCTCTGGAGCTGGCCCTGAGTGCCCCGAGGCCCAAGGCACAGGAGCAGCCCCGAGCGGGAGCCCTGCCGCGAGCCCAGGGCCAGAGCCAGCCTTGGCTCCCGACTGGGCAGGGGCTGCACTGGGTCCTGACAGGGCCTGACTCTGTGCCCTGGGGCTGGGGGAGCTGTCACGGGGCAGGGAGGGCCAGGGCTGGCAGTGGCTGCTCAGGGATGGCTTTGGCCCGTGTCCCTCCAAGCAGCCACTGCCCAAACAGCTGTGCTGCCCCCGGGCTCTCCTCCTGGCCTGCTGGGCTTTGTTGGGTGGCACAGCCTGTGCCAAGGGGCGGCAAGGTGCCTGCAGGCCCCAGCTCTGGGGGAAACGGAGAACGTCCTGCCCGCATCCACCGTGCTGCCAGCTCAGCAGTGCAGCACAGCACGGGCTGACGCTCCCCATTGCTCCCACAGGTTCAGCTGGAACCACAGCACATGTTCCTGATTCCCAGGAGGGCCCTGGAGGGGGTTTCTGTCAGGGAACAGGCTGCTGGCTGGGGTTACTGGCAGGCCTACTTCTTTTGGAGCTTGTCGTCATGTTGTGCTGCTTTGGAATCTGGTATTCCTGGAAGAGAAATGGGTGAGTGTTTTGTTGCTCTCCCCCTCAAACAGCTTCTTTTGAAAGTCTACTGCAGACAGGAAATATGCCCAGTGAGGCTGCGGTGTCGGTGTGGCCAGTCCATGATTGTCCAAAGAACTCTGCTGAGGGTTCTGCTGCTGCCCAGAGCTTTCATTGGCCTCCTCATTGCTGGGCCTTGTCCTGGGGGGCCCGCTGGGGCTGCAGCCAGTGCTGGCTCCCACTGAGGCTGCCTGGCCAAGGCAAACCCCAGGGGCACAGGGCAGAGGCAAAGCACGGTGGGGAGGAGAAAGAGCAGGGACGAGATTGCCCTTGAAAGGCAGAGGCGCTCTGGGGCCCACTCCTGGCCAGGGAGCCTGCCCAGAGCCGTGCCCTGCTCGCCGGGGCCTTGAGGGACAGCTGTGCAGCTGGGCCAAGCTGTGCCAGCAGCTCCAGCCGTGCTGGGGAGCCTTGCCAGCTCTGGGCCCTGCTGTGCAGGAGGCTCCCTGTGTGCCCCTGGCAGCTGGGGCCTCAGCCACCTCCTCTCTTCACAGGCACCACCTCAAAGAAAAGTTCAAAGCTGGTGGCTGGTCACAAGACCTCTACAGCCGGAAGAGCAGTAGCAGCAGCTCTGAATCTGACCAGATTACAATTGTACCTGAAAGCTCTGTGGTGCTTCGAGGCCACAGGCCCAGCCCTCCATCCGGGGCCAAAGGTGAAAGCCCATGGAAAGTATTTGGAAGTGCTCAACTGACCACGGACTGAGAGCACCCCGAATCAGTTCTTCTATTGCAATAAAGAGATGGAGCTGTCACCCCAGTGTCCGGGTGGCAGCAGCAGCAAAGCCCAGCCGGCAGCAGCACTGGCTCAGCTCTGTGCCCAGGAGCAGCCGTGGATGCCCACTGTGTGGGCAGGCAGGAGCCAGGCAGGGGCTGCTGTGACCAGCGGCGGGGTCCCCAGGGCTGGGGGAGCCCATGCTGAGCGTCCCTGGGCTGAGGGCACATTTCCTTCCCCGGCATCATCTGGGCCTGCACCTCCTCCAGTGGCAAGCCCAGGAAAAGAGGGAAGCCATCAAGAGCATCTCCAGGGACACAGCCTGACCAGCAATTCCAGCAGCCAAAGCAAAGCCCCACCCTAATTAACACACACTTGATAGAACCTAATTGTTGGCCCATCACCAATGCAGGGTGCTGCACAGGGTCTGCTCCTCTGGACGAGGGCCAGAAGGGGAGGAAAGGGAAGGGCTGTGTGGTCTTGGGGCCCGATGGGGCTGATGAACAGCCCCAGAGGCACAACAGCCCAGCTGCAGCCACACTCCGTTTCCTGGTCAGAACCCTAGCCGTAGCTGCCCTGGCCTTCCCCGTAAGGCACCTGGGGGCTTTGGGGGCCCCCATAAGGCGCACGAGGGGCTGGGGTCCCTTGTGGGACACACAGGGATATTTCTGGCTCCCTCTGAGGCACGGAGGGTGCTGGGGTCCACTTCAAGTCATGCAAAGGATTTGGAATTTTGTGTGAGGGATGCACGGAGTTAGGGATCTCTCCCAAGGTGTGCAGGGCGCTGGGGTCTCTGCTGAGGCACATGACGGGGTTTTGGGGTCTCACTTCACATGCGGAGAGGGCTGTGGGCTCTCATAAGCGTCCCGGGGCTTTGCGCCCCTCCTGCTGCCCGCACTGGGGCGGGAGTCTCTGCTGAGGCCCGCAGGGCTCGGGGCCCTCCCGCGCTCCCTCCCGAGGCCCTCCGGGCCCGTCCGGCTCGGGGCTGCCGCGGCCCTGGGGCAGCCGCCGTGCCGGGACGGCGCTGGCGACGAGCCGAGCCGGAGCTGCCCCGCCGGGTCGCGCTGCACGGGCACGGCACGGGCGGCGCTGAGCGCCGGGCAGGCGGCGCCACAGCCCCGGCCCTGCCTCTTTCGGGGCCGGGCACACACAGCCCCACAGGCAGAGCGGCGGCTCCGGGCTCCGCTCGGCGCCCGAGGGGACGGAACCGATGCCGCAGGAGCCGGGGGAGCCCCGCGCAGGGCCCTGGCGCCGCCCGCCCGCCTCTCCTGTGGCCATCCCGGGCGGCAGGGACTCGCTCTGGGCGAGCTGCCGGCTCCTGCCACTGCCCTGACAACGCTGAGGGGCCTTCGGGGCCGGGACTGGGCTTGCCAGGGAGACAATTCATAGGAGACTTGCTCAGGCCTTACACAAGATTTACTGCGAAACAACTTTAAATCCCAGGCTAAATCGTGTGGTTTAACGCCTGGGTATTTGCAGTCTCGTCCCGCAGCCACAGCAGCTGACGGGTGGAGACCACGAATCCCGGCACTCTCAGGTTCGTTGCCAGGACCCCGAGTTCTGGCTCCGTCTGCGGCGCAGCGAGGCAGGCGAGAGCAGCACTGCGAAGCACTGAGGCGAAGGAAGGAAGGACTGGACACACGTAGGAATGCCCAGCCGCTCTACAGACCCAGCCAGGGTCAGCACCGGTTTCACAGAAAAACTGTTGGGGAGGCACTTATAAAGGCGAAGGGCGTGACACGAGGGGACACAAGGGACCAATGAACGAAGCCCAGGGGAGGAGCGAGGGACACAACCGAACCAATAGCAATGGCACTGGGGAGGGAGAAGGGTCGGGGGACAAATCATGTGTTAAGTAAGGCAAGATTGACACAGAAATTTCTCGAAATGAAAGGGGGCTGCTTACAATGATGGACAGGTAACTGGCAGGAGGAACAAACCTTTATGAGGGAGAACATGGGGGGAACCGAGGGTCAAACCAAAATCCTAATTTCCAAAATAACCAACTTTACAATAAAACCCGTATAAAACACGCAATGCCACAGGGATTCCTTGAAGACGCTTTGTAACTCCCCGTGGTGCCGGGCCAGGCCGGGTCGCAGTGTGAGGAATGAAATCCTGGAGATGAGAGCTCTTTTTCAGAGTTGGCATTGGTAGTTGACGTTAATGAAATTGATAAGGTCTTTATTTGAAGTATTGGTCTGTTGTTAAACATTGACTGTTAGAGTTCTAGGACTTGCCTTCAGTTGCTGTTGCTGACTGTTACTATTTTACCTGTATTTGTATCTCTTCTTGTCATACTCTGTATTTGTACCCCGTGTTAGTCATTTGTTAAACTTTGAATGTTAGTATTCTAAGACTTGATTTTTAGCCGCCGCTGTTAGATGTTGCTATTTCAGCCTGTATTTTTATCTTTCCCCGTCATTCTCTGTATTTGTTCCCCTTTCCGTCTCACCCGGGATTTGTATCCATTCCCTTCGGGAACCACTTTTCCTACTCCCCTCCTTGCAGGAGGACTTGCACCCGGACTGAATTTAAATGAGAGGCTGTGGGAACTATATGAACCCTCTCAAAACAACAAACCAGCACATAAACTTTGACTTTAGCCCATCAGAACCACACTAAGCCACCCACTCTTGGCCAGAGCTGGATTCCGTCCTGTCCCCATAATTTTGATAGTACCCAGCTTGGAAGATACCCCTCGGCTGTGAGCCAATATTTGCCTTCCTAAGGACTCTCGTGAGGATGGAAGGCCCAGCTGTGCCGAGAGACAAAGCTGTACTCTTCCTCCTCAGCGTCGTCCAGTGGGAGCAGTGGCGGTGTGCGTGACACCTCGGGTTCCCCACCCAGAGCTGTCTTTAATAAAGGCATTTTAAATTAGCTCCTCTCCTGGCCCTATTTCTAACACCAGCGAGCACCAACACCCAGCAGCTCTCATGTATGCAGCACGGCTGGCACCGGGGACACGAGTCAACATCCCTCCAGCTGCCCGCTCTGCCTGCAGGCTGTCACACAACAGCAAGGTTCCAGCCAGAACAGGCATTTTTACATCCTCAGCACCACGTGCTCTTGTGGTCCTGCTAGTGCATCAGAGAGAAAAGCCAAATGTGACAGACCAAACTTGACTGTAGGAGAGGGATGGCTCAGCAGAGGCTCTGGGGACCTGTGGTGCCAGCCAGTGCCCGGGCACTCGGACACAGCAGCAATACCCCAGACTGTCACACTTCACCTGGGAGGGTATCAAAGCCCAGGGGTTCTTTGTTCAGGGTCCGCCAGAGGCACCAGCTCAAGCTGCCACTGTTCCACCACCATAAAATTGTTTTAAGGATCTAGAGGTCCAACACTCTGCTATGGAGGACATTCCACATTTCCAGTCTTTGGGGCATCTAGGACCTTTTGATTTTGCTTTGCACCCAAGAAAAATAAATCTCCAAATGTGCACAAATAACTCCTTTAGCAATTCCTCCTTTTATTTTCAGCAGAATTTTACATTGTTCTCTGCTATCTTGTCCTTGTTATGAATAAGAAGCTTGACTAGGCCAATATTCAAGCAGCAATCAATTTATTATTTAATATCGTAAGGCATGAGCAATACAGCGCTGGGTACAGTGGGAGAAGTTTTCCCTCCAACTGCACACCGATAATTGAGGGTTACAGGTATTTATAGGGGTACTCATCACCTTTTTTCCGCAGTTTCTATTTCCAGTCTTTTACTCATCAGCAATTTTTATTCCAAATTATTACATCACAATTCCATACACTGTTGTGATTTTAATTTCTCAGGATGTATCTGAAAGGAATATCCCCAGATGGTGGTGGTCCAGTTTCCGAAAGAAGAAAGACGACTCCCATCTGGTGGGATCCAGCTCCCCAGATGTGTGTCCACCTTTTAATTGAAGAGACTCTAAATCTCATAACAGTGATGTCCAGCTTCCCTTTGGTCAAAACTATAGACCTTTGAGGTGATGTTCATCTTCTTCTCTCAAGCTGTTTTTCTCTGCTTCAATAAGGCGTGAGATAAGCATATTTCCTTTATATATATTCCAAAGCTATAGTTTCAACGATACAAGTTATATTCTAAAATTATACTTCAAAAGGTTATTACTGCAGAGCTTTTTATGCATTAAATGCAAGCAAAAAGCAACATCTTTAACACATTAATTCCAACGCTCTTAAATCAACCAGGGTTAATTGCAAACAAAAGATAGGTTCAAAGGCCTTTTTCCATGCTTTATTCTCCTCAGTTATTATTAGAATTCACAGCTCTCCCATTGTCGGTGTCCACGCATTTCGCATTCACAGCTACACACATCGCCTGTTTGTACCTGACACGAAACACAACTTTGAATTTCACAATCCCCCCTCTGCTTGTATAAATTTTCATTTCTCTTACTCATTCGTGTCTGGGCTTCAACTCTGGCTAAAACTTTGGAAACTTTCTCTTTTTGGTCTCTTATCTTTAATTTCATTATTTTGCGTATCTTAGCTCTTTTCTCAAATCTACCAGCTTCTCTGGTAGCCAATTCTGAGTCGGTTACTGCAATCTGCATGCTTTGAATAACCAAGTGGATTGGTTGGATAAAACAGGGAATAAGGCAAGGTAGAAACAATAACCTAGCTAATGAGGACAATATCAGGAACCCTTTTTTCTTCTACTAAGTTCCTCCTCTAAGCATCTGGTCTCACCATGAGGCTTGAAGAATGGAATTCCGTTTTTGGACAGGAACATGAGCCACCCTTTTGATCTCTGCTGCTAAACCCCGGATGGTTTCTCCGTAGTCATCAATCTCAACTTTTCTACCTATGGGGCAGGCAGTTCTCTGTAAGCTTTTTGTCCACAAATCTAATATATCCCATTTCAATGGGTCATTTACACCTTCAGGTTTTAAATTTTTTCCAACCCAGTATAATTTGCCACCTATAGTGCACATCTTTAATTGGTTATGGTCATAGCACACTTCACTAACATGGGAATGTGCCATGAACATTGATTCTATTTTTCCCCCAATCCAGACAGTATGATTGCATTTGTCACAGACAGCTGGAGCAATAGGCTCTGATCCTGCAGCTCGCTCGTGGATTACGTGGAGTTCAGGAGTGAGGCTATTAAGGCCCATTGCCTGGGATGCAATGATCAATACAGTGAAAATAATCCTCAAGGGGTCTAACTCTCTACCTCTCTCAAGGCCCCTTGGGTTGCATCCAAGGGCCGAGATGTAGATCTTCTCGGTAGCAGAGTTTATGCCTTGGGATTTAGTCACTGATATTTTCCATTTCATTTTTGCCTTTTGACTCATGAGCCTTCAGATCTCTATTTATCGTGGTTGTGGTCCAAATCTTTTTAATTCAGGCTAATTGGCCTCTGAGTTCAGGGGATGTGTGACTACAATAGGGTTGGTGTATGTGCCTCCCCCTCTTCCAGCGGTACTTGGCTTCCTGCCACTCTTTTGCTTTAATTTGATATTCGTCCAGTATCCAATTGCTCTTGTCACACTCTACTTTTTCTAATTTGGCTTTTGGTACTTCCTGCAAATCAATTCCTGCTCTTGTTCCGTGTACCCAGGTTCTCCACCAGCCTTTATCTCCTGTTTTAATATATATCCTTTCCTTACTGGAGCCCACAAAGTTTCATCGGTTTCTTTCTCTATTTCTTTCATACAATTACAGCAGAGAGCATTAGGGATCTGTCCCCTTGGTAGGTTTGTATACCAAAATTCTTCACACTCTATACACTTAAAACAACCCCATGGATAACACTTACAGTTTAGAGTAGTACATTCTACCTTTCGTGAGTACAATTGGTTTTGCAGCTTAAGGTAGGAGCGTTTTTGTGACATACATCAGTCTCTTTTTAACTTGATATTCAGTTCTCCGGGGGTAGATGCAATTCTCCACTGGGATTCAGCAGGCGTCTCTGTCGGCGGTTCCATCTCTGTCGGTGGTTCCACTGGTCCTTTGACCCGCGACGCCTGGGTCCAGCCTTTTTCCGCAGTTCAGATAGCTGTATCAGTGGTCAGCAGAGTTAAATATGGACCTTCCCATCTAGGAGACAAACTCTCTTCCTTCTAGCTTTTAATCAGCACCCAGTCACCTGGTTTTATTTGATGTCTGCTAAATCTGAGAGGGGCTGATTGAGCAATTATGCCTTTCTCCCTTAGTTCTAGGACATGTTGTCCCATCTTCTGGATGTACTTTTGAATAGTCATATCGGCTATGACTGTTGATGTTTGGGGAATAAGGAATATTCCAAGGAATAAGGTATCCCATAAAGCATCTCACATGCAGAAAGTCCCGTATCTGCATTTGGAAGTGTCCTTATATTAAGCAATGCTAAAGGTGAACATTTGACCCATGACATTTGGGCCTCAATCATTAATTTTGTTAACTGCTGTTTTATTGTTTGGTTCATTCTTTCTACCCTCCCAGAGCTCTGGGGGTGCCAAGGGGTGTGATATTCCCAGGAAATCCCCATGACTTTTGTTACTCCTTTTATGATGCTGGAAGTAAAGTGGGAGCCTTGATCAGAATCAATGGCCCTGATAACCCCAAATCGAGGAATGATTTGTTCCAACAATATTTTAACTACAAACTTCGCCGTGGCTCGGGCAGCCGGGTAGGCCTCCACGCAATGAGTCAGTTGATTTACTAATATTAACAAGTATTTCCATCTGCCCACCCTTGGTAATTCAGTATAATCCACCTGAACCCTTTCAAATGGTCGGTAGGCTATTTTTCTACCGCCGGCCGGAGCTTGTCTCATTACCTTTTTGTTAACTTTTTGACATGTCAAACACTCCTGGTGTTATTCGTTTTGTTATCTCAAAAATTCCAATACATCTATAATATTTTAAAAAATGATGACATAAGGCTCTTGTTCCCCGATGAGTATGTTGGTGCAACTGGCTTAAAATCCTTCTAGCATAAGCATTAGGTAAAATCTCTCTCTTATCTGATAGTATCTATTTTCCCAGCTCTTTCTTAGCTTCTAATTTTTTTATAGCTTCCTCCTCTTGAGTACTATAGCTTTTTGGCAGCTTCTCTTGAATTTCCGCTAGAGTGTTCAGCTGGATAGTCTCTTTTAGTTTACAAGCTGCCTCTTTTTCTTCTTACTAAGTAGCTTGACCCTTGTTGATGACCTCTTACATGTACTACAGCTATTCTCTTAGGTCTTTTCAGGGCTTCAAGCACTCTGATTTTTAACTCCTGATGGATCAGTTTCTTCCCTTGAGTGTTTATCAAACTTCTTTCTATCTAGAAGTGTGCACAATTCCAAAAGCATATTTTGAGTCTGTGTAAATTGTCCTCACCTTATCTTTTCTTAATGAAATAATCAGGTCCCTTCCCAAAAGATTGCATTCTGCTTCTGAAACTAGTAATAGATCACTAATATCCACTTGTCCTTTTGCTTCAATTAGTACTTGTTCAATAATGGGAACCTTAAAGGCCTCCCCTTTTGCTCTAATTACTTGAGCTGTTTTCCGGCTGATTTTGCATCTTTTTGGTAATCTTTGCACTGTTGATCTTTCAGCAGCTGTATCTACTAAAAGGCTGACTTCTTCACCTTGGGGAACTACTCTTAATTTTCCTCTACAAACAGTTTTTGATCTGCCTCTCACTTCCTGCAAACCCTTTTAACATGTCCTTCCATACCACAGTAAAAGCTGGAAGGTCTTTCAGAACCCTCACCTGTTATTTTTCTCATGCTTTTAGCATTACGAAGATACACTACCGTTCTGAACCTCTTTTACTGCAGCCATGAAAACCTTAGCTTTAGCTTTCACCTTCTCTTCATCTCTCTCTCTGTGCTTCCCTTAACAATTCTTGCAGACCTCTCTCCTGCCAGCCGTCTAACTTTCCAAGTTTCCTTCTAATTTCCTCCCACGATTTCGCCACAAACGGAGTTTTGATTAACGCTTCCCCACAGCTGTATCAGGATCTAATCCCAAATACATTTGCATACTCTACTTTATTCTTTCTAACTGATCTATGGTTGACTCATCTTTCCCCTGATGTTCATTCAGGGCCTTGCTAATATTTTGCCCTCCAGGGACTTCTTCTTGAATTCCCTGAATAATTATATTCCTGAGATCCACCATATTCTGCCTATCTTGGTCATTGTTATGATCCCAGTTAGGAACTGCCAGGGGCCATTTAATTTCTCCTAAAGGTCCCTACTGGTGGTCTGCACTGCTGAGCTGGCAGCACGGTGGATGCGGGCAGGACGTTCTCCATTTCCCCCAGAGCTGGGGCCTGCAGGCACCTTGCTGTCCCTTGGCACAGGCTGTGCCACCCAACAAAGCCCAGCAGGCCGGGAGGAGAGCCCGGGGGCAGCAGGAAGCTGAGAGAAGGCCCTGCTCTAGAACTGAGGGAGTTCCACCAGAAGCAAACAAAGATGTCAACTTGAAGAGATTCCCACTGTGCTCAAAGTTTGTCTGAGAAGACTAAGACGTGAGCTTGTCAAAAATCCCAGGAAATATCTGGGAAAAGGTTTTATGTATGGCAGAAAGCTCCTGTGGGTAAAGAGCCTCTGCAGCAGGCTGGCTGAGAGGGTCTTACTTCTTCCTAGAATAAAGATTACCACTGAAATGCAATTTTATTTTTTATTGTATAAGGGGAAAATATATTTTCCAGAACTCTAAAACTAGTTTCAAAAATACAGATGTGTTGTGGAAACAGGAACGAAACATTTGGGGACTTTTCTCTACAAAACATATTTCCAAATATTTCTAAAAATGAAAAGTGAAGACAAAATGAGGTCACTTTTTCTGGATTCTAAAACTACTTTAAAATATCTTTAACTACTATTGAAACTGGGAGGGAATATTTGGGGATGTCTCTCTACAGAAAAAATATTTCTACATATTTCTACAAATTTCTAATTTCTAAAACTGAAAAACTAAGAAAATGGGGTTGCTTTTTCTCAGGAGATCCATGCTGCTGCCTGCCCCCTGGGGTCCCCCAGCCCTGGGGACCCCGCCGCTGGTCACAGCAGCCCCTGCCTGGCTCCTGCCTGCCCACACCGTGTGCATCCATGGCTGCTCCTGGCCATGGAGCTCAGCCAGTGCTGCTGCCGGCTGGGCTTTGCTGCTGCTGCCACCCAAACACTGGCACGATGGCACCTTCCCTTTAGTGTAACAGGAGAATGGGCCATCACCTAGCCTGGCAGAGAGCAGGGTTAACTTCAGTGTTGTTGAGAGGGAAGGGCCACGGGGCTCAGGGGCAGAGGAATGGACATGTTGGTCTCAAGAGGGGCTGGAGGGTGCTGGGCTGCACTCCTGGGGTCTATAGAAGAACTCGAGATGGGACAGAGGAGGATCAATAAGAGATGAAAGTAGCTTGGGGATACACATGGGGAGAGGAGGTGGCAGTGGGATCTACGGGAGAATAGGAGGTTTCCTTGTAGATGACTGTTCTGGAGTCTTCTCAGAACTCTTGAGAGGGCTGCCCACGCCCTTCTTACTGTTGGAGGAGCTGCTGCAGCTGTTTGGCCACCGTCTTACAATTCTTGTCCAGAGGTGGAACTGTGGAGAGAGGAGGTGGCTGAGGCCCCAGCTGCCAGTGGCACACAGGGAGCCTCCTGCACAGCAGGGCCCAGAGCTGGCAAGGCTCCCCAGCACGGCTGGAGCTGCTGGCACAGCTTGGCCCAGCTGCACAGCTGCCCCTCAAGGCCCCGGCGAGCAGGGCACGGCTCTGGGCAGGCTCCCTGGCCAGGAGCGGGCCCCAGAGCGCCTCTGCCTTTCAAGGGCAATCTCGTCCCTGCTCTTTCTCCTCCCCACCGTGCTTTGCCTCTGCCCTGTGCCCCTGGGGCTCCTCTTGGCCAGGCAGTCTCAGTGGGAGCCAGCACTGGCTGCAGCCCCAGCGGGCCCCCCAGGACAAGGCCCAGCAATTAAGAGGCCAGTGAAAGCAGCACCAGAACCCTCCCCACCATTCTTGGACAACCATGGACTGGCCACTCCTACACTGCAGCCTCACTGGGAATGTTCCCTGCCTATGAGAAGCATTTAAAGGAAGCTGTTTGAGCTCAAGAATTACAAAACACGATTTTCTCTCCCAGCAATACCAGATTGCTCATGGCTGGAATTTTCCTTCTCTGGGAGGGAGCTCACCCTGCCTGGCTGTTGTGTCCAACGGCTGGATTTGCCCCGCCCCCCAAGCTGAGCTCACTGCTCTGTGTTCTGGGCACTGGCACAGGAAATCACATCCAATGATTTCTGAGCTCCTCAGGCACTGTCAGCCACAGCCCAGCATGCTGAGGAATGAGTGATCTCTGGCTGGAGACAAGTTCCACATTCCCTCCTGTCAGCAGCTTCCCAGCTGGAAATTTGGTACCTTGGGTGGGCCATGGGTAACACAGTCCTTTGGCTTCATAGGAAAGGTGAAGCCTTTACTTCACCATTTGCTCTTCATGTGCAATTTAAGGCACTGCTTCCTCTTGTGATCCTCAAAGGACACAGTGAATAAAACGGGGGGAAATCCACACAACCTCTTCAATGCTTGGATATGCCAAAAAAAAACCTTGAGGAGCACAAGGTGGGTCTGTGCTGCCTGTCAAAGCCAGAGCCCCTTCCACGATTGTGTGGCTGCCTCAGTGACACGGTGCCAGAGTTCTTCAGCCTGGGCTGCTCCCAGCACTGTCACCAGGAGGGGGCTGCCCCCAAAAAGCCACACAATTTGGGTGCTGCTATAGGTCACATTTGCTCTATGGCACAGGTGGAATGCTTCAAGGGCAGGGACAAGAAACAAGGAGAGGTCTTCTGTATGACTCCCAAAGGTGTTTATGTCCAGGAAGGTCAGGCACAGAAACAAACAAGTCCAGGCTCTAGAAGGGGTTTTCAACAAGGGGAGGTTCAAGAGGAGGGTACATAACTTTAACCAAGTGGGAGAAACCTGGGGAGAAGCATAAGGCAGGGAATACAGTGTTTAAACCAATTGGGAATTACAGGGGAGGGGAAGAGTTTAAACAAACCAATGAGACCTCAAGGGATACAAAAATGATAGGGAAGTTTCTGGAGAAAGGGGCAGGTATGAGGAGGGACTGACTTTGCTCTCCCTAGAAGAAGGAACAGGGAACATTCAGGAACAAAGGGCAGGTTATTGGGAAGATGGAAAACTGGGGCAAAACCAACAAGAGAGGTGCAAAATAACAATCCATTAAGGATAAAATATGCTATAACAATACAAGAGATGGGGCGGGGGGGTGGGGGTTTGAACTGACCATTGAAACTGAATTGCAGTTGAAAACACAGTAGAGACACACTGCAACACCCCAGTGTGGTAGTCTGTTATTTTACAGTTTGTTCTTCTGTAGTAAGTTTTAAATATTCCTTGTTATATGTTTGAAATGCTTCATTCCATGTATCCCATTTGGTTTCTCTGGTGGTTCAGTCCTGAGTTTTTTATTCACCAAGTATATGTCAATGCCCCCGTCCAACAAAGCACAGCCTTTGTTCTGGTGTGTACACTGTTGTTAATCCTCTCCTCAAAGCAAGATTGGATTTCAAGGTTTCCTCCTTCCCCTTGTTGGTTTCTGTTGGATAGCCCTTGCCCTGCACTCCCTCCCTAATGCCTTCCCCTTGGTAAAAAGTTGTGTCCTCCCCTTCTTCTCTCTCTTCCTTAAAAATCAGTTATTGTCAGTTGTCCCTGACTCCTCTGGGGACACAAACCTTCCTTAGAACTCAAACAAGTGATCTCTCTCGGTTCCTTCACCTCAGTCCCTCGTACTGGGTTGCTGCTGTGTCACCCGTGCCACAGGTGTTGGCTGCAGGGAGCTGCGAGCCCCTGTACGCACCGCCAGCCGGGAAGGTCCCTGTAGGGATCCAGGGGCAGCCTCTCTTGTGACTGTCCATGGGACTCAGGCAGTGAGCTGGCCAGAGAACATATTGCCTGTGACCCAGCCACAAAGTTACACCCCAGTGCACAAGGGAAGAGCTAGAGATGGCACCACTCTGGACTTCTGCCATGCCCTGGACACATCAGGCCTGCCCTGCATCCTTGTCCCTCCTTTGGTGAGCTATGGATCTGATGGAGGCACAGTTTGGAGAATGAGCAATTGCCTGGCTGGTCACATCCAGGGGGTTGTGGTCAATGGCTCAGAGGCCCGATGGACGTCAGTGACCAGTGGTGTCCCTCAGGGTGACAGCAGAAGCTCCCTGGACACTGGGGACTCAGTGTCCTGGTGGTGCTGCTGGACAAGAGAGCTGGAGGGGCCTCCAAAGCCGAACTGTTCTGATTGCCCAAGTCTTTCAGACTTGCTCAGTGAATGAGCAGCTGATTGAAGTGAAAAGATACTGAGAATACACACAATCCTTTATCTGTGAAGAAACATCGCCCCATCCAAGCCTCCCCTCCCTCTCTTTATCCAGCTCCAAGAGGAACTGACATGTATATACATCCATCTATCTATCTATCTATCTATCTATCTATCTATCTATCTATCTATCTATCTATCTATCTATCTATCTATCTATCTATCTATGTCTATCTTGGGTATCTAGCTATCTAGCTCTCTAAGTATCTACCTATCTTCCTTCCTATATATCTACCCATCTATCTGACAAAATAATTTCAGCTTTAAATTAAATCTCTTTATTTATCCTTATCCTATCAAGTAGTGTTTAAAAAGAAGTTTTATTTTGTACAATTACATTTAGCAAAGACATTAAATAACAGGTGCTTTTATTGTGTGAAATACTGCAACTGCAGCAAATCCCTCCCTGACTGACAGTGATGAGTGCCTGCTGTCAGGGAGGGATCAGAAGGTCCTGTCCAGTGGGTGGGAGCAGATGTATGCCCTCTTCTCCAGGATCTGCTTTCCAGCTTTTTTAATGGAATCATTCTGGTTTTCACTGGCATTACTGGAGAAAGAGAGAAAAGTCAACTAAGGGACCATAAAGAGCCATTTTAAATTTCTTTCAAGAAGTGTTTTTGAGTACAAATGCAAGAGTGAGTGCCAGGAAGAAACTGAACATTCTCTTCTGAAAAAGATTGATTATTACAGTCTGAGCTTTGGAGAGTCAATGCACAGCTGGTCAGTACTTCCCACAGAGTCCAAATCCCTAATTTCTATCAGTCACTTGACAGGAGTATGTACATAAAATATAGATTTTATGTCACTGAATAAAGAACCCTGGCAGTTTGCTTAACTATGAAGTGAAGAGACTCCTCAACAGGTTCCAGCTCTGCTCCTTGTTTGAATTAAAAGCAGAGAAAAACTCTTCTGTTGGTCACATAAACCAACAAAAGTTTCATAAGTCTGTGAAAGAGTGTAAGAGTGTAAAAATTATTCCATTTTATAGTACTTACAGTCTTCTAATTCAGCCATGGGATAATAATGCCATCATTCATTATACCAAATAACGGTAAAAAGCACTGGAAAAGAAGTTATATTTTCAACTAAGTTTTAAAACAGTGAATGAATTTCATAAAGAAAACCACACTTTAACACAGAACTGGAGCACATTTGCTTGTCCTGCAACACCACTGCTGCCATTAAACTTTTCATGAGGCAGTAAATAAGCACTGTCCTGTCCTGAACTCTGCTGCCCAAACACTGCTGAGAACTTGCTGTGCCTCTGCCCTGTGCCCCTGGGGCTGCTCTTGGCCAGGCAGCCTCAGTGGGAGCCAGCACTGGCTGCAGCCCCAGCGGGCCCTCAGGACACGGCCCAGCAATGAGGAGGCCAATGAAAGCTCTGGGCAGCAGCAGAACCGTCCCCAGAGTTCTTTGGACAACCATGGACTGGCCACAACTCCACAGCAGCACGACTACGAGTCAGGCTACCAATGCTATGGAGCAAAGTTATAAGAAAACCGTGGAGAAAAATCAGCAACTGACCGTCTCATCTCGATTGCCAGCTTGCGAATGCCAAGATAGCAGCCTAGCAGCACAAGTGGCACAGTGAACACTATCACCACTGTGCCTATCATGCACGTCCTCTGCGCATCCTGGGGGCAGACAATTGTTGCGACGTGCACTGCATCCGGGCCATATATTCCTGCTTCAGTGACAACATCTGTGGGAGCAATGGGGAGCGTCAGCCCGTGCTGTGCTGCACTGCTGAGCTGGCAGCACGGTGGATGCGGGCAGGACGTTCTCCGTTTCCCCCAGAGCTGGGGCCTGCAGGCACCTTGCCGCCCCTTGGCACAGGCTGTGCCACCCAACAAAGCCCAGCAGGCCGGGAGGAGAGCCCGGGGGCAGCGCAGCTGCTTGGGCAGTGGCTGCTTGGAGGGACACGGGCCAAAGCCATCCCTGAGCAGCCACTGCCAGCCCTGGCCCTCCCTGCCCCGTGACAGCTCCCCCTGCCCAGGGACACACAGCCAGGCCCTCTCAGGACACACTGGAGCCTTGCCCTCCCCCTCTGCCCATTCCCCACCATGGGCACCCCATGCAGTGGCTCGATGGTTTCAGGACATGTCCCACACGGAGGGACCCCAGCAGGACTGCTCAGACTGGCTGAGCCTGGCACAGCAATCACCTTCTGTGGCACTGTCTGGCATCTCCTCACTTCCTGTATCAGTGGCTGGCATGGGTACATTGCGTCCTCCAGGATGTGCTGCCTTCTGGAAAGACTTTTGGTCCATCTCTGGAGAAAGGAAAAGGGACAGCCAGATCAGGTGGAGCCATTGCCCAGTGGGGAGGTGACGGCGTCACGATGTACCCCTAGTTAAAGGAATAGATAAGGATCAGGGAAAGGCAAGGGCTCTTGGGGCTGCCAATGGGCCCTCCCTCCTCCAAACAGCTGCCCCTCCAGATCTGCCCATAGACTGGGAAATTGCAGGGGTGCAGTTTGGGCTGCCTGTCAGCAGATGCCAAATGCCTTCCTGCAGAGGCTGGGGAGAAGCTGCAGCCAGGCCAGGCTGGCAAACAGCCCTGCAGGGCGTGGAAGCAGCAGCGGGGCAGCGAGGCTGCCATGGATCCCTTCCCACTGTGCCGGGCACGGCGTGTCCAGATGTGCAGCCAAAGCCCCCGGCTGCTGAGCCCCAGGACAAGGCTGAGGGAAATGCACCCACCACGGCGCCTCTCCAGGTCATTCAGCATCTTGTCCAGAAGTTTGGCTGCCTCCAGAGATTTCTTCTCTCCTGTATCTTGGTTCTTCAAACTAGGAGGATCTTAACAGAAAAATGTTCCAATTCTCCTTTAGGCCTGAGTGGCAGTGAGTGCACCAGGGTGATTGCTGCCCTCCAAGGCACTCCCTCAGCTCTGCCTTCCACTCAGGAGCAGGGCCAGGGGCACCTCGTGCCTGCAGTGGCCCCACACTGGGATGGAAGGAGCCCCTTGCGGGGCAGTCGGGGCAGAAAGGACTCCCTGGAGCTGCTGCAGCTCCAAACCCAGCCGCATGCAGGGCCAGGGCTTGGCAGTGGCAGCAGGAGCAGCTCAGGCTCCCTGGGGCCGGCAAAGGAGCTGAGAAAGGCTCAGCCCCGAAGAACAGCCCTGGGCCCAGCCCCTTCCCTCTGTGCTCCTCTCTATGGCTGCAGAGAGCACACAGAAGGACACACTGGCCTTGAACGTGGGAGGAGGATGGACAGATAAATGATCCTTACTGCCACTGACAGCGATCCTGTGTTCTTAGCAAAAAGGGCCTTTGCAAAATATCCTCAGATGTTTAATGGAGCCGCGTGGTGAAATATTCAGGTCACAGACACACACACAGGGTGGGTCCAGCATTCTCTCTCTGGGGGCATGGGGTCTGACCTTGGTCTCAGGGCACTACAAAGGGCCAACCAAGGAAATGGGAGGCAGTGGTTCAGGGACATTGGAAGAGGGGAAGGAGCTCATAGGGTGTAACTTAGGGGATGCGTCCACAGTGGGATCCCTGAGGCTCCAGAAAGAAACAGGACCAGGTTATCAGATTATTTCAACCATGAGATTCTGTTAAGGGAAAGGGGTCATAAGTGATCTCTTTTCACATAGAAACTGATTATTTTGCCAGGAAAGGCACAGGAGAACATACCTCCAGATTTTTCGAGAGGTTTCAAGCCATCATCCGATAGATCATCCAGATAATGCATGTTGCCATCCCAGTCTAGAAGGGAGCACAAACAGACCAATTTCCATGGTGTGCTGCCATCCCCCTCAGCCTTAGGCAACTGGGCACAGCAAGGGCGTCAGGTAAGTCTTTGGGAGCCAGATGTCAATGGACAAGGCCAAAGCTGCACAGGGGCCTGGGGAGCTCTGGGCTGGCTCCTGGTCACTCTGCACCCTCTTTGCAGGCCCTGTGACGCATCCCTGGAGAGGAAACAGGGCCAGCCCAGGGCCCGTGGGGGCTCTCTCCCTCCCCCAGAGGAAACCCTCCCTAAAGGCCTGGGGAAAACCATCCCCAGCGCTTCCCGGGGAGCAGGGAGTGCTGTCCCGGGAAAGGGGAGCCAGGCTGCCGGCTCACCTGCTCGCCGCGCTTGCAGCGGAGCAGCCTGGGCAGCCCTGGCAGGCAGGGCCACGGCCAGGAGGAGCAGGAGGAAGAGGCGCAGAGCAAGGGCCATGCTGCCTTGCCCTCTGCCAGTCCCGCAGCTCTTGCTGCCACCGCTGTCCTGCCACCGCTGTCCCAATGTCAGCACTGCTGCTGCCACCGCCGCTGCTGCTGCCGCAACAGTTGTGCTCAAGCACTGACTGCTCGCTCCTTGTGCTGCTGTGCAACCACGGGGCTCTGGCACCTCTGTGACCTCAGAGCCTGCTGTGACCTCAGCCTGCTGTGACCCCTGAGCCTGCTGTGACCTCATGGCTGGGGCAGCATTTTGTTAGAATGGATCTCAAGTGGTACCCTTCCAGCAAGGAGAGGATGTCCTTCCTGGTACCTATTTGCAATGTCATTTTGTTTTTCACAGGAAGTGAGTTATAAAACATTGGACAAGTGGGGCTTTTCATGGTTCTACATATAACAGCAATGCCAAATCCAAAATTCCACTCATGTTGGTGATTCCCACTATTGCAGGCAGCAGCCCTGCCATGCTAACACCGAGTCCCTGCTCTGCGCTGTGCGGCCATTTGGCCCGTATTTAAAAAGTGAGGAACTTGATGCCAAAGCTGACAAAAATTATGCAGCATGGGACATCAGGGTACCTGCACGCTTTATGGGACACCCAAACCCCGTGCACATCGCATGGGTGTCCTCAGCCACCCTAAAATCCCCCTGTGGCCTCCACAAGAGACCCCCAAGCCCTGCTCAATTTACAGCTGTCCCTCAGCTCCTGCACACCTTTGGACATACATTAAATTCCCTGCACAATTTCTTGGTGTCCCCAGTCCCCTGCACAGCACAGAGGTGGCCCAAAGCCCCGGCATGCCTTTAGAGGGACCCAAACATAACACTCAGGGAGCAGCACCAGTGCTGAGCCATCTTCTGTGTGTGTGTGTGTGTTCACCATGTATCCCTGGGTGAACAGATGAGGCCTGGGGGGCAAATCCCCACTCTGCTGATAAGAGATCCGAGGCTGCCACAGGCCCAGTGTCTGTCGGGCTCTGAGCTCATCCCTCAGGCTATGAAGGACTTCCTTCAGAGTCCAGCCTCTTTCCATTGTTCTCAAGGCAAGCACCTCCCGATGGCTTCCCTCTTTCCCTGGGCATGCCACTGGAGGAGCTCCAGGCCCAGCTGATGCCAGGGAAGGAAATGTGCCCTCAGCCCAGGGACGCTCAGCATGGGTGTCGGTTTCTCGGCTGTTTAGGTGGCCTGGAAAGGCCCAGGGTGGCCTTGGACAGTCCGGCGCTTCAAAGGACGAGGAGAGACTTCAGATCTTTTCTCGGTCTCGGTCTTTATTAATTGTTTATCTAAAAGGTTTTCTCCCGGCCCAACAGAGGTCTGCACAGCATGTCAGCCATGGGCACACTGAGAGCCCCCGGGGCGGTCACTTATCTTTATACTCGAAGTTACGTATACAATATTTATAATTTTTCCCCAATACCTTCTACCCTTATTAACCAGTGCACTTCTAGTAATTACCAATCCCAAAGTGCCACCATCACCACAGAAGATGGAGGCCAAGAAGAAGAAGAAGAACAGGACACGCCCCAATTCCTCCATCTTACTTCTTTAGACCCCCCTGTACAGAAATCCTAAACCCTGTGTTTTACACTCTAATTGACTTATCCCTTCACCATTCACCCAGTGAAATCCTTCCATCCTCATACAGGTGTCGTCTCCTGTGTAGGATCAAAGACCCGCCACCAGACACTTCTGGCAACATTCCAGGACTCCCGAGTCCCCCAAGGGTGATCTCGGCCACTCTGCACCTCCGTCCTGAGGTGCTGAGATCCCACATCTCCCCCTTCTGTTTGCACCAGGAAGACCTCTTTTGCTATCCGATTCATAGCACGTTTTAAACATGCAAATATGCATGGGACGACAAGTATGAGGACTAGGAGAACTATTTAAACATAAAACCCTACTCTTAAAACTCCTCTCCAAATGGGAGAGATGTCAAAGAACTCTGTCAGCTGATCGATCCATGATCCTGTGATCTCGCCAAGTTTATTTATGCTGTCCTTTATATTTTTGATACTTTCATGAAGTGATCTTGAATGATCTGAGAGATTCATGCAGCACATCCCTTCAAACTCTTCACATCCATGTCCATGAGCGAGCAATAGATAATCGATCGCCGCTCTGTTTTGAAGAGTTGCCTGCCTTACACCACTGATGTCTTTTAACATGTCATCCAATGTGACAGACACAGACCGTGCATGTTTGCTCAACCAACAACCCATGTGGTCGATTTGAGTCAAGGCCACCCCTGATGCTGCTTGAGGTGCGAAGATTGCTGTAGCAATACTGGCTTTCTTGTCCCAAGAAAATATTTTATCATTGCAATCTGCCGCATATTGTTCTATTGATCTTTTTTCTCTGCGTTTTCTCTCCCTTAACACGTTCAAATCAGGCGATAGCATTGAAATTTCCCCAATGCTGCATGGACCTCCCGTGGCATTAGCAGGAATGCCGTGCCAAATTCTGTCCCCGCAAATTAAGAACAAACCCCGTGGCAATTGCACTGGGACTTGGACCGATCCTTTGGTAGTTTTTTCTGTATATTTACACCATGCTGACGCATTCTTATAAAATTCATGAATGGGAGTCAAATTGACAGTTTTCACCTTTCTGACCTTCGGAGCCTCAAACTGCATGCAGAGTTCCATTGTCATGGACCCAAAAATCTCCAATTCCTGAGGTTCTGTAGAAGCCACAGGAAGTAGATGTGTCCAAGCACACCACTCTTTCACAGGATCTTTAATGACCTGCGAAATGCTAACTGCAGAGTGCCCTGGAACTAGCATTCATCCACTGGCAATCCAACCATGCATGCTGAAAATGGTTTCCCTGGCCTCGAATGTGTTAGGCAAATACTATCTAAATTCGCTGCCTGAGCTAAAGTCTCCCATACATTTTGCCTTGGTTGACTAACAGGTAAATTTCCTCCATTGCTTACTGCAATGAATGAAAGAATGATGCACATAAGCATCGTGAAACCCATGACTCCGCTTCTGCGTGAAATCATTGTTCTGTTTTTCATTCAAGACCCTAAAGGAAAATTCCCCCAAAGTCTTTAGCCTCTTTTTATTTTTCTTCTGAATCGCTCTGTGCAGTCTGAGTCTCGACTTCTGTCTGAGTACTCATCTCTTTGTTTCTTGGATCAGCGTTCTCGTGTTCTCGCTTTCGGAATGGCTTCACGTGCCGCACCGACACCCACTTCAGACCTCGATCTGTGGAGATACAAGCGAAACCCTTGCCCCAAGTGATTAGTTTGAAAGGACCTTCTATTTGTCCTGTCTCTGGGTTTCTGATCAAAACTAAAGGATTTTCCCTTAGCTTTGCCTGTGTGCTGTTTAGAAAATGTCTCACGATTGGTGGATTAGGTTCTGAGGATGAGCTGTTTAGGAAATTCAACACATACAGTGCCTTATTTAATTTCATGTGAGGTGTTGCCTCTGGCTCACCCCTTCTTTGTCTGTCCAGAAGGGATTTCAGGGTGTGATGTGTTCTTTCAATGATCGCCTGACCTGTGGGTGAATGTGGAATACCAAACGTGTGTCTGACACCCCACCTTTTCAGGAATCTGTCAAGCACCCTGCCTGTATACGTTGGACCATTATCTGTTTTTATCTCCTGAGGCACACCTAATGCTGCGAATGCTTGCAGAAAATGTCGGCAAGCATGGTCTGCTGTTTCCCCTGCATGTGCTGAAGCAAAGACTGCCCCTGAGAATGTATCTACAGAAACATGAACATTTTTGAGCCTCCCAAAAGATGGATATTTCGTGACATCAGCCTGCCACAACTGAAGACTTTGCAGCCCCCGCGGATTGATGGCTCCGGTAGAAGAAGGTGGCTGCACAAGCTGACAGTCTGGACAAGCACTAATGATCTCCCTCGCCTGACTCTTTGTGAGACGAAAGGACTCCATTAGCCCTTGCGCATTCTGATGAAAGAACGCATGACTTAATCTTGCCTGCTCAAAAATGTCCGGCAGTGTTTGCGAAATGGGCATTGTCAACCTGTCCGCCCGAGCATTCCCTTCCGCTAAAAATCCCGGAAGTGTTGTGTGCGCTCTAATGTGTGTGATAAAATACTTTCTTTCCCTGCTCTCTAGCAGTATTTTCAAGCTTGTCAGATATGAGTATAAAACCTCATTACTGACTTCTTTCAAGAGCAAACCCTCCAATCTCTTGACCACAGCCGCAACATATGCGGAGTCTGTCACCAGATTGAGAGGTTGTTCGAACAACTGAAATGCTCGGACAACGGCTGCCAACTCCACAATTTGTGGAGAGCCCTGAACCATCCTCACGTCAGATTCCCAATCCCCTGTCGTTGAGTCTCTCCATGTGATCACTGACTTGTGTGTCTTCCCTGAGCCATCCGTGAACACTGTGATCCCGTCCAAAGGTTCTTCACTTATTCTTGGTTTTGCTCTGTAGCATATCTGCGAGTGCAGTATTATATGTCGTGGAAAGTGGACTGTGCAAGTTCCTGGGAACGCTAACAACGCGATCAACAGGTCTTTCGATTGTTGCATTGCCCAATCGAAATAGTCTCGCTTCAAAGGTAATCTGATGACTGAGAATTCTCTTCCTGCCATTGTCAGCAACCTTGTTCTTGCCTTTATGATGATTTGTGCTGCCATCTCCAAATCTGTGAGAATTGTTTTTGCGGGCCTGTGTGGTAGGAAAATCCACTCTATGATTATCAAAGAGTCCTTTTGCAATTCGTCCCATTGGAAGATCAAACCATGGAACTGTGTTTTCTTCCCCAGCACTGCCAACTGAAAAGGCAACGTTGGAACAAATCGATGTGCCTGCCTTTTCTGTATCGCGTCCGTGACTTTCTCCAACTCCTTTTTCGCTTCTGGCGTGAGCATCCTGGGAGACCAAATGTCTGTGTCTGCTCTCAAAAGATCGAGCAACGCTGGGATGTTGCTGTTCGTGATTCCCAAAACTGGCCTCATCCAGTTGATTTCTCCCAAAAGCTGTTGCAGATCATGCAAATTGCTGATCTTGGTGCTGATCTCCATTTTTTGAGGTTTTATTGTTCTCTCTGAAATTTTCCACCCTAGATATTTCCAAGGTGCAACCTCTTGAGTCTTCGAAATGCTGATTTCCAGACCTGCCTTTTGCACCTCTGCAATCACACAGTCACGAGCTTCTTGCAGCTCCTGTCGTGTTGATGCTGCAATGAGCAAATCATCCATGCAATGAATGATCTTCACCTTCGGAAATTTCTTCCGCGCTGGTGCCAAAGCTCGTGCCACGTACCATTGACAGATCGTCGGAGAATTTTTTAGGCCTTGTGGAAGAACGACCCAATGGTACCGCTGCAGAGGTGTTTCCCTGTTGATACTCGAAACTGAAAAGGCAAATCTCGGAGCATCGTCTGGATGGAGTGGAATACTGAAAAAACAATCCTTGAGGTCAATGACCACAAGCTGCCAATCTCTGGGAATCATTGAGACAGATGGAAGTCCCAACTGAAGTGGTCCCATGTCTTCTATGACTTCGTTGATCTTCCTGAGATCGTGTAACAATCTCCATTTGCCCGATAGTTTTTTCTTGATGACAAACACTGGAGAATTCCAAGGGCTGTCTGTTGGCTTGATGTGTCCCTTCTGCAATTGTTCTTGGACCAGGTCTTTCAAAGCACTCAATTTTCTCCGCTCAAGGGGCCACTGATCCACCCAAACTGGATCATCTGTTTTCCATGTCAGCTTCAGTGTGGTGAGTGCTGAAGTGACCCCTATTAAAAATCCACTTCGATCTTCGCACCCCATTGTGCCAAAAGGTCCCGACCCCAAACTGTGATCGGCTTTTGGATGACAAAAGGACGAATGATCGCCGTCTTGTCTCCTGGTCCTGTGACAACGACAGAATTCTCACTTTGCAGACACAGAGATGCTCCCCCTATGCCTGAGAGAGAACCCATTGGCGTGACCAAGCTCCAACTGCATGGCCAAAAGATGTACGATATTACCGTTACATCCGCCCCTGTGTCGAGCATACCTCTGATCACTATTGTCCTGTTCCCACATGTCAATTGTCATGTGAGAGTGGGTCGGTCTCGACCTCTGTGTTTCACCCATGTTGTATGTACTTCAACATGTTCTTTCATAGGGAAACCTTCTTCGTCGAAGATTGACATGACCTCTCCAACTGCGTGTGGCGGCAACGCGAAAGCTCTCGCAACCACAGTATTTTCTGGTACAGTCAATGGTGGACGAAGTGTTCTTGCCAAAACTGTTAATTCTGTATTTTTGTCCACTGAGACGACTGTTGGATAGACAATGAGTCCAAGAATACTGCACTTATCTTGTCCGATTATCAAGAAATCTTGCTTCTTATATGAGTCCCCGCGGATACCCGTTGGTATCTCCGCATGACTTTCATCTAAGAAGCATACTAGTCTTGAAGCTGCCAATGTGCACTGTGCCCCTGGTGGGAGGAGGTCTGGGTCACTGTGGAACCGACTGAGGGTTTTGCTGAGGGCATCTGCTTGTCGCTCGCTGATGATTGCCCTGTCTGCTCTTGTGACACCGCCAGTACTTGTGTCTGAGCGCGCTGGCCAGTTACGGGCGTGCTGTGCTTCCTGTTTCCCAGATGCGGTAGCGGGTTTCCGTCCACATCTGTCCGGGAATAACTTTCTTTCGCTGAATGTCATCCTCTTCCGCACCACGCACAAACTGGCCATTCCGCCTTTTGTGCTGGCGCTGGCGTATGTGCCCGTGGACAATTCCTTTTCATGTGGCCAAACTCCCCACATTTGTAGCACTGTCCTCTTGGGGGATGGTTCTTTTTCTGCATCGTCGCAAGAACTTTGTTGATGTTCTCGTCTTGCTGTTGCAGTATTTTTTCGAGCATCTTTTCCAGTGTCTTGTTCTCTGTTTGCCTTTCTGAATGTCCCTTTAACTGTTCTTCCCATTCCTCTCTTAATTCACTCTTCACGATCGTTGCGACATGCTGAGGTGTCCCCACCTTGCTGCATGCCTCCACCATCTCTGCCAAGGATGGCCGTCCTGGCATGGTGCTAATCACCCGTTGACAATCCGGGTTGCCATTGCCAAAAGCTAAGCTCTCCAAGAGAGGCCTCTTCGCTTCTTCTATCGTCACCTGTCGATCCACGGCTTGCGTGAGTCGATCGATGAATGACATGAATGGCTCTGTGGGACCTTGCCTGATGCAAGAGAATGGGACTTCTGGAGCTCCTGTTGGTGTGATCTGCATGATTGCCCTTCGCACTGCTTCCTTGATGTCGCTTAACACTCTTCGTGGAAGCCGCACTGCTTGTTCCCCTGGGTTGTCATCTGGAGGATCTCCTGCTAACTGCCCTTCTGTGAGGTTCGCGTTTGGCCCACCTTGATATCTGTTCCGCAATTCACCAAGATATTTTCTCCACCTTTTTTCCCAGACAAGACTTTGCGTGTCAGTAAGAATCATTGCCACAATACTTCGAATATCATATGGTGTGAGGTCGTATGTAGTGAATGTCCCTCTTAATAGCTGTTTGAAGTATTGTGAATTCAGCCCAAAAGTTTGAGCCGCCTTCCCCAAGTCTTTGAGTATCTCATGACCCATCCTTTCCCACCTTGGGTTCTGCCCCTGGGCATCATATGTCACTGGCATTGTCAGATCTCCTGATCCCGGAAATAAATGCTTTTCCTTCGCTAATGCTTTTCTAATTCGCTTCCAATCCATCGTCTTCACTGGCTCTTGAAATTCCTCTTCTTGAGGTTCCATTGGGATTTGCATGAATAATGGTGTTGTGGATGTCATTGGTGATTCATCGTGCCTCATTTCTCACCTTGAGGTTTTTGGTCTCGCTCCTAAATCCGAAAAGGAAACTCGAGGATCCTGTTGATATTTCTTTTTTGCTGCATCAACTGAATGCAAGAAGCTTTTTGCTGCTTCTGCTGCTGACAGCATCCATGTCGGAACACCTTCCGATGCTGTGATCCGTATGACATCTTCTCCTTGTAGCTGTTCTTCATCTGAGCTTTCATCATCTTCATGAAATCCCGAAGTCAATGGATAATCCCTTTGTTGTGTTAATATTGTTTTCTTTAAAGTGCTTTTCTTTTTGTATAATGTTGGAAAAATTTGCTGCATTGTTGCAGTCTCGCCACGAGATGGCGCTGTGGCTCCGCCGAACCGGTCCGGCATGTCATGCACTTCTGTCCTCCTGCCACTAGGAGGCGCTGTCACCTGCCTCCCCAGCTCGGATGACGGAATGAGCTCGATTGCTCTTCCTTTTCCGGTCGGCTGCCGTGTCGGCAATCTCATTTGAGACCGTGTTTGCTTGGCTTTTAATTCAGCTGAAGATGGAGCTTGAACACCAGAATGTCTCCCTTGAAGGGAAGGGACTGGAACTCCGAGGGTTTCAACCAAAGGTACCAAGTCTGGAGAGGGTGTGGAGCCGGGGGACGTAGAATCCCAAGCACGGCCCCTCCTCGCCCGAGACGTCACAGGGGATCGGGCCCGCCTCCGCCCGCGCTCTACTCTCTGCGCATGGGTGCTCTCCGAGCCGCTCCCTGTCTCTCCCGAGCTGACGTCACTCTCTCCCCCTTGTTCCACCTCCGAGGTCTCCTCCCCTCGGTCTGTCCCTGACTCTGTCTCCTCCTCCTCTGATGCTGTGTCCATTCCTCCCACCGGTGTGTACAGCCCGCCCCCCGCCGGCACCTGAGCCCGTTCCGCGATCCGAGCGGACCTCCACACCGGGTCTGACGTCACAACAGCGCGCCTCCCGCGTCTCACTACGGTGGCCCTTTGGGGCTGCGCAATTTCCCCCATTTCGCCGCCTGTGTTTACATCCCCCGCACTGGTATGTGACACACCCCCCCAGTTCTTGCGAGTTTTGCCCGCCGCGCACGTCTCCACTATTCTGCCGGCTGGGGCAGCTGCCACCCCCGGCTCTGCACTGACAAAAGCCGCACCGGGACTCGTGTCTCCCGTTATCTCTTCACCCACGCTCCCCGCCTGCACCGCCGCTGTCGCGCCGTGTCCCCCGCGAGAAAGCGCCCCCCCCCCGATCCCTTCTCTCCCCCCTGCACCCCCCTTCCGATCCTGACTCCCCTGTACTCTCCGGGGTTTCAGGACGCTTTAGGAGTTTCCTGGGGTTTCTGGGTTTTGGGACCGTGGCTTTAATATTATTGCCTGCTCTCTTTTCTCGAGAGCCCTTTCCCCCTGGCTTCTTGAGGCCAGAGCTAATTTTTTCCCGGAGCTTTGCTCCCCTCCTCCTTCTGAGGGTGCCGCAACTTTTCGTTGCTCTACCAGTCTTTTCGACTGTACCGAGATGCCTTCCAGCATCAATCTTGCCAGCGAGAGCAGCTTTAACGCTGTCTCGTCTTTTTTTGTCGCTAAGAAATATAAGCGCCCATTGATTTCCTGCCAAAACCCCACTTCGAATAGCAGGCATGTTTCGGCAAGTGGGTAGTTAAGCCTTGCCCACAACAATAACTGTTTTAATTCTTTCTTTGGGATCCCTTCTGTGTATGCTTAAGCCACGCCTTGTAAGGCGGACAGAATTTCCCGTTGTTCCTGGGAGAGTGTGCCCCCCATGTTCTTATTTTTTGACCTTCTCACCGAATCTGTCGTCAGAGCTGTCCGAAGGCTCCTGGTCTCTGTCCAGCAGGTCACAGGAGAAGGATCCAGAGGTGCCTTCTGGTTCCGATCCGGGCTGCTCTGCTACGAACTTTCTTCGGCAGAAGCTGAGAGATGTAATTCTCAGTGACTGCTGTTTTTTGCAGACTCTTCTGGCCGTTTTTTTTTCTTTTTTCTTCAGGCTTCTCTCCTCATGAGCTATCAGTGCTCTCCTGGGAACTCATCCTAGATCGAGGTTGCCCTCTTGGCTCTTCAGCTCTTCAGCTCGTCAGGGCTGATCCCCCCCCCCGAAAGGGTTGGTGGGGAGTAGCCCACGCAGTGAACGCCACTTTTCGGTTTCTTGGCTGTTTAGGTGGCCTGGAAAGGCCCAGGGAGGCCTTGGACAGTCCGGCGCTTCAAAGGACGAGGAGAGACTTCAGATCTTTTCTCGGTCTCGGTGTTTATTAATTGTTTATCTAAAAGATTTTCTTTCAGCCCAACAGAGGTCTGCACAGCAAGCCAGCCATGAGCACAATGAGAGCCCCCGGGGCGGTCACTTATCTTTATACCTGAAGTTACGTATATAATATTTATAATTTTTCCCCAATACCTTCTACCCTTATTAACCAGTGCACTTCTAGTAATAACCAATCCCAAAGTGCCACCATCACCACAGAAGATGGAGGCCAAGAAGAAGAAGAAGAACAGGACACGCCCCAATTCCTCCATCTTACTTCTTTAGACCCCCCTGTACAGAAATCCTAAACTCTGTGTTTTACACTCTAATTAACTTATCCCTCCACCATTCACCCAGTGAAATCCTCCCATCCTCATACAGGTGTCGTCTCCTGTGTAGGATCAAAGTCCAGCCACCAGACACTTCTGGCAACATTCCAGGACTCCCGAGCGCCCCAAGGGTGATCTCGGCCACTCTGCACCTCAGTCCTGAGGTGCTGAGATCCCACATTTCTCCTCTCCTTTTCTTCGACCATCTCAAACCTGCTCCGGACTGGGACCTGGGAACATCGAGAGTTTGCACCGTTTTGGCCTGCAGCAGCTACCCCAGTGCTGGAGGGACTGAGAACAGAGCAACCACCCCTGAAAGAGACTTTCTGATTTTGTCATCTTTCTCAGAGCGGTGTCATCGAATATTGTTCATTTTGTGTGCTGGGGGGTGCTGTGTCTGGTAAATAAACAGGTTCTTTCCACCTCTGTCTGTTTTTTCCTGAACCGGTTGGGGGGAGGGGCCGTGTGCGTTTGTTTTCTGGAGGGGCCCTCCTTTGCAGATTCTTTAACAAATTTGCCCTAAACCAGGACAAAATATTGGCGCCCAACGTGGGGCTCGAGAGAGAGTGGAAAAACCCTGTTTTGACTGCATTTTGGTTGCTATTACTCTGTGTTCATTTAAGTCAGCTAGTAGCCATGCTTTTTGAGTTCATAATGTCTATTGGGGTGAAGGTTTGCATGCATTTCATGTCCCTAGGGTTTTTTGAGATTTTAATACCTCTCTGGTCCCCAGGTTTATTTTCTCATCCAGAAATGGCTTTAGTATTGCCCTGAATACGTAGTTTTTACATCAGAGGGGCAGTGACCAGAGTAGCTATCCTGCTGGGCTTGGTGGCAATGATGTGCAAGAAGTTTATAAACATGCTACGGTCTGCTCCAGGTATGAATGGTTCATGGCTATGGTTATGTACCCAGTTTGTTGCAGGAGCAGCAGCAGGGAATGAGGTTTTTCAGCCTCTGCTTTCCTTCTTCTCCTATGAATCAGTTGCATCACTAGTGAAGGATGTTCAGTTTCCCCTCAATGTTAAAGAAACCATCTTTATGGTATTCAATCTGGTAACCTTCCTCTATACAGCCTGCTGCTTCTCTGGAATGAGGGCTGAGATTTCTAGATGGGCTGATGAGACCCCTGACTCAGGAGTAAACCCCGGTGTGGAAAATCCTAAGTGGTGTGGGAAATGGGAGGATATGGGCCAAATCCTGAAGGAATTCTCTGACCCTGTAGTCTGGGATTTTCCCCATGAACAAATTCAGAACCCAGCTGAGGTGGGCAAATATCTGAAAGAGAAGTACCAGGATGAGCCTAAGGAGAGGAAGGTCGTTGCAGTGAGCTGGGCCCTGGCATATGCTTATCGCACTCTGCTAGATACTGTCGGGCAGCAGACAGAGGCAGGGGGCAGGGAGATAAATCAGCAACTGTCCCGGTGACTCAGGCTGCAGCTAACACTCCAGGCTCAAAGCCAGCATCTAAACCCATGGCTGTTGCTACCAGCACTAGAAGTGGGAAATGCACAGACAAGACCCATCGACCAGTGGATGATGATGATGATGATGAAGGAGAAGGAACCTCAATGCTTCCTGACATAAAATCAGGAGTCAAAGCAGCAGGTGCAAGATCAGATGCAAATATTGAGTCCTTTTCCCTGAAGGACCTTCGTGGCCTACGGAAGGATTATACTCGAAGGTCTGATGAATCCATAATTAGTTGGCTGGTCCGTCTCTGGGATGCTGCAGGTGAGGCTACAATTCTGGGCACAGGCACTGAAGCCAGGCATTTGGGATCCCTGTCACACGATCCTGTCATAGACCAAGGAATGATGAGGGGGGCTAACTCTCACAGCCTCTGGGAACGGGTCCTAGGAAGTGTAGCAGAAAGATACCTGTGCGCAGACGATCTCTATATGCAGCAAACTCAGTGGAAGACCATAGAGCAAGGGATCCAACGCCTGAGAGAAATGGCAGTGGCAGAGATTATCTTCTCAGATGATGTAACAACTAGGGACCCAGACTTAGTACCATGCACATCTGCTATGTGGCGAAAACTCGTACGACTTGGGCCACATGAATATGCTTCTGCCTTAGCCATCATGAAGAGGGATGAGAGGGATGAGACTGTGCTTGACATGGCAAGGAAGCTCCGAGCATATGCAGATGCTCTACATGGCCTGACATATGCCAGAATCGCAGCAGTAGAAACACGTCTGCAGAATTTAGAGGATAAGATAGAGGAGAATCATAAGAAGCTTAGAGAGGAGATTAAAGAAGACCTTCTCCAAATTTCAGCAGTACATATCCGAGGTTCTGGTATCCAAGGCAGACGTTTCCCAGATGGTGAGAGAAGGTACACCCCACGAGCTGAGCTGTGGTTTTTACCTGCGTGATTGTGGGGAAAACATGAGAAGGTGGGATAGGAAACCTACTGCTGTTCTGGCACGACGGGTGCATGAACTGAAGGAAGCCACCAGGAGGAAAGAAGCTCCAGTTGCCCGTAGCCGAACGGCCGGGTATGATGATGATGACATGTCTGATCCCCTCGAAGGAACATCCAAAACATATGCCCAGGGAAAGAAGGATAACCAGGCTTAGAGGGGCCCTGCCTCTAGCCAGGTAGAGGCCAGAGAAAATCGTGTTTTCTGGTCTGTGTGGATTCGTTGGCCTGGCACATCGTAACCACAGGAGTACAAAGCTTTGGTCGATACTGGTGCGCCATGCACATTAATCCCATCAAGACATGTGGGGACAGAGTCTGTTTCTTTTGCTGGTGTGACAGGGGGATCCCAGGATTTCACTTTGGTGGAAGCTGATGTGAGCCTAACGGGAAATGAGCGGAAGAAGCATCCTATTGTGACTGGCCCAGAGGCCCCATGTATTTTGGGCATAGACTACCTTTGAAGGGGGTACTTCAAAGACCCAAAAGGACTCAGATGGGCATTTGGAATAGCTGCTGTAGAGACAGAGGGCATCCAGCAATTGAACACCTTGCCTGGGTTGTCTGAGAATCCATCTGCAGTAGGATGTCTGACAGGAGAAGAGCAACGAGTGCCAATTGCCACTTCCATAGTGCATCGACGGCAGTATAGGACCCCTCGAGATGCTGTGATCCCCATCCACAAAATGATCCCTGAGCTGGAGAGCCAAGGGCTGATCAGCAAGACCCAGTCACCCTTCAACAGCCCCATTTGGCCTGTGCGAAAATCTGAAGGAGAATGGAGATTGACTGTGGACTATCGTGCATTGAATGAAGTGACTCCACCACTGAGTGCTGCCGTGCCAGACATATTAGAGCTCCAGTATGAGCTGGAGTCCCAGGCAGCAAGGTGGTACGCCACTATAGACATTGCCAATGCATTTTTCTCCATTCCTCTGGCAGCAGAATGCAGGCCTCAGTTTGCCTTCACATGGAGGGGAGTGCAGTACACCTGGAACCGACTGCCCCAGGGGTGGAAGCACAGCCCCACCATCTGCCATGGACTGATCCAGGCTGCACTGGAAAAGGGTGAGGCTCCAGAACATCTGCAGTATGTTGATGACATCATTGTGTGGGGGAACACAGCAGTAGAGGTGTTTGAGAAAGGGGAGAAAATCATCCAGATCCTCCTGGGAGCTGGTTTTGCCATTAAAAAGAGCAAAGTAAAGGGACCAGCTTGTGAGATTCAATTCCTGGGAGTGAAGTGGCAAGATGGATGGCGTCAGATTCCTACAGATGTCATCAACAAGATCACAACAATGTCTCCACCCACCAATAAGAAAGAGACACAAGCTTTCTTGGGTGCAATAGCTTTTTGGAGGATGCATATTCCTGAGTACAGTCAGATTGTGAGCCCTCTTTACCTGGTCACCCGCAAGAAGAAAAATTTCCAGTGGGGCCCTGAGCAGCAACAAGCCTTTGTCCAGATCAAGAAGGAGATTGCCCATGCAGTAGCCCTTGGCCCAGTCAGGACAGGACCAGAGGTAAAGAACATGCTCTACTCTGCAGCCGGGAACCATGGCTTGTCCTGGAGCCTTTGGCAGAAGGTGCCTGAGGAGACTCGGGGTCGACCACTGGGATTTTGGAGTCGAAGCTACAGAGGGTCTGAAGCCAACTACACTCCAACAGAGAAGGAAATCTTGGCTGCCTGTGAAGGAGTCCAGGCTGCCTCGGAGGTAATAGGCACTGAAGCACAACTCCTCCAGGCACCCTGACTACCAGTGCTGGGGTGGATGCTCAAAGGCAAGGTTCCTTCCACTCACCATGCCACCAGTGCTACATGGAGCAAGTGGATTGCTCTCATCACTCAGCGCACCCATATAGGTAAACTGGGATTTTGGAGGTCATTACAAATTGCCCCGAAGGTGAGAATTTTGGTGTCACAGATGAAGAGGAACAAGAACCAGTGACACGTGCTGAAGAGGCCCCTCCCTATAACCAAGTGCCCCCAGAGGAAACACGCTACGCTCTTTTCACTGACAGTTCCTGTTGCATCGTAGGGATGAACCAGAAGTGGAAAGCCGCCATATGGAGTCCCACACAACAGGTTGCACAAGCTACCGAAGGAGAAGGTGGATCGAGCCAACTTGCTGAACTCAAAGCTGTTCAACTGGCCGTGGACATTGCTGAGAGAGAGAAGTGGCCAAAGCTCTACCTCTACACTGATTCATGGATGGTAGCCAATACTCTGTGAGGATGGCTGGAGAGGTGGAAAGAGGCTAACTGGCAACGTAGAGGGAAACCAATTTGGGCTGCTGATGAGTGGAAAGACATTGCTACCAGGGTAGGGAGGCTACCTGTGAAAGTCCGCCATGTACATGCCCATGTACCCAAGAGTAGGGCCAATGAGGAGCACCAAAACAATGAGCAGGCTGCAAAGATAGGGGTGTCCAAAATAGGCCTAGATTGGGAACATAAGGGAGAGTTATTCCTAGCTCGATGGGCCCATGATGCTTCAGGCCACCAGGGCAGAGATGCCACCTATAAGTGGGCACGAGACCAAGGGGTGGATCTAACCATGGACAGTATTTCTAGGGTTGTCCATGACTGTGAGACGCGTGCTGCCATCAAGCAGGCCAAGCGAGTGAAGCCCCTGTGGTACGGTGAGCGGTGGTCCAAGGACAAGTATGGGGAGGCCTGGCAGATTGACTCCATCACACTGCCCCAGACACGCCAGGGCAAATGCTACGTGCTGACCATGGTGAAAGCCACCACGGGATGGTTGGAAACCTACCCTGTGTCTCATGCTACAGCCCAGAACACCATCCTGGGCCTTGAAAAGCAAGTTCTGTGGCACCCCTGAGAGGATCGAGTCAGACAACGGGACTCATATCAAGAACAGCCTTATCAACACCTGGGCTAGGGAACATGGCATTGAGTGGGTGTACCATATCCCCTACCATGCACCAGCTGCAGGAAAAGCGGAGAGGTACAATGGACTACTAAAAACCCAGTTCAAAGCTTTGGGTGGGGGATCTTTCAAGAATTGGGAGCAGCATTTAGCAAAGGCCACCTGGTTAGTTAACACCTGAGGTTCCACCAACCGAGCAGGTCCTGCCCAGTCTGAGTCCCTGAATATAATAGAAGGAGACAAAGTCCCAGTGGTACATGTCAGAGGTTTGCTAGGGAAGACTGTGTGGATCAATTCTGCCTCGAGTACAGACAAACCCATTCATGGGGTTGTCTTTGCTCAGGGACCAGGTGTCAAGTGGTGGATAATGCAAAGAGATGGAACAACATGATGTGTACCTCAGGGAGATCTGATTGTGGGGTAAGAATGATGTGCAATATCACTGTTCATTGAATGTTACTGCCATTGTCTGTACATTAAACCATACAGACATGAGATAGAAGCAAATGTGTAAGTGTCGAAGGTCTGGGTAGATGGAAGAGGGAGAAGGAAATGTGTAAGTGTTGAAGGTCTGAGCAAGTGATAGATGGAGCTTTAAGTGACTAAAGTGAAAAGGGGGAATCCTGCAGCTCTGTAATATAGGGCCTGCATTCAGTGGTCCAGTGTGGGGATGTGATGAAGGCATGATGGGTATTGCTTGTAATTTTGGGGAAACGGATGGAAATTTTGTATGAATAATGCATGATGTGTTGTAGTATGTTGATGATATGGGGATAAGGGGTGGAATGTCCTGGGGTGACATTATGATGCTTGTATCCCCATTCATCTGTTCTGTGCCTTTAAGACCGACTCTGAAGAGTGGAAGTTTTGTTTGGGTTTCTCTTATCAGGGACACAGAGACGAGCAGTACACAGGGCTGTTTTTCACTTCTTGCTTTCAGCTTGCTGCTTTGCTTGCTCTCTTTTCTGCTCTCGCTTCTGCTCTGCTTTGGCCTCTGCTTATTAGCTAGGTCTAGCTAAACAGTCCAAATTCCTTCCTGGACTGTTTCTCCTCTCTTGTTTCTGTGACCATCTCGAACCTGCTCCGGACTGGGACCCGGGAACACCGAAGGTTTGCACCGTTTGGCTGCAGCAGCTGCCCCAGCACCGGAGGGACTGAGAACAGAGCAACCACCCCCGAAAGAGACTTTCTGATTTTGTCATCTTTCTCAGAGCGGTGTCATTGGGTATTGTTAATTTTGTGTGCTGGGGGGTGCTGTGCCTGAAATAAACAGGTTCTTTCCACTTCCCTCCAAGGAATTTTTTCCCGAACCGGTTGGGGGGAGGGGCTGTGTGGGTTTTGCTTTCTGGAGGGGCCCTCCTTTGCAGATTCTTTAACAACTTTGCCCTAAACCAGGACAGATGGATATTCGAACACTGGGATGACAGCCCCAGGAGGGTGGGAAAGTCCAAGGAAAAGATGATACATTTTTGTATGGAAAAGTGTGGGGGGAAGGAGATTGCAAAATATGTGGTTTGGCCGGTGTTCGGCACTTTCAAGGATTTTGAGGAAATTGAGTATGTTGAGATGTGGAAATATGCTTGTTCGGGATTATACCCGATCAGAGCTCTCAGATGCTTGGCAAACCAGGGCAAGGAATGGGAACTGCTGGAAAACCTTCCACCGCCCTACCTTGTCCCTTTGCCCCAACCCGTGCCAGCCCAGGTACCTCAGGTGCCCACGTTGCCTCCCGAGGCATCGATCCCACGGGGACAGGCTTCGGCACCACTGCTCCCACCGGAGATGGCCGCAGCGCCTTCTCTCCCATGTGAGCAGGTATTGGCGCCTCCACTCCCATGCGAGCAGTCCCAGCCACTGACCCTTCCCAAAATCAAGGAGAAACAGATAATTTCCCTAAAGAAAGCAAACTCTCCTCCAGCCAATTGAACAAGGTGGAGGACGAGGAGGGCAACCACTGGAGATAGTGATGACGACGAGGAAAAGCCTGGACTCTTCCCTTTACAGGAAGTACCGACGGCTCCAGGGGTTATTGGCTTCGTACATACGCCAATCGACACCGGGGATGTGAGGGCTTTCAAGAAAGAGATGGGGAAGTTGATGGATGATCCTTTGGGGGTGGCAGAACGACTAGATGAATTTCTAGGAACCAGCACCTACACGTACAAGGATCTCAGTGTGATCCTGAGGTCACTGTTCAACAATGGGGAAAGAGAAATGATCAGACAAGCCGTGATCAGGGATTGGGAGAACAGGAATCCCCAGGGGGAGCGAGGAGATTAGATGTGGCCATCTTGGAATGCCCAAATTGAGGAAGGGAGGCAGAAAAGGATAAACTTGAGAAACATGATAATAGAAGGTATCAGGGAGGTAGTGCCAAAGGGACAAAACATGAGCAAAATACTCAGGGAATGCCAGGGAAAAGATGAAACCCCCATGGAATGTCTGGAAAGGCTCCGAAAGAGCTTGAGAATGTATTCCGGGATGGACCCCGAATCTCCAATTGGGGCGGTCTTGCTGAAGACCCAATTTGTGGTGAAATCATGGGAAGACATAAGGAAGAAATTGGAAAAGATAGATGGATGGCAGGACAGGGAACTGCAGGAATTGCTCTGAGAAGCCCAGAAAAATCTACATTAGAAGAGACTAAGAAAAGCAAAAGATTCAGGTGAAAGTGCTAGCGGCTGCAGTGAGGGAGGCACAAGAACAGGAAGAGGTCAGAGACTTGGCAAAAACAGCGCCGATGAAGAAACAAAATCCTTCCCAAGGAAAAGGTTCAAACAGCCAGAGAAAGGACTTCAAGTGCTACTACTGCAAGCCAAAGGGGCACATTCGGAGGAATTGTCCCAACAAGGTCAAGGATCAAACTATGTTTCAGGAAGATTAGGGGTGTCAGGGGCTTCTCAGTTTGGGGTCTGGAACACCAGGGGAGGCCTTGATAAAATTGTGAGTGGGACCTCACAGACATGAAATTTGGTTTTCAGTAGATTCTGGGGCTGAACAGACCACGGTGCAGCAGTTACTGCGAGGGTGCTCTCTAAGCAATGATGCAATGATGGTAATTGGAGCAAAGGAGAACCTTTTAAGGTTCCGATCATAAGGAATGTTGAAATAGAGACAGAAAGTAAAAAGTCTAAAGGAAAAATGTTATTGATAAAAGATGCAGACTTGAATTTGGTGGGGTGGTATTTGATGGTGGCATTGGAAATGGGTTTAGCAGTGCAAGATTCCCAGCTCAAAGTGAGATTGTATAAACTCACCACTCAGGATGAGGAGATGATTAATCCACAGGTTTGGTATGTCCAGGGGGAGGCCGGGAAGTTGGACATAGAGCCAATCCATGTTGCAATTGAAAGGCCAGAAGACCCCATTCGGGTCAAACAGTACCCCACCCCCATGGAAGGGGGGAGGAGGCTGAAACCGGTGATTGATGAATTGATGAAATAGGGAACGTTGGAGCCATGCATGCCCCAACACAACACCCCGACTTTGGCAGTGTGAAAAGCGGATGGTAGCCACAGGCTAGTGCAGGATTTAAGGGCTGTGAATCAAAGGACTAAGACACTGTTCCCCACAGTCTCGAATCCTTACACCCTGCTGAATAACATCTCTCCCGAGGACACATGGTACAGCCTGATCGATTTGAAAGATGCTTTCTGGACCTGTCCTTTAGCAGAGGACAGCAGAGATTACTTTGCGTTTCAGTGGGAAGACCCAGAAACAAACAGAAAGCAGCAGCTCAGATGGACGTCGTTGCCTCAGGGCTTTGTTGATTCTCCAAACATTGTGGGCAAGCACTCGAGCAAGTGCTGAGTCATTTTGTACCAATAGAGGGAACACAATTGCTACAATACGTAGATGATTTGTTGATTGCAGGTCTTAGGGAGGAGGATGTGAGGACGAGTACCATTGAACTTTTGAACTTTTTAGGGGAAAAAGGATTGAAGGTGTCTAAGTCAAATTTGCAGTTCACAGAGCCAGAGGTCAGATATTTGCGACATTGGTTAGCAAAAGGGAAAAAGAAGTTGGATCCTGAAAGGGTGGCGGGGATTATTGCCCTACCACCCCCACGGACAAAAAGAGAAGTTAGGCAACTTCTGGGGTTGTTGGGATATTGTCGGTAGTGGATCGAAGGATACGGTGAGAAGGTGAAGTTTTTTAATGAAAATATCACCATGGAAAGAATCAAATGGACAGAAAAGATGAGGAAGAATTTAGGGGAGTCAAGGAAGTTCTCACAGCAGTACCAGTGCTGAGGCTCCCCGATGTGAGACAGCCATTCCAGTTGTTTATGGATGTGAGCAATCACACAGCACATGGTGTGCTGACACAGGAATGGACAGGGGTCAGGAAACTGGGTGCTTACTTGTCTAGGCTTTTGGACCCTGCAAGCAGGGGCTGGCCCGCGTGCTTGCAAGCGATCGTAGCTGTTGCATTGTTGCTGGAGGAAGCCAAGAATGCCAAGGAAGCCAAGAAGCTTTTGGAGCACCTTTGGTAGTATTTGCACTGCACAATGTGCGGGGCATACTACAACAAAAGGCAGATAAATGGCTCATGGATGCTAGATTGCTGAAGTATGAAGCCACGTTATTTCACTCACCGGACTTGGAATTGCAGACATCAACCGCGCAAAACCTGGCTCAGTTTTTGTTTGGGGAAGCTTCGGAAAAACTCGTCCATGATTGTGTGAAAGCAGTCAAATTGCAGACAAAGAGCAGATTTGGAAGAAGAGGAATTAGAGGAAGGAGGAAAAGGGCTTGTAGATGGCTCAAGCAGAGTGATTGAAGGGAAAAGGAAGTCACGATATGCAGTCGTCGACAGGCAAACAGGAAAAGTGATAGAAGCAGGCCTCCTGAACGTGGGTTGGTCAGCACAGGCTTGTGAATTTTATGCAGTTCCGAGAGCCTTGAAAGAACTGAAGGGAAAGAAAGGAACAATTTTTACAGACTCTAGGTATGCCTTTGGGAAGGTTCACACCTTTGGGAAAATTTGAGAAGAAAGGGGGACGATCAACACCCAGGGACGGGCACTGATGCACAGGGAATTGATCCGGCAAATTCTGAAAGCGATAACGGAGCCAGAGGAAATATCAGTTGTCCATGTGAAGGGACATCAGGCAGGGATGCAGTTCCAGACCTTGGGAAACCACTTGGCAGACCAGGAGGCAAAAACCGCGGCATTGATGATGGTAATTACCCCGGAGATCAAAGGGATCGAGGTCCCAAATGACCCTCCTCAATCCTCCCCAAAGGAGATTGAAAGTTATGAGAAGATTGGGGGAAAATTGGAGGTAGTGGAAACTACTGGATGGGAGAGAACTAGCCTCTGAAGGTTTTACCAGGAGAATTTTGAGGAGACTGCAGCAGCAAACACACTGGGGGGTTCAGGCCCTGGCTGAACAATTTTGGAAATTTTTCTGGTGCAGAGGAATTTATGAATTGGCCAAACAAAGAGGTACAAAGATGCCTGATCTGTCAGAAAGTCAACAAAATCAAGGCAAGACAGGCAATCCTGGGGAGTCGCCACATTGGGTACTGACCTTCGGAGAGAATTCAAGTTGATTTTACTGAATTGCCCCAGCTGAGAAGGTTCAAATTTGTGCTTGTAAAAGTCGACAAATTGACCCATTTGGTGGAAACTTCCCCCAGTCCAAGGGCAACAGCTCAGACAATGTCCAGGAAATTGCTGGAAGAAATTGTGCCCCAATATGGGGTGGTGAATTACATTGACTCGGATCAAGGGACTGATTTTACTTCGAAAATTATTAAGCAGATGGCAGAGGCACTGGGCATTTGGTGGGAATACCACTCCGTGGCATCCCCAGAGCTTGGGACAAGTTGAAAGGATGACTCAGACTTTGAAGGCACAGTTCTCTAAATTAATTTTAGAAACTCGGATATCCTGGCTGAAATGCCTCCCTCTGGCCTTGCTTAGTATCAGGACGATGCCTCATTCAGAAACGGGGCTCTCACCTTTGAAATGCTATATGGAATGCCATATAAGCACAGGACACCAGTGGGACACCCCAGATTGGAGGACAGCCAAATTCAACCGTATTTAGTAGCAATAAACAGAAACTTACAGGAATTGAGAGAACAGGGGATAGTATCTCAGAGTGCCACTCTGGGATTTGCTATCCACAAAATTCAGCCAGGTGACAGAGTTCTTGTGAAAGTACGGAAAGATTTACCCCTCTCCCCTCACTGGGAAGGCCCCTTTCTTGTCCTGACAAAAGACATAGCCATTCGGATGGCAGGAAAAGGTTGGACACACGTGTCCAGGGTGAAGAAAGTGGAGCATCAGGAGGAGGCTCCCGAGTAGAGGATCACTTCTTCTCCAGGTGACCTAAAGATCAAACTCCAACATCCTCATAAATGACCGATGGTGAACGGATAGGTTGTATACTGTCTGACTGTGTGTGCTATCCGTTTGTACACTTCAAGTGTGAATATTGTCAAGGGGTTTTTGTTGTATACTTTGGTAGGGGGCAGAGACCAAATGGATTGTGCCCCCAGTGTCTGGAAGAGGAGCTTGAGCTGACTGACCGCAATCTAAACCTAGACGCACATTTAGGAATTATTGAATTAGATTCACAAGAGTGGTTCCACATTTTCCAGAAGGGCGTGCATGGAAAACTCAAATCTAAGGCAGAAATATTGGATGTGGAATGTCGGAAGTCAATCAAAGTACCATGCAGCTCAGATGCTGTCAAGATCTCCTTTAAGAGGAGGAATGTGGCTAGGTCAGAGAATGTGTTCCCTGAAGAATACTCCTGCTGCCGCAAAGATGGTCTTCCTCGCCCCTGGTGGGAATCCTGGTTGGCCTGAGCCTAGCCATGTGCGGGACACAGAGTCTGCACAGTGAGACTCCGATACTTGTGGGAAATCAGAGCTCCGTGGATGAGTGCAGTAAGTGCACTCAGATGGTCCCGACTGAGCGAAGGGACAAGGGGATCTTAGCATGCCAAGCCCCGGAGAAATGCATCAAGGGAATCTGGCAGGTACTGTTTGATAAACGGCACTCGGGTCAAATTGTGCAGATTGGGCAAAGAGATCCTGTGTTTAGATCTGAAGGCTGGGACGCTGAACGGGCAGTCAGACAAGCACCAACACTGAGTGCTGAAAAGAAATGTAGAACCAATGTCGATCCCCATTTGCAGTCAATGTAACCAAACAATGTGGGTTGGGGAAAAGACAGAATCAATTTCTGTAGTGTATCACCAGGTGAATCCATTGTGTTACGACAATTTGAATCTGGGAATGTGCGTGATGAACGGGAAAATGTACTGTGTGGGAAGAAATATGAAATTTGATAGCAAATTCACCCTGAACAGAGAGCCGATCATGTTGGACTTAGCACAGGCAAATGATGATAGAGTCTGCCTGCAATATGTTTAGGGCTGTCTGTTTTGCAAGGAACAAAGATGGAATAGATCCTGAGGGAAAAATGAGAGTGATTACTCAGGAGCTGAAAAGGAGGGAGTCAGAACCGAGAAAGAAAAGGGTGGAAGAGGAAAGATTGAAAACTTTGAGTGAGCAGTACGAACAGTTCAGGAGACAATATGCTGCTGGGGAACTACCTTCCCCAGATCGAAACTTACTCATTGATTTAGTTGAGGAAATTGCCATGGAATTGGGACTGTCAAACTATTGGATTTGTAGGGGGTTGAAATTGGCAGAGAAGTGGCCTTGGAAGGGTGAAGGTTTGGCTCCAGAACAGCTTTTGAAATGGAACAACCCAAGGGTCTCAAAATTGGCACTAAGACCTAAGGGATGTGTGTTGGAGCAGCGAGTGGTTGGGACTATCTGCATCAGTCGAGAAGGGAAAGAATATACTGAAATGGTGGGACACACACCATATATAACCACTTTGTTGGTGAATTCAGACAGCAAGAGCAAAGTCTGGCAACCAGAACCTCCTATGGTGTGCTGGAGTCAGAAGAATGAAACAAATTGTGATTGGAATGGTCAGATGGCACTTTGTTTGGTCAAGAGTCCCGGAGCTAATCCTTACCAATCCTTGGCAGGACTGAGAGAATATTGGGGAGACCCAGGGAAATCTAATATCAGAGGGAAAGCCCCAGATGGAATTTATTGGATTGTGGACAGAAAGCCTACAGTGAGTTACCTCCAAGGTGGAAGGGGTCATGCACTTTGGGCATGATCCAGCCAGTTTTCTTCACTCTTCCTCAAACAAAAAGCAACTTACTCAGGGCTCCTTTGTATGAGACCCTGAGGAGGCAGAGAAGAAGCTTGAAGAAAATGATACCTGTCCTAAGTGGCAGGCAAACTTGGGGGGAGGAGGAGTGGCTGGCAGCAAGGATAATTGATTATTATGCGCCGGCCACATGAGTTCAGGACAGAAGCTATGGATATAGGACTGCAATCTATCTACTGAACCAGTTGATCAGGCTGCAGGCAGTGGAGGAAATTGTGTTGAATCATACCTCAGAGGCCCTGGATTGTTGAGTCGGCAGCACACTCAGGTACAGGCTTTTGTGTACCAGAATCAAATAGTTTTAGACTATTTGCTGGCTGAAGAAGAGGGAGTCTGTGAAAAATTCAATGAATCATAATGTTGTATTGAAATTGATGATTATGGGGAAACCATAAGAGGATTGGCAGCCAAAATTAAGAAAGTAGCCCATGTCCCAGTCCAGAAATGGAATTCAATCTTGCAGTCATCTTGGTGGGACAGATTATTTGAGGGGGGCTGGTGGAACAAAATAATATATTTTGTGCTGTGTTCACTAGCAGGAGTCATATTCCTCCCTTGTCTAATACCTTGTTTTAATAGACTGATACACTCCGTGGTAGAGGGTATGCAGATAGCTATAGTGGACCTGGAGCTGGCTTCCAGAAACAACATGTCCATGATCATGAACCTGGGAGACGGGAAGTGTACAAGCAATGCTGCTGAGGTCTTGGCAAAATTTGAGAAACAGGTCAAAACAAATGGGAACAATTATAATGGTTATTAGGGAATCCCGCAATGAGTGCATGGCATGAGAATTTAATAAAGCCTGCTCTTTGTAGGGGACCCTTTACAGTGGAGGGTAGATGTAGGAAGTAAATAGATAATGGTAATTTGGGATGTAGGGGAGCATAAATTAATGTGTTGAAATTAAAGAAGGGGGATTGTAATATATGTTGGGAAATAATTCATGCTATAAAAGAATGTATTTTATAAGGATTGTGAAATCCAAACAGGTCTCTGACCACAAGCAGCCCAAGAAGTAGATGTCTATTCAAACTCCGAAATTCCTGAAGGAGGCAGGATAACGCTCAGCATTTAGCTTATGAATAAATGCACCCAGCGTGATGATCACTGCCGTCCTGAGCCATCGGAAGATGCCTAAGAGCGATCATTGCCCTGTTGATAACATCAATCAAGATAGCCAAAGTCACCAGGAACATACATGTGAATAAGCGACTTCCCGGGATTCGATCAACGCTGGCTATTACCAGGAAACAGCAATTGTCCAGCTCTGCACATTGAAAGAACCAACTAAGAATGTGAAGAATTCCAGAAGAAACTGGGACTCCTTCTCCTCGGGCACAATAAACTGTATAAAACATCCCCGCTAGAAGTGGCTCTTGTGAACAAGGAGGGCTCTGATGTGATAGAGATTTGATCCAGGCTCACCCAGCACCGAACCCAGGCTCGACGCTGTCTCTTTGGCTATGGTGGTTTTGAAGGCCATATTTTGGTTGCAGAAAAAGATAAATAAATATTTTCTCATTTTTTTATAATTTTGCTTTTGATTGATCATTTATAACAGCAATATTGGTAATTCCAATAAAGGAGAAACAGGAGAGGAATACGGCTTCCAGTTCAGATAAATGCCAGCATTTTGCTGCCCATTCCTGGTTAAGAAATAAAGGAATGTCCTGAAGATCCCTTCATGTGGGTGCATTATTGCCCGTATCAGTACATGTGTTCTGTATAACACGTAAGTTGTCTCTTTTATCACTGGATGAAACCCAAATACTGCATTGCTTCTTGTCTACTTGCTTCCAAGTCAAGGCAAATTTTGGTCATGATTGAGTGGGACATATTCACCTGTTCAGAAGCAAATTCTTCTTGCCATTCACACAGTGGCAAGATTGCTTTGTGGATTTGCTCTAATCGCACTGTAAATAAGGCGTATCTCTCACTAGAATTAAAGCTGATGCATTAGGATGCAAAGTTTTGCGTAATTTGTCCTGGTGTCTGCAACTGTAGAGAGTTGTTCTGGATTTAAATGACATTTGAAGACACGTGTATTCTACCATACTTCTGGCATACTAGAAGTGAAAAAACAGCCTTTGAAACACAATTTTATCCTTTCTTCCTTCTCCTCGTCCCAGGAATTTCAATGTCTGAGGTCTAAGCTCTTCAGCTGCCTCACAAACATTGTTTTAATTCAGACAGGCATCCATGCCTTGAGCCACAAATCCTGACTGTGGCTGTGAAGCTTGAAGCAATGTAGGTTTATAGCATTAAAATGATAATCCATTCCCAGGCTAAGCCAAGCATTTTCCAAATAACTCTACCTATTCTCAAGGATGTTTCAAAAAGGATCATTATAAAAGCTGGGAATGGGGAGAAGGAGTGTCTTCAAAATTAAAAATACAGCTTTCTGAAATCTTTATATTGCTATAAAGAGATTCAAAATTGTTCATATATGGAACATTACCTAAGAAGTGAATGACAGATTGTCAAAATAATTGCATGGGAAACAAAAAACATAAATAAAAATAAGTTTACATGTAGATAATAAGTAAACCATCACTCTAAGAAAAAAACCAGAGATGCAAAAACTAAAACCAATAAGGCTCTTTCATCTGTCTCAATACAAAAAAATTACTGAAAAGAATTGGAGACCCTCAAGACCATTACCATATGCAGGAACTTCCAGCTATTGGGAAAAAAAATGAAGGAAACTGCAGAGTGCAATTCACAGAGGTAACCTGGAATTTATTGGTGGATTTGTTGAAAAATTTCTGAGAGCAGACTGGAAAGGCATAGGGGCTGGTCAGCCCATGGGTGGGCATTTAGAGCAGTGTGAGGGATGTTTCTGAGACCAGCTGCAGGGAATAAAAGCAGAAATCACTGGGACAATCTCTTTGCTGGCTGTAGAGTTTGTGTCAGTCAGTTCCTTGGGCTGGGGGAGCTGTCACGGGGCAGGGAGGGCCAGGGCTGGCAGTGGCTGCTCAGGGATGGCTTTGGCCCGTGTCCCTCCAAGCAGCAACTGCCCAAGCAGCTGCGCTGCCCCCGGGCTCTCCTCCCGGCCTGCTGGGCATTGTTGGGTGGCACAGCCGATGCCAAGGGGCGGCAAGGTGCCTGCAGGCCCCAGCTCTGGGGGAAACGGAGAACGTCCTGCCCGCATCCACCGCGCTGCCAGCTCAGCAGTGCAGCACAGCACGAGCTGACGCTCCCCCTTGCTCCTAAAGAAGTGCTTGGCAAGTCAGACACAAACACCCAGAATCCACGGGACACCCCAAGAATTATCTGCCCCCAGGATGTGCGCAGCTCCTGCATGACTGGCACGGTAGTGACAATGTTCACTGTGCCAATTTCCATGGTGCTGTGCTATGTTGGGTTCCAGTGGTGGAAGGAAAAGAAACAGTAAGTTGTGCTCATCTCTACCTCAAACAGCTTTCTTTAAATGCTTCTCATAGGCCGGGAACGTTCCCAGTGAGGCTGCAGTGTAGGTGTGGCCAGTCCATGGTTGTCCAAAGAATGGTGGGGAGGGTTCTGCTACTGCCCAGTGCTTTCACTGGCCTCTTAATTGCTGGGCCTTGTCCTGGGGGGCCCGCTGGGGCTGCAGCCAGTGCTGGCTCCACTGAGGCTGCCTGGACAAGGGAAACCCCAGGGGCACAGGGCAGAGGCAAAGCAAGTTGTGGAGGAGAAAGAGCAGGGACGAGATAGCCCTTGAAAGGCAGAGGCGCTCTGGGGCCCGCTCCTGGCCAGGGAGCCTGCCCAGAGCCGTGCCCTGCTCGCCGGGGCCTTGAGGGGCAGCTGTGCAGCTGGGCCAAGCTGTGCCAGCAGCTCCAGCCGTGCTGGGGAGCCTTGCCAGCTCTGGGCCCTGCTGTGCAGGAGGCTCCCTGTGTGCCACTGGCAGCTGAGGCCGCAGCCACCTCCTCTCTCCACAGGTGCTCCTGTGCATCTTCAGAAGAGAGGCCTAGCAACTCGGGCAAAGAGAACTTGGCCTGTTATCCCAGGTCTCCACTTATGCCCTTATCTGGCCTGCTGCGGCTGCAGCACCATCACGAGGCCTTCCCAAATTACTCTCCCCCAAAACGAGACCCTAAACCTCAGGGCCCCCTTGTCCTGTTCCCCAGCCAGGATTGAAGGTGGGCAGCTCCTGTCTGCCAGGGCCGAGCTTGGCCCACATTTTATATTTCAATAAAGAAATGGAGTTTTCACAGCTCTGTCCAGGTGATAGCAGCAGCAAAGCCCACGCGGCACCAGCACAAGCTGAGTTCCATGGCCAGGAGCAGCCGTGGATGCCCACGGTGTGGGCAGGCAGGAGCCAGGCAGGGGCTGCTGTGACCAGCGGCGGGGCCCCAAGGGCTGGGGGAGCCCATGCTGAGCGTCCCTGGGCTGAGGGCACATTTCCTTCCCTGGCATCAGCTGGGCCTGGAGCTCCTCCAGTGGCATGCCCAGGGAAAGAGGAAGCCATCGGGAGGTGCTTTCATTGAGAACAATGGAAAGAGGCTGGACTCTGAAGGAAGTCCTTCATAGCCTGAGGGTTGAGCTCAGAGCCCGACAGACACTGGGCCTGTGGCAGCCACGGATCTCTTATCAGCAGAGAGGGGATTTGCCCCCCAGGCCTCATCTGTTCACCCAGGGACACATGGTGAACACACACACACAGAAGATGGCTCAGCACTGGTGCTGCTCCCTGAGTGTTATGTTTGGGTCCCTCTAAAGGCATGCAGGGGCTTTGGGTCACCTCTGTGCTGTGCAGGGGACTGGGGACACCAAGAAGTTGTGCAGGGAGTTTAATGTATGTCGCAAGTTTTGCAGGGGCATCTGTAAAATTGAGCAGAGGTCGTATGTCTTTCTTTGAGGACATACGGGGATTTTAGGGTGGGTGAGGACACCCATAAGATGTGCACAGGGTTTGGGTGTCCCCTAAAGTGTGCAGCTACCCTGAAGGCCTGTGTTGCATTATTTTTGTCAGCTTTGGCATCAAGTTCTTAATTTTTAAATAGGGGCCAAAGGGCAGCAAAGTGCACAATAGGGAGTTGGTGTCAGCATGGCAGGGCTGCTGCTGCCTGCGATAGTGGGAATCACCAACATGAGTGGAATTTTGGACTTGACATTGCTCTTATATGTAGAACCACAAAAAGTCTCACTTTTGCAATATCGTGTAACTCAGTTGTGAAAAAATCCGAGCTTGCAAATAGGTCCTGGGCGGGACATCCTCTCCTTGCTGGAAGGGCACCTCTTGAGATCCATTCTAACAAAATCCTGCCCCAGCCATGAGGTCACAGCAGGCTCTGAGGTCACAGAGGTGCCAGAGCCCCGTGGTTGCACAGCAGCACAAGGAGCGAGCAGTCAGTCCTTGAGCACAACTGTTGCGGCAGCAGCGGCGGCGGTGGCAGCAGTGGTGCTGACATTGGGACAGCGGTGTCAGGACAGCGGTGGCAGCAAGAGCTGCGGGACTGGCAGAGGGCAAGGCAGCATGGCCCTTGCTCTGCGCCTCTTCCTCCTGCTCCTCCTGGCCGTGGCCCTGCCTGCCAGGGCTGCCCAGGCTGCTCCGCTGCAAGCGCGGCGAGCAGGTGAGCCGGCAGCCTGGCTCCCCTTTCCCGGGACAGCGCTCCCTGCTCCCCGGGAAGCGCTGGGGATGGTTTTCCCCAGGCCTTTAGGGAAGGTTTCCTCTGGGGGAGAGAGAGAGCCCCCACGGGCCCCTCGGCTGGCCCTGTTTCCTCTCCAGGGATGAGTCACAGGGCCTGCAAAGAGGGTGCAGAGTGTCCAGGAGCCAGCCCAGAGCTCCCCAGGCCCCTGTGCAGCTCTGCCCTTTTCCATTGACATCTGGCTCCCAAAGACTTACCCAACCACCTTGCAGTGCCCAGGTCCCAAAAGCAGAGGGGGGATCCCAGGACACCATGGAAATGGTTTTGTGTGTTTGCTTCCCTCTAGATGAGCTTGCTAGGAAGGTTTCTCCAGCAGCTTGGCTCCATGAGGATTTCCAGTCTCGTCAGCCTCCTGCAGGTACATTGTCAATGTTCCCCTAAGCGGATAATCCTTGACAACCTGGCAGGAACCAGGTGACAGAAGCTTCTGTGGCTGTTGTGTTACAGGAGTCTCTGCAGAGAGGACTCATCAAGCTCCTTTCTGGGTTGCTGCTCAGAAGCCCAGCTCCCATCGCAGGGGTGAGTATTGTGTCCCTGCTGACCCCACGGGCTGAGCCCCGCTTCGGTGGGATCCACTCTTCTGACATGCAAACATGTCACTTAAGGTCCTCCAAGAGGGAGGAACAAGCCTGGAGGAGGCACTAATTCCCTAGAGGCGTCGCAATACATGGAAAGGACCCTGAGTGACCTGGAGAGACGCCGTGGTGGGTGCATTTCCCTCAGCCTTGTCCTGGGGCTCAGCAGCCGGGGGCTTTGGCTGCACATCTGGACACGCCGTGCCCGGCACAGCGGGAAGGGATCCATGGCAGCCTCGCTGCCCTGCTGCTGCTTCCACGCCCTGCAGGGCTGTTTGCCAGCCTGGCCTGGCTGCAGCTTCTCCCCAGCCTCTGCAGGAAGGCATTGGGCATCTGCAGACAGAGAGCCCAAAGTGCACCATGGGCCTGTGATCCCCTGCAATTTCCTGGTCTCTGAGCACATCTGGAGGAGCAGCTCTTTGGAGGAGGGAGGACCCTGCAGCAGCCCCAATAACCTGATCTTTCTTCTGCATCTTATCCATTACTTGGACACGCAGTGCCTCCTGAAGATGCCACCTTCCCATTGGGGAACAGCCCCCCCTGATCCAGCTGTCCCTTTTCCTCTCTGCAGAGATGGAAGGAGAGGATGTGCTGAAGGTGCAGTTTCCCGGAGGAAGCAGGGGCTCATTGGCAGCCTCTGCTGCAGGAAAGGAGGACATGCCAGGCACAGCCACAGGAGGTAATTGCTGTGCCTCTGGGCCTGAGCCCTGCTGAGGCTTGAGCTGCCCTCTCTGCTGCTTGGCATTGCTGGCACGCAGCATTACCTGACCCCCTTCCAGTGCTGGGTTCCCTATAGAAGGGGATCCCAGCACAGCATGGAACGGTTTCTATCTGTGCTCCTTTCTAGACTGGGATCCTGAGTTGCGTAGATTGGAAATTCTGGTAAATCAATACTTAAGGATGCTGGAGCTTGGTGAAGGTAGGCTACCAAAACCCCTTCCCTAACAGAGTAATCATTGTCCAAGTGAAATCCTTGCTCAGAGTAATATTCCTGTGTCATTCCTGTCAAGATCCGCTTAAGTTTGCTAAATTGTGGGAATCCTGTCTTCCAAATTTCTGCTCTTGTGTCCAACAGTGATCCCACAGGATCTCAGTCATAGAGAAAAAGGATCATTTATCTGTCCATCCCCCTCCCATGTGCAATGCCAGTGTGTCCTTCTGTGTGCTCTGGGCAGCCATGGAGAAGAGCAGAGAGGGAAGGGGCTGGGCCCAGGGCTGTTCCGCAGGGCTGAGCCTTTCTCAGCTCCTTTGCCAGCCCCAGGTAGCCTGAGCTGCTCCTGCTGCCACTGCCAAGCCCTGGCCTTGCCTGGGGCTGGGTTTGGAGCTGCAGCAGCTCCAGGGATTCCTTTCTGCCCTGACTGCCCCGCAAGGGGCTCCTTCCATCCCAGTGTGGGGCCACTGCAGGTACAAGGTGCCCCTGGCCCTGCTCCTGAATGGAAGGCAGAGCCGAGGGAGTGCCTTGGAGGGCACCAATCACCCAGGTGCCCTCACTGCCACTCTGGCAAGAAGTAGAAATGGAACAACTTTCTATTAAGGTCCTCCTAGTTCAATGAACCAAGGTACAGGAGACAAGAAATCCCTGGAGGCAGCCAAACTTCTGGACGAGATGCTCAGTGACCTGGAGAGGCCCCATGGTGGGTGCATTTCCCTCAGCCTTGTCCTGGGGCTCAGCAGCCGGGGGCTTTGGCTGCACATCTGGACACGCCGAGCCCGGCACAGCGGGAAGGGATCCATGGCAGCCTCGCTGCCTCGCTGCTGCTTCCACGCCCTGCAGGGCTGTTTGCCAGCCTGGCCTGGCTGCAGCTTCTCCCCAGCCTCTGCAGGAAGGCATTTGGCATCTGCTGACAGGCAGACCAAACTGCAACATGGTTCATACAAGCCCTGAGATCCCCTGCAATTGCCTGGACCATGGGGAGATCAGGAATGACAGCAGTTTTGAGAAGGGAAAATCCTTGCCAATCCCAAAAGTTTTTATGATTTCTTGCTCCTTATCCATCGGTTTGACCAGTATTGCCTCCTGAAGATGCCACCTCCCAGAAAGGGGAACATACCCACCTAATTTAGCTGTCTCTTTTTCTTTCTCCAGAGATGAACCGAAAGGCTGTGCTGAAAACAGCATTTCCTGCAGGAAGCAGGGGCTCATTGGCAGCCTCTGCTGCAGGAAGGGAGGTGATGCCCAGCACAGTCACAGGAGGTAATTGCTGTGCCTCTGGGCCTGAGCCCTGCTGAGGCTTGAGCTGCCATCTTGGCTGTGCGTCAGTGCCTGCCCTCCAGGGATGTCAGACAGGCCCTGCAAAGAGGGTGCAGAGTGACCAGGAGCCAGCCCAGAGCTCCCCAGGCCCCTGTGCAGCTTTGGCCTTGTCCATTCACATCTGGCTCCCACAGCCTTACCCGATCCCCTTGCAGTGCACAGTTCCCATAGGCAGAGGGGGATGCCAGCACACCATGGAAATGGGTCTGACCTGAGCTCCCTTCCAGATGAGAGTGGTGCCATTGCTTTGCCAGCAGCTGGGATGGAAGATGGTTTGGAACCCATGGGAGCTTCTGCAGGTATGTTCTGAGAGAACAATCACTGGCAACCTGGCAGGAACCAGGTGACAAAAGCTTCTGTGGCTCTTGAGTTACAGGTGTGTCTGCAGGGAGGATCTTCCCAGGTCCTTTGGTGGATGTTGCACACAAGCCCAGCTCCCATCGCAGGGGTGAGTAGTGTGTCCCTGCTGACCCCACGAGCTGAGCCCTGCATCTGTGGGATCTATTCCTGGTGAAATGGAAATACTTTCTCTTAAGGTCCTCTGAGAGGGAGGAAAAAACCTACAAAAGAGAATGTGCTCTTGGAGGCATCCAAACAACTGGACCAAATCCTGATTGACCTGGAGAGGCGCCTTGGTGGGTGCATTTCCCTCAGCCTTGTCCTGGGGCTCAGCAGCCGGAGGCTTGAGCTGCACATCGGGACATGCTGTGCCTGGAACAGCAGGAAGGGATCCATGGCAGCCTCGCTGCCCCGCTGCTGCTTCCACGCCCTGCAGGGCTGTTTGCCAGCCTGGCCTGGCTGCAGCTTCTCCCCAGCCTCTGCAGGAAGGCATTTGGCATCAGCTAAGTGACAGCCCAAACTGCACCATGGGCCTGGGATTTCTTGGTCTCTGGGCAGATCTGGTGGGGCAGATATTTGGAGGAGGGAGGGCCCTGTGGCAGCCCCAAGGGCCTTGGCCTTTCCCTGATCCTTATCCATGTCTTTCCCAAGTGATACTCCTTGAAGATGCCACCTCCCCACTGGGCAATGGCTCTACCTGATCTGGCTGTCCCTTTTCCTTTCTCCAGAGATGGACCAAAAGTCTTTCCAGAAGGCAGCACATCCTGGAGGACGCAATGTACCCGTGCTAGCCACGTATACAGGACATGAGGAGATGCCAGACAGTGCCACAGAAGGTGATTGCTGTGCCAGGCTCAGCCTGGCTGAGTAGTTCTGCTGGGGTCCCTCCATGTGAGACATGTCCTGAAACCATCGAGCCACTGCATGGGGTGCCCATGGTGGGGAATGGGCAGAGGGGGAGGGCAAGGCTCCAGTGTGTCCTGAGAGGGCCTGGGTGTGTGTCCCTGGGCTGGGGGAGCTGTCACGGGGCAGGGAGGGCCAGGGCTGGCAGTGGCTGCTCAGGGATGGCTTTGGCCCGTGTCTCTCCAAGCAGCCACTGCCCAAGCAGCTGCGCTGGCCCCGGGCTCTCCTCCCGGCCTGCTGGGCTTTGTTGGGTGGCACAGCCTGTGCCAAGGGGCAGCAAGGTGCCTGCAGGCCCCAGCTCTGGGGGAAACGGAGAACGTCCTGCCCACATCCACCATGCTGCCAGCTCAGCAGTGCAGCACAGCACGGGCTCACACTCCCCATTGCTCCCACAGATGTTGTCACTGAAGCAGGAATATATGGCCCGGATCCAATGCGCCTCCCAAGAATTGTCTGTCCCCAGGATGTTCGCAGGAAATGCATGATAGGCACAGTGGTGATAGTGTTCACTGTGCCACTTGTGCTGCTAGGCTGCTATCTTGGCATTCGCAAGCTGTATGAGATCAGACGGTCAGTTGCTGATTTTTCTCCACAGTTTTCTTATAACTCTGCTCCATAGCATTGGTAGCCTGACTCGTAGTCGTGCTGCTGTGGAGTTGTGGCCAGTCCATGGTTGTCCAAAGAACTCTGGGGACGGTTCTGCTGCTGCCCTGAGCTTTCATTGGCCTCCTCATTGCTGGGCCTTGTCCTGGGGGGCCCGCTGGGGCTGCAGCCAGTGCTGGCTCCCACTGAGGCTGCCTGGCCAAGAGCAGCCCCAGGGGCACAGGTGAGAGGCACAGCAAGTTCTCAGCAGTGTTTGGGCAGCACAGTTCAGGACAGGGCAATGCTTATTTTGTAGCTCATGTAAAGTTTAATGGCAACGGTGTTGCAGCACAAGCAAATATGCTCCAGTTCAGTGTTAAAACAAATCCAGCCTGATGAAGGTTTGGATTTGGCCGTGAAACTTTGCTCTTTTTGTGAGCCCTGTTCTGGATTGATTCCCAATCAGTCTTGGAGCCAGTTCTGGGTGAAGGCTCATCCCAGCCCTGAGCGTTGGCAGTTCTGGCCTCCAAGGGACAGCTGAGGCTGCACTGGACATGACTGGGAATTAGGGCTCTATTATCAAAGGGCTTTGAGAAGTTTAAATTCCTATGGTTTTTTCTACATGTTTTTCTTTATGAAATTCATTCACTTTTTCTAAACTTAGTTTTGAAACTAACTTGTTTTCCAGTGCCTATTCCAGTTTTTTGGTATAGTGAATGGTGGCCCAATTATCCCATGGCTGAATTAAGAGACTGTAAGTACTATAAAATGGAATGAGTTTTACCGTCTTATGCCTTTCACACACTCATAAATCTTTTGTTGGTTTATGTGACCAACAGAAGCGTTTTTCTCTACTTTTAATTCAAACAAGCGGCAGAGCCGGAACCTGTTGAGAAGAGTCTCTTCACTTCATAGCTAAAGCAAACTGCCAGGGTTCTTTATTGAGCAATATACAATCTATATTTTATGTATATACTCCTGTCAAGTGACTGATAGAAATGAGGGATTTGGACTCTGGGGGAAGTACTGACCAGCTGTGCATTGGCTCTCCAAAGCTCAGTCTGCAATAATCAATCTTCTTCAGAAGAGAATGTTCAGTTTCTTCCTGGCACTCACTCTTGCACTCGTACTCAAAAACGCTTCTTGAAAGAAATTTACAACGGCTCTTTATGCTCCCTTAGTTGACTTTTCTCTCTTTCTCCAGTAATGCCAATGAAAACCTGGATGATTCCATTAAAAAAGCTGGAAAGCAGATCCTGGAGAAGAGGGCATACATCTGCTCCCACCCACTGGACAGGACCTTCTGATCCCTCCCTGACAGCAGGCACTCATCACTGTCAGTCAGGGAGGGATTTGCTGCAGTTTCATGAGGGAGAGATTAAAAGCATCTGTTAATTAAAGTCTTTGATAAATGCAATTGTATAAAAATACTACTTTCCAAACTCTATTTCAAAGGATAAGGATAAAGAAAGAGATTTAATTTAAAGCTGAAATTATTTTGTCAGATAGATAGATGGATAGATATATAGGAAGACAGGTAGATATTAGATCGCTGGATAGTTAAATAACTAAGACAGAAATAGATAGATAGATAGATAGATAGATAGATAGATAGATAGATAGATAGATAGATAGATAGATAGATAGATGTATATACATGTCTGTTCCTCTTGGAGTGGGATAAAGAGAGGGAGAGGAAGTTTGGATGGGGAAATGTCTCTTCCCAGGGAAGGGACTGTGTGGTTTCTCAGTATCTTTTCACTTCAATCAGCTCCTCATTCACTGAGCAAGTCTGAAAGACTTGGGCAATCAGAACAGTTCTGCTTTGGAGGCACCTCCAGCTCTCTTGTCCAGCAGCACCACCAGGACACTGAGTCCCCAGTGTCCAGGGAGCTTCTGCTGTCACCCTGAGGGACACCACTGGTCACTGACATCCATTGGGCCTCTGAGGCATTGACCACAACCCCCTGGATGTGACCAGCCAGGCAATTGCTCATTCTCCAAACTGTGCCTTCATCAGATCCATAGCTCACCAAAGGAGGGACAAGGATGCAGGGCAGGGCTGATGTGTCCAGGGCATGGCAGAAGTCCAGAGTGGTGGCATCTCTAGCTCTTCCCTTGTGCACTGGGGTGTAACTTTGCGGCTGGGTCACAGGCAATATGTTCTCTGGCCAGCTCACTGCCTGAGTCCCATGGACAGTCACAAGAGAGGCTGCCCCTGGATCCCTACAGGGACCTTCCCGGCTGGCGGTGCGTACAGGGGCTCGCAGCTCCCTGCAGCCGACACCTGTGGCACGGGTGACACAGCAGCAACCCAGTACGAGGGACCGAGGTGAAGGAACCGAGAGAGATCACTTGTTTGAGTTCTAAGGAAGGTTTGTGTCCCCAGAGGAGTCAGGACAACTGACAATAACTGATTTTTAAGGAAGAGAGAGAAGAAGGGGAGGACACAACATTTCACGAAGGGGAAGGCATTAGGGAAGGAGTGCAGGGCAAGGGCTATCCAACAGAAACCAACAAGGGGAAGGAGCAAACCTTGAAATCCAATCTTGCTTTGAGGAAGGGATGAACTACAGGGTACACACCAGAACAAAAGGCTGTGCTGTCTTTGATGGACAGGGGCATTGACAAATACTTGGTGAATAAACAACTCAGGACTGAACCACCAGAGAAACCAAATGGGATACGTGGAATGAAACATTACAAACGTACAACAAGGAGTATTTAAAACTTACTACAGAAGAACAAACTGTAAAATAACAGACTACCACACTGGGGTGTTGCAGTGTGTCTCTACTGTGTTTTCAACTGCAATTCAGTTTCAATGGTCAGTTCAAACCCCCACCCCCCCGCCCCATCTCTTGTATTGTTATAGCATATTTTATCCTTAATGGATTGTTCTTTTGCACCTCTCTTGTTGGTTTTGCCCCAGTTTTCCATCTTCCCAATAACCTGCCCTTTGTTCCTGAATGTTACCTGTTCCTTCTCCCAGTATGAACATGGTCAGTCCCTCCTCATGCCTGCCCCTTTCTCCAGAAACTTCCCTGTCATTTTTGTATCCCTTGAGGTCTCATTGGTTTGTTTAAACTCTTCCCCTCCCCTGTAATTCCCAATTGGTTTCAACAATGTATTCCCTGCCCTATGCTTCTCCCCAGGTTTCTCCCAATTTGTTAAAGTTTTGTACCCTCCTCTTGAACCTCCCCTTGTTGAAAAACCCCTTCTAGAGCCTGGACTCGTGTCTTTCTGAGCCTGACCTTCCTGGGCATAAACACCTTTGGGAGTCATACAGAAGACCTCTCCTTGTTCCTTGTCCCTGCCCTTGAAGCATTCCACCTGTGCCATAGAGCAAATGTGACCTATAGCAGCACCCAAATTGTGTGGCTTTTTGGAGGCAGCCCCCTCCTGGTGACAGTGCTGGGAGCAGCCCAGGCTGAAGAACTCTGGCACCGTGTCACTGAGGCAGCCACACAATCATGGAAGGGCTCTGGCTTGGTCAGACTGCACACACCCACCCTATGCTCCTCAAGGTTTTTTTTGGCATATCCAAGCATTGAAGAGGTTGGGTGACTTTCCCCCCTGTTTTATTCACTGTGTCCTTTGAGGACCACAAAAGGAAGCAGTGCCTTAAATTGCACATGAAGAGCAAATGGTGAAGTAAAGGCTTCACCTTTCCTATGAAGCCAGAGGACTGTGTTAGCTATGGCCCACCCAAGGTGCCAAATTTCCGGCTGGGAAGCTGCTGACAGGAGGGAATGTGGAACTTGTCTCCAGCCAGAGATCACTTACTCCTCAGCATGCTGGGATGTTGCTGACAGTGCCTGAGGAGCTCAGAAATCATTGGATGTGATTTCCTGTGCCAGTGCCCAGAACACAGAGCAGTGAGCTCAGCTTGGGGAGGCAAGGCCAGCCCTTGGACACAACAGCCAGGAAAGCATGAGCTCCCTCCCAGAGAAGGAAAATTCCAGCCATGAGGTCATCCCCAAGCAGGCCATGAGGTCACAGCAGGATGTGAGGTCACAGCAGGCTCTGGGGTCACAGATCCGTGTGGTTCTACAGCATCACAATGTCCAACCCCCGGTGCCCAGCACAGCGGGAGGGCATCCATGGAAACCTCACTGCCTTGCTGCTGCTTCCATACCCTGTAGGGCTTTTTCCCAGCCTGACCTGGCTGCAGCTTCTCCCCAGCCTCTGCAGGAAGGCATTTGGCATCAGCTGGCAGGGAGCCCAAGCTGAAGCATGGGCTTAAGATCTGCTGGGGCTGCAGCCAGTGCTCGCTCCCGCTGAGGCTTCCTGGCCAAAAACAGGGCAGAGGCAAAGCAAAATGTGGAGGAGAAAGAGCAGGGATTAGATTGCCCTTGAAAGGCAGAGGTGCTCTGGGGCCCGCTCCTGGCCAGGGAGCCTGCCCAGAGCCGTGCCCTGCTCGCCAGGGCCTTGAGGGACAGCTGTGCAGCTGGGCCAAGCTGTGCCAGCAGCTCCAGCCATGCTGGGAAGCCTTGCCAGCTCTGGGCCCTGCTGTGCAGGAGGCTCCCTGTGTGCCACTGGCAGCTGGGGCCTCAGCCACCTCCTCTCTCCACAGGTGCTCCTGTGCATCTTCAGAAGAGAGGCCTAGCAACTCGGGCAAAGAGAACTTGGCCTGTTATCCCAGGTCTCCACTTATGCCCTTATCGGCCCTGCCGTGGCTGCAACACCATCAGAAGGCCTTCTCACATTCCCAATTCGTTTTCCCCTCCAAAACAAGACCCTCTGCCCCAGAGCCCGCAAGCCCTGTTTCCCAGCCAGGAGTGAATGTGGGCAGCCCCTCTCTGCCAGGGTAGGGCTTGGCCCACATTTTATATTTCAATAAAGAAATGGAGTTTTCACAGCTCTGTCCAGGTGATAGCAGCAGGAAAGCCCACGCGGCACCAGCACAAGCTGAGGTCCATGGCCCGGAGCAGCCGTGGATGCCCACGGTGTGTGCAGGCAGGAGCCAGGCAGGGGCTGCTGTGACCAGTGGGGTGGCCCTGAAGGCTGGGGGAGCCCATGCTGAGTGTCCCTGGGCCGAGGACACATTTCCTTCCCTGGCATCATCTGAGCCCTGGCCCCATGAGGCAGGTATGGATATTTTGGGGTCCCTGCTGAGGGGTGCTGAGGTCACTCATGAATCACAAAGGAGTATTGATGGCCTCTTCGAACCCGTGCAGGGATCCCTCATGAGGTGTGCAGCGGGGTGACATTTGAGGGGGTTTTTTACTCTTCTCAGCACAGCAAAGGGTCACTTGGCCGAGGTTTTGCAAAGCTGGGAGAAAGCCTCTTGCAAAGCCTTGGGCCTGGCCTGCGGGCACAGCGGACAGGCGGAGCTCATCCCCTGGGGCCAGGCCGGGCTGCTCAGGCCGGGCCTGGCCGGGGCAGGTTCGTGTCCCGGCAGGGAAGGGCCACGGCCCTGGGCTCTGATGAGGGTGCTGAGCTCCGCCATGGCCCTGTGCTGCAGCCCAACACATTTACAGCCAGGGCCGTGCCCTGGCCCACAGGAGGCACCCGGGGCTGCAACTGAGGTCGCGCCTTCTCCCACTCAAGGGGGCTGGCCCTGTTCCTTTGGAGGATCCAGAGCCTTGTACTTCGGCCTGATGGTGCAAAGATCCCCCCAGCATCCCTGAACTTGCATATATAAAGGCTTTGTCCTCATTAATATGAAAAGCTGTATGGGTGGCCTGCAGCTAATGTTCTTTTGTTGCCGGGACCCCAGTCAGTGCTCGAGTCTAAATGAATGACCCAGCCTGAAGCTGGCCTTAAGACTGATTTGATGAGAGGGAGTGAAGCTCTGTTGACTGCAAATTCTCGTGGAAAAAAGTACAGGAACTTGGGTAATGCTGGTGACAAAAGCAGAGTGCAGAGTTGAACCTGTGAGGCCACCTCAATGCCTCCTCCCCCAACCCTTTTATTTTTATTTTGCTTAATATTCTGAGGGCCAGTTCTTGCATGAAATGGGCCTTCAGGAAAGAGCTGCTGGGCCTCCTGGCTGTGTCTGTTTGTGCTCCCTGTGCTTCTGGTTGCCAAGGTGTCAGGGTCTGTCCTAGTGGACAGATGACCTGATGGTTCGTAGGAATGATCTCAGAGTGCAAAACACCAACACGGTACAAGGGGGTTTGCAGTGATAATCAAATCAAATGCAGTTTTATTGAAATAACTACAGCAAAAATGTAATAGAGGGATTAAGGGAGAGAAAAAGAGAGAGAAAGAGAGAGAGAGGGGGGATATAGCTACCAACTCAGAGACGAACTGTACCAACTTTGGTGCAGTCCAGCTGAGGGTCCGCCTGCTACACTGGGAGATCTCAAAGGCTCTGGCTAACTCAGAGATTTTTATTACTGAAAATTGCGAGGGGGGGGGGAGGAAACAGATATAATAGGGAACAGATGTAACAGGTAGTCCATGTTCTCAGCAGTAAATGAGCTTGATAGATGTAACAGGTAGTTGGTGTTCTCAGCAGTAAATAAGAGCCATTGTTTTCTTGCTCCAGTGGTCACAATCTGCAGGCAAACATCTCACTTTGGTCAGCTTACCTCCCCACACACCTCCCCCGCACTGGGGGTTTCAGTCCCAGTCCTTGGAAGGAGCAGAGGGGCCTTTTTAGGAGTTTCATGTCTCAGTCCTTGATGGAAAAGCTTCTCACATCTCCGTCTGTCTGTCACGGTGGTTGTAAAACAGGCAAGGGTCTTCTATGGGAGACCACCTGAAACTCAGGAGAAGTCCAGCCAGGCCGAGAGGTGGGACAGCTTCCAAAGCTGCTATTGTTGCAAACGGGGCATGGTGTCCTCTTCTTAGCATACAGCAAACACTGCTGTGGAAACAACAGCTCCAAACTGAGCTTTCAGGTCTCAGGGCCCGTGGCGTGTGACTTTTCTCCTTCAGAGCCAGATATAGACGGGGGGGTCTTCTCTTCAGTGGTCTCCCAAGGACGATCGTGAGGCAGATGAGGGAAAATTAGGAGAGACTCTCACATGACCCCGTGACTCACGATTGTCTTGAAGGGATCTTCATCAACAGGGCTCTGGGCTGTCGCTGATCAGTCTTGCTGTGCGTTGGTAGCATACCCAGAAAAGTAGAGACAGTATGACAGAGAGAGAGAAAAGAGAAAAGGAGGAAAAGAAAGGATAGGAAAAGGAAGGGGGAAAAGGGAGACAATAAACAAACATAATTAATATTGATTATCATAACAATTTTCACAAATGGTTGATTAATTAAAACAATATTATTTCTATAACAATTTCAAAAAATGGTTAAAACAAATCACAAATAATCAAAAGCAAAAGCAATAATCAAATCATAATATAAGCATTAACTTCAAAATAATTTTCTAAAACAATTCACTGAAAATCAAAAAATAATTTCACAAAATCATAAAAGGGTACTCAGGATTACTCTAAAACACATATGCTTGATTCATAATTGCTTTGTGTCAAATGTCGTGGGGATTTCCACAGTGCAGGGGACATCAGCCAAATTGTGTGCATTGACTATACACGTCAATCTTGTCAGCTGTTTCACCATCTTCTAATTCATAACGACTAGGATTGCTGATAAAATAACATCAAACAGAATTAAAATCAAAAGGATAACAATGGGATGACACACACTGTTCAAGACACCCACGGCAGTAGGAGACCACCCAAAAGTGTGTCCCACCACCTGGGCTTGGCATCTTTCTTCACTCTTTCCATGACACAATGTATCTGTCTTACATTGTGATGAACAGTCACCAGGGTCTTCTGTCTGCTTTCCTTGATCTTCTCCAGGATTTCAACCAAGTTCTGATGGAGCAGCAGTTGTCTTACCAAAGTAAGATTCATCTCAATAGGAGTAGGCATCAGCTTGTGAATCAGTGTGTAGTTGTATTGCAATAGCTAGTGAGAAGTGACTGGAGCTTCACAAGAAAAAATCACATTCTGAAATTTTAGTAAAGTTACAAGCACAGAAATTGGAATGATTTTTAGTACCTACTATAGCATTTTATATGAGCACAAAATAACAAATGGTTCTAAAGCATGTGCATCTATTGCCTATGTATATAAGAACTGTTTCAAAAGCCTCATTAGGACAAATCTAAAAATGACAGATATTTTGCTCTATGTCTTAACAAATTTCTTGAGCTATGATTACATTGCTTTCACAGATAAGCCCTTGTTGTTCTCGGGTAATACAAGATTCCAAATTAACTGTTTGCTATTTCTTACCAATTTGACGGGCCCATTCTCCATGTTCAGAAAAAATAGAGAATGGCTCCGTCGTAATTCAGTTCTAATGCTATAACAGGGAAAATCAAATGCACTGGGGCATTGTGTATGGTTAACACCAAAACTGTGGTTGTATTTAAAATGGGGTCACAGGTCAAATTTCACTAGGTTCCACCAGGATTGGAATTCTCTTTCAAAATCAGTGGCACTGTCTCAAATTATTTTCCAAATTTCAGTGGGAAAAGTGCCTTCTTCACCTTCTCTTATAATTGAAGCAGAAATTGGCTGCATCCACAGTTGTGCCTGGATACAGCTGAGAGCCAAAGAAACATTGTTTTGTGTAGCACAAAGTGCATCAATTATCAATTTGTGATCATTTACATTTACCTTCTCCCAATTTGGTAATATGTTTGATAGCAGCCACTGGTGTGTTCACAAAAGTCAATAAGAATGACTGCAGTAGTTGCTGTAATTTGATCAAATCTCTAATTGTGACAGCCAATTTATTCAAGTTCAATTAATTCACATGTCATGTGTAATATCATCACCTGGTGTTACCATAAGGGGAAGGGAAAACATTGTTTCTGTTGTCCATCACTAGTGTTATCATGGTTTATCAGGTCTTCATGTCCCTTGGAGTTCTTCTGAAAAGTAAACTCAACAGACTCTGCCGTGAATAGGCAGAAAGTTAGAACAATGGAATTGTCAGAGAGGTTTTGAACAGCAGTGGTACTTCCCCTACAGCAGCAGGGAGTCCACCAAAAACAGGTTGTCCAGGGTAAGGTCCTGGGCTCTTGAAATCATCATCTGGTCCCTGTAGTGAAGGAATTATGCTTGGAGCTGTCTGGCAAAAAGCAGTGATTTTGGAACACTCATTTACCCCCCATCTATAGTAAGAGGTATGAGAAGTCCATTTAATCTTTTCACCTTCTGCCCTATCCTGCACACTTTTGACAGTAAAGTGAGAAACATTACCAGATTGAATTTCCTGTGGGTTTAGGAAAATCCCAAACCATCCCTGCATTGCTTTAACAGTATTATCTCCTGTAGTTCTTTTAAAAGCATCAGCCTGGAGCAACCCAAATACAAACATAGCATAGGACTTGGTGTTAATACAGACAAGAAAGCAATTCTATCCCTCACTTTGGAAAATGCTCCGAACAGTTAACAGTTCCCCAACCTGGGCATTGTCCTGTTTCTCTCTGTTATCAGAAGCGGGGCAGAGAGGAGGGGTTGCTTTAGTCACAGAGGCAGGTTTATTTTGGCTGCTACCCAAGCTGCCAGTTTCTTGGATTGCCCAGTTCTCCTCTACTTCCCTGGGAGCCAAGCCAACCACAACCACCCCTTCCCAGGTAGTGTACCTTTTCTCAGCATCTTTGAAACCACAGGAATAAAAACCAACAGGCTTTATCAGACCCTCGGGACCTTGTTGCCAAATGTTTACTGAAAGTTGTGAGGAGGCAAATCCCCACTCCACCTGGAAGGGGTCTATAGGATTGATAGGGTCCAGTGCCTGATGAGCTGTCACTTCAAGAATCAGCAATTGCAATGTTTCCTTCTGAGAAGAAGTACAATCCCATTTTATTCTTTTTCTCAGCAAGTCATAAAGGGAAACAAAAGGGTCATTCTGGTTACTAAGAAGTTTATCTGGTCTTTCTATAGGAGACATAGCTACTATGGTTTTCTGAAGGAGAATTGCTGTAGGTTTAAGTGTTCCTGGAAGCCCTTGAGTTAAAGAGGTCATAATTTCAGGCTTTACAGGTGATTGGATTGGAGATTCAAGACCAGGAATTAATTTATTTTCATTAATCGATTGCAGGCAGCCAGCTTTGTGAATGTTTTCCAGGAGTTGGTCGGGGGTACCAACCAAAGGGTCTCTCCTTTCCAAGGGGTTAAGCCCCCCTGCCCAATGAGCTGTGTGCTGAGTCAGGGACCATGGGACGCATCTGCTGTTGTTAGGAACACCCTATGTCCCCAGCACCCACCGGCTTCTTGTTCTGACAAAAGAATTTGATCTCCCCCAGTGAGAGACACTTGACAAATGTGTTCTGTTTCAGATTTTTGAGGGAGAAGCCCATACTGCTTTGCAAGTTTTGTTAATTCAGTAGCAGTGTACGGGATTTCTTTAGTGGTTTTGTGCGGGCTAAGATCTTCATTATTGATATAGTTGCATTCTGTTTTAATTAAAGGTTTTATGTTGTTACAGCAGTGTTTCCCGCAATTTTTCATCAGGGCTAATTCTTTTTGAGGGCAATTTTGATTAATGTGAGGAGTTTCTTTCTCTTCTGTTTCTTTTGAGGAATCAGTGTTCTGTGAATTTTTAACATGTTCCTCTCTCAGGGCAGCCCGTAACAAGTTATTTACATTTCTTTCTTCATCCAATTGTTTTTGCAAAACTTCAACTAGGTTTTGCAGGGAGTCTATGATAGCATTTTCCTCACTTTTTCGCTTAAAGCGAGTTTCTATGGCTGCTGTTAGGCAGGCGCCCAAGACTGAGCAGAGGATGGTTTTATTTGTGCCCAGTTTGAATTTTGTTTAATGTTGCAAAGAAAATATTCTATCAATAACATTTTCTAAGTTAAACCAATTGCAGTTTGCCCATTCTTCTCCCCCCGGAGAAGGTGTGGCATTGTATTTAGCAAGCAGAGCATAAAATTCAGCTTTACCTTTTGCACTGAAGTTTTTAGTCATTTTGTGAGGGGACCAAAGCTACACCAGGGAGTTAACTTAAGTCACACAGCCTTTCCACTGTCCCCTTGCTTCCCTGGGAAGTTGAAGAGACAGAATCAGTCTGGAAGGCTCTGTGAGGTTGCTTCAAATTTGTCTCTTCCTTCCCGGACAGTACAGATACGCACCCACATGAACACACACACACAAATGTTTTCTTTGTGAGGGGACCAGAAACCTAGAACAGGGAAAAAGCCACTCAGCCTTTGCCAGGCCGCCCCTTGCTCCCTGTGTAGGTGAAGGGACAATATCTGTCTAAAAGGCACAGCTTAATTACTTCAAGTATGCCCCTTCCCTTTTTAGACAGTCCAGGTACACAAAAATACAACAGTAAAAACAGTAACAGTTTCAAATTCAGCTCAAATACAACAGTAACAGGTGCAGATTCAACTCAAATACAACAACAACAGTATCAATATCAATATCAGTAACAGCATCAATATCTGGATCAGGAGAAGTATCAGTGTCAGTGTCAGTGCCGGTATCAGAGTCACCAACAGTAGTGACAGTAACAGTTTCCCCTGTTTTGCACTGAGAGATCTTTTGTGCCAATTCCGGAGACAGAGCACTCAATTTAGCATGGGATTTGCCTGCAAATCCCTCTGTCTACTGGAATCCTGTCCGTGGTGCCAATTTAATGTCAGGGTCTGTCCTAGTGGACAGATGACCTGATGGTTCGTAGGAATGATCTCAGAGTGCAAAACACCAACACGGTACAAGGGGGTTTGCAGTGATAATCAAATCAAATGCAGTTTTATTGAAATAACTACAGCAAAAATGCGATAGAGGGATTAAGGGAGAGAAAAAGAGAGAGAAAGAGAGAGAGAGAGAGGGGGGATATAGCTACCAACGCAGAGACGAAGTCCTTTGGTGCAGTCCAGCCGAGGGTCCACCTGCTACGCTGGGGAGATCTCAAATGCTCTGGCTAACTCAGAGGTTTTTATCACTGAAAATTGTGAGGGGGGGGGAAAGAGATACAATAGGGAACAGATGTAACAGGTAGTCCATGTTCTCAGCAGTAAATGAGCTTGATAGATGTAACAGGTAGTTGGTGTTCTCAGCAGTAAATAAGAGCCATTGTTTTCTTGCTCCAGTGGTCACAATCTGCAGGCAAACATCTCGCTTTGGTCAGCTTACCTCCCCACACACCTCCCCGGCACTGGGGGTTTCAGTCCCAGTCCTTGGAAGGAGCAGAGGGGCCTTTTTATGAGTTTCATGTCTCAGTCCTTGATGGAAAAGCTTCTCACATCTCCGTCTGTCTGTCACGGTGGTTGTAAAACAGGCAAGGGTCTTCTATGGGAGACCACCTGAAACTCAGGAGAAGTCCAGCCAGGCCGAGAGGTGGGACAGCTTCCAAAGCTGCTATTGTTGCAAACGGGGCATGGTGTCCTCTTCTTAGCATACAGCAAACACTGCTGTGGAAACAACAGCTCCAAACTGAGCTTTCAGGTCTCAGGGCCCGTGGCGTGTGACTTTTCTCCTTCAGAGCCAGATATAGATGGGGGGGTCTTCTCTTCAGTGGTCTCCCAAAGACGATCGTGAGGCAGATGAGGGAAAATTAGGACAGACTCTCACGCAGGGCCAGCACCTCTGAGGACAGGGCGTCCTGCTCTGGGTGGTGGTGGCAACAGCATGTCCCCAGCAATAAGCTGGTAGCGCAGCCGTGGGACAACGGACACTGGCACAGAAATGAGAGATGACAGGTCTAGTTTTCCCTGCCTGAGTTATTTGACAGGTCTTGTGAAGCTGCGGAATCATCCCTGTGAAGAGAGGAGGTGGCTGGGGAATTGGGAAAACAAACAATGGGGTATGCATAAGTTTTTGTATATGCCCCATTCAGCATAGGCATTTTTAGGAAGTGATTTATTGAAGGAGTTTTGAAGCAACCATTGCATTCAAAAATGGAGAGGGTCCTCTGGAGCTGAATGATCAAAAGTACATTGAGGTATTAAGTTTAACCTTAACAGCTATTGGAATTGAGGGGGAAATTGATGAAGAGATACTAAGTCAAGTATTTCCCAGGGTATGGACCTCTGTGTACCAGGGATGGAGAAAAATGCCTCCTCCATAGTAATTAAGCTTAAGGAAGGGACACAACAAGTCAGAATTAGGCAGCAGTACCCCCTAAAGAATGAAGACAGGGAAGGAATCAGTCCAATAATTGAAAATTTTCTGCGGTTAGCATTATTAATAGAATGCCAATCTGATTTCAATACTCCCATTTTACCTGCAATCTGATGAGTCAGACCGGATAGTACAGGATTTGAGGGCTGTCAATAAAGTAACAGAAGATCTGTATCCTGTGGTAGCCAATCCATATACCTTATGAACTTATTTAACACCTGAGCTAATCTGGTTAACCATTTTAGAATCAAATGGTGCCTTCTTTATCCACAAAGTCAGACAGAAAATTTTTGCATTCGAATGGGAAAGCCCTAAAAGTGGGCACAAAACCCAGCTCACATGGCCCGTGCTTCCTCAGCGCTTCAAAATTTCCCCTACTCTGTTTGGGGAGCAACTTGCCAAAGATCTGGAGTTTTGGGAAGCTCCACAGGAAGAAGGAAGGCTTTTGTAGTACCTGGATGATCTTCTAGTAGCCACTCGGATGAGGGAAGCATGTCTGGCCTGGACAGTAAGCCTTTTGAATTTCCTAGGACCCCAAGGACACAGAGTATCAAAGAAAAGGCACAGGCAGTGAAAGAGAAAGTAATCTACCTGGGGTACCAGGTGAGTGCTGGGCAACGGACGTTAGGGCAGGCTCGCAAGGAGCCATATGCCAAACCCCAAAACCCCAGACAATAAAGGAACTCCAAACCTTCTTAGGCATGGCAAGGTGGTGCCGGCTGTGGGTTTATACTTATGGACTGCTCGTCAGACTCCTCTATGCTCTTATTGCCAGTGGAAACAGAGATCTCCAGTGGACAAAGGAAGGCACACGGGCCTTTCACCAGCTAAAGAGTGCCCTCATGTCAGCTCCAGCTTTGGGACTTCCAGATGTAAGTGAACCATTCTTTCTGGTTTACCCATGAAAGACAGGGCATTGCCCTGGGAATATTGGCTCAGGACTTGGGTCCATATCAGAGGGCAGTTGCTTACCTCTCCAAGCAACTAGATGCATCAGCAAAAGGATGGCCAGGTTGCCTCAGAGCTGTAGCAGCAGTCATGCTGAATATTCAAGAGGCATGCAAGTTTACCCTGGGACAAAAATGGCTGTGCTAGTGTCCCACACAGTGCCCGCAGTACTGGAAGCAAAGGGTGGCCTCTGGCTTTCACCACAGAAGTTTCTGAAATACCAGGCCATCATGGTAGAGCAAGATGATGTAGAGATCGTGGTGACTAATATTGTCAACCCAGCTTCTTTTCTCAGTGGAAATCAAGGAGAAGCAGTACACCACGATTGCCTGGAGACCATTGAAGCTACTTACTCCAGACGCCCAGAATTTTAAAGACACTCGTCTAGACGATACAGAGACCTGGTTCACTGATGGCAGTAGTAGCCACGTTGCCAGTGGAAAGCAACATGCTGGATACACAGTGACTGCCTGCAGAGAAGTAATAGAATCCAGGCCCTTACCGACAGGCTCCTCTGCGCAGAAGGCCGCGATAATTGCCCTGACCCGTGCCTTGGAAATGGCAAAAGGAAAGAGAATAAACATCTTTACGGACTCGAGGTATGCATTCAGAGTTGTGCATGCACATGGAGCCATCTGGAACGAGAGGGGACTGCTAACCTCACAAAAAGAAGAGACAATGCAGCTGCTGGAAGCAGTTCAGCTGCCTGAAAAGGCATATTAAGGCACACCATAGAAAGAGCTCAGAACTGGAAGAAGGAAATGAGCTAGTGGATGGAGAGGCAAATAAAGCAGCAAAAAGTGGAGTAATTATGGACAGATTTCCCTCAAAAGTAAGCCAAAATATAATAGTACTAACCAAAAGAGACATGCAACCACAAGGGGTGGGCTGCTGTTGAAAGACAGCCAGTAATCCCTTCCCATTTTTGTGATCACTAGTGAAAGAAGAGCACCAGAAAACACACTGGGGCCTAACTACTTAAAAGCTTTTATAAAGTGTGGCTCCTTTCCCAGAATGACCAAGGCTGCCAGTGATACAGAGTGCATCAAAATAAAGTGTTGACTTTTAAGTAGTAGTTTCCACAGGCTTTCTAAATGAATATCTGTTTGAAAGAATCATTGCCAAGAATTAATCTGCCACTATTACTCAGGTAAACCAACAGTGAGATCCTTGCCTCCAGACTAACACCAAAAATACCCCCAGGCCGAAACTCGGTCAAATTAAGAGAGGCCATGGGCCTGGACAGCTGTGGCAAATTAACTTTTCAGAACTCCCAGAGAAAGGGGGGTATCTGTATTTATTAGTATTGACAGCTACATTTTCAGGCTAGCCAGAAGCATTCCCCACCAGAACTGTCAAAGCTCTAGAGGTGACCAGGGTATTATTACAAGAAATAATACCATGCTTCAGAGCTCCAGCCACAATATCCTCGGATAGAGGATCACATTTCATTTCCAAAAGAGTGCCAAAGATTAGTAGCCACCTGGGCATAGATTCATAGATTGAGAACTTCACACTCCATACCACCCGCAATCAAGCAGCCAGGTGGAGAAAATGAATCATTTGATTAAGCAGCAGATTGTAAGATTGGGGCAGGATGTTAATCTGCCCTGGCCCCAGGCTCTTCCACTGGCACTGCTGCAAATTCAGACTAAACCACGAGCTAAAGAAAAGCTGAGTCCTTTTGAAATGCTTTATGGAAGACCATATGGAATACGAAAGAGAATGTCCACCCACATTGGAGAGATAACCCTGGCCACCTGCATGGTGGCTTTAAGCAAACAGCTGAGAGAAATTGAAAAACACGTGGCTAGAACTCGGAGCAAAGAGCTAGACAGACCAGTACATAACATACAGTCTAGAGATTATGTATATGTTAAGCCTCTTGCAGAAAAGACTTTGGATGCACAGTGAGAGAGATCACTGCAAGTGCTTCTCATCACCTTCTCTGCAATCCAGACCAAGGAGCAGAATGCCTGGATCCATCGCTCTCGAGTGAAGAAAGCCCCAGGAGCCCCTTAGAGAGGGACATCAAGAAACAATGAACTGAGATTAAAACTTACTCAGGCAAAATGAGTATATTGCAGCCAGGGGTAGTTTGTCATTTCAATTACAGAATTGATTTGTATGTAATTATAACTGGAGTCTTAGAATTAGAGAGTACCTCTATCCAAAGCAATGCTGAATGGCCTTGGTCCCAAGCTTTCAATCTGTATACTGGATCCATGGGAGAACTTTCTAAGATAAAAGAGCTAGACATGTCCACTGTAGTAATTCATGAAGATCAGGTATATGAGGAGCAAGAGTGGCAAGAACGAGAACTGTGGACACTTCAGGAGATCAAGAGAGAAGAATTCAAAATAGAGTGCTAGGTAGTCAATGAGACGGCTAATGAGAAACCAGATGAAATTAGTGTCTCAACCTCCCCGTATACAGGCACCAAGAAGTTTGTGATAGCCCAAGTGAATCAGACTGTTGGTGTAATTTCTCCTTGATACAGCCTGTAGAAGTGACCTGCCTTTAAGCTCGAGATGCTATAAAGCTCTCATTTAAATTTTAAATCAACACTGCACTTTTTACAATGTTAGGACCTTATACAACCCACACTAGTAATCAAATAGTTCAGACCCAACCCAAACTTGAACCTGAAGTGTGAGAAACAGGCCCCTACGTAGGGAAGAATGTAAGTGAAAACAACTGTTGTTCAATCCAGAATGGTCTCTCAAACGTGTTGAGTTGCTAGTGCAAATTAACATCTCAAAAATCCAACCAGCCTGCTCCTCTTTCCGAAGAACATCCTTTGAGGGCTGCACAAGGTGGTTACAAAGACAGATATAGCTCAGGAGCAGAATAAGAAATTATCTAAGTTGGATGTTAGGGAATGGATTGAGAGTTTTAAATGGAATTGATTCAGAAATACTGATGAATAAGCTGGCCACAGCAGCAGGTGACCTAGCAAAATTGAAGCAGCCTTAACAGTCAGCTCTATTGGCATTAGGAACTAGCCAGTGGCAGGTTTCCAAAGTACTGCCAAAGTGGGAAAAGGCTGGGAGCCAAGACCACAGGGTAATATTAGAAGCACTTGGTACAGTTGGAAATAATGTGTCTTTAGTTTTCAGTTGTATACAAGACAGTTATAGATGTAGGCAACAGCAGCTCTGATCATACGGGAAGGGGGTGAAGGTAATTTTCCAGCTGAAATTTGGGAAGTTGTCTGGGATAATGTGATTGATTTTGTAAAGAAGTTTCAATCCTGGTGGACTATAGTAAATTTCACCTATGATCCTGCTTCTAATGTGGCCACTGCCTTTGTTCTTACCTAACATTATGCCACTGTTTATGTTATCCGCCTCATCACTGCACTGGGATTAAATAATGAAAAAACAGTGCTCTACCCTTCAGAACATAGGGTGTGGGCTGGAAAGGTGAATGAAAAGAGGCAAACAGTAAAGTTAGAATCCTGCATTACTAGAGAACAACTGGGATTCATTTGTGAAAGCAATACAATTAATGCCCAAATGTGTGTCTAGACACTGAACAGAGTATTTGCCACTTTGAGATTCATGCAGTCACTGATCAGAAAACTGTGCTCATATATACTAGTAAAAGTTATGTGTGCCTGAGAACTGCTTGTGCTGCTGTAAAAATTGATAACAACAATATTATTTTGTCTAGAAGAAATAATTTTAATTTTTGTATTTGCAATGTTGTGAAGATTATCGGGTGTGATTTTTTTGTACATGGCCCCCGTGACATCCCACCAGTTGATTAAAACCAATTACACAATGTAACACAGACTATCACCAACTCCTGTTGGGATGTAATAATAACCAGAATTCTGCAAAGAGTAAAGCAAACTGCAGATCATCACTGGTGGGATGTGATCTTTGGCTGGTCACCAACTGACAATGGAATCCTTAATAAAATGTGTCATCCCATTGTAGTTTTGTTAATATTAGCTGGAATAAGCTAATTTTAGGGTTATCCATTATATTGCTAATGTGATATTGGAGAATACTACAGCAAACAGCTGTGTTAACCTCCTTATCAAACGTACATGGTAAAGCGTTAAGAGACACTTATTGTGATAGGGATTTGCATTAGAAAAAAGAATTTACTTATTTTCTAGGAAAGGGGGGAAAAGAGACAGAGTAGAAATTTTCCAGAGTAGAAATCCATTTTGATTTAGGTGAAATGTACATCTTTGAGTTAAGTCTGTAGTTGGAAAGCATAGCTGTTTAGTCTGACTGGTAAAAAGCCTAGGCTCAGAGAAACTGCTTCAGTCAAGGACAGAGATAAGGGGCTGGCAGGGGACACAGAGACAGAGGAACTGCTATGAGAACAGGCCAACCTGACCTGGGAATTCTTCCTGATAAAGATTAACTAGCGGTAAATGTCACACCAAATTTGTAAAAATGAATATGTAGGAACCTATCGTAAAATTGGATGCATATCTATTTGAGAGGGTGATAAAAAAGGACCTGGAGTTCCCAGAGGTACGCATGTCTTTTAAGGAGAGGAATCTCCACATGCATCCAGCACAGTAATAAACATACCAACTTTACAACTTTCACAAAGTTGTGGAGTTGCATTTATCTCCGCAAAAGAGGCCCCGGTGTCAGCTGGCTCACAGAGACCCTCCTGCACAGCAGGAGATGCCCACTGTGCTCAAAGTTTGCCTCTGAAGACTGAGAGATGAGCTGGTAAGAAATCCCGGAAATTATCAGGGAAAGGGCTTTAAGTCTGTTGTTGTCACTAGGTAAAAATCTCCAGTGGGAAAAGAGCCTCACCAGTACACTGGGTGTCTTGTGATGACTTAGTTCATCTAAGAGTAATGATGACCAATTAAATGCAGTTTTATTTTTTATTCGGCAAGCATAAAAGTGTTCCAAAATTTTCAGAATTTCTAAAACTACTTTGAAAAATCCAAAACTACAATAGGAAAAGGGAAGAAATATTTAGGGATATTTTTCTACAAAAAAATGTTTCTAAATATTTCTAAAATCTTCTGCTGTGTATAAATGTAAAACAAAGACAAAATGGGGTTGCTTTGTCTCAGGAGCCCCATGCTCAGCTGCTGCCTGCCCAGCCCTGGCTGTGCCCAGACAAGCCGCTCTGCCAGAGCTGGTGGTAGCACAGACACACCTGAGCTGAACCCCAAAGATGTTGCCAGGCTCAGGCCCTTCCCTGGTGGGAGGGCTGCACCTCCTGGCCTGGCTGGACACCAGGGGCAGCACCTTTGGGGACAGAGGCTCCTGCTCTGGGTGGTGATACCAACAAGCTGTTCCTAGCAATGAGCTGGTAATGCAGCCGTGGAAGGGACAACAGACACGGGCACGGAGATGTGAGATGACAGGACCAGTTCCCCCTGACTGAGTTATTTGGCCAGTCTTGTGAATCTGCAGAGGCATCCCTGTGGAGAGAGGAGGTGGCTGAGGCCCCAGCTGCCAGTGGCACACAGGGAGCCTCCTGCACAGCAGCGCCCAGAGCTGGCAAGGCTCCCCTGCTTCTCTGGACAATCACAGACTGGCAACAACCCCACAGCAGCCTCTCTGGGAACATTTCCTGTCTACAACATTAGACTTTTAAAGAAGCTGTTTGAGGGAAAGGTGAACAAAACACTCACCCTTTTCTCTTCCAGCAAGTCCAAATTTGGACACAGCATAAGATGAAAATAAGCTCCAAAAAAAGCAGGCCTGCTATTAATCCTATCCAGAAACCCCCTCCAGGGCCCTCCTGGGAATCAGGAACATGTGCTGTGGTTCCAGCTGCACCTGTGGGAGCAATGGGGAGCGTCAGCCCGAGCTGTGCTGCACTGCTGAGCTGGCAGCACGGTGGATGCGGGCAGGACATTCTCCGTTTCCCCCAGAGCTGGGGCCTGCAGGCACCTTGCCGCCCCTTGGCACAGGCTGTGCCACCCAACAAAGCCCAGCAGGCCGGGAGGAGAGCCCGGGGCCAGCGCAGCTGCTTGGGCAGTGGCTGCTTGGAGGGACACGGGCCAAAGCCATCCCTGAGCAGCCACTGCCAGCCCTGGCCCTCCCTGCCCCGTGACAGCTCCCCCAGCCCCAGGGCATAGAGTCAGGCCCTGTCAGGACCCAGTGCGGCCCCTGCCCAGTCGGGAGCCAAGGCTGGCTCTGGCCCTGGGCTCGCGGCAGGGCTCCCGCTCGGGGCTGCTCCTGTGCCTTGGGCCTCTGGGTACTCAGGGCCTGCTCCAGAGCAGCTGCAGCGGGAGGGACATTTGTGCACAGGTCCCCTGTCCCTGGGGCTGTGAACGAGCTCCAGAGGCTTCCAAGGCTCCAGAGGTGCCTCCATCTTTGGCTGCTGCTGGGCCATACAAGGGCAGGACCTGGGGGAAAGAGCTGCCGCCACACAGCCCTGCTAAATGGCTGACAGTGGCAGAGCAATTACCTCCTGTGCCTGTGCCCATGTCTGGCATCTCCTCCTTTCCTGCAGCAGGGGCTGCCAGTCGGCCTCTGCTTGCTTGGGGAAACACTCCCTTCTGTCCTGCCTTTTGCTCCATCACTTGAAAAAGGAAAAAGTTCAGCTGCATCAGATGGAACAATTTCGGATTTCTTTTGGTGGCATCTTTAGGACATCAGGCTTATCAAAATGGGGATAAGATTCAAAACCATCTGGCCTTTTGGGGCTGGGCCAGGGCCCACCTTCCTCCAAATAGCTGCCAGGCCTGAGCAGAAGGTGTGAGGGGATCGCGCAGGGCGAGGGCACACACGTGCATGGCTCTGTCCTGGCACCTGCAGCGATGCCCCCTTGGCCGAGCTTTGGGCTCTGAGCTGGCAGATCTCCCAGGGGAAAGGCCTTGACCTACCCTCGCCATGTCCCAGAGGCTCAATCCTGAACGTGGGTTGGGAAGCCAGACCACCTTCACCAACAGGTTCAGCTGCAAAGAAAGGGAGGACAGAACAGCACCTGTGTCACTGTAGGAGATCCTCAGGCTGCAGGAAAGGCTCAGCCCCAGGGCACAGCTCTGGGCCCGGCCCCTTCCCTCTCTTCTCCTCTCCGTGGCTGCACAGTGCACACAGAAGGACACACTGACATTGCACACAGAAGAAGGATGGACAGCTAAATGCTCCTTCCTCCCACTGACAGTCATCCTGTGGGATCCCTCAGGGCTCCAGAAGGGAGCAGGGCAAAGTTTCCAGAACTGAACAACCTTTAGAGGAACTTAAAGGAAATGCCATATGAGTGAGCTTTTGCCACATAGACACTGATTATTCTGTCAGGAAAGGTACGTTGAGAACTTGTCTCCAACATCTGACAACATCTTCAAACCACCATTTACCATCATTTCCAAATAATCCAAGTCATGATCCCAATCTAGAAGGGAGCAGAGATTTTTCGGAACCATTTCCATGATATGCTGGGATCCCCTTCTGACTTGGGGAATTGGGCACTGCAAGGGGGTGGGGTAAGGCTGTTGGAGCCTGTGGCTCCTGATCACTCTCCAGACACTTTGGAGTCCCTGTGCAACATCCCTGGAGGGGCAGCTGGGGCCGCCCAGGGCCCTGGGGCTCTCTCGCTGCCACACAGGAAACCCACACTAAATGCTCGGGGAAATCTGCAGTGCCACAGCTATTGCTCCCAACCTCTGTCCCGCCCTCCTGTTTGCCAGCCTGCCCAAGAAACAGCTTCCCCAGCCCAAGGGCACATAGTCAAGCTCTGTCAGGACCCAGTGGAGCCTTGCTCTCCCCCTCTGCCCTTTCCCCACCATGGGCACCCCGTGCAGCCGCTCCCAGGTTTCGGGACGTGTCTCCCACGGAGGGAGCCCAGCAGGACAGCTCAGTACCCGAGTGCCCTGAGCCTGCTCGGGACAATACCTCTGGGCTGTGCCCGTCTTGTCCGGGCTGTGCCCGCAGTGCCAAGCAGCAGAGAGGGCAGCTCAAGCCTCAGCAGGGCTCAGGCCCAGAGGCACAGCAATTACCTCCTGTGGCTGTGCCTGGCATCGCCTCCCTTCCTGCAGGAAATGCCACCTTCCACAGAGCCTCTCTGTCCATCCCTTGAGAAAGGAAGAAGCTTGGTAGGCCGCAATCATTGCACATCCAGGTGGTGACCTCTTCAGGAGGCAATACTTGTCCACAACATGGATAAGAATCAGGAAAATCCTGATCCCCACAGGTCTTTGGGGCTTCCTATGGCCCTCCCTCTGCCAAGCAGCCACACCTCAGGATGTGCTCAGACACTGGGAAAATGCAGGGGATCCATGGTGAAGTTTGGGCTCTCTGTCAGTTGATGCCCAATGCCTTCCTGCAGAGGCTGGGGAGAAGCTGCAGCCAGGCCAGGCTGGCAAACAGCCCTGCAGGGCGTGGAAGCAGCAGCGGGGCAGCGAGGTTGCCATTGATCCCTTCCTGCTGTGCCGGGCACGGCGTGTCCAGATGTGCAGCCAAAGCCCCCGGCTGCTGAGCCCCAGGACAAGGCTGAGGGAAATGCTCTCACCATTCTCTTTGTGCAGTTCCTCCACCATTTGTTTAAGGATGTTATTTGGCTCATCGGCTTCCTTGTGCCCTGTGGCTTTGTTCTTCCCTCTCAGAGGACCTTAAAAGAAAGTGGTTCCATTTCCTATGAATGGATCCCACAGAAGAAGGGCTCAACCTCTGGGGTCAGCTGAGACACACTACTCACCCCTGCGATGAGAGCCTGGCTTTGGTGAAGGAACCAGCAAAGGAACAGGAAAAGTCCTCCCTGCAGACGCATCTGTAACACAACAGCCACATAAGCTTCTGTAACCAGGTTCCTGCCAGGTTGTCAACAATTATTCCGTGGTGGGACAATGAGAACAAACCTGTACGAGGCTCCAAAGGCTTCAAAACTTTATTCAGCCAATCTAATGGAGAAATCTTCCTAGCAAGCTCATCTAGAACAGAGCAGAGATGAGAACATTTTTCAGGGCATGCTGGGATCCCCGTCTGCCTCTGGGAAATGGGCACTGCAAGGGGGTCGGGTAAGGCTGTGGGAGCCAGATGTCAATGGACAAGGCCAAAGCTGCACAGGGGCCTGGGGAGCTCTGGGCAGGCTCCTGGTCACTCTGCACCCTCTTTCCATGCCCTGTGCGACACCCTTGGTGAGGTGGCTGAAGCAGCCCAGGGCCCTGGGTGCTCTCACTCCCACAGCTGCAACTCTTGCTAAAGCCCTGGGGAAAGCTGCAGCAGGCAGTGCCACACTATCCCCCTGTCCCTCTGACTCTCCTGCCCTTTCTCCTGCCTTTCCCACCTTCTTCTATCTCTCCATCTCTCTTTGCCTTGGGACCCCTTCCCCATCCCAAGGGCACATAGCCAGGCTCTGTCGGGACCAAGTGGAGCCTTGCTCTGCCCCTCTGCCCTTTCCCCACCATGGGCACCCCGTGCAGCCGCTCCCAGGTTTCGGGACGTGTCCCAGGTTTCGGGAGCCCAGCAGGACAGCTCAGTAGCCGAGTGCCCTGAGCCTGCTCGGGACAATTCCTCTGGGCTGTGCCCGTCTTGTCCGGGCTGTGCCTGCAGTGCCAAGCAGCAGAGAGGGCAGCTCAAGCCTCAGCAGGGCTCAGGCCCAGAGGCACAGCAATTACCTCCTGTGGCTGTGCCTGGCATCGCGTCCCTTCCTGCAGCAGAGGCTGTCAATGAGCCACTGCTTCCTCCCCGAAACTGAGCCTTCATCGCAGCCTCTCCATCTGCTTCTGGAGAAAGGATGAGGTACAGCTGGGTCAGGTGGGGCTGTTCCCCTTTGAGGATGGGGAAACTTCAAGAGGTAATGCTTGTCAAAGACATGGTTAAGAAGCAAGAAATCCCTAAAAAATTTTTGGTGAAGCCAAGGCCCTCTGTACTCCAAAAAGCTGCCCCTTCTGATTTGACTGGCGACAGGGAAATCTCAGGCGATCTGAGGTCCGTGCTCCTGTTTGGTCTGCCTGTCAGTTGATGCCCAATGCCTTCCTGCAGAGGCTGGGGAGAAGCAGCAGCCAGGCCAGGCTGGCAAACAGCCCTGCAGGGCGTGGAAGCAGCAGCGGGGCAGCGAGGCTGCCATGGATCCCTTCCCACTGTGCTGGGCATGGCGCGTCCAGATGTGCAGCCACAGCCCCCGGCTGCTGAGCCCCAGGACAAGGCTGAGGGAAATACACCCACCTTGTCCTGCCTGCTGCATTTCCTTCGTCCTTTGCCTCATGTATTCAGATGGCTCATGAGCTTTCTTCTCTGTTGTAGATTTGTACTTTCCTGTTGGAGGACCTTCAAAAAACATGGTTTGATTTCCTATGAATGGATATCACAAAAGCAGAACTCAGCCTGTGGGGTCAGCAGGGACACACTACTCACCCCTGCGATGAGAGCCTGGCTTCAGTGAAGGAACCAGCAAAGGAACTGGAAAAGTCCTCCCTGCAGACGCATCTGTAACACAACAGCCACAGAAGCTTCTGTAACCAGGTCCCTGCCAGGTTGTCAGCAATTATTCCGTGGTGGGACAATGAGAACATACCTGCAAGAGGTTCCAAAGGCTTCAAAACTTTATGCCGTCCATCTAATGGAGAAGCCTTTCCAGAAACCTCATCTAAAACGGAGCACAGATGAGTACATTTTTCAGGGCATGCTGTGATCCCCGTCTGCCTGTGGGAAATGGGCACTGCAAGGGGGTCGGGTAAGGCTGTCAATGGACAAGGCCAAAGCTGCACAGGGGCCTGGGGAGCTCTGGGCAGGCTCCTGGTCACTCTGCACCCTCTTTCCATGCCCTGTGCGACACCCTTGGTGAGGTGGCTGAAGCAGCCCAGGGCCCTGGGTGCTCTCACTCCCACAGCTGCAACTCTTGCTAAAGCCCTGGGGAAAGCTGCAGCAGGCAGTGCCACACTATCCCCCTGTCCCTCTGACTCTCCTGCCCTTTCTCCTGCCTTTCCCACCTTCTTCTATCTCTCCATCTCTCTTTGCCTTGGGACCCCTTCCCCATCCCAAGGGCACGTGGCCAAGCCCTTTGAAGACCCCGTAGAGCCTTGCTCTCCCCCTCTGCCCTTTCCCCACCATGGGCACCCCGTGCAGCCGCTCCCAGGTTTCGGGACGTGTCTCCCACGGAGGGAGCCCAGCAGGACAGCTCAGTACCGAGTGCCCTGAGCCTGCTCGGGACAATTCCTCTGGGCTGTGCCCGTCTTGTCCGGGCTGTGCCCGCAGTGCCAAGCAGCAGAGAGGGCAGCTCAAGCCTCAGCAGGGCTCAGGCCCAGAGGCACAGCAATTACCTCCTGTGGCTGTGCCTGGCATCACCTCCCTTCCTGCAGCAGAGGCTGTCAGTGAGCCACTGCTTCCTCCCGGAAATGCACCGCCTTTCTTCTGCACAGCCTCTCCATCTGCTTCTGGAGAAAGGATGAGGTACAGCTGGATTAGGTAGTGCTGTTCCCCATTGAGGATGGGTAATCTTCAAGAGGCAATGCTTGTCAAAGACATGGTTAAGAATGGTTAGGAAATCCCTATAAAATTTTTAGGCCAGGGCCTTCTGTACTCCAAACAGCTGCCCCTTCTGATTTGCCTGGAGATGGGAAATTGCAGGGGATGTGAGGTGCATTGTGCAGTTTGGTCTGCCTGTCAGCTGATGCCCAATGCCTTCCTGCAGAGGCTGGGGAGAAGCTGCAGCCAGGCCAGGCTGGCAAACAGCCCTGCAGGGCGTGGAAGCAGCAGCGGGGCAGCGAGGCTGCCATGGATCCCTTCCCGCTGTTCCGGGCTCCGTGTGTCCAGATGTGCAGCCAAAGCCCCCGGCTGCTGAGCCCCAGGACAAGGCTGAGGGAAATGCACCCACCTTGTCCTGTCTGCTGCATTTCCTTCGTCCTTTGCCTCATGTGTTCAGATAACTCATGGGCTTTCTTCTGTCCTGCAGCTTTGTACTTTCCTTTTAGAGGACCTTAGAAAACATGTTTCCTTTTCCCATTAATGGATCCCACTGAAGCAGGGCTCAGCCTGTGGGGTCAACAGGGACATGCTACTCACCCCTGAGATGGGAGGCAGGCTTCTGTGTAGGAATGAGGGAAGAATCAGGAAGAGTCTTCCCTGAAGGCACATCTGTAACACAACAGCCACAGAAGCTTCTGCCACCTCTACTCAGCTGCACGGGCACCACTGAGCTGCAGGAGCGGTGAGGGGATCGCGCAGGGCGAGGGCACACACGCGCATGGCTCTGTCCTGGCACCTGCAGCGATTCCCTCCTGGCCGAGTTTTGGGCTCTGAGCTGGCAGCTCTCCCAGGGGAAAGGCCTTGACCTACCCTCACCACCTCCCAGAGGCTCAGTCATGGACATGGGTTGGGAAGCCAGACCACCTTCACCAACAGGTTCAGCTGCAAAGAAAGGCAGGACAGAACAGCACCCGTGGCACTGTAGGAGATCCTCAGGCTGCAGGAAAGGCTCAGCCCCGGGGCACAGCCCTCGGCCCAGCCTCTTCCCTCTCTGCTTTCCTCTGTGACTGCACAGACCGCACGGAAGGACACAGTGGCATTGCACATGGGATGAGGATGGACGGCTAAATGCTCCTTCCTCCCACTGACAGTCATCCTGTGGGATCACTCAGGGCTCCAGAAAGGAGCAGGGCAAGGTTTTCAGAACCCTTCTGCCCTGACTTAAGCTCGAACGAAAATGGCAGATGAACGAGCTCTTGCCACTTGGATACTGATTAATATGTCACTAGAAAGGGAAATTCAGAACTTACCTCCAGCATTCTTCAAGACATTCGTAATATCATTCAACAACAATTCTAAATCATCAAAGTTGCAATCCAATTCTAGAAGGGAGCAAAGACCAGACCCATTTCCATGATGCACTGGCATCCCCTTCTGCCTCCGGGAACTGGGCACTGCAAGGGGGTCGGGTAAGGCTGTAGGGGCCAGATGTCAATGGACAAGGCCAGAACTGCCAGAGCTGCACAGGGACCTGGGGAGCTCTGGGCTGGCTCCTGGTCACTATGCACCCTCTTTGCAGGCCCTGTGACACATCCCTGGAGAGGAAACAGGGCCAGCCAAGGGCCCGTGGGGGCTGTCTCCCTCCCCCAGAGGAAACCCTCCCTCAAGGCCTGGGGAAAACCATCCCCAGCGCTTCCCGGGGAGCAGGGAGCGCTGTCCCGGGAAAGGGGAGCCAGGCTGCCGGCTCACCTGCTCGCCGCGCTTGCAGCGGAGCAGCCTGGGCAGCCCTGGCAGGCAGGGCCACGGCCAGGAGGAGCAGGAGGAAGAGGCGCAGAGCAAGGGCCATGCTGCCTTGCCCTCTGCCAGTCCCGCAGCTCTTGCTGCCACCGCTGTCCTGACACCGCTGTCCCAATGTCAGCACCACTGCTGCCACCGCCGCTGCTGCTGCCGCAACAGTTGTGCTCAAGCACTGACTGCTCGCTCCTTGTGCTGCTGTGCAGCCACGGGGCTCTGGCACCTCTGTGACCTCAGAGCCTGCTGTGACCTCATGGCCAGGGTGGAGTTGTGTGGGGAGTGGGATCTGCCTTCTTTGGCAGGGAGCTCGTCCTGCCCAGCTGCCCTGTCCAAGGGCTGTGACACAGTCCCAGCCCAGCTGATCTCACAGGCTGGGCCATGAAGGGATGGAGAGCAGCCCTGCCAAGAAGGACTTGGGGGTGCTGCAAGATGAGAGGCTGCACATGAGCCAGCCATGTGCATCCAAAGGAGAGTGCCCAGCAGCTTGGAGGAGGTGATTCCACCCCTCTGCTCTGGTGAGACCCCACCTGGAGTACTGTGGAAGAGGTTTTACATCAACCTCTGTGAGTCATTGAGAGGTTTGACATGAAAATCCATGTTTACCCCTGAAAGAATTTCGTACCAAGGTCGTTGACATAGAAACCAAAAAAGAAAGAAGGATAAATAAGTGTAACTTGTAACTGCTTATTTCAAAAAGCACCTTGCTTGTCTCTCATGACCAATGAGAAAAGTGTAAACTCATGAGCTTTGGAAGAATGTAGAACAAGCATGCATGCTAGAATAAAAACAGTGTTTGAAGCCTTCTGGAAACGGAGTGTGTTGCTTTGTACTGTCTCTGTCTGTACCACGACAGAGTACTGCATCCAGCTCTGGGCTCCCCACACAGGAAGTCCACGGTCCTGTTGGATCTAGTCCAGAGGAGGGACAAATTGCTCTGAGGGCTGGAGCCCTTCTGCTTTGGAGACAGGCTGGGAGAGCTGGTGGCATTCAGCCTGGAAGGGAGCAGACTCCAGGGAGACTTCATTGCTTCCTTTCAGTTCCTTAAGGAGGCTTGTAAAAGAGATGGGACAGCACTTTTAGTAGAGCCTTTTGTGAGCAGACCGAGAGTTAATGCTTTTAATCTAAAAGATGGTCGATTCAGACTGGACAAAAGAAACCCATTTTTTACACTAGGTCTGGAAGGCCTGGCACAGGTTTCCCAGAGAGGTGGACATCCATCCCTGCAGACATTCAAGCTCATGCTCTCAGCAACCTGACCTACTTAAAGGTGGAGAAAGTTTGGGGAAATACTGTGGGATACAGTGTTAGACGATGATAAGTCAGCAAAGAAATTAGGGAAGTTATGGCGGGTGGTGTATAACACGTTACTTAAGCAGGTCTCTGAGAGAAAGGCAGCAGAAAGGGCGACAGAAGCTCGTAAGAGGAATATAGGGTATGGTCGTGAGGATGATCCCTTAGCACCTTCTGTAACTAAGATATTTATGCCTAAGAGTCCCCAGCAAAGTGGTGTGGAGGATTTCCCTATAGGCACAGTGGAACGGTTTGCACCCCTCCTGTCAGAGGGGGAGGGCGGGTCGGATGGTGGGGGTGGGAGCAAACCAGCTTCACCTCCGCTGCCAGCTTTGCCTCCGCTGCTTCCCCCGCGCGAGCCGGCTCCGGTTTCACTGTCAGCTCCAGCGGGGGGGCCGCTTCCCCCATGCGAGCCGGCTTCTGTTCCACCACCTTCCCCGTGCGAAAACTCGGTGTCTGCACCGAAGCGCCAGCAGCATAGCACCCTAAGAGAGTCAGATCCCATCCCAGGGGCACACCGTGATCCATGGGGGGAGATGGCTAAACAGAGGAGGGAAGCTTGGGCTGCTTTGGCAAAAGAAGTAATGCAAATGGGGGATGATGAGGCGGTGGAAGTAGCTTCTAGTCTTGCATGTCCAGTCACATACACACCACAGTATGATGCACAGGGGAACCTTACGCATAATATAGCAGAATATACTCCCTTAGATTGGAAGCTGTTAGCTCAGCTACGTTCTACGGTTAGTCAGTTTGGAGTAAAAAGTGAACCTGTTAGGCAAATGCTAGATTATCTTTTTTATACTCAGGTTTTATGCCCTAATGATTTAAGAGGAATAGTTTGGTTGATATTCACTCAGCATCAGCAGTTATTGTTTAATGCACACTGGCAAGCTCTGGTTAATGAGTCGGTTGCTGTACAACGAGCTCAGGGAGATCTATTACATGGAGTGACAGTAGAGGAGCTGATGGGCTTAGGGGCATTTTTGCGTACAGAGGCACAGATGATATCGGGAGCAGATAAACTTAGAGAGTCTATGCGGTTAGTGCTTGCTGCAATAGATATGGTTAAAGAGCCAGGAGGGTTACCGGCTCATACGGGTATTAAACAAGGTAGAGAAGAATCATTTGGAAATTTTATCGATAGAGCAGCTACTGCTATAGATCGGGCTGGTGTTGCAGGGCACTATTGAAGCAGTCTGCCTTGCAAAATAGCAATCCAGCAACCCAAAGAGTGTTAGCTACTTTAGGGGCAAATTGGACTATTGAGGAGGCATTAGAGCGAATGGCATTAATGCCAACAGCTTCACAGGCATTTATAGCAGAAGCCTTAAAGGAATTAGGATTAGGGTTGCAAAAGCATAGTCTACTCAGAGTCAGGTCTTAGCTGCTCTTGCTCCTCTCCGAAGCGGCTCACTGGCATTCACGCAAGGAGGCTCGAGACCATTCATCAAGTGTTACCGATGCGGCAATGAGGGACAGACACAAGTTGCCGCCGTGACATCGGAGACACCAGCTGCTGCCGTAACATCGCTGCTACCTCCTGTCTGCAACCCGCAACAACAGGGAGCTTCGGCTTGGACTTATCAGCAGCAGTAGACGTCACACTAATGACAAACCGGCCTGAGAGGATACCCACTGGAATAAAGGGCCCTCTTATATTAAATGGACAAACATGTGGAGCATTATTGCTGGGACGTTCCTCCACAACCATGTTGGGATTATTTGTTTTGCCTGGTGTTATTGATGCGGACTATACAGGAGAAATACAAATCATGGCTTACGCCCTTTATCCTCCAATTAAAATAACAAAAGGACAACGCATCGCACAACTGGTACCACTATCACAAATGACATCGGGAATACAATCATTTACTGGGCAAACACGGAATGAAAAAGGTTTTGGCTCTACTGGTGTTACACTTTTGACTGTGGATTTACAAAATAGACCAAAGCAAAAAGTTGAAATTACCTATGGGCATCAAAGCATAACCCTTTATGGATTATTGGACACAGGAGCAGATACCAGCATCTTTTCTCCAGAAGCGTGGCCACAACATTGGCCTCTATTTCCCTCATCAAACATGCTCACAGGAGTAGGAGGATTTACATTGGCAAGCAGATCGCCGCCTTTGTCTGTGTGCATTGAGAATCAACAAGTATCTGCTGTGTTTTCAATTGTTCAACTGCCTCCTACAGTTTCCTGTTTAATTGGAAGGGACATTTTAACACAATTGGGAGTGGTGTTAACTAACCATCACCCTTTGGGATAATTGCCATTGCTTGGACTTTCCCCATTCCACTCATCTGGAAAACGGATACACCGGTGATGGTTAAGCAATGGCCATTAAAAGGGGAGAGTCTTATGCACGCCCATGAATTGGTAAAGGAACAATACACACAGGGATAGCTTACAAACCCTGGAATTGTTAGCAGAAGTATGGGCAGTGTCCAACTTACAGGAGCCTTTAAATGTGGTCACAGACTGTATGTATGTCACAGGAGTTGTCAGACGAATACAGGAAGCAGCAATTAAGGAAGTGAATAATAAACGATTGTATGAGTTACTGATACAGTTAAGGAAAACTTTACGGGAAAGAGCAAACGGTACCCTTAAGCAGTATATTGAAAAACATCAAGATTTGAGAGATCCACAAGCATGTTTGGCTAAGGTTTTGTATGTGATTAATCATTTATGTATTTTTGGGGAAGACGATACCCCTCCTGCAATTAAACATCATCCGAGGTCAGGTCAGGAAAATACTAAGGAAACAGAGGTCTGGGTTAAGTATAAGAACCCGAGTACAGGATTATGGGAAAAACCTGCAAAAGTATTATATTGGGGTCAGGGGTATCTTTGTGTTTCCTCACCTACAGGACCTTTGTGGGTGCCTGCTAAGTGGACTAAACCTGTTTTTGATGCAGCCTCTGGTGGATCGCCTTGCGGAGGAGGACAGGGAGCGACTGGGGAAGAAACTGCTTCTAGTCCTACAACCACTACTGTTACAATTGAAGGGGTACTCGGAAGCGGTGGACAGAGCACTGACACATCACTACCAGACAGCCCAGGAGCTGATTGGTTTTATTGACTCATTATCAACCTTTCGCTTAACAAATCCAGTGGAAGAACATTGCCTTGACTGTCACAATCCACATTGTGCTGCCTGGATAGCCCTACGCTGTGGGGGTTGTGAAAGAATTTTCTGGATAGAACAATCATTATTATGGGATTTGTGGTGTCACATTTGTAAGCACGAGCATACGTGGGGTAAAAGCTGGCAAGATGAATTAAGGAGACAAAAAGGGCAAAATGCATATATAGCTTTAAATCTTTATGAGTCTCCTGAACAGAAAATTCTTGCTTATTATCGATGGGAGGTACAATGTATTGTGAGTAGAATTAAGGTTCAAAGTAAATCACGCATAGTTTCTGTAAGGTGCAGAAAATTAGTACCTTTAACGCAGCATTCGATTGTAGGACCCTTCAAGGGGAATCCTGAAAGAGCACTAGACTGCTGCATTGAAAGTTTGCAAAAATTGAGTTTGCAAGTGACAGGACCAGTAAAATTAGGAGCAGCAAAACTGAAGACAGATAAGAAAAAGAAGGCAAGAAAGGGAACGACCTTATCTAAATAAGGCTATTAGTGATTGCTAATTACTTTTCTATGATTAGGGCAATTTTACATCTATGGGACCCTGCCTGGTGGGATGCTGTAGCTGTTGAAGAACAAGAACAGCGATTACGAGATAAGATATGCTTTGCATTAAAGAAAGAGCCCGAACTGTTAGCTTCATATAGTAAGAAAGCTGAAGAAGCTTTGCAATCACCACCATTGAACTGGTTGGATTGAGTCACAGAGACAAATTTTAATACTGATCCTTTCCTATATACACTTCCTTGTTATGTTTGCAAAAGGGATAATAAGTGCTATGCTTGGGTAGCTTTGCATTGTGCTGATTGCAATAAGGTTTATTGGTATTCACAGAGGACAGTAGGAATTTTATGGTGTCACTCTTGTTTTGGGAAGTGGATTCGATATTCTTCCTGGTATAGATCTCTTGAGCAAAGTACTGGCCTACCAGGAAGGTCAGGATTACAACTTTATGAGAGTGCAGAACAAGTAGCCATAGCATATATGAGGTGGAAGTTACAGCAAGTACTTAGAGAGCTTGAAATTACTACATCCTTACGCATCATAGCAGCTCGCTGTAAAGCTGATTTGCCTTTAAACCTACCTCACACTATACCTGTAAGCAAGGATGCTGATTTGGAATTAGATCAGTGTATTCAAAAATTGACTCAGCCTTACAATAGACAATCTAGCAAACCAGGGAAAAGACAATGAAGAAAGGAAAAACAAAGCAAGCAGAAAGAAAAATGAGGTTTGTTTTTATTATACTGCTCAATGCTGTAGCAAGTGAAGCAGTAGGAATAACACACTTTAATCAACCAAGAGAAAATTTATGGGTGACACTTGCTAATCAAACTAACCAATCATCACTTAGTCTTGGAGGAGTCACTAACCCATTTCGAACATGCCTGGTGGGACTTCCGGTGTGGTCTCCTGGAGAATTTTGCAGTTTGATAAACAATCAAACCTTATGTATGTCTAACATGTCAAACATCACATTGCCGGTGCAACAAGGGTATACTGCAGGTCCGAGTGATGGCTATCGTCAATGCTTACTAATCCAATCACTTAACACCTCTTTACATTCTCCTCCTGAGGAATTGGATCTTTTTGGAAGTACAAACGCCGTTATGTCTAACACTACAGCTGGCGGATGGTTTAGCTTCAAATTTTCGGATGCTCAGAGTTTAAACCAACCTAAAGAAACATGGGCCACCCTAGATTCATCCCTGAATGTGAGTAAATTCTGTCCGCAGCATTACAGTCAATGTAACAGCACAAATATCACAGCACCAATGAAATTACCCACAGGAATATTTTTGATTTGTGGAGACAGGGTGTGGAATGGTATACCAGCTAAACCACAGGGTGGACCCTGTTATTTGGGAAAATTGTCATTATTTCACCCTAATGTGTCCTTGCTAATGCAGCTGAGTCAAAATTCAAACAGGAAAAGACGTAGCATACATGACTTAGACTGCAGCCAGATAGGAGATCCACAGTTTTGGGGTACATTCAAACAAGTGGTGGTTTCAACTATCTTGCCAGGACGATCTGCCAGTAAGGCCATGAATTTAGCAAAACAATTAGGATGCTGGGCAAGGGATGAGCTGAACAAGACATCACAAATTCTAGACATGCTAACCGCAGATGTGCAGAGTGTTAACCATGCTGTTTTGCAAAATAGAGCTGCTGTAGATTTTTTGCTCTTAGCACAAGGGCATGGATGTGAAGAGTTCGAGGGAATATGTTGCATGAATCTATCTGATTATTCGGTGTCCATTCACACTAAGATAAAAGAACTGCAACAGGGACTTCATAAACTCAAGGAAGAAGAAGGTTTAGGAATTGACGAATGGCTTAAAAGCTTAGGACTTGGGCCACGGCTGAGGAACCTTGTGATCTATGCTATAGGACTACTGGGTGTAATTTTACTGTTTTTGCTTATTTTGCCTTGTACCTTTAACTGTATTCAAAACATGGTCAGCTGTACAATAGCAAAAACCTGGCAAACTAATCTCCTTGCTCAAGAAGAAAACGGGGGAAATGTGGAGAGTTTTATTAATAGTTGGTTAGCTGAGAAAGGCCATACTGACAATAATGCCACTGGTTAAGCTGAGAGAAGGAAGTCAACAGTCAGTAAGCTGAAAGGAGAAGTCAGCAGTCAGTGACCAATGACAGGCAAGGACACAATGCCCTTGCCGCAACATGAGGATAGGAAAGAGAGATTCTCCCTGAGAATATGTAGAAAGTATCAAAAGTAGAACCATAAGAATGTAGAAGTAGGCGTAGTTGCTGATATGTAACTAACCAATCCTGAGCTCAACTTTTGCAATATGTATGAAGCTCATTATGAACTGTATTTAACCTGCTGTACTGATCAATAAAATTGGGCCTGTGATGATCTAATTGATGTCCTGGTCTCCTTCCGTCGACACATCCCCTGCTTCTGTTTCTCACTTTCACTAAACAGCTTAAATACCACTTATCTTTCAACTACTTATACCTAAAATTAAAAAATGTTTTTCACACACTACTTTTCAATACAATACACCTCCCTCCAAGGAGATGTGGTAGAGCTTCTACATTACCAATACTTCCATTCGTCTACATTCACTCACTTTTACCTCTCATTCACTTTCACAAATTCTTTCACACCCTCAAGACACAAAGCGGATCCCTGTTGCCAGAAAATCACGGGTCCCTGTGGCCCCCTCCCTCGCCTTGGGGTTGGCCTCCAGGTCTCAGTGTCACCAGGCCCCCTAGAAGGGCCCTGACTCTGGCTGCCTCTGGTGTCCGTTCACCTGTGAGGCTGTCTGCGTGTCTTTCACACTCTTCAGCTACGGCCCCTCACACACCTGGGGAACACTAGCTTGGTGTGCAGGTCCCACAAAGCCTTCAGCCAAAGCCCCACCTGCCCGGGGAACAATAGCCTGTTTGCAGGTCACCTGCACTTTATGCCACAGCCCCCACCCACCCAGGGAACACTGGCTTGTTTTGTGGGTCACACACTCCTCATTCCACTGCCCCCTCTTCCCACCCACGCAGGAAGTTGAGACTGATTTTGTGTGTGACTCACTCTCACACACAACAAGACAACAACAAGGTACCTTTTACTTTCACATCACCTATTACAAGTTTAGGTGTTACTGGCCATTCCAGGTGCTATTGGATATCCCTCAAACCACCTGTGTTGTCCAATCCCAGATGCTCTTGGGCATTTTTCCCTCAATCCAGCTGGGTTGTCCAACCCCAGATGCTGTTGGACATTTTTCTGTCCCTCAACCCAGGTGTGTGGTACAACCACAGATGCTTTTGGGGAAAATTTTCGTCCCTCAGTCTAGCTGTGTTGTCCCATCCTGCGTGTTCTCGGGCATATCCTCAGTCCGGCAGAATTCTGCTCAACCCTAGATGCTCTTGGAATGTAAATCCCTCAACCCAGCAGGTTTTCGGGGCCCCTCCTGTCCCATTTCCTAGTGGATTGGGCTAGGAAACCTTGCTCCCTACCTCCGAGCGGTCCAACCCCTCCCTGAGACCCCTCCCAGTTACCTTGGGGGATTCTTTCACTCTCGTATCACTCGCTTCATCTCTTTACTGGCCACTTTCCTCGCAGAAAGTCGGAAACGCAGCATGGGAGACTCCAGCACTCACTTGGCAGGTCTGGGACAACCAGCCTGTCTCTCATTCACATGCATCTATCCCCCCGTGCTTGCTCCCCCCAAAAAGTACCAGTCCCTTTTCCTTCCCGGGTTCTTCATGTGCACTACTAGTCTTAGGGGGCCAATTACCACAGTTGCAGGGAGCCTTTTTCCCTTCTCTTTGTTTTATTGTCTCTGCTTGTCCACCGATCGAAACCTGCGTCTGTTGGTCACCTCAGGGGAGACAGAGCGAGGCTGCCAAAGAGGGCAGGGCGCGCCTTCCCCACTCGGACTCTCCTAAAGCACCAGCAGCGAGGTGTTAGCAACCATCCTCTGCTACCATAGTTGTAAAAAATGCCAATCACTTGTTTTCAAAATTTTAAAAGTTTAATAATAATAAAATGCTTATAAAAATTCCAATACAATTAGAGTAGTAATAATTTGGACAATTTGGATTAGGACAATATGAGACAATAGAAACAAAGAGTTATGGATGTCTGGGTACCCATTTTCTGGACAGCATAAGCCCAAAAAAGGACTCACGTTAACAGATAATTTACCCTTTAAACCAATAACTTGTTACATATTCATACATCTCATACATGATGCATAAATTCCATTCAAACACAGGATTCTGTCTGGTCATCATCAACTTCTTCCTCATAAGATGAATGGTGTTGCCCTGGCTGTGTGAGGCAGCAATAAATTCTCTTTCTCTGAAAGATTTAGGTGTCCTGTGGCTGCTATCTCAGTGCGAGTCCTTTCTTTAGGAAAAAAAAGTATCCTACATAGTGCAGTTTCTATTCTAACATTTTGTTATAACCTAAAACTATATTTACCACACTAATTAAGATAATTAATACAGAATTACTTTCTAACACAACACATATAATATTCATTTTAATATTTGCAAAAAGACAATCATGAAATATGCATTTATCACACCTCTCAAGTGTATCCCTGCTACATTCCTCTTGAGGGATCCCTGCACACCTTAGGAGAGGCCATCAATACTCCTTTGTTCCTCATGATACCCCTGCACCCCTCACCAGGGACCCCAAAATATCCCTGTGTGACTCATGGGGCCCAGGCCCAGATGATGCCAGGGAAGGAAATGTGCCCTCAGCCCAAGGACGCTCAGCATGGGCTCCCCCAGCCCTCGGGGCCCCTGCTGGACACAGCAGCCCCTGCCTGGCTCCTGCCTGCCCACACCGTGGGCATCCACGGCTGCTCCTGGCAATGGAGCTCAGCCTGTGCTGCTGCTGGGTGGGCTTTACTGATTCTACCACCTGGACAGAGCTGTGAAATCTCCATTACTTTATTTGAACAAAAAACTGGGGACAATCCCTCCCCTGGCCGATAGGGCCTGCCCAGCTTCAGTTCTGGCTGGGGAAAAGAACCAGGGGGCTCTGGGGCAGAGGGGCTCGTTTAGGAGGGGTGGGTTTTGGGCAGGCCTTGTGATGGGGTTGAAGCCGTGGCAGGGGAGATGGGGGCAGACGTGGACAGGTGGGATAACAGGTGGGGAGCACTTTGACTGAGGTTTTAGGCTCCTCTTCTGTAGATGCACAGGAGCACCTGTGGAGAGAGGAGGTGGCTGAGGCCCCAGCTGCCAGTGGCACACAGGGAGCCTCCTGCACAGCAGGGCCCAGAGCTGGCAAGGCTCCCCAGCACGGCTGGAGCTGCTGGCACAGCTTGGCCCAGCTGCACAGCTGTCCCTCAAGGCCCCGGCGAGCAGGGCACGGCTCTGGGCAGGCTCCCTGGCCAGGAGCGGGCCCCAGAGCGCCTCTGCCTTTCAAGGGCAATCTCGTCCCTGCTCTTTCTCCTCCCCACCGTGCTTTGCCTCTGCCCTGTGCCCCTGGGGTTTGCCTTGGCCAGGCAGCCTCAGTGGGAGCCAGCAGTGGCTGCAGCCCCAGCGGGCCCCCCAGGACAAGGCCCAGCAATGAGGAGGCCAATGAAAGCTCTGGGCAGCAGCAGAACCCTCAGCAGAGTTCTTTGGACAACCATGGACTGGCCACAGCTCCACTGCAGCCTCATCGGGAATGTTCCCTGCCTATGAGCAGTCTTTAAAGGAAGCTGTTTTAAATAGAGAATCACAAAACACTCACGATTTTCTCTTCCAGTAATACCAGATCGCTGCACAGCAAATCAACAGGAAAAGTGCTACAACAGCCACAATGGCCATCAACTTGATCAGACAAGATGTTCCCCAGCAGAAAACTCTTCTCCAGGTGTTGTCAGCACGTGTTGAGGTGCCAGCTGCATCTGTGGGAGCAATGGGGAGTGTGAGCCAGTGCTGTGCTGCACTGCTGAGCTGGCAGCACGGTGGATACGGCCAGGACGTTCTCACTCCCTGTTTCCCCCCGAGCTGGGGCCTGCAGGCACCTTGCTGCCCCTTGGCACAGGAGTGCTCAGTACCCGGACCCCTGAGCCTGCATGCCATAATTCCTCTGTGCTGTGCCCTTCTGCCCCAGACAATACTTGTCAAAGGCATGGACAAGGACAAGGAAAATGCCCAGGGTTTTGGAGCTGCTCCAGGGCCCTACACCCTGCAAACACCTGCCTCTCTGCATCTACCCAGAGACAGGGAAATTGCAGGGGATCACAGGCCTGTGGTGCAGTTTGGGCTGCCTGTCAGCAGATGCCAAATGCCTTCCTGCAGAGGCTGGGGAGAAGCTGCAGCCAGGCCAGGCTGGCAAACAGCCCTGCAGGGCGTGGAAGCAGCAGTGGGGCAGTGAGGCTGCCATGGATCCCTTCCTGCTGTGCCGGGCACGGCGTGTCCAGATGTGCAGCCAAAGCCCCCGGCTGCTGAGCCCCAGGACAAGGCTGAGGGAAATGCACCCACCACGCTGGCTGTCCATATCACTCCATTTTTTTCCCAGATGTTTCAATTCCTCTAAGGAATTACCAGCTCCTATAGGCTTGTTCTTCATTCTCAGGGGGTCTTAAGAGAAATGTTTCCATTTCCCATGAATGGATCCCACAGAAGCAGGACTCAGCCTGTGGGGTCAGCAGGGACACACTGCTCACCCCTGCTCTAGAAGCTGGGCTTGTGTGCAATCACCACCAAAGGACCTGGGAAAGCCCTCCCTGCAGACACCCTTGTAACTCAACAGCCACAGAAGCTTCTGCCATCCCTGCTCAGCTGCACGGGCACCACTGAGCCGCAGGAGCGGTGAGGGGATCGCACAGGGCGAGGGCACACACGTGCATGGCTCTGTCCTGGCACCTGCAGCGATGCCCCCCTGGCCGAGCTTTGGGCTCTGAGCTGGCAGCTCTCCCAGGGGAAAGGAATTGACCTACCCTCACCATGTCTCTGAGGCTCAATGATGACTATGGGTTGTGAATCCAGATCATCTTCATCAACATGATCATCTTCATCAACAGGATAATCTTCATCATCAGGATAATCTTCATCATCATCTTCATTTGCAAAGAAAGGCAGGACAGAACAGCTCCTGTGACACTGCTGAAGATTCTCCTTCAGGCCCAAGTGGCAGTGAGGGCACCTGGGTGATTGGTGCCCTCCCAGGCACTCCCTCAGCTCTGCCTTCCACTCAGGAGCAGGGCCAGGGGCACCTCGTGCCTGCAGTGGCCCCACACTGGGATGGAAGGAGCCCCTTGCGGGGCAATTGGGCAGAAAGGACTCCCTGGAGCTGCCAGCAGCTCCAAATCCAGCCCCAGGGTAGGCCAGGGCTTGGCAGTGGCAGCAGGAGCAGCTCAGGCTCCCTGGGGCTGGCAAAGGAGATGAGAAAGGCTCAGCCCTGGGCCCGGCCCCTTCCCTCTCTGCTCTTCTCTGTGGCTGCACAGAGCACACAGAAGGACACAGTGGCATTGCACACGGGAGGGAGATGGACAGATAAATGCTCCTTCTTCCCACTGACAGTGATCCTGTGGGATCACTGTTGGGCACAAGAGGTGAAATTTGGAGGCCAGGATTCCCAAAATGCATCAAACTTCAGAGGATCTTTAGGGGAATGACACAGTAATATTACTCTGGACAATGATTCCTCTTGGACAATGATTCCTCTTGGAAAATGATTACTCTGTTAGGGAAGGGTTGCTGGTAGCCTACCTTCACCAAGCTCCAACATCCTTATGCCGTGCTTTACCACCATTCCCAAATGATGCAACTCAGGATCCCAGTCTAGAAAGGAGCACAGATGGGAACCGTTCCATGCTGTGCTGGGATCCCCTTCTATAGTGAACCCAGCACTGGAAGGGAGTCAGGTAATGCTGCGTGCCAGCAGTGCCAAGCAGCAGAGAGGGCAGCTCAAGCCTCAGCAGGGCTCAGGCCCAGAGGCACAGCAATTACCTCCTGTGTCTGTTCCTGGCATCGCCTCCCTTTCTGCAGCAGAGGCTGCCAATGAGCCCCTGCTTCCTCCGGGAAACTGAGCCTTCGGCAAATCCTCCCTTTCCAGCTCTGCAGAAATGAAAAGGGACAGCTGGATCAGGGGGTCTGTTCCCCAATGGGAAGGTGGCATCTGCAGGAAGCAATGCATGTCCAAGTAATGGATAAGATGCAGGAGAAAGATGAGGTTATTGGGGCTGCTCCAGGGGCCTCCCTCCTCCAAAGAGCTGCCCCTCCAGATGTGCTCAGAGACCGGGAAATTGCAGGGGATCACAGGCCCATGGTGCAGCTTAGGCTGCCTGGGAGCTGATGGCCAATGCCTTCCTGCAGAGGCTGGGGAGAAGCTGCAGCCAGGCCAGGCTGGCAAACAGCCCTGCAGGGCGTGGAAGCAGCAGCGGGGCAGCGAGGCTGCCATGGATCCCTTCCAGCTGTGCCGGGCACGGCGTGTCCAGATGTGCAGCCAAAGCCCCCGGCTGCTGAGCCCCAGGACAAGGCTGAGGGAATGCACCCACCAAGGCGTCTCTCCAGGTCACTCAGCATCCTGTCCATGTGTTTGGCTGCCTCTAGGGACTTACTGTCTCCTCCATGTTTGTTCCTCCCTCTCGGGGGAGCTTAAGAGAAGTGTTTGCATGTCAGAACAGTGGATCCTACAGAAGCAGGTCTCATCCTTTGCGGTCAGCAGGGACACACTACTCACCCCTGTGATAGGAGCTGGGCTTGTGAGCAGCAACCCGGAAAGGAGCCTGAGAAGTTCTCCCTGCAGACACTGCTGTAACACAACAGCCACAGAAGCTTCTGTTACCTGGTTCCTGCCAGGTTGTCAAGGATTATCCCCTGAGGGGGGAACATTGACAACATACCTGCAGGAGGCGGAAGAGGCTGCAAATCCTCATGGAGCCAAGTTGCTGGAGAAACCTTCCTAGCATGCTCATCTAGAAGGGAGCACAGATCAGACCCGTTTCCATGCTTTGCTGGGATCCCCTTCTGCCCTAATGAACTGCGGGTGTGGGAGCCAGATGTGAATGGACAAGGCCAAAGCTGCACAGGGGCCTGGGGAGCTCTGGGCTGGCTCCTGGTCCCTCTCCACACTTTTTGCAGTTGCCGTGCTACATCCCTAGCGAGGCAACTGAATGGCCCACGGCCCTGGGGCTCTCCCAGTGCCACACAGGAAACCCTCACTAAATTCCTGGGGAAAACTGCAGCAGGCAGTGCCACAACTATCCCTCCCAACCTCTGTCCCTCCTTCTACCAGGAAAGATTCCCCCAGCCCAAGGGCACATAGCCAGGCCCTGTCAGGACCCAGTGGAGCCTTGCTCTCCCCCTCTGCCCTTTCCCCACCATGGGCACCCCGTGCAGCCGCTCCCAGGTTTCGGGACGTATCTCCCACGGAGGGAGCCCCGCAGGACAGCTCAGTACCCGAGTGCCCTGAGACTGCTCGGGACAATTCCTCTGGGCTGTGCCCGTCTTTTCCAGGCTGTGCCCGCAGTGCCAAGCAGCAGAGAGGGCAGCTCAAGCCTCAGCAGGGCTCAGGCCCAGAGGCACAGCAATTACCTCCTGTGGCTGTGCCTGGCATCGCCTCCCTTCCTGCAGCAGAAGCTGCCAATGAGCCACTGCTTCCTCCTGGAAATGCTACCTTCTGCCCAGCCTCTCCTTCCATCTCTGCAGAAAAGAAGAGGGACAGCTGGATCAGGGCGGCCTGTTCCCCAATCGGTAGGTGGCCTCTTCTGCAGGAATGCTTGACAAAGACATTCATAAGTTTCTGGAACTCAATCAAACTTTGGAGATGGGCCAGGGCTTTCCCTTCTCCAAACCACCACCCCTCCTGATTTGTCTGGAGACCAGAAAATTTGGAGGAGATCTCAGGACGTGCGGGGCCTGTGGTGGAGTTTGGGCTGCCGGTGAGCAGATGCCAAATGCATTCCGGCAGAGGCTGGGGAGGAGCTGCAGCCAGGCCAGGCTGGCAAACAGCCCTGCAGGGCATGGAAGCAGCAGCGGGGCAGCAAGGCTGCCATGGATCCCTTCCCGCTGTGCCGGGCACGGCGTGTCCACATGTGCAGCCAAAGCCCCCGGCTGCTGAGCCCCAGGACAAGGCTGAGGGAAATGCACCCAACACGGCGCCTCTCCAGGTCACTCAGGATCCTGTCCATGTGTTTGGCGGCCTCTAGGGACTTACTGTCTCCTGCAGGCTTGTTCCTCCCTCTCATAGGACATTAAGAGAAGTATTTGCATTTCCCTGGAATGGATCCCTCAACGCCAGAGCTCAGCCTGTGGGGTCAGCAGGGACACAATACTCACCTCTGCGATGGGAGCTGGGCTTGTGTGCATCAACCCGGAAAGGAGCTTGATAAGTCCTCCCTGCAGACACTCCTGTAACCCAACAGCCACAGAAACTTCTGTCGCCTGGTTCCTGCCAGGTTGTCAAGGATTATCCGCTTAGGGGAACATTGACAACATACCTGCAGGAGGCTTTAGAGGCTGGAAATCTTCATGGAGCCAAACTGCTGGAGAAACCTTCCTAGCATGCTCATCTAGAGGGGATGGACAGATCAGACTTATTCTATGGTGTGCTGGGATCTTCCTCTGCCTATAGTAAATGGGCACTGCAAGGTGGTTGGGTAAGGCTGTGGGAGCCAGATGTGAATGCACAAGGCCAAACTGCACAGGGGCCTGGGGAGGTCTGGGCTGGCTCTTGGTCACTCTCCACCCTCTTTGCCGGCCCTGTTACACATCCCTGGAGAGGAAACAGGGCCAGCCCAGGGCCCTGGGGGCTCTCTCCCTTCCCCAGAGGAAACCCTCCCTGAAGGCCTGGGGAAAACCATCCCCAGCGCTTCCCAGGGAGCAGGGAGCGCTGTCCCGGGAAAGGGGAGCCAGGCTGCCGGCTCACCTGCTCGCCGCGCTTGCAGCGGAGCAGCCTGGGCAGCCCTGGCAGGCAGGGCCACGGCCAGAAGGAGCAGGAGGAAGAGGCGCAGAGCAAGGGCCATGCTGCCTTGCCCTCTGCCAGTCCCGCAGCTCTTGCTGCCACCGCTGTCCTGACACCGCTGTCCCAATGTCAGCACCACTGCTGCCACCGCCGCTGCTGCTGCCGCAACAGTTGTGCTCAAGCACTGACTGCTCGCTCCTTGTGCTGCTGTGCAACCACCGGGTCTGGCACCTCTGTGACCTCAGAGCCTGCTGTGACCTCATGGCCAGGGTGGAGTTGTGTGGGGAGTGGGATCTGCCTTCTTTGGCAGGGAGCTCGTCCTGCCCAGCTGCCCTGTCCAAGGGCTGTGACACAGTCCCAGCCCAGCTGATCTCACAGGCTGGGCCATGAAGGGATGGAGAGCAGCCCTGCCAAGAAGGACTTGGGGGTGCTGCAAGATGAGAGGCTGCACATGAGCCAGCCATGTGCATCCAAAGGAGAGTGCCCAGCAGCTTGGAGGAGGTGATTCCACCCCTCTGCTCTGGTGACACCCCTCGTGGAGTACTGTGGAAGAGGTTTTACATCAACCTCTGTGAGTCATTGAGAGGTTTGACATGAAAATCCATGTTTACCCCTGAAAGAATTTCGTACCAAGGTCGTTGACATAGAAACCAAAAAAGAAAGAAGGATAAATAAATGAAACTTGTAACTGCTTATTTCAAAAAGCACCTTGCTTGTCTCTCATGACCAGTGAGAAAAGTGTAAACTCATGAGCTTTGGAAGAATGTAGAACAAGCATGCATGCTAGAATAAAAACAGTGTTTGAAGCCTTCTGGAAACGGAGTGTGTTGCTTTGTACTGTCTCTGTCTGTACCACGACAGATTACTGCATCCAGCTCTGGGCTCCCCACACAGGAAGTCCACGGTCCTGTTGGATCTAGTCCAGAGGAGGGACAAATTGCTCTGAGGGCTGGAGCCCTTCTGCTTTGGAGACAGGCTGGGAGAGCTGGTGGCGTTCAGCCTGGAAGGGAGCAGACTCCAGGGAGACCTGATTGCTGTGTTTCAGTACCTTAAGGGGGCTTGTAAAAGAGATTGGACAGAACTTTTAGTAGAGCCTTTTGTGAGCAGACCGAGAGGGAATTCTTTTAGTCCAAAAGATGGTCGATTCAGACTGGACAAAAGAAACCCATTTTTTACACTAGGTCTGGAAGGCCTGGCACAGGTTTCCCAGAGAGGTGGACATCCATCCCTGCAGACATTCAAACTCATTCTCTCAGCAACCTGACCTACTTAAAGGTGTTCCTGCTCACTGCAGGGCATTGGACTAAATGGCCTTTAATTGTCCCTTCAAAGCCAAGCCATTCTATGCTCCTGGGCACCATCAAAGCAGTGCTGGATTAGTGCTGGGGTGATTATGTGGCACCTGTATTTTGGTAGTTGTGTCCTTTAGCAATTGGCCCTGAGAGGATTCATTGGCTGGGCAGTGAAGTCTGCAAATAACAGACAGTGTGCTCCAGGAGTGTTGCAGTGTGATTTCATGTTTTACCCCAAAACCCCGGGTTTCTCCCCTGAAGATTCCCTTCCAGGTGTGTCCATCACCCCTTCTTTTCCCACCCTGACCCCTGCTGAGCACTGTCTGCCAATCCTGCAATTCCAGAAGGGCATTGAGTGATTGGCAGATTCAAAAGATGCCCTCTACCCGGGGTGGGGGGGGCATTGGGCCATCCATGTGTCATTTGTCCCTTGAGATCTCCTCTCCTGTCCCAGGTTGGTGGGTTCCCTATCCCTTCCCTCCTGCCCTCCCTCGGGTAAAAGGACGAGTAACCATGCGGTCCAGGAGTTCCAGTGGAGCAGTTGCTGGATTCAGTGGCCTGTGGGCCAGAATAAAGCTCTGGATTAAAACCCTCCATCAGAACCGACTCCTTTCCTTCACTACCGCCTTAAAGTTTCTCTGGCAGAGGGAAGCCTGAGGAGCAGACCCTCCAGGGGAGGAAGCTCCATCCCGCTGGCACCAGAGTCCCGGCATGTCTGCACTTGTCCCCACGTGCCCAGCTGCAACATCCATCTGGCCGCAAGTGTCTCTGGGGTGGAACACCACAGTTGCTGCTATTTGGTTCAGCTGCAGGGGTCAGACAAGCCAAGGCACGTCCCATCAGCAATGTAATATATGTTAGAAATAATTCATGATATAAAAGATTGTATTTTATAAACATTGTGAAATCCAAACCAGTCTCTGACCACTGGCAGCCCAAGAAGCAGACATCTATTCAATCTCTGAAATTCCTGAAGGAGGCAGGATAACGATCGGCATTTTAGCCTGAGAATAGACTCATCCAGGGCGATGATCACCACCATCCTGAGCCATCAGAAACCGCCTAAGAGTGATCATCGCCCTGTTGATAACATCCATCAAGATAGCCAGGGACCCCATGAAGATTTATGTGAATACATGGCTTCCCTGAACTCAGTCAATGCTGGCTATCAGCCAGGAGACAGCCTTTGTCCGGCTCTGCACAGTGAAACAGCCAACTATGAATATGCAGAGTTAGAAAAGAAACTTGAACTCCTTCACCTCTGGCACAATAAACTGTATAAAACATCCTTGCTAGAGGTGGCTCTTGTGAACGAGGGGGAATCTGATGTGATAGAGGTTAGATCCAGGTTCACCCAGCACTGAACCCAGGCTCAACCCTGTCTCTTTGGCTGTGGTGGTTTTGAGGACCGTATTTTGGTTGCGGAAAAGGTAAATAAATCTTTTTGCATTTTTTGATAATTTGACTTTCAATTGATCATTTATAACAATTAGAGCCACCCTGATGTGATTTGATTTTTGGGTTCGGGCACCCCTTTCCTTTCAGGAGGCTCCCCGCTGATATCAGCGGGGTGACGGGATTGGGAGTTCACAAAACCAATCTGTGGGAATCCACAAAAATTAAAGGCTTTTGGGAAAGCTGCAAAAGGCAGGCCTCAGAGATAGTAGAACTGTGATTAGACCTAAGCAGCAGTCACTAGATAGGTCAGCAGAAAAATTATTTGAAAAGTAGAAAGTCAAGGACAAATAGAACAATGGTCTGTGTATTAACGCTTGTCTAGAATAACTCTCTAAGCTACAGAAAAGTTTATCTAACAAGATATTAGAAAGTTTAAGCTTAATAATGGAGCTCTGTGCATTGTGTTTTCAGGCTTACAAGTAGGCATTGTATTCTAAATAAGCAAGCATTGTTTTAACCAAAGGTACGTGTGCTTATAGTGGTTGGATAGAACTACTGTCAATATGTTTTTGCTTTGTGTGATTGGTCAAAAAACATATACAGTAAGTTGTATTATTAAGTTCTTTGTCTGCTGCCTGGGATGTGAGCTGGTGGCATCTTCCCATTGTCATAACCATGTAATGAGACTGATGCTGAAAATTGAAACAGCTCAAGGCATGTTCCACAGCAGTCCTGTCCCGGTTGTGATTTGTACACAGCCCCTGGCCGACGATACCAATCAAATACCAAACCGAAGCCAGAACCACAGCCAAAGATGGATAAAATGAGCCCAGAGCTCTTGGAAATTGGGAACGAACCGAAGAGGGATCTCCGAGGCCGTGGTGCTTTTTATTCACTCACAAAATTGACGTGCAGAAGGAATCCACCTGGGAAAAGGAACCGTGAGTACCATGTGATTGAGCAGGGTGTGATTGAGCGTGTGTGAGACGTGATTTTATCATGAAGCAAGTGTGAATACCACAATTGCAGTTCCCCTCTCCCACGGGGAATGTGGTTTGTGAAAGAGGAAGCAAGCGCTTTTTCTTGTCACACGTGGGACCTGGGACTTATTGTGAGTTCAGGGGATCAATCATGGTTGGGGTCAGGAGGGGAAAGAACGTTCCCGAAATATTTTGGGAGCCAGTCTGCCTTCTGATCTAGAGAATCAGGTAAGAGAGCTTGATACCAGTCAAAAGACACGCAGAAGGGTTCTCCACGTGGCTGAGTAGACTGGTAGTGTTTCACAGACTTAGGAAATCAACGTCGGACAAAGACTTGGGACTCACATTGAGAATCCCAGCTGAAGGACATAAGGTGAGAAAATTAGCGAATGGGGTTTTTGGGAAAATGGGATTGAAAAAGTGTAAGTGCTGGAAAAAGCCCCAGGAAAAACCTCCCCAAGATCCCGGGAAGGTTATGCCTGAAATCTTGAGGGGAAGCCCATTGGGATGGATATTAGAACACTGGGATGACAGCCCCAGGAGGGTGGGAAAGTCCAAGGAAAAGATTATACATTTTTGTATGGAAAAGTGGGGGGGAAAGGAGATTGCAAAATATGTGGTTTGGCCGGTGTTCGGCACTTTCAAGGATTTTGAGGAAATTGAGTATGTTGAGATGTGGAAATACGCTTGCTCGTGTATTACTATACCCCATCAGAGCTCTCAGATGTTTGGAAAACCAGGGCAAGGAGTGCGAACTGCTGGAAAACCTTCCACCGCCCTACCTTGTCCCTTCGCCCCAACCCGTGCCAGCCCAGGTACCTCAGGTGCCCACGTTACCTCCCGAGGCATCGATCCCACGGGGACAGGCTTCGGCACCGCTGCTCCCACCGGAGATGGCCGCGGCACCTTCTCTCCCATGTGAGCAGGTATTGGCGCCTCCACTCCCATGTGAGCAGTCCCAGCCACTGACCCTTCCCAAAATCAAGGAGAAACAGATAATTTCCCTAAAGAAAGCAAACTCTCCTCCAGCCCATTGAACAAGGTGGAGGATGAGGAGGGCAACCACTGGAGATAGTGATGACGACGAGGAAAAGCCTGGACTCTTCCCTTTACAGGAAGTACCAACGGCTCCAGGGGTTAGTGGCTTCGTACATACGCCAATCGACACCGGGGATGTGAGGGCTTTCAAGAAAGAGATGGGGAAGTTGAGGGACGATCCTTTGGGGGTGGCAGAACGACTAGATGAATTTCTAGGAACCAGCACCTACACGTACGAGGATCTCAGTGCGATCCTGAGGTCACTGTTCAACAATGAGGAAAGAGAAATGATCAGACAAGACGTGATCAGGGATTGGGAGAACAGGAATCCCCAGGGGGAGCGAGGAGATTAGATGTGGCCATCTTGGAATGCCCAAATGGAGGAAGGGAGGCAGAAAAGGATAAACTTGAGAAATATGATAATAGAAGGTATCAGGGAGGCAGTGCCAAAGGGACAAAACATGAGCAAAATACTCAGGGAATGCCAGGGAAAAGATGAAACCCCCATGGAATGGCTGGAAAGGCTCCGAAAGAGCTTGAGAATGTATTCCGGGATGGACCCTGAATCTCCGATTGGGGCGGTCTTGCTGAAGACCCAATTTGTGGTGAAACCATGGGAAGACATAAGGAAGAAATTGGAAAAGATAGATGGATGGCAGGACAGGGAACTGCAGGAATTGCTCTGAGAAGCCCAGAAAAATCTACATTAGAAGAGACAAAGAAAAGCAAAAGATTCAGGCGAAAGTGCTAGTGGCTGCAGTGAGGGAGGCACAAGAACAGGAACAGGTCAGAGACTTGGCAAAAACAGTGACGGTGAAGAAATAAAATCCTTCCCAAGGAAAAGGTTCAAACAGCCAGAAAAAGGACTTCAAGTGCTACTACTGCAAGCCAAGGGGACACATTCGGAGGAATTGTCCCAACAAGGTCAAGGATCAAACTATGTTTCAGGAAGATTAGGGGTGTCAGGGGCTTCTCAGTTTGGGGTCTGGAAGACCAAGGGAGGCCTTGATAAAATTGTGAGTTGGACCTCACAGGCAGGAAATTTGGTTTTCAGTAGATTCTGGGGCTGAACGGACCACGGTGCAGCAGTTACTGCGAGGGTGCTTTCTAAGCGATGATGCAATGATGGTAATTGGAGCAAAGGAGAACCTTTTAAGGTTCCGATCATAAAGAATGTTGAAATAGAGACAGAAAGTAAAAAGTGTAAAGAAAAAATGTTATTGATAAAAGATGCAGACTTTAATTTGGTGGGGTGGTATTTGATGGTGGCATTGGAAATGGGTTTAGCAGTGCAAGATTCCCAGCTCAAAGTGAGATTGTATAAACTCACCACTCAGGATGAGGAGATGATTAATCCACAGGTTTGGTATGTCCAGGGGGAGGCCGGGAAGTTGGACATAGAGCCAATCCATGTTGAAATTGAAAGGCCAGAAGACCCCATTCAGGTCAAACAGTACCCCAATCCCCATGGAAGGGAGGAGGAGGCTGAAACCGGTGATTGATGAATTGATGAAAAAGGGAACGTTGGAGCCATGCATGCCCCAACACAACACCCCGACTTTGGCAGTGTGAAAAGCGGACGGTAGCCACAGGCTAGTGCAGGATTTAAGGGCTGTGAATCAAAGGACTAAGACACTGTTCCCCACAGTCTCAAATCCTTACACCCTGCTGAATAACATCTCTCCCGAGGACACATGGTACAGTCTGATCGATTTGAAAGATGCTTTCTGGACCTGTCCTTTAACAGAGGACAGCAGAGATTACTTTGCGTTTCAGTGGGAAGACCCAGAAACAAACAGAAAGCAGCAGCTCAGATGGACATCGTTGCCTCAGGGCTTTGTTGATTCTCCAAACTTTTTGGGCAAGCACTCGAGCAAGTGCTGAGTCATTTTGTACCAATAGAGGGAACACAATTGCTACAATACGTAGATGATTTGTTGATTGCAGGTCTGAGGGAGGAGGATGTGAGGACAAGTACCATTGAACTTTTGAACTTTTTAGGGGAAAAAGGATTGAAGGTGTGTAAGTCAAAGTTGCAGTTCACAGAGCCAGAGGTCAGATATTTGAGACATTGGTTAGCAAAAGGGAAAAAGAAGTTGGATCCTGAAAGGGTTGCGGGGATTATTGCCCTACCACCCCCATGGACAAAAAGAGAAGTTAGGCAACTTCTGGGATTGTTGGGATATTGTCGGCAGTGGAATCGAAGGATAGAGTGAGAAGGTGAAGTTTTTGTATGAAAATCTCACCACGGACAGAATCAAATGGACAGAAAAGGATGAGGAAGAATTTAGGGGAGTCAAGGAAGTGCTCACAGCAGTACCAGTGCTGAGGCTCCCCGATGTGAGATGGCCATTCCAGTTGTTTATGGATGTGAGCAATCACACAGCACATGGTGTGCTGAGACAGGACTGGGCAGGGGTCAGGAAACCGGGTGCTTACTTGTCTAGGCTTTTGGACCCTGTAAGCAGGGGCTGGCCTGCGTGCTTGCAAGCGATCGTAGCTGTAGCATTGTTGCTGGAGGAAGCCAAGAAAGTAACTTTTGGAGCACCTTTGGTAGTATTTGCACTGCACAATGTGCGGGGCATACTACAACAAAAGGCAGATAAATGGCTCATGGATGCTAGATTGCTGAAGTATGAAGCCACTTTGATTCACTCACCGGACTTGGAATTGCGGACATCAACCGCGCAAAACCTGGCTCAGTTTTTGTTTGGGGAAGCTTCGGAAAAACTCGTCCATGATTGTGTGGAAGCAGTCGAATTGCAGACAAAGAGCAGATTTGGAAGAAGAGGAATTAGACGAAGGAGGAAAAGGGCTTGTAGATGGCTCAAGCAGAGTGATTGAAGGGAAAAGGAAGTCACGATATGCAGTCGTCGACAGGCAAACAGGAAAAGTGACAGAAGCAGGCCTCCTGAATGCGGGTTGGTCAGCACAGGCTTGTGAATTTTATGCAGTTCCGAGAGCCTTGAAAGAACTGAAGGGAAAGAAAGGAACAATTTTTACAGACTCTAGGTATGCCTTTGGGAAGGTTCACACCTTTGGGAAAATTTGAGAAGAAAGGGGGACGATCAACACCCAGGGACAGGGACTGATGCACAGGGAATTGATCCGGCAAATTCTGGAAGCGATAACGGAGCCAGAGGAAATATCGGTTGTCCATGTGAAGGGACATCAGGCAGTTCCAGACCTGGGGAAACCACTTGGCAGACCAGGAGGCAAAAACCGCAGCATTGATGATGGTAAGTACCCCGGAGATCAAAGGGATCGAGGTCCCAAATAACCCTCCTCCATCCTCCCCCCAAAGGAGATTGAAAGTTATGAGAAGATTGGGGAAAAATTGGAGGAAGGTAAGTGGAAACTACTGGATGGGAGAGAACTAGCCTCTGAAGGTTTTGCCCGAAGAATTTTGAGGAGATTGCACCAGCAAACACACTGGAGGGTTCAGGCCCTGGCTGAACAATTTTGGAAATTTTTCTGGTGCAGAGGAATTTATGAATTGGCCAAACAAGAGGTACAAGGATGCCTGATCTGTCAGAAAGTTAACAAAATCAAGGCAAGATAGGCAATCCTGGGGAGTCGCCACATTGGGTACTGACCTTTGGAGAGAATTCAAGTTGATTTTACTGAATTGCCCCAGCTGAGAAGGTTCAAATTTGTGCTTGTAAAAGTTGACAAATTGACCCATTTGGTGGAAACTTCCCCCAGTCCAAGGGCAACAGCTCAGACAGTGTCCAGGAAATTGCTGGAAGAAATTGTGCCCCGATATGGGGTGGTGAATTACATTGACTTGGATCAAGGGACTGATTTTACTTTGAAAATTATTAAGCAGATGGCAGAGGCACTGGGCATTTGGTGGGAATACTACTCCGTGGCATCCCCAGAGCTTGGGACAAGTTGAAAGGATGACTCAGACTTTGAAGGCGCAGTTCTCTAAATTAATTTTAGAAACTCGGTTATCCTGGCTGAAATGCCTCCCTCTGGCCTTGCTTAGTATCAGGATGATGCCTCATTCTAAAACGGGGCTCTCACCCTTTGAAATGCTATATGAAATGCCATATAAGCACAGGACACCAGTGGGACACCCCAGATTGGAGGACAGCCAAATTCAACTGTATTTAGTAGCGATAAACAGAAACTTACAGGAATTGAGAGAACAGGGGATAGTATCTCAGAGCGCCCCTCTGGGATTTGCTATCCACAAAATTCAGCCAGGTGACAGAGTTCTTGTGAATGTATGGAAAGATTTACCCCTCTCCCCTCACTGGGAAGGCCCCTTTCTTGTCCTGACGAAAGACATGGCCATTCGGATGGCAGAAAAAGGCTGGACACACATGTCCAGGGTGAAGAAAGTCGAGCATCAGGAGGAGGCTCCCGAGTAGAGGATCACTTCTTCTCCAGGTGACCTAAAGATCAAACTTCAACGTCCGATGGTGAACGGATAGGTTGTATACTGTCTGACTGTGTATGCTATCTTTTTGTACACTTCAAGTGTGAATATTGTTAAGGGGTTTTTCTTGTATACTATAGGAGGGGACAGACACCAAATGGATTGTGCCCCCAGTGTCTGGAAGAGGAGCTTGAGCTGACTGACCGCAATCTAACCCTAGACGCAAATTTAGGAATTATCGAATTAGATTCACAGGAGTGGTTCCACGTTTTCCAGAAGGGCGTGCATGGAAAACTCAAATCTAAGGCAGAAATATTGGATGTGGAATGTCGGAAGTCAATCAAAGTACCATGCAGCTCAGATGCTGTCAAGATCTTGAGGTGGGGCTCCTTTAAGAGGAGGAATGTGGCTAGGTCAGAGAATGTGTTCCCTGAAGAATACTCCTGCTGCCGCAAAGATGGTCTTCCTCGCCGCTGGTGGCACCCCAGGGGGTGGAGGCAAAGGCAGAGGAGTACGCCTGGTGGGAATCCTGATTGGCCTGAGCCTAGCCATGTGCGGGACACAGAGTCTGCACATTGAGACCCTGATCCATGTGAGAAATCAGAGCTCCATGGATGAGTGCAGTAAGTGCACTCAGATGGTCCCGACTGAGCGAAGGGACAAGGGGATCTTAGCATGCCAAGCCCTGCAGAAATGCATCAAGGGAATCTGGCAGGTACTGTTTGATAAACGGCACTCGGGTCAAATTGTGCAGGTTGGGCAAAGAGATCCTATGTTTAGATCTGAAGGCTGGGACGCTGAACGGGCAGTCAGAAAAGCACCAACACTGAGTGCTGAAAAGAAATGTAGAACCAATGTCAATCCCCGTTTGCAGTCAATGTAAGCAAACAATGTGGGTTGGGGGAAAGACAGAATCAATTTTTGTAGTGTATCACCAGGTGAATCCATTGTGTTACGACAATTTGAATCTGGGAATGTGCGTGATGAACAGGAAAATGTACTGTGTGGGAAGAAATATGAAATTTGATAGCAAATTCACCCTGAACAGAGAGCCGATCATGTTGGACTTAGCACAGGCAAATGATGATAGAATCTGCCTGCAATATGTTTAGGGCTGTCTGTTTTGCAAGGAACAAAGATGGAATAGATCCTGAAGGAAAAATGAGAGCGATTACTCAGGAGCTGAAAAGGAGGGAGTCAGAACTGAGAAAGAAAAGGGTGGAACAGGAAAGATTGAAAACTTTGAGTGATCAGTAGGAACAGCTCAGGAGACAATACGCTGATGGGGAACTACCTTCCCAGATCGAAACTTACTCATTGATTTAGTTCAGGAAATTGCCACGGAATTGGGACTGTCAAACTATTGGATTTGTAGGGGGCTGAAATAGGCAGAGAAGTGGCCTTGGAAGGGTGAAGGTTTGGCTCCAGAACAGCTTTTGAAATGGGACAACCCAAGGGTCTCAAAATTGGCACTAAGACCTAAGGGATGGGTGTTGGAGCAGCGAGTGATTGGGACTATCTGCATCAGTCGAGAAGGGAAAGAATATACTGAAATGGTGGGATACACACCGTGTATAACCACTTTTTCAGTGAATTCAGACAGCAAGAGCAAAGTCTGGCAACCAGAACCTCCTATGGTGTACTGGAGTCAGAAGAATGAAACAAATTGTGATTGGAATGGTCAGATGGCACTATGTTGGGTCAAGAGTCCCGGAGCTAATCCTTACCAATCCTTGGCAGGACTGAGAGAATATTGGGGAGACCCAGGGAAAACTAATATCAGATGGAAAATCCCAGATGGAATTTATTGGATTTGTGGAAAGAAAGCCTACAGTGAGTTACCTCCAAGGTGGAAGGGATCATGTACTTTGGGCATGATCCAGCCAGTTTTCTTCACTCTTCCTCAAACAAAAAGCAACTTACTCGGGGCTCCTCTGTATGAGACCCTGAGGAGGGAGAGAAGCTTGAAGAAAATGATACCTGTCATAAGTGGCAGGCAAACTTGGGGGGAGGAGGAGTGGCTGGCAGCAAGGGAAATTGGTTACTATGGGCCGGCCACATGAGTTCAGGACAGGAGCTATGGATATAGGACTGCAATCTATCTACTGAACCGATTGATCAGGCTGCAGGCAGTGGAGGAAATTGTGTCAAATCACACCTCAGAGGCCCTGGATTGTTGAGTCTGCAGCACACTCAGGTACAGGCTTTTGTGTACCAGAATCAAATAGTTTTAGACTATTTGCTGGCTGAAGAAGAGGGAGTCTGTGGAAAATTCAATGAATCATAATGTTGTATTGAAATTGATGATTATGGGGAAACCATAAGAGGATTGACAGCCAAAATTAAGAAAATGGCCATGTCCCAGTCCAGAAATGGAATTCGATCAGTCATCTTGGTGGGACAGATTATTTGAGGGGGCCTGGTGGAACAAAATAATATATTTTGTGCTGTGTTCACTAGCAGGAGTCATATTCCTCCCTTGTCTAATACCTTGTTTTAATAGACTGATACACTCCGTGGTAGAGGGTATGCAGATAGCTATAGTGGACTTCGAGTTGGCTTCCAGAAACAACGTGTCCATGATCATGAAGCTGGGAGAGGGGAAGTGTACAAGCAATGCTGCTGAGGTCTTGGCAAAATTTGAGAAACAGGTCAAAACAAATGGGAACAATTATAATGGTTATTAGGGAATCCCGCAATGAGTGCATGGCATGAGAATTTAATAAAGCCTGCTCTTTGTAGGGGACCCTTAACAGTGGAGGGTAGATGTAGGAAGTAAATAGATAATGGTAATTTGGGATGTAGGGGAGCATAAATTAATGTGTTGAAATTAAAGAAGGGGGATTGTAATATATGTTGGGAAATAATTCATGCTATAAAAGAATGTATTTTATAAAGATTGTGAAATCCAAACAGGTCTCTGACCACAAGCAGCCCAAGAAGCAGATGTCTATTCAAACTCCGAAATTCCTGAAGGAGGCAGGATAACGCTCAGCATTTAGCTTATGAATAAATGCACCCAGCGTGATGATCACCGCCGTGAGAGTGGGAAGATGCCTAAGAGCGATCATTGCCCTGTTGATAACATCAATCAAGATAGCCAAAGTCACCAGGAACATACATGTGAATAAGCAACTTCCCAGGATTCGATCAACGCTGGCTATTACCAGGAAACGGCAATTGTCCAGCTCTGCACATTGAAAGAACCAACTAAGAATGTGAAGAATTCCAGAAGAAACTTGGACTCCTTCTCCTCGGGCACAATAAACTGTATAAAACATCCCCGCTAGAAGTGGCTCTTGTGAACAAGGAGGGCTCTGATGTGATAGAGATTTGATCTAGGCTCACCCAGCACTGAACCCAGGCTTGACACTGTCTCTTTGGCTATGGTGGTTTTGAAGACCGTATTTTGGTTGCAGAAAAAGATAAATAAATCTTTTCTCATTCTTTTATAATTTGGCTTTTGATTCATCATTTATAACAGCAATATTGGTAATTCCAGTAAAGGAGAAACAGGAGAGGAATACAGCTTCCAGTTCAGATAAATGCCAGCATTTTGCTGCCCATTCCTGGTTAAGAAATAAAGGAATGTCCTGAAGATCCCTTCATGTGGGTGCATTATTGGCTGTATCAGTACTTGTGTTCTGTATAACAGGTAAGTTGTTAATGCTTCTTGCCTCTTTTATCACTGGATGAAACCCAAATACTGCATTGCTTCTTTTCTACTTGCTTCCAAGTCAAGGCAAATTTTGGTCATGATTGAGTGGGACATATTCACCTGTTCACAAGCAAATTCTTCTTGCCATTCACACAGTGGCAAGATTGCTTTGTGCATTTGCTCTAATCGCACTGTAAATAAGGCCTACCGCTCACTAGAATTAAAGTTGATGCATTAGGATGCAAAGTTTTGCGTAATTTGTCCTGGTGTCTGGCACTGTAGAGAGTTGTTCTGGAATTAAATGGCACTTGAAGACACGTGTAGTCTACCATACTTCTGGCATACTAGAAGTGAAAAACCAGCCTTTGAAACACAATTTTATCCTTTCTTCCTCCTCCTCCTCCTCCTCCTCCTCCCAGGAATTTCAATGTCTGAGGTCTAAGCTCTTCATCTGCCTCACAAACATTGTTTTAATTCAGACAGGCATCCATGCCTTTAGCCACAATTCAGGACTGTGGCTGTGAAGCCTGAAGCAATGTAGGTTTATAGCATTAAAAATGATAATCCATTCCCAGGTTAAGCCAAGCATTTTCCAAATAACTCTACCTATTCTCAAGGATGTTTCAAAAAGGATGATTATAAAAGCTGGGAATGGGGAGAAGGAGTGTCTTCAAAATTAAAAATACAGCTTTCTGAAATCTATATATTCCTATAAAAAGAGATTCAAAATTGTTCATATATGGAACATTACCTAAGAAGTGAATGACATATTGTCAAAATAATTGCATGGGAAACAAAAAAAAAACATAAATAAAAATAAGTTTACATGTAGATAATAAGTAAACCATCACTCTAAGAAAAAAACCAGTGCTGCAAAAACTAAAACCAATAAGGCTCTTTCATCTGTCTCAATACAAAAAAATTACTGAAAAGAATTGGAGATCCTCAAGACCATTACCATATGCAGGAACTTCCAGCTATTGGAAAAAAAATGAAGGAAACTGCAGAGTGCAATTCACAGAGGTAACCTGGAATTTATTGGTGGATTTGTTGAAAAATTTCTGAGAGCAGACTGGAAAGGCATAGGGGCTGGTCAGTCCATGGGTGGGCATTTAGAGCAGTGTGAGGGATGTTTCTGGGACCAACTGCAGGGAAGAAAAGCAGAAATCACTGAGACAATCTCTTTGCTGGCTGTAGAGTTTTTGTCAGTCAGTTCCCTGGGGCTGGGGGAGCTGTCACGGGACAGGGAGGGCCAGGGCTGGCAGTGGCTGCTCAGGGATGGCTTTGGCCCGTGTCCCTCCAAGCAACGACTGCCCAAGCAGCTGCGCTGCCCCCGGGCTCTCCTCCCGGCCTGCTGGGCTTTGTTGGGTGGCACAGCCTGTGCCAAGGGGCGGCAAGGTGCCTGCAGGCCCCAGCTCTGGGGGAAACGGAGAACGTCCTGCCCGCATCCACAGTGCTGCCAGCTCAGCAGTGCAGCACAGCACAGGCTCACGCTCCCCATTGCTCCCACAGAAGTGCTTGGCAAGTCAGACACAAACACCCAGAATCCATGGAACACCCCAAGAATTATCTGCCCCCAGGATGTGCGCAGCTCCTGCATGATTGGCACGGTAGTGACACTGTTCACTGTGCCAATTTCCATGGTGCTGTGCTATGTTGGGTTCCAGTGGTAGAAGGAAAAGAAACAGTAAGTTGTGCTCATCTCTACCTCACACAGCTTCCTTTAAATGCTTCTCATAGGCAGGGAACATTTCCAGTGAGGATGCAGTGGAGTTGTGGCCAGTCCATGGTTGTCCAAAGAACGGTGGGGACGGTTCTGCTGCTGCCCAGAGCTTTCATTGGCCTCCTCATTGCTGGGCCTTGTCCTGGGGGGCCCGCTTGGGCTGCAGCCAGTGCTGGCTCCCACTGAGGCTGCCTGGCCAAGAGCAGCCCCAGGGCCACAGGGCAGTGGCAAAGCACAGTGGGGAGGGGAAAGAGCAGGGACGAGATTGCCCTTGAAAGGCAGAGGCGCTCTGGGGCCCGCTCCTGGCCAGGGAGCCTGCCCAGAGCCGTGCCCTGCTCGCCGGGGCCTTGAGGGACAGCTGTGCAGCTGGGCCAAGCTGTGCCAGCAGCTCCAGCCGTGCTGGGGAGCCTTGCCAGCTCTGGGCCCTGCTGTGCAGGAGGCTCCCTGTGTGCCACTGGCAGCTGGGGCCTCAGCCACCTCCTCTCTCCACAGTCACACCTCTCTACAGTAGCGGAAGGACAGTGACAGGATCTCACCCCCAGATACCTTGAGCAGCTCCTCCAGCAGTGGTGAGGACCTGGGTAGCGCTAACAAAAGCTCTCAGAAGACAACTCCAGAACAGCTGCCATATAGGAGGAAGCAGACGATCCCTGTGGAGATCCCAGTACCACCTGCACTCCCTGCAGGAATCCCTGAGCCTCCTCCGCTCCCTGCAGGAATCCCTGAGCCTCCTCCGCTCCCTGCAGGAATCCCTGAGCTTCCTCCACTCCCTGCAGGAATCTCTGAGCCTCCTCCGCTCCCTGCAGGAATCCCTGAGCTTCCTCCACTCCCTGCAGGAGTCTCTGAGCCTCCTCCACTCCCTGCAGGAATCCCTGAGCCTCCTCCACTCCCTGCAGGAATCCCTGAGCTTCCTCCACTCCCTGCAGGAATCCCTGAGCTTCCTCCACTCCCTGCAGGAATCCCTGAGCCTCCTCCGCTCCCTGCAGGAATCCCTGAGCTTCCTCCACTCCCTGCAGGAGTCTCTGAGCCTCCTCCACTCCCTGCAGGAATCCCTGAGCCTCCTCCACTCCCCACAGGGATCACCAATATGCCTTCACCCCCCTCCAGTGCATCCCAATCTGTGCGGCGACCCCAAAACCAGTTCAGCAGCTTCCGTACCCAGCTGAGACAACCACATCCCCCTCCTCCCAAAATCATCTGACCTGTCTTCCAAATGACACTGAAGGTGCTTTTGTCCCCCACGACACGTCTACATTCCAGAGCCTTGCCCAGATTTTTTGTTGCAATAAAGAGATGAAGCTGTAACCTCACTGTCCAGGTGGTAGCAGCAGCAAAGCCCACCGAGCAGCAGCACAGGCCAAGCTCCATGGCCAGGAGCAGCCGTGGATGCCCACGGTGTGGGCAGGCAGGAGCCAGGCAGGGGCTGCTATGACCAGCGGCAGGGCCCCCAGGGCTGGGGGAGCCCATGCTGAGCGTCCCTGCGCTGAGGGCACATTTCCTTCGCTGACATCATCTGGGCCTGTGCCCCATGAGGCAGGCATGGATATTTTGGGGTCCCTGCTGAGGGATGCTCATGAATCACAAAGGAGTATTGATGGCCTCTCCTAAAGTGTGCAGGGATTCCTCATGAGGTGTGCAGCGGGGTTACATTTGAGGGGTTTTTTACTCTTCTCAGCACAGCAAAGGGTCACTTGGCCGAGGTTTTGCAAAGCTGGGAGAAAGCCTCTTGCAAAGCCTTGGGCCCGGCCTGCGGGCACAGTGGGTGGACAGAGCCCATCCTCTGGGGCCAGGCCGGGCTGCTCAGGCCGGGCTGGGCCGCACCAGGCTCGGTCCCGGCAGGGAAGGGCCGTGGCCCTGGGCTCTGATGAGGCTGCTGAGCTCCGCCATGGCCCTGTGCTGCAGCCCAACACATTTACAGCCAGGGCCGTGCCCTGGCCCACAGGAGGCACCCGGGGCTGCAACTGAGTCCGCACCTTCTCCCAATCAAGGGGGCTGGCCCTGTTCCTTTGGAGGATCCCGAGCCTTGTACTTCGGCCTGATGGTTGCAAAGATTCCCCCAGCATCCCTGAGTTTGCAGAAATAAAGGCTTTGTGCTCATTAATATGAAAAGCTGCAAGGGTGGCCTGCAGCTAATGTTCTTTTTTGCCTGGACCCCAGTCAGTGCTTGAGTTTAAATGAATGACCCAGCCCGAAGCTGGCCTTAAGACTGATTTGATGAAAGGGACTGAAGCTCTGTTGACTGCAAATTCTCCAAGAAAAAAGTACAGGAACTTGGATAATGCTGGTGACAAAAGCAGAATGCAGAGTTGAACCTGTGAGGCCACCTCACTTCTGCCTCCTCCCACCCTTTTATTTCTATTTTGTTTAATATTCTGATTGTCAGCTCTTGCATGAAATGGACCTTCAGCAATGAGCTGCTGGGCCTCCTGGCTGTGTCCATTTGTGCTCCCAGTGCTTCTGGTCTGGTTGGGCTGCTGTGATAAATAGGTGTGATTTGTGCTGATGAAAATTGAAACAGTAATCAATATTGATACAGTAATCAATATTTAGGAATAATAAAATAGTTTAAAGTTGTAGTGCCAGAGAAGAGAGGGAGAGGAGGGGCTCCACTACCCCCCTCCCGGCAGATGTTCACAAGGACAGGAGGAAAGAAGCTGAAGATAAAGTTTCTAAAAATGAGCAGAAAGGAAGCAAAACCTGGTTGGGTCCCAGAAATTGCTAATTATAAGGGATTTGTTGCCTTGTTATATAGATATAGTGATATGTTATTCTTGGCTTATATTGTACTGGCTTGATGCGCATGTGTAACCCAAAGATGAATTAAAGGACAAAGAAGAAGACTACAGAGCCTTCATCAGTGATGACCCCCAAAGACTTGTGTGACCACCAAACCGAGTAGTGGCGCATGCGTGGTAAAAGTGGTAATGAAAGCAGAGATAGAGATATGACAAACCAAAAATGGGAAGAGATGGTATTGACACATGGCATATAAGGGTGATTATCTCTTGGCAAGCTTGTATGTGATGTGGCAAGGGTCCAAGAGCCCTGCACTCCGTACCCCACGGTTATCTTTTGCTTATGCACTATTATTGGAACCAAATTATCCCTTATTTTAATCAAATTATATTGTATCCAATTTTATATATTTTTTTATTTAACTATTCAATTAAACTTGTTACTATTTTTAATATTGTTTGGTTATTTTATGATGGGATGATTGGGTAAATATAACAGCTGGGACACTTCTCTATCATGCCTATGTGTCTGTTTCCTGTCATTCCAATGCACAGCCCTTTCCCGCTGCTTGTCATTTAAATACTGTAATTATTTTATTGGATAACTTACACCTTGTTATAAATGTGAAGCTTGACTAGGCCAATATTCAAGCAGCAATCAATTTATTAAATAATATGGTAAAGTATGAGCAATACAGTGGTAGGTACAGTGGGGGAAGTTTTCCCTCCCACTGCCCACCGATAGTTGAGGCTTACAGGTATTTAAAAGGGGTATTCATAAGCTTTCTCAAGAGTTTCTATTCCAATTTTTACTCATCAGCAGTTTTTATTCCCAATTTTGTGTCACAATTCTATACACTATTGTGATTTAGTTTTTCTCAGGATGTATCCCAGAAAAGGAGTGTCCCAGGTGGTGGTGGTCCGGTTTCCGAAATAAGGAAGAAGTATCCCATCTGGTGAGGTCCAGGTCTCCAGATGTGTGTCCAACTTTTAATTGCAAGGACTATAAATCTCATCACAGTGATGTCCAGCTTCCCTTGGTCAAAACTATTAATCCTTGAGTTGATGTTCATCTTCTTTTCTCAAGCTGCTTTTCTCTGTTTTGTTAAGGCCTGAGATAAGCCTGCTTCCTTTTTATATATTCTAAAGCTGTAGTTTCCAAGATCCTTACAACAAGCAATATTCTAAAATTATACTTAATTTATGCTAAAATTAAAAGGTTAATATTGCAAAACTCTTTAAGGCTTAGCTACAAGCAGAAAGTTCCTGTCAAACAGGAACATCCTTAATGCTTTAATTCAAATGCTCCTAAATCAACTTAAGACTCATAAAGGTTAATTGCGAACAAAAGATAGGTTCAAAGGCCTTTTCCCATGCTTTACTTTCCTCAGTTATTGTTAGAATTTGTCTTTATAACTGTCCCATGGTTGGTTTCCCCACATATCACAATGACAAATACATACGTTGCCTGTATGTACCTGACACATAACACAGCTTGGTATTTCACAATCCTGCACTTCATGACATTAAATTGTGTTAATCAGACTTTGTCCCGTCATGAGTTTCTGGAACACATTTCCAAGCCTTCCAGCTGTAGCCCAAGGGAAGCTGTTTCTGTCTTGCATCACCAAATTGGAAGGGTTTTTGCAAAGACAGCCCTTTAGAAAGGACTTGTGTGAGCATTAACATCTAAGGGGCTGCTTTCAAAGACAGACCCAAACCCCATAAACAAACAGCAAACCTACCAAATAACATATTTTGAAAAGTACTTTATTTGTAGCTCTTGTTCCTTATGTTTTCCAGTTGGCCACCTTTTCCACTGCAGTGTCTTTCCTTGGACAGAAAAGCCCCCTTGCAGGATGATGTGACTTAACAAGGAAAACAGAACTCACACACAATGGATTTATTAGAGCTAAACATGGAGGTTCCCATGATCACAGTCATAATCATTGATTTTCAGTTTATTTTGGTTTCAGATAGTTTTCAGAAGGGTGAGAACAGTATCTCAGATCCCCTGGGTGCGTTGGTGCCATAGCCACTTATTATCTCTTCTTTCTTATTATCTGTCCTTTCTGTAGTCCTGTAGTTCCTCTGCCCATTTGTTGCTCTTGGATCTCTGCCTCCTTCACCTGATTTTTATCTTTTTCTGGATTTGTGAGAATTTTTTGTTGGTTTTGATTTTTTTTCTTGGTGGTTGTTTTGTTTGCCTGTTCTAGTTGGTCACAGTTTTGCTATTGGTTTTTGGTGTTTTTTTATCCCCTTAACAGCAAAAATCAGCTTGTTATTTGTATTGTGAAGTTTTGATACACAGGTGTTGCACATAAAGGTTGTTTTTGTTTTTAAAGTAATCTCAGACCTGCAAGGCCCTGTGTCTTTGAAAACTGTGTGCTCTTGAAGCGATATGCAAAATAATTAGACTCCACAGTCTGATGAAGTTATGAAGTGGGTACGTACTGTCAGCAGCCGACACAAGCAAGATAGCTCTCGTGAAAACTTGTGCCCTGAGCCTCAGTCTGACCCACATCTTCATTCTCAAAGATGTTCCATGTTCATTACATTGCACAACCTTGCCATGCATATTCAACCCCTGGCCCCTCCTGTCCTCGCCTCGCATGGTAATCAGATCCAGGTCCTTCTGGGCATGCATTGTTTGCTGTGGTGTTCGCACAGGGGTCTCTTAGTGATCTCTGAGGCGGAAGACTGTGGTCTTCCTCATGACTGAACTTTGGAACTTTTCTCCTTTGTGTGTGCGCTTTGGTCCCTTGGTGGGGGTGCAATCTAGGGGTATAGCTAAGGCCATGAGGTCACAGCAGGCTCTGAGGTCACAGAGGTGCCAGACCCGGTGGTTGCACAGCAGCACAAGGAGCGAGCAGTCAGTGCTTGAGCACAACTGTTGCGGCAGCAGCAGCGGCGGTGGCAGCAGTGGTGCTGACATTGGGACAGCGGTGTCAGGACAGCGGTGGCAGCAAGAGCTGCGGGACTGGCAGAGGGCAAGGCAGCATGGCCCTTGCTCTGCGCCTCTTCCTCCTGCTCCTTCTGGCCGTGGCCCTGCCTGCCAGGGCTGCCCAGGCTGCTCCGCTGCAAGCGCGGCGAGCAGGTGAGCCGGCAGCCTGGCTCCCCTTTCCTGGGACAGTGCTCCCTGCTCCCCGGGAAGCGCTGGGGATGGTTTTCCCCAGGCCTTCAGGGAGGGTTTCCTCTGGGGGAAGGAGAGAATTCCCATGGGCCCAGGGCTGGCCCTGTTTCCTCTCCAGGGATGTGTCACAGGGCCTGCAAGGAGGATGGAGAGTGACCAGGACCAGCCCAGAGCTCCCCAGGCCCCTGTGCAGCTCTGGCCTTGTCCATTCATATCTGGCTCCCATGGCCTTTCCTGACCCCCTTGCAGTGCCCAGTTCCCTAAGGCAGAGGGGGATCCCAGCACACCATGGAAATGGGTCTGTTTGTGCTCCATTCTAGATTGGGATGGCGTCATAGATTATCTGGATGCCCTATCGGATGATGGCTTAAAATCCCTGGAGAATGCTGGTGGTAAGTTCTCTCTTTGCCTTTCCTGACAAAATTATCCATGTCCATGTGCGAAGAGGTCACTCATGAACACTTTAGGTTAACATCATTTCAGGGTTGAAAGAATCTAATAACCTTTCCCTGCTCCCTTCTGGAGCCTGAGCGATCCCACTCTGGAGGCCCTGGGGGGCATCCCCTAAGTTACACCCCATTGGCTCCCTCCACTGTTCTTATGTTCCTGAGCCATTGCCTCCCATTTCCTTGATTGGCCCTTTGTAGTGCCCTGATACCAACATCAGGCCTCGGGCCCCCAGAGAGAGAAAGCTGGACCCACTGTGTGTTTGTTTCTGGGACCTGAATATTTCACCGCCTGGCTGAATTAAACATCTGCGGATATTTTTCAAAGGCCCTTTTTGCTTCTTTACATTGCACTTTACTAGCAGCAATGCAGGCTGCAAAATCCCCCCGGATCGCTGTCATTGAGAAAAAGGATCATTTATCTATGCAACCTCCTCCCGTGTGCAACGCCACTGTGTCCTTCTGTGTGCTCTGTGCAGCCACAGAGAAGAGCAGAGAGGGAAGGCGCTGGGCCCAGGGCTGTTCCATGGGGCTGAGCCTTTCTCAGCTCCTTTACCGGCCCCAGGGAGCCTGAGCTGCTCCTGCTGCCACTGCCAAGCCCTGGCCCTGCCTGGGGCTGTATTTGGAGCTGCTGGCAGCTCCAGGGAGTCCTTTATGCCCAGACTGCCACACAGGGGGCTCCTTCCATCCCAGTTGGGGCCACTGCAGGTACAAGGTGCCCCTGGCTCTTCTCCTGAGTGGAAGGCAGAGCTGAGGGAGTGCCTTGGAGGGCACCAATCACCCAGGTGCCCTCACTGCCACTCTGGCAAGAAGTAGAAATGGAACAACTTTCTATTAAGATCCTCCTAGATGGATGGACCAAGGGACAGGAGACAAGAAATCCCTGGAGGCAGCCAAACTTCTGGACAAGATGCTGAGTGACCTGGAGAGGCGCCGTGGTGGGTGCATTTCCCTCAGCCTTGCCCTGGGGCTCAGCAGCCGGGGGCTTTGGCTGCACATCTGGACACGCCGTGCCCGGCACAGTGGGAAGGGATCCATGGCAGCCTCGCTGCCCCGCTGCTGCTTCCGTGCCCTGCAGGGCTGTTTGCCAGCCTGGCCTGGCTGCAGCTTCTCCCCAGCCTCTGCAGGAAGGCATTGGGCATCAGCTGACAGACAGACCAAATTGCACCATGGGCCATACATGCCCTGAGATCCCCTGCAATTGCCTGGACCATGGGGAGATCAGGAATGACAGAAGTTTAGAGAACGGCCAACCCTGGCCAATCCCAAAAGTTTTTATGATTTCTTGCTCATTATCCATCAATTTGACCACTATTGCCTCCTGAAAATGCCACCTCCCACAAAGGGGAACATACGCACCTAATTTAGCTGTCTCTTTTTCTTTCTCCAGAGATGAACCGAAAGTCTGTGCTGAAAACAGCACTTTCTGGAGGAAGCAGGGGCTCATTGGCAGCCTCTGCTGCAGGAAGGGAGGTGATGCCCAGCACAGTCACAGGAGGTAATTGCTGTGCCTCTGGGCCTGAGCCCTGCTGAGGCTTGAGCTGCCATCTTGGCTGTGCGTCAGTGCCTGCCCTCCAGGGATGTCAGACAGGCCCTGCAAAGAGGGTGCAGAGTGACCAGGAGCCAGCCCAGAGCTCCCCAGGCCCCTGTGCAGCTTTGGCCTTGTCCATTCACATCTGGCTCCCACAGCCTTACCCGATCCCCTTGCAGTGCACAGTTCCCATAGGCAGAGGGGGATGCCAGCACACCATGGAAATGGGTCTGGTCTGTGCTCCCTTCTAGATGAGAATGCTGGAATGGCTTTGCCAGCAGCTGGGATGGAAGATGGTTTGGAACCCATGGGAGCTTCTGCAGGTAAGTTCTGAGAGAATAATCACTGGCAACCTGGCAGGAACCAGGTGACAGAAGCTTCTGTGGCTCTTGAGTTACAGGTGTGTCTGCAGGGAGGATCTTCCCAGGTCCTTTGGTGGATGTTGCACACAAGCCCAGCTCCCATCGCAGGGGTGAGTAGTGTGTCCCTGCTGACCCCACAGGCTGAGCCCTGCTTCTGTGGGATCTATTCCTGGTGAAATGGAAATATTTTCTCCTAAGGTCCTCTGAGAGGGAGGAACAAACCTACAAAACAGAATGTGCCCCTGGAGGCATCCAAACAACGGGACCAAATCATGATTCACCTGGAGAGGCACCGTGGTGGGTGCATTTCCCTCAGCCTTGTCCTGGGGCTCAGCAGCCGGGGGCTTTGGCTGCACATCTGGACATGCCATGCCCGGCACAGCGGGAAGGGATCCATGGCAGCCTCGCTGCCCTCCTGCTGCTTCCATGCCCTGCAGGGCTGTTTCCCAGCCTGGCCTGGCTGCAGCTTCTCCCCAGCCTCTGCAGGAAGGCATTGGGCATCAGTTAACAGGCAGCCCAAACTGCATCATGAGCCTGAAATTCCCTGGGATTTCCTGATCTCTGGGCAGAGACAGAGGGGCAGATGTTTGGAGGAGGGAGGGTCTTGTGGCAGCCCCAAGAGCATTGGCCTTTCCCTGATCCTTATCCATGTCTTTCACAAGTGGTACTCCTTGAAGATGCCACCTCCCCAGTGGGCAATGGCTCCACCTGATCCAGCTGTCCCTTTTCCTTTCTAAAGAGATGGACCAAAAGTCTTTCCGGAAGGCAGCACATCCTGGAGGACGCAATGTATCCGTGCTAGCCACTGATACAGGAAGTGAGGAGATGCCAGACAGTGCCACAGAAGGTGATTGCTGTGCCAGGCTCAGCCAGTCTGAGCAGTCCTGCTGGGGTCCCTCCATGTGAGACATGTCCTGAAACCTGGGAGAGACTGCATGGGGTGCCCATGGTGGGGAAAGGGCAGAGGGGGAGGGCAAGGCTCCAGTGTGTCCTGAGAGGGCCTGGCTGTGTGTCCCTGGGCAGGGGGAGCTGTCACAGGGCAGGGAGGGCCAGGGCTGGCAGTGGCTGCTCAGGGATGGCTTTGGCCCATGTCCCTCCAAGCAGCCACTGCCCAAGCAGCTGCGCTGCCCCCGGGCTCTCCTCCCGGCCTGCTGGGCTTTGTTGGGTGGCACAGCCTGTGCCAAGGGGCGGCAAGGTGCCTGCAGGCCCCAGCTCTGGGGGAAACGGAGAACGTCCTGCCCGCATCCACCATGCTGCCAGCTCAGCAGTGCAGCACAGCACGGGCTCACACTCCCCATTGCTCCCACAGATGTTGTCACTGAAGCAGGAATATATGGCCCGGATCCAGTGCGCCTCCCAAGAATTGTCTGCCCCCAGGATGTGCGCAGGAAATGCATGATAGGCACAGTGGTGATAGTGTTCACTGTGCCATTTGTGCTGCTAGGCTGCTATCTTGGCATTCGCAAGCTGTATGAGATCAGGCGGTCAGTTGCTGATTTTTCTCTACGGTTTTCTTTTTACTGTGCTCCATTGCATTGGTAGCCTGACTCGTAGTCGTGCTGCTGTGGAGGAGTGGCCAGTCCATGGTTGTCCAAAGAACTCTGGGGACGGTTCTGCTGCTGCCCAGAGCTTTCATTGGCCTCCTAATTTTTGCCTTGTCCTGGGGGCCCGCTGGGGCTGCAGCCAGTGCTGGCTCCCACTGAGGCTGCCTGGCCAAGAGCAGCCCCAGGGGCACAGGGCAGAGGCACAGCAAGTTCTCAGCAGTGTTTGGGCAGCACAGTTCAGGACAGGACAGTGCTTATTTACTGCCTCATGAAAAGTTTAATGGCAGCAGTGGTGTTGCAGCACAAGCAAATGTGGTCCAGTTCAGTGTTAAAACGTGGTTTTCTTTATGAAATTCATACACTGTTTTAAAACTTAGTTTAAAATATAACTTCTTTTCCAGTGCTTTATACCGTTATTTGGTATAATGAATGTTGGCCTAATTATCCCATGGCTGAATTAGAAGACTGTAAGTACTATAAAATGGAATCATTTTTCTGCTCTTATGTCTTTCACAGACTCATGAAACTTTTGGTAGTGTTAATTAACCAACAGAAGAGTTTTTCTCTGCTGTTAATTCAAACAAGCAGCAGAGCTGGAACCTGTTGAGCAGAGTCACTTCACTTCATTGCTAAAGCAAACTGCCAGGGTCCTTTATGGAACAATATAAAATCTATATTACATGTATAGACTCCTGTCTAGTGACTGATAGATATGAGGGATTTGGACTCTTTGGGAAGTACTCACCAGCAGTGCATTGGCTCTGTGAATCTCAGTCTGTAATAATCAGTCTTTTTCAGAAGAGAATATTAAATTTCTTCCTGGCACTCCCTCTTGCATTTGTACTCAAAACCACTTCTGGAAAGAAATTTACAATGGCTCTTTATGCTCCCTTAGTTGACTTTTCTCTGTTTCACCATGGATGTAGATGAAAATCGGGATGATTGCATTAAAAAAGCTGCAAAGCAGATCCTGAAGAAGAGGGCATACATCTGCTCCCACCCTCTGGACAGGACCTTCTGATCCCTCCCTGACAGCAGGTGCTCATGACTGTCAGTCAGGGAGGAATTTGCTGCAGTTTCCATAATGGACAGCTTAAAAGCATCTGTTATTTAATGCATTTAATAAATGTAATTGTAAAAAATAAAAATTCTTTCTAAACAAGTACTTCAAAGGATAAGGATAAATAAAGAGATTTAATTTAAAGCTGAAATTATCTTGTTAGATAGATAGATGGGTAGATATATAGGAAGACAGGTAGATACTTAGATAGCTAGATAGCTAGATAACTAAGATAGACTTAGATAGATAGATAGATAGATAGATAGATAGATAGATAGATAGATAGATAGATACATACATACATACATACATACATACATACATACATACATACATACATACATACATACATAGATGTATATACATGTCTTTTGCTCTTGGAGCTGGATAAAGAGAGGGAGGGGAGGTTTGGATGGGGAGATGCTTCTTCCCAGGGAAGGGACTGTGTGGTTTCTCAGTATCTTTTCACTTCAATCAGCTGCTCATTCACTGAGCAAGTCTGAAAGACTTGGGCAATCACAACAGTTCTGTTTTGGAGGCCCCTCCAGCTCTCTTGTCCAGCAGCACCACCAGGACACTGAGTCCCCAGTGTCCAGGGAGCTTCTGCTGTCACCCTGAGGGACACCACTGGTCACTGACGTCCATCGGGCCTCTGAGCCATTGACCACAACCCCCTGGATGTGACCAGCCAGGCAATTGCTCATTCTCCAAACTGTGCCTCCATCAGATCCACAGCTCACCAAACGAGGGACAAGGATGCTGGGCAGGGCTGATGTGTCCAGGGCATGGCAGAAGTCCAGAGTGGTGCCATCTCTAGCTCTTCCCTTGTGCACTGGGGTGTAACTTTGCAGCTGGGTCACAGGCAATATGTTCTCTGGCCAGCTCACTGCCTGAGTCCCATGGACAGTCACAAGAGAGGCTGCCCCTGGATCCCTACAGGGACCTTCCCGGCTGGCGGTGCCTACAGGGGCTCGCAGCTCCCTGCAGCCGACACCTGTGGCACGGGTGACACAGCAGCAACACAGTACGAGGGACCGAGGCGAAGGAACTGAGAGAGTTCACTTGTTTGCGTTCTAAGGAAGGTTTATGTCACCAGAGGAGTCAGGGACAAGTGACAATAACTGAGGGCAAAACACTGATTTTTAAGGAAGGGAGGGAAGAAGGGGAGTGACACAACTTTTCACCAAGGGGAAGGCATTAGGGAAGGAGTGCAAGGCAAGGGCTATCCAATAGAAACCAACAAGGGGAAGGAGCAAACCTTGAAATCCAATCTTGCTTTGAGGAGGGGATGAACTACAGTGTACACACCAGAACAACAGGCTGTGCTTTGTTGGACAGGGGCATTGACATATACTTGGTGAATAAACAACTCAGGACTGAACCACCAGAGAAACCAAATGGGATACGTGGAATGAAGCATTACAAACATATTAAAAGGAATATTTTAAACTTACTACAGAAGAACAAACTGTAAAATAGACTACCACACTGGGGTGTTGCAGTGTGTCTCTATTGTGTTTTCAATTGCAATTCAGGTTCAATGGTCAGTTCTATAATCCACCTCCCCCCGTCTCTTGTATTGTTATAGCATATTTTATCCTTAATGGATTGTTCCTTTGCACCTCCCTCATTGGTTTTGCCCTGGTTTTCCATCTTCCCAAAGACCTGCCCTTTGTTCCTTAATGTTACCTGTTCCTTCTCCCAGGAGGAACATGTTCAGTCCCTCCTCATGCCTGCCCCTTTCTCCAGAAACTTCCTTGTCATTTTTGTATCCCTTGAGGTCTCATTGGTTTGTTTACCCTCTTCCCCTCCCCTGTAATTCCCAATTGGTTTAAACACTGTATTCCCTGCCTTATGCTTCTCCCCAGGTTTCTCCCACTTGGTTAAAGTTCTGTACCCTCCTCTTGAACCTCCCCTTAGTGAAAACCCCTTCTAGAGCCTGGACTTGTGTCTTTCTGTGCCTGACCTTCCTGGACATAAACGCCTTTGGGAGTTATACAGAAGACCTCTCCTTGCTCCTTGTCCCTGCCCTTGAAGCATTCCCCCTGTGCCATACAGCAGTTGTGCCCTACAGCCGCACCCCAAATTGTGTGGCTTTTTGGGGGCAGCCTCCTCCTGGTGACAGTGCTGGGAGCAGCCCAGGCTGAAGAACTCTGGCACCACATCACTGAGGCAGCCACTCCATCATGGAAGGGCTCTGGCTTGGTCAGGCAGCACAGACCCACCCTGTGCTCCTCAAGGGTTTTTTTGGCAGATCCAAGCATTGAAGAGGTTGGGTGACTTTCCCCCCTGTTTTATTGGCTGTGTCCTTTGAGGACCACAAGAGGAAGCAGTGCCTTAATTTGCACATGAAGAGCAAATGGTGACGTAAAGGCACAGCGGGAGGGCATCCATGGAAACCTCACTGCCTTGCTGCTGCTTCCATGCCCTGCAGGGCTGTTTGCCAGCCTGGCCTGGCTGCAGCTTCTCCCCAGCCTCTGCAGGAAGGCATTTGGCATCAGCTGGCAGGGAGCCCAAGCTGAAGCATGGGCTTAAGATCTGCTGGGGCTGCAGTCAGTGCTGGCTCCCACTAAGGCTTCCTGGCCTAAAACAGGGCAGAGGCAAAGCAAAATGTGGAGGAGAAAGAGCAGGGATTAGATTGCCCTGGAAAGGCAGTGGTGCTCTGGGGCCCGCTCCTGGCCAGGGAGCCTGCCCAGAGCTGTGCCCTGCTCGCCGGGGCCTTGAGGGACAGCTGTGCAGCTGGGCCAAGCTGTGCCAGCAGCTCCAGCCATGCTGGGGAGCCTTGCCAGCTCTGGGCCCTGCTGTGCAGGAGGCTCCCTGTGTGCCCCTGGCAGCTGGGGCCTCAGCCACCTCCTCTCTTCACAGGTGCCCCTGTGCGTCTTCAGAAGAGAGGCCTAGCAACTCGGGCAAAGAGAACTCAACTTGTTATCCCAGGTCTCCATTTCTGCCCCTATCTGCCCTGCCGTGGCTGCAGCACCGTCACGAGGCCTTCTCAAATTCCAAATTGGTTTTGCCCTCCAAAACAGACCCTCTACCCCAGAGTCCCCAAGTCCTGTTTCCCAGCCAGGAGTGAAGGTGGGCAGCCCCTGTCTGCCAGGGTAGGGCTTGGCCCACATTTTATATTTCAATAAAGAAATGGAGTTGTCACAGCTCTGTCTAGATGGTAACAGCCGCAAAGGCCACCCCGCAGAAGCATTGGCTGAGCTCCATGGCCAGGAGCAGCCGTGGATGTCCACGGTGTGGGCAGGCAGGAGCCAGGCAGGGGCTGCTGTGACCAGCGGCAGGGCCCCCAGGGCTGGGGGAGCCCATGCTGAGCCTCCATGGGCTGAGGGCACATTTCCTTCGCTGGCATCATCTGGGCCTGTGCCCCATGAGGCAGGCATGGATATTTTGGGGTCCCTGCTCAGGGATGCTGGGGTCACTCATGATTCACAAAGGAGTATTGATGGCCTCTCTTAAAGTGTGCAGGGATTCCTCATGAGGTGTGCAGCGGGGTTACATTTGAGGGGTTTTTTACTCTTCTCAGCACAGCAAAGGGTCACTTGGCTGAGGTTTTGCAAAGCTGGGAGAAAGCCTCTTGCAAAGCCTTGGGCCCGGCCTGCGGGCACAGCGGACAGGCGGAGCCCATCCTCTGGGGCCGGTCCCGGCAGGGAAAGGCCGCGGCCTTGGACTCTGATGAGGCTTCTGAGCTCTGCCCTGGCCCTGTGCTGCAGCCCAACACATTTACAGCCAGGGCCGTGCCCTGGCCCACAGGACCCGGGGCTGCAACTGAGGTCGTGCCTTCTCCCAATCAAGGGGGCTGGCTCTGTTCCTTTGGAGGATCCAGAGACTTGTACTTCGGCCTGATGGTGCAAAGATTCCCCCAGCATCCCTGAGTTTGCAGAAATAAAGGCTTTGTGCTCATTAATATGAAAAGCTGCAAGGGTGGCCTGCAGCTAATGTTCTTTTTTGCCTGGACCCCAGTCAGTGCTTGAGTTTAAATGAATGACCCAGCCCGAAGCTGGCCTTAAGACTGATTTGGTGAAAGGGACTGAAGCTCTGTTGACTGCAAATTCTCCAAGAAAAAAGTACAGGAACTTGGATAATGCTGGTGACAAAAGCAGAATGCAGAGCTGAACCTGTGAGGCCACCTCACTTCTGCCTCCTCCCACCCTTTTATTTCTATTTTGTTTAATATTCTGATTGCCAGCTCTTGCATGAAATGGACCTTCAGCAATGAGCTGCTGGGCCTCCTGGCTGTGTCCATTTGTGCTCCCAGTGCTTCTGGTTGCCCGGGCCAGCAACTCTGGGGACAGGGGGTCCTGCTCTGCGTGGTATTGGCAATAGCATGTCCCCATCAATAAGCTGGTAGTGCAGACGTGAAAGGGACAACGGACACTGGCACAGAAATGAGAGATGACAGGTCCAGTTTTCCCTGCCTGAGTTATTTGACAGGTCTTGTGAAGCTGCAGAATCATCCCTGTGAAGAGAGGAGGTGGCTGGGAAATTGGGAAAACAGTGGGGTATTCATAATTTTTTGTATATGCCCAATTCACCAAAGGCACTTTTAGGAAGTGATTTTTTGAAGGAGTTTTGAAGCCACAATTACATTCAAAAATGAAGAGGGTGCTCTGGAGCTGAATGATCAAAAGTACATATAGGTATTAAGTTTAACCATACCAGCTATTGAAATTGAGGGGGAAATTGATGAAGAGATACTAAGTTAAGTATTTCCCAGCGTATGGACCTCTGGTGTACCAGGGATGGCGAAAAATGCCTCCTCCCTAGTAATTAAGCTTAAGGAAGGGACACAACAAGTCAGAATTAGGCAGTAGCCCCTAAAAAATTAAGACAGGGAAGGAATCAGCCCAATAATTTGAAATTTTCTGCGGGTAGCATAATTAAAGGAATGCCAAACTGATTTCAATACTCCCATTTTACCCGTTTGGCAATCTGATGGGTCAGACCGGATAGTACAGGATTTGAGGGCTGTCAATAAATAACAGAAGATTTGTATCCTTTGGTAGCCAATCCATATACTTTATGAACTTGTTTAACACCTGAGCAAACCTGGTTAACCATTTTAGATGCAAAAGATGCCTTCTTTTGCCTCCCTATCCACAAAGCCAGCCAGAAATTTTTTGCATTCAAATGGGAAAGCCCTAAAAGTGGGCGCAAAACCCAGCTCACATGGTCCATGCATCTGAAGGCTTCAAAATTTCCCCTACTCTTTTTGGGGAGCAACTTGCAAAAGATCTGGAGTCTTGGGAAGCTCCACAGGAGCTTGCCTCAGAGCTGTAGCAGCAGTCGTGCTGAATATTCAAGAGGCACGCAAGTTTACCCTGGGACAAAAATGGCTGTGCTAGTGTCCCACACAGTGCCCGCAGTACTGGAAGCAAAGGGTGGCCTCTGGCTTTCACCACAGAAGTTTCTGAAATACCAGGCCATCATGGTAGAGCAAGATGATGTAGAGATCGTGGTGACTAATATTGTCAAGCCAGCTTCTTTTCTCAGTGGAAATCAAGGAGAAGCAGTACACCACGATTGCCTGGAGACCATTGAAGCTATTGTCTCCAGATGCCCAGACTTGAAAGACACTCCGCTGGACGATACAGAGACCTGGTTCACTGATGGCAGGAGTAGCCACGTTGCCAGTGGAAAGCGACATGCTGGATACACAGTGACTGCCTGCAGAGAAGTAATAGAATCCAGGCCCTTACAGACAGGCACCTCTGCGCAGAAGGCAGCGATAATTGCCCTGACCCGTGCCTTGGAAATGGCAAAAGGAAAGAGAATAAACATCTTTATGGACTCGAGGTATGCATTCAGAGTTGTGCATGCACATGGAGCCATCTGGAAAGAGAGGGGACTGCTAACCTCACAAAAAGAAGAGACAGTGCAGCTGCTGGAAGCAGTTCAGCTGCCTGAAAAGGCATATTAAGGCACACCATAGAAAGAGCTCAGAACTGGAAGAAGGAAATGAGCTAGTGGATGGAGAGGCAAATAAAGCAGCAAAAAGTGGAGTAATTATGGACAGATTTCCCTCAAAAGTAAGCCAAAATATAATAGTAGTAATCAAAAGAGACATGCAACCACAAGGGGTGGGCTACCATTGAAAGACAGCCAGTAATCCCTTCCCATTTTTGTGATCACTAGTGAAAGAAGAGCACCAGAAAACACACTGGGGCCTAACTACTTAAAAGCTTTTATAAAGTGTGGCTCCTTTCCCAGAATGACCAAGGCTGCCAGTGATACAGAGTGCATCAAAATAAAGGGTTGACTTTTAAGTAGTAGTTTCCACAGACTTTCTAAAATGAATATCTGATTGAAAGAATCATTGCCAAGAATAAATCTGCCACTATTACTCAGGTAAACCAACAGTGAGATCCTTGCCTCCAGACTAACGCCAAAAATACCCCCAGGCCGAAACTCGGTCAAATTAAGAGAGGCCATGGGTCTGGACAGCCATGGCAAATTAACTTTTCAGAACTGCCAAGGAAAGGGGGGTATCTGTATTTATTAGTATTGACAGATACATTTTCAGGCTAGCCAGAAGCATTCCCCACCAGAACTGTCAAAGCTCTAGAGGTGACCAGGGTATTATTACAAGAAATAATACCATGCTTCAGAGCTCCAGCCACAATATCCTCGGATAGAGGATCACATTTCATTTCCAAAATAGTGCCACCGATTAGTAGCCACCTGGGCATAGATTCATATATTGAGAACTTCACACTCCATACCACCCGCAATCAAGCAGCCAGGTGGAGAAAATGAATCATTTGATTAAGCAGCAGATTGTAAGACTGGGGAGGATGTTAATCTGCCCTGGCCCCAAGCTCTTCCACTGGCACTATTGTGAATTCAGACTAAACCACGAGCTAAAGAAAAGCTGAGTCCTTTTGAAATGCTTTATGGAAGACCATATGGAATACGAAAGAGAATGTCCACCCACATTGGAGAGATAACCCTGGCCACCTGCATGGCGGCTTTAAGCAAACAGCTCAGAGAAATTGAGAAAGACGTGGCTAGAACTCGGAGCAAAGAGCTAGACAGACCAGTACATAACATACAGTCTAGAGATTATGTATATGTTAAGCCTCTTGCAGAAAAGACTTTGGATGCACAAAGTGAGAGAGTGAGAGAGACCACTGCAAGTGCTTCTCACCACCTTCACTGCAATCCAGATCAAGGAGCAGAATGCCTGGATTCATCACTCTCGAGTGAAGAAAGCCCCAGGAGCCCCTTGGAGAGGGACATCAAGAAACAATGAATTGAGATTAAAACTTACTCAGGCAAAATGAGTATATTGCAGCCAGGGGTTGTTTGTCATTTCAATTACAGAATTGATTTGTATGTAATTATAACTGGAGTCTTAGAATTAGAGAGTACCTCTATCCAAAGTAATGCTGAATGGCCTTGGTCCCAAGCTTTCAATCTGTATACTGGATCCATGGGAGAACTTTCTGAGATAAAAGAGCTAAACCTATCCACTGTAGAAATTCATGAAGATCAGGTATATGAGGAGCAAGAGTGGCAAGAACGAGAACTGTGGACACTTCAGGAGATCAAGAGAGAAGAAATCAAAATAGAGTGCTAGGTAGTCAGTGAGACAGCTTATGAGAAACCAGATGAAATTAGTGTCTCAACCTCCCCGTGTACAGGCACCAAGAAGTTTGTGATAGCCCAAGTGAATCAGACTGTTGGTGTAATTTCTCCTTGATACAGCCTGTAGAAGTGACCTGCCTTTAAGCTCGAGATTCTATCGGGCTCTCATTTAAATTTTAAATAGACACTGCAATTTTACAACAGCAGAACCTTATACAACCCACACTGGTAATCAAATAGTACAGACCCAACCCAAACTTGAACCTGAAGTGTATGAAATAGGCCCCTACGTAGTGAAGAATGTAAGTGAAAACAACTGTTGTTCAATCCAGAACGGCGTCTCAAACGTGTTGAGTTGCTAGTGCAAATTAACATCTCAAAAATCCAACCAGCCTGCTCCCCTTTCCTAAGAACATCCTTTGAGGGCTGCACAACGTGGTTACAAAGACAGATATAGCTCAGGAGCAGAATAAGAAATGATCTAACTGGGATGTTAGAGAATGGATGAGATTTTTAAATGGAATTGATTCAGAAATACTGATGAATAAGCTGGCCACTGCAGCAGATGACCTAGCAAAATTGAAGCAGCCTTTACAGTCATCTCTATTGGCTTTGGGAACTAGCCAGTGGCAGATTTCCAAAGTACTGACTGCCAAAGTGGGAAAAGGTCGGGGGCCAAGACCACAAGTTAATAGTAGAAGCACTTGGTACAGTTGAAAATAATGTGTCTTTAGCTTTCAGTTGTATACAAGCACAGTTATAGATGCAGGCAACAGCAGCTCTGATCATACGGGAAGAGGGTGAAGGTAATTTTCCAGCTGAAATTCGGAAAGTTGTCTGGGAGAATGTGATTGATTTTGAAAAGAAGTTTCAATCCTGGTGGACTACAGTAAATTTCACCTATGATCCTGCTTCTTATGTGGCCACTGTCTTTGTCCTTACCATACGTAATGCCACTGTTTATGTTATCTGCCCCATCATTGCACTGGGATTAAATAATGAAAAAAGAGTGCTCTACCCTTCAGAACATAGGGTGTGGGCAGGAAAGGTGAATGCAAAGTGGCAAACAGTAAAGTTAGAATCCTGCATTACTAGAGAACAACTGGGATTCATTTGTGAAAGCAATACAATTAATGCCCAAATGTGTGTCTAGACAGTGAACAGAATATTTGCCACTTTGAGATTCACCCAGTCACTGATCAGAAAACTGTGCTCGTATATACTAGTAAATGCTATGTGTGCCTGAGAACTGCTTGTGCTGCTGTAAAAATTGATAGCAATGATGTTATTTTGTCATGAAGAAAACATTTTAATTTTTGTATTTGTAATTTTGTTAAGATTATTGGGCGTGATTTTTTGTACGTGGCCCCAGTGACATCCCACCAGTTGACTGAAACCAATTACACAATGTAACACAGACTATCACCTACTCCTGTTGGGATGGACCTTACATTGATAAAACAATTAATTAAGCACCAAGACCCCCTACAGATCTTGAAAGAAATTCCAGAAAGCAGAGAAAACCCTAATTACTGTCCAACATGATAACAAAGAAATAACCAGAATTCGGCAAAGAATAAAACAAACTGCAGATCATCACTGGTGGGATGTGATCTTTGGGTGGTCACCAACTGACAATGGAATCCTTAATAAAATATAACATCCCATTGTAGTTTTGTTAATATTAGTTGGACTAAGTTTAGCCTTATATTGCTAATTTGAAATTGGAGAATACTACAGTGAACAGCTGTGTTAACCTCCTTATCAAATGTACATGGTAAAGCATTAAGAGACACTTATTGTCGTAGGCATTTGCGTTAGATACAAGAATTTACCTGTTGTCTAGGAAAGGGAGGAAAATAGACAGAGTAGAAATTTTCCGGAGTAGAAATCCATTTTGATTTAGGTGAAATGTACTACAGTCTGTAGTATGAAAACATAGCTGTTTAGACTGACTGCCTGTTCTGGAAAAAAGCCTAGGCTCAGAGAAAATGCTTCAGTGAAAAACAGAGATTGGGGGGGGATTGGGACAGAGAGACAGAGGAACTGCTATGAGAACAGGCCAACCTGACCTGGGAATTCTTTCTGATTAAGATTAACGAGCGGTAAATGTTATGCCAAATTTGTAAAAATGAATATGTATGAACCTATCGTAAAATTGGATGCATATCTATTTGAGAGAGTTATAAAAAAGGATCTGGAGTTCCCAGAGGGACGCATGCCATTTACGGAGAGGAATCTCCACATGCATCCAGCACAGTAATAAACATACCAGCTTTACAACTTTCACAAAGTTGTGGAGTTGCATTTATCTCCGCAAAAGAGGCCCCGGTGTCAGCTGGCTCACAGAGACCCTCCTGCAGAGCAGGAGATGCCCACTGTGCTCAAAGTTTGCCTCTGAAGACTGAGAGATGAGCTTGTAAGAAATCCCGGAAATTCTCAGGGAAAGGGCTTTAACTCCGTTGTTGTCACTGGGGAAAAATCTCCAGTGGGAAAAGAGCCTCACCAGTACACTGGGTGTCCTGTAATGACTTAGTTCATCTAAGAGTAATGATGACCAATTATTGCAGTTTTATTTTTTATTCGGCAAGTGTAAAAGTGTTCCACATTTTTCAGAATTCTAAAACTACTTTGAAAAATCCTAAACTACAATGGGAAAAGGGAAGAAATACTTGGGGATATTTTTCTACAAAAAATGTTTCTAAATATTTCTAAAATCTTCAGCTGTGTATAATTGTAAAACAAAGACAAAATGAGGTTGCTTTGTCTCAGGAGCCCCGTGCTCAGCTGCTGCCTTCCCAGCCCTGGCTGTGCCCAGACAAGCAGCTCCCCCAGTGCTGGTGGTAGCACAGACACACCTGAGCTGAACCCCAAAGATGTTGCCAGGCACTGGCCCACTGGATGGCCCACCTACACGCAGTGTTAGCATTGTAGTAGGCCATCTGTCTTAACATCTACTCCCTCTCCCTTTCCCCCGGAACCTGCGCCTCAACGCATGAACGCCGGGTAAGGTTCCTGTGCGCCCTGCCTGATCTCATCTTCTTCCACTTGGGATGTGGTTGTAGCTAGCTTGTAAAAAGCGCGTTTCGCAGACTTCCCTGTTTCAACCAGCTGTATAGCAAACAACGCCTTAGCCTGAGCTGCCCCGCTTGCCCACTGCCAGGTGCCCACTAGATGGTCTTCCGAGATCACCAAGCCCTCGGTGTTGTGAGATGTGGAGGGATTCCCCCAAAGTATTGGGAGAACCTCCACAATCTCCCTCCTCCATTTTCCCACCCAGACCATGAATTCCATCGGGCCTAAAAGGCTGGAGAAGAGAGCCCTCAGCTCCGCGGGCACCAGATCTCCCTGTAGAAGAACCGGCCGAAGAAGCCCCCGGAAATATTCAGATTCCTGGGAGTGCTCCCTCTGGGCCTTGCACAGTTCCTTGATCCTGGCCTGGGTGATAGGCACCCATTGGGCCTGAGCACTCCCCTCCCCGCTGAGGTGGTATGTAACCAGGGCAGCTTCCAATAGAGGCACCTGCCCTGGCTTCTGGTCATCAACCCCCCCCCCCGGAATACGAAGCGTGGGAACCGGAAGGGGGAGCGTGGGAACTGGAATTGGAGGAGGTTGAGGCAGGGCTTGGTCTCTGCGCCGGGCACCAGCAGGGGCGTGGTGACTCATATTTCTCCGCCTCAAAGGTGGAGTTAGGAGGCGGAGTGGAATAAGGACGTGGGACATGGGAGGAGTCAAAGGAGGGTGGAACTGTGAGTGGGGCAAGGGGAGGAGCTGAGGGAGGAACCGAGGGTGGAGCTATGGGAAAAGAGGGAGGGTCAGGGGAAAGGAAGGGGTTGGGTTTAGGGAGAAAGGGATTCGGGGTAGAAGAAGGGGCAAAAGCGGGAAAGACCATGCGGTCTCCGCCATTTTAGGCTCCTTGGGAGCCATCTTGAGGAACTTCAGTAAAGCTTACAACTTTGGGGGTTACAACTGGGGACTTAGGGAGAGGAGGAACAGGGGGATGGGGAAGAGAGCTCCGAAGAGCTCGGCCAGGGCTCTTTGGAGAGGGAGGCCGAGCCGGTCTCGAGGGAGCAGGAGCAGGGTGGACCCCCTGCTTCTTACTGGCTTTGAGGATCCCTTGAGAGGGCTCCTGCCGCAGGGAAGAGGGAGAGGAATGGGGGGTAGGAACACATGCACCGGGAGAACTGGGGAGCAAACTAAAACGAGATGGGTTTTTCCTCAAATTCCCGGGTGGGCGCAGTGTGGTTAGCACTTTGCCCGCCCAATACGCCACAGTAGATAAATGAGTCTCCCTGGAATTGACTTCACTATCTAATTTTGCCGCAACAGCTGCCCAAAACTGTGGCTCCTTTACAAGTTCCGGGGTGACCTCAGAAAAATGAGAAAAAGTCCACTTAACCAATAACTTCAATTCTTTCTTGGGGGCAGCAAACCCTCCCCCAAGCAACAAACATTTAATAACATAAAAAACTCCTTTTTGGGTTTTGCTCAGACCTGCACCCATGATCCTACTCCTAAAGCACCCTAGACAAGGCAACTTCAGGAGGAGCAAGCACCCACAATGGAACACTCCACCTGCCCAAGAAAAATGCAAACTAAAACAATGAAGCACACGCTGTCAGCCCCTGCTCCTCCCACTGTCCTTAAGTCAGAGGGTTCACTGAGGGAAAAAAAGGAATTTAGGGGATAGGACCTGGCCCCAAGTCTGGGGAAGCAGACCCAGTGAGTAATGATCACCAATTAAATGCAGTTTTATTTGTTATTCGGCAAGTGTAAAAGTGTTCCAAATTTTTCAAAATTCTAAAACTACTTTGAAAAATCCCAAACTACAATGGGTAAAGGGAAGAAATATTTGGAGATATTTTAAACAAAAAATGTTTCTAAATATTTCTAAAATGTTCTACTGTGTATAAATGTAAAACGAAGACAAAATGAGGTTACTTTGTCTCAGGAGCCCTGTGCTAAACTGCTGCCTGCCCGGCCCTGGCTGTGCCCAGACAAGCAGCTCCGCCAAAGCTGGTGGTAGCACAGACACACCTGAGCTGAACCCCAAAGATGATGCCAGGCTCAGGCCCTTCCCTGGTAGGAGGGCTGCACCTCCTGGCCTGGCTGGACACCAGGGGCAGCACCTTTGGGGACAGAGGCTCCTGCTCTGGGTGGTGATACCAACAAGCTGTCCCTAGCAATGAGCTGGTAATGCAGCCGTGGAAGGGAAAACAAACACGGGCATGGAGATGCGAGATGACAGGACCAGTTCTCCCTGGTCCTGTCATCTCCAGTTATTTGGCCAGTCTTGTGAAGCTGCAGAGGCATCCCTGTGGAGAGAGGAGGTGGCTGAGGCCCCAGCTGCCAGTGGCACACAGGGAGCCTCCTGCACAGCAGGGCCCAGAGCTGGCAAGGCTCCCCAGCACGGCTGGAGCTGCTGGCACAGCTTGGCCCAGCTGCACAGCTGTCCCTCAAGGCCCTGGCGAGCAGGGCACGGCTCTGGGCAGGCTCCCTGGCCAGGAGCGGGCCCCAGAGCACCTCTGCCTTTCCAGGGCAATCTCGTCCCTGCTCTTTCTCCTCCCCACCGTGCTTTGCCTCTGCCTTGAGCCCCTGGGGCTGCTCTTGGCCAGGCAGCCTCAGTGGGAGCCAGCACTGGCTGCAGCCCCAGCGGGCCCCCCAGGACAAGGCCCAGCAATGAGGAGGCCAATGAAAGCTCTGGGCAGCAGCAGAACCCTCATCAGAGTTCTTTGGACAACAATGGACTGGCCACAACTCCACTGCAGCTTCTCTGGGAATGTTTCCTGTCTACATTAGACTTTCAAAAGAAGCTGTTTGCGGGAAAGATGATCAAAACACTCACCCTTTTCTCTTCCAGTAAGTCCAAAATTGGACAGAGCATAAGATGGAAACAACCTCCAAAATAGCAGGCCTGAAATAAATCCTATCCAGCATCCTGTTCCCTCACAGAAAACCTTTCCAGGGCCATTCTGGGAATCCAGAACACGTGTGGTGGGGACGGCTGCACCTGTGGGAGCAATGGGGAGTGTGAGCCCGTGCGGTGCTGCGCTGCTGAGCTGGCAGTACGGTGGATGCGGGCAGGACGTTCTCCGTTTCCCCCAGAGCTGGGGCCTGCAGGCACCTTGCCGCCCCTTGGCACAGGCTGTGCCACCCAACAAAGCCCAGCAGGCCGGGAGGAGAGCCCGGGGGCAGCACAGCTGCTTGGGCAGTGGCTGCTCGGAGGGACACGGGCCAAAGCCATCCCTGAGCAGCCACTGCCAGCCCTGGCCCTCCCTGCCCCGTGACAGCTCCCCCAGCCCCAGGGCTCAGAGTCAGGCCCTGTCAGGACCCAGTGCAGCCCCTGCCCAGTCGGGAGCCGAGGCTGGCTCTGGCCCTGGGCTCGCGGCAGGGCTCCCGCTCGGGGCTGCTCCTGTGCCTTGGGCCTCTGGGCACTCAGGGCCAGCTCCGGAGCAGCAGCAGCGGGAGGGACGTTGGTGCACGAGTCCCCTTTCCCCGGGGGTTTGAACAAGCTCCAGAGGCCTCCAAGCCTCTCGAAGCCTCCAAGCCTCCAGAGGTGCCTCCAGCATTGGCTGCTGCTGGGCCATGCAAGGGTACGCTCTGGTGGAAAGAGCTGCTGCCACACAGCCCCTCCAAGGGCTGACCGTGGCAGAGCAATTACCTCCTGTGCCTGTGCCCATGTCTGGCATCTCCTCCTTCCCCGCAGCAGAGGCTGCCAATCGGCCTCTACTTCCTTGTGGAAACACTGCCTTCTGTCCTGCCTTTTGCGCTATCACTTGAAAAAGGAAAAAGTTCAGCTGGATCAGATGAAACAATTTCTGATTTCTTTTGGTGGCATCCTCAGGACATCATGCCTATCAAAAATGGGGATAAGATTCAAAAAACATCTGGTTTTTTAGGGCTGGGCCAGGGCCCACCTTCCTCTAAATAGTTGCCAGGCCTGAGCAGAAGGTGTGAGGGGATTGCGCAGGGCGAGAGCACACACGTGCATGGCTCTGTCCTGGCACCTGCAGCGATGCCCCCCTGGCTGAGCTTTGGGCTCTGAGCTGGCAGCTCTCCCAGGGGAAAGGCCTTGACCTACCCTCACCATCTCCCAGAGGCTCAATCCTGAATGTTGGTTGGGAAGCCAGATCACCTTCACCAACAGGCTCAGCTGCAAAGAACGGCAGGACAGAACAGCTCCCGTGACACTGCAGGAGATCCTCAGCTGCAGGCAAGGCTCAGCCCCGGGGCACAGCCCTGGGCACGGCCCCTTTCCTCTCTGCTCTTCTCCGTGGCTGCACAGAGCACACAGAAGGACACACTGCCATTGCACACAGAAGAAGAATGGACAGTTAAATGCTCCTTCCTCCTACTGAGAGTGATCTTGTGGGATCCCTGAGGGCTCCAGAAGGGAGCAGGGCAAGTTTTCCAGAACTGAGCGTCTTGTCTGGGCTGTGCCTGCATTGCCAAGCAGCCGAGAGGGAAGCTCAAGCCTCAGCATTGAGGCTTGATTGCCTCCTGTGACTGTGCTAGGCATCGCTTACATTCCTGCGGCAGAGGCTGCCAATGAGCCGCTGCTTCTGCTGGGAAGTGCTTCCTTCTGCCAAGCCTCTACCTCTGCTTCTGGAGAAAAGATCAGGTATAACTGGATCAGGTTGGGCTTTTCCCCACTGTGCACATGGCATCTTCAGGAGCCAATGCTTGTCAAAGACACCGTTAAAAAGCAGGAAAGCCCTGTCAACTTTTTGGGTAGGACAGGGCCCTCTGTACTCCAAACAGTTGCCTTTTCTGATTTGCCTGGCGACAGGGAAATTGCAGGGGATCTCAGGCCCATGTTGCAGGTTGATCTCCCTGTCAGCTGATGCCCAATGCCTTCCTGCAGAGGCTGGGGAGGAGATGCAGCCAGGCCAGGCTGGCAAACAGCCCTGCAGGGCGTGGAAGCAGCAGCGGGGCAGCGAGGCTGCCATGGATCCCTTCCCGCCGGGCACGGCGTGTCCAGATGTGCAGCCAAAGCCCCCGGCTGCTGAGCCCCAGGACAATGCTGAGGGAAATGCACCCTCCACGGTGCCTCTCCAGGTCTCTCAGGATCCTGGCCCTGTGTTTGGCTGCCTCCAGAGATTTCCTGTCTTCTGTGACTTGCTTCTAGGTGTGAGAGTCTGTGTGAATTTTCCCTCATCTGCCTCATGATCGTCATTTGGGGAGCACTGAAGAGAAGACCACCCCTGTCTAGCTCTGTAGGAGAAAGTCACACACCAAAGGCCCTGAGACCTGAGAGCACAGTGCTAAGTTATTGTTTTCACAGGTGTTGTTTGCTGTATGCTGCACTGAGCCCAAAGAAGGGGGCACTGTGCCCTTTCTGCAACAATAGCCCTTGGAAGCTCTCCCACCTCTCGGCCTGGCTGGACTTCTCCTGAGTTTCGAGTGGTCTCCCACAGAAGACCCTCACCTGTTTTACAACCACCGTGACAGACAGACTGAGATGTAAGAAGCCTCTCCATCAAGGACTGAGACATGAAACCTCTATGTGAAAAGGCCCCTCTCCTCCTTCTAAGGACTGGGACTGAAACCCCCAACCCAGGGGAAGTGTGTGGGGGCGGCAAGCTGACCAAAGCGAGATGTTTGCTTGCAGGTTGTGATCACTGGACCACAAAAACATTGCCTCATCCCTTCCCTCCTCCCCTCCCTCGGGTAAAAGGGTGAGCAACGATACGGTCCAGGAGTTCCATTGGAGCAGTTGCTGGATTCAGTGGCCTTTGGGCCAGAATTAAGCTCTGGATTAAAACCCTCCGTCAGAACCGACTCCTTTCCTTCACTACCGCCTTAAAGCTTCTCTGGCAGAGGGAAGCCTGAGGAGCAGACCCTCCAGGGGAGGAAGCTCCATCCCAACGGCACCGGAGTCCCGGCATGACTGGACTTGTCCCCACGTGCCCAGCGGCAACATCCAGCTGGCCGCAAGTGTCTCTGGGGTGGAACACCACAGTTGCCGCTATTTGGTTCAGCTGCAGGGGCCAGACAAGCCAAGGCATGTGCCATCACTAGTATTGGTGTAATATATGGTATGAAAAATTCATGCTGTTAATGAATGGTATAAAATATTGTGTAATCCAAAATCATGTCTTTGACCTCCTGGCTGGGAGCAGCTCTCTATTTAGATTCAACTAGCTCCTGGACACAAGTTAAGATAACAATCAACACCTTAACGTAAGAATAGAAGCTTCCATGGCGATGATCACTGGTTTCTTGAGTCATGGGGAGCCACCTAAGAGTGATTATCACCTTGCCAGTTGCATCTATCAAGATAGTCAGCGGTGCCAAATTGGTGCAGCTGAATACACGGCATCCCTGGACCCGATTAACGCCGATGGCACACCTGGACTCGGCCTTTGTCCAGCTCTGCCCATGGAAAGAAACAGCAATGCACGTGAAGAGATACAAAGGAAATTTGGTCATCTTTGCCTCGGGCAGAATAAACTGCATAAAACCTCATTGCAAGAAGCAGCGTGCGTGAACTGGGTAGACTCTGACACTCGGGAGGTCAGATACAGGTTCACCCGGCGGCTTTCCCGGGCTCGACGCTGTCTCTTTGGCTGTGGTGGTTTCAAGGACCAAAATTCGGTGTCACAGACAAATTAATAAACCTTTGCTAAATTTTTGAGAATTTTGGCTCATGATTTGATCATTTATAACATTGGTAATTCCAATAAAGGAGAAACAGGAGAGGAACACGGCTTCCACTTCAGATAAGTGCCACCATTTTGCTGCCCATTCCTGGTTAAGAAATAAAGCAATGTCCTGAAGATCCCTTCATGTGGGTGCATTATTGGCTGTATCAGTACTTGTGTTCTGTGAAACAGGGAAGTTGTACAGCTTCTTGCCCCATTTATCACTGGATGAAACCCAAATACTGCATTGCTCCTTGTCTACTTGTTTCCAAGTCAAGGCAAATTTTGGTCATGATTGAGTGGGACTTATTCACCTGTTCACAAGCAAATTCTTCTTGCCATTCACACAGTGGCAAGATTGCTTTGTGCATTTGCTCTAATTGCACTGTAAATAAGGCCTACCGCTCACTAGAATTAAAGTTGATGCATTAGGATGCAAAGTTTTGCGTAATTTGTCCTGGTGTCTGGCACTGTAGAGAGTTGTTCTGGAATTAAATGGCACTTGAAGACACGTGTAATCTACCATACTTCTCGCATACTAGAAGTGAAAAACCAGCCTTTGAAACACAATTTTATCCTTTCTTCCTCCTCCTCCTCCTCCCAGGAATTTCAATGTCTGAGGTCTAAGCTCTTCATCTGCCTCACAAACATTGTTTTAATTCAGACAGGCATCCATGCCTTTAGCCACAATTCAGGACTGTGGCTGTGAAGCTTGAAGCAATGTAGGTTTATAGCATTAAAAATGATAATCCATTCCCAGGTTAAGCCAAGCATTTTCCAAATAACTCTACCTATTCTCAAGGATGTTTCAAAAAGGATGATTATAAAAGCTGGGAATGGGGAGAAGGAGTGTCTTCAAAATTAAAAATACAGCTTTCTGAAATCTATATATTCCTTAAGAGCATTACTATATACAGGAAATTCCAGGTATTGGGAAAAATGAAGAAAATTTTAGTATGCAATTCACAGAGGTACCCTGTAATTTATTGGTGGGTTTGTTGCAAAATTTCAGAGAGCAGACTGGAAAAGCATAGGGGCTGGTCAGCCCATGTGTGGGCATTTAGAGCAGTGTGAGGGATGTTTCCGGGACCGACCGCAGGGAAGAAGAGCAGCAGACAATTACTGGGACAATCTCTTTGCTGGCCGTGGAGTTTGTGTCAGTCAGTTCCCTGGGGCTGGGGGAGCTGTCACGGGGCAGGGAGGGCCAGGGCTGGCAGTGGCTGCTCAGGGATGGCTTTGGCCCGTGTCCCTACAAGCAGCCACTGCCCAAGCAGCTGCGCTGCCCCCGGGCTCTCCTCCCGGCTTGCTGGGCTTTGTTGGGTGGCACAGCCTGTGCCAAGGGGCGGCAAGGTGCCTGCAGGCCCCAGCTCTGGGGGAAACAGAGAACGTCCTGCCCGCATCCACTGTGCTGCCAGCTCAGCAGTGCAGCACAGCACAGGCTGACGCTCCCATTGCTCCCACAGGTGCAGTGGGCCCCACCACACGTGTTCCTGATTCCCAGAAGAGGTGTGAAAAATGTCAATCCCTTGTTTGTAAAATTTTAAAATTTTATTAATAATAAAATGTTTATAAAAATAGCAATATCATTAGCGTGAAAAAAATTTTGGACAATTTGGATTAGGACAATAGGAGACAATAGAAACAAAGAGTTACGGACATCTGGGTACCTATTTTCTGGGCAACAGAAGTCCAAAAAGGAACACATGTTAACGGAGAATTAACCCTTAAAAAGAATAAGCTGTTGCATGTTCATACATCTCATACATGATGCATAAATTCCATTCAAACACAGGATTTTGTCTGGTCCTCGTCAACTTCTCTCTCTTAATCCTAACCGGCTTCCTGGGGGCTTAACGACGCAGGAGGAAGTTAGTTTCTTCTGATAGGAGAGCAATAAATTCTTTTTCTCTTAAAAATTTCAGTGTTCTATGGCTGCTACCTCGCTATGAGCTCTTGCTTTCAAACGAGTATCTTACATAGTGTAGTTTATATTTTAACATTCTGTTATAACTTAAATTATATTTATAAGACTGCTTGAGAAAATTAATACAACATTAGTTCTAAGATTACACATATAATATTCATTTTATTATTTGCAAAAAGCCAATCATAAAACAACCATGTTTCACAGGGGTTTGGAGGTGGTTGCTGTTGGGGAACACTCTTGTTTACCTGTGATAAGGGCAAGTTTGACCTTCTGTTGATGCCAGGAAAAGATTTGGAAGTGCTCAACAGAGCCCTGACTGAGAGCTTCCCTGTTGCAGTGCATGTTTTTGATTGTAATTCGGTCCTAGTAGTCAGTTTTATAACACCCCCTTATTTGGTATTGTTATACCATATTTTATTGCCAATGGGTTGCTCCTTTCCCCTCTGTGTTGTTGGCTTTGCCCTAGTTGTCCATCTCCCCAAAGACCTGCCTTTTTTTCCCTGTTCCTTCTCCCATTCAATGTCAATCCCTCCCCAAGCCTACCCCTTTCCCTAGAAACTTCCCTATCTATTTGGTATCCTTTGAAACCCTATTGGTTTTTTTAAGTTGTCCTCCTCCCCTGTAATCCCTTATTGGTTTAAACAATGTATTCCCTGCCTTGTGTTCCACCCTCAGTTTCTCCCAATTGGCTAAAGACTGTATCCTCCCCAGGGACCTCCCCAGTTTGGAAATCGGTGTATGGCTTTAATTCAGTGTCTTTCTATCGCCGAGTCGGCAGGCAACAAACATACAGAAGAGCTCTCCCTGTTCCTTGTCTCTACCACAGCGCAGTCCACGTGTGCTGTAAAGCAGCTGTGCCCTACAGCCAAACCCCAGAGCTGACAGTTTTCTGGGGGCGGCCCACTCTGGGTGTTGGTGTTGGCAGCTAGTCAGGCTGAAGAAATCGGGCACTGCAGCACTTCCCAAATGAGCTCTTCTCTTGCAATAAAGAGATGGAGCTGTCAGCCCAGTGTCCGGGTGGCAGCAGCAGCAAAGCCCACCCGGCAGCAGCACAGGCTGAGCTCGGTGTCCAGGAGCAGCCGTGGATTGGCCTTGTCCATTGACATCTGGCCCCCGTGGACTTTCCCGACCCCCTTGCAGTGCCCAGTTCCCGGAGGCAGAAGGGGATGCCAGCGCATCATGGAAATGGGTCTGGTCTTTGCTCCCTTCTAGATTTGGATCGCAACTTTGATGATTTGGAATTGTTGTTGAATGATATTTCGAATGTCTTGAAGAATGCTGGAGGTAAGTTCTGAATTTCCCTTTCTAGTGACATATTAATCAGTATCCAAGTGGCAAGAGCTCGTTCCTCTGCCATTTCCATTAGCGGTTAAGTCAGGGCAGAAGGGTTCTGAAAACCTTGCCCTGCTCCTTTCTGGAGCCCTGAGTGATCCCACAGGATGACTGTCAGTGGGAGGAAGGAGCATTTAGCCGTCCATCTTCCTCCCATGTGCAATGCCACTGTGTCCTTCCGTGCGGTCTGTGCAGTCACAGAGAAAAGCAGAGAGGGAAGGTGCTGGGCCCAGGGCTGTGCCCCGGGGCTGAGCCTTTCCTGCAGCCTGAGGATCTCCTACAGTGCCACGGGTGCTGTTCTGTCCTGCCTTTCTTTGCAGCTGAACCTGTTGGTGAAGGAGAAATGGCTTCCCAAGCCACGACCACGACTGAGCCTCTGGGAGATGGTGAGGGTAGGTCAAGGCCTTTCCCCTGGGAGAGCTGCCAGCTCAGAGCCCAAAGCTCGGCCAGGGGGGCATCGCTGCAGGTGCCAGGACAGAGCCATGCGCGTGTGTGCCCTCGCCCTGCGCAATCCACTCACAACTTCTGCTCAGGCCTGGCAGCTGTTTGGAGGAGGGTGGGCCCTGGCCCAGCTGAAAAAGCCCAGAGGTTTTATGGATCATTTCCCCATTTTTAATAAGCATGACGCCCTGAAGATGCCACCAAAGAAATGGGGAGTTGTTCCACCTGATCTAGCTGCTCTTTTTTCTTTCTCAAGTGATGGACCAAATGGCAGCACAGAAGGAGGTGTTTCCCCAAGGAAGCAGAGGCCAATTGGCAGCCCCTGGTGCAAGAAGGAAGGGCAAGCCAGACACAGGCACAGGCAAAGGCACAGGAGGGAATTGCTGTGTCAGGCTCAGCAGGGCTCCGCCCTTGGCGGGGCTGTGTGGCAGCAGCTCTTCCCCCAGGGTCTGCCCTTGCACGGCCCGGCAGCAGCCAAAGTTGGAGGTGCCTCTGGAGCTCGTTCACAGCCCCGGGGAAAGGGGACTCGTGCACCAACGTCCCTCCCACTGCAGCTGCTCCAGAGCCGGCCCTGAGTGCCCCGAGGCCCAAGGCACAGGAGCAGCCCCGAGCGGGAGCCCTGCCGCGAGCCCAGGGCCAGAGCCAGCCTTGGCTCCCGACTGGGCAGGGGCTGCACTGGGTCCTGACAGGGCCTGACTCTGTGCCCTGGGGCTGGGGGAGCTGTCACGGGGCAGGGAGGGCCAGGGCTGGCAGTGGCTGCTCAGGGATGAGTTTGGCCCGTGTCCCTCCGAGCAGCCACTGCCCAAGCAGCTGTGCTGCCCCCGGGCTCTCCTCCTGGCCTGCTGGGCTTTGTTGGGTGGCACAGCCTGTGCCAAGGGGCGGCAAGGTGCCTGCAGGCCCCAGCTCTGGGGGAAACGGAGAACGTCCTGCCCGCATTCACCGTGCTGCCAGCTCAGCAGCGCAGCACAGCACGGGCTGACGCTCCCCATTGCTCCCACAGGTGCAGCTGGAACCACAGCACATGTTCCTGATTCCCAGGAGGGCCATGGAAACTGTTTCTGTATGGGAACTCGCTGTTTGCTAGAGTTAATGGCCATCCTGGCTGGTGAGGAGCTTGTCTTCATGTTGTGCTGCTTTGGAATCTGGTATTCCTGGAAGAGAAAACAGTGAGTGTTTTGTTGCTCTCCCCCTCAAACAGCTTCATTTGAAAGTCTACCACAGACAGGAAACATTTCCAGTGAGGCTGCAGTGTCGGTGTGGCCAGTCCATGATTGTCCAAAGAACTCTGCTGAGGGTTCTGCTGCTGCCCAGAGCTTTCATTGGCCTCCTCATTGCTGGGCCTTGTCCTGGGGGGCCCGCTGGGGCCGCAGGCAGTGCTGGCTCCCACTGAGGCTGCCTGGCCAAGGCAAACCCCAGGGGCACAGGGCAGAGGCAAAGCACGGTGGGGAGGAGAAAGAGCAGGGACGAGATTGCCCTTGAAAGGCAGAGGCGCTCTGGGGCCCGCTCCTGGCCAGGGAGCCTGCCCAGAGCCGTGCCCTGCTCGCCGGGGCCTTGAGGGACAGCTGTGCAGCTGGGCCAAGCTGTGCCAGCAGCTCCAGCCGTGCTGGGGAGCCTTGCCAGCTCTGGGCCCTGCTGTGCAGGAGGGTTCCTGTGTGCCACTGGCAGCTGGGACCTCAGCCACCTCCTCTCTTCACAGGCACCACCTCAAAGAAAAGTTCAAAGCTGGTGGCTGGTCACAAGACCTCTACAGCCGGAAGAGCAGCAGCAGCAGCTCTGAATCTGACCAGTTTACAATTGTACCTGAAAGCTCTGTGGTGCTTTGAGACCACAGGCCCAGCCCTCCATCCGGGGCCAAAGGTGAAAGCCCCAGGAAAGTATTTGGAAGTGCTCAACTGACCACGGGCTGAGAGCATCCCGAATCAGTTCTTCTACTGCAATAAAGAGATGGAGCTGTCACCCCAGTGTCCGGGTGGCAGCAGCAGTAAAGCCCAGCCGGCAGCAGCACTGGCTCAGCTCCGTGCCCAGGAGCAGCCGTGGATGCCCACGGTGTGGGCAGGCAGGAGCCAGGCAGGGGCTGCTGTCACCAGCGGCGGGGTCCCCAGGGCTGGGGGAGCCCATGCTGAGCGTCCCTGGGCTGAGGGCACATTTCCTTCCCTGGCATCATCTGGGCCTGCACCTCCTCCAGTGGCAAGCCCAGGAAAAGAGGGAAGCCATCAAGAGCATCTCCACAGCCACAGCCTGACCAGCAATTCCACCAGGCAAAACAAAGCCCCACCCTAATTAACACACACTTGATAGAACCTAATTGATGGCCCATCACCAATGCAGGGTGCTGCACAGGGTCTGCTCCTCTGGACGAGGGCCAGAAGGGGAGGGAAGGGAAGGGCTGTGTGGCCTTGGGGCCCGATGGGGCTGATGAACAGCCCCAGAGGCACAACAGCCCAGCTGCAGCCACACTCCGTTTCCTGGTCAGAACCCTAGCCCTAGCTGCCCTGGCCTTCACGTAAGGCACCTGGGGGCTTTGGGGGCCCCCATAAGGCGCACGAGGGGCTGGGGTCCCTTGTGGGACACACAGGGATATTTCAGGCTCCCTCTGAGGTCACGGAGGGTGCTGGAGTCCACTTCAAGTCATGCAAAGGATTTGGAATTTTGTGTGAGGGATGCACGGAGTTAGGGATCTCTCCCAAGGTGTGCAGGGCACTGGGGTCTCTGCTGAGGCACATGACGGGGTTTTGGGGTCTCACTTCACATGCGGAAAGGGCTGTGGGCTCTCATAAGCGTCCCGGGGCTTTGCGCCCCTCCTGCTGCCCGCAGTGGGGCGGGAGTATCTGCTGAGGCCCGCAGGGCTCGGGGCCCTCCCGCGCTCCCTCCCGAGGCCCTTCGGGCCCGTCCGGCTCGGGGCTGCCGCGGCCCTGGGGCAGCCGCCGTGCGGGGACAGCGCTGGCGACGAGCCCAGCCGGAGCTGCCCCGCCGGGTCGCGCTGCACGGCCACGGCACGGGCGGCGCTCAGCGCCGGGCAGGCGGCGCCACAGCCCCGGCCCTGCCTCCTTCGGGGCCGGGCACACACAGCCCCGCAGGCAGAGCGGCGGCTCCGGGCTCCGCTCGGCGCCCCAGGGGACGGAACCGATGCCACAGGAGCCGGGGGAGCCCCGCGCAGGGCCCTGGCGCCGCCCGCCCGCCTCTCCTGTGGGCATCCCGGGCGGCAGGGACTCGCTCTGGGCGAGCTGCCGGCTCCTGCCACTGCCCTGACAATGCTGAGGGGCCTTCGGGGCCGGCACTGGGCTTGCCAGGGAGACAATTCATAGGAGACTTGCTCAGGCCTTTTACAAGATTTACTGCGAAACAACTTTAAATCCCAGGCTAAATCGTACGGTTTAACGCCTGGGGATTTGCAGTCTCGTCCCGTGGCCACAGCAGCTGACGGGTGGAGACCACCAATCCCGGCACTCCCAGGTTCGCTGCCAGGACCCCGAGTTCTGGCTCCGTCTGCGGCGCAGCGACGCAGGCGAGAGCAGCACTGCGAAGCACTGAGGCGAAGGAAGGAAGGACTGGACACACGTAGGGATGCCCAGACGCTTTACAGACCCAGCCGGGGCCAGCACCGCTTTCAGAGAAAAACTGTTGGGGGGCCACTTATAAAGGCGAAGGGCGTGACACGAGGGGACACAAGGGACCAATGAACGAAGCCCAGGGGAGGAGCGAGGGACACAACCGAACCAATAGCAATGGCACTGGGGAGGGAGAAGGGTCGGGCGACAAATCATGTGTTAAGTAAGGCAAGATTGACACAGAAATTTCTCGAAATGAAAGGGGGCTGCTTACAATGATGGACAGGTAACTGGCAGGAGGAACAAACCTTTATGAGGGAGAACATGGGGGGAACCGAGGGTCAAACCAAAATCCTAATTTCCAAAATAACCAACTTTACAATAAAACCCGTATAAAACACACAATGCCACAGGGATTCCTTGAAGACGCTTTGTAACTCCCCGTGGTGCCGGGCCAGGCCGGGTCCCAGTGTGAGGAATGAAATCCTGGAGATGAGAGCTCTTTTTCAGAGTTGTCATTGGTAGTTGACGTTAATGAAATTGATAAGGTCTTAATTTGAAGTATTGGTCTGTTGTTAAACATTGACTGTTAGAGTTCTAGGACTTGCCTTCAGTTGCTGTTGCTGACTGTTACTATTTTACCTATATTTGTATCTCTTCTTGTTATACTCTGTATTTGTACCCCGTGTTAGTTAATCATTTGTAAAACTTTGAATGTTAGTATTCTAAGACTTGCTTTTAGCTGCCGCTGTTAGATGTTGCTATTTCACCCTGTATTTTTATCTTTCCCCGTCATTCTCTGTATTTGTTCCCCTTTCCGTCTCACCCGGGATGTGTATCCATTCCCTTCGGGAACCACTTTTCCTACTCCCCTCCTCGCAGGAGGACTTGCACCCGGACTGAATTTAAATGAGAGGCTGTGGGAACTATATGAACCCTCTCAAAACAACAAACCAGCACATAAACTTTGACTTTAGCCCATCAGAACCACACTAAGCCACCCACTCTTGGCCAGAGCCGGATTCCGTCCTGTCCCCATAATTTTGATAGTATCCAGCTTGGAAGATACCCCTCGGCTGTGAGCCAATATTTGCCTTCCTAAGGACTCTGGTGAGGATGGAAGGCCCAGCTGTGCCGAGAGACAAAGCTGTACTCTTCCTCCTCAGCGTCATCCAGTGGGAGCAGTGGCGGTGTGCGTGACACCTCGGGTTCCCCACCCAGAGCTGTCTTTAATAAAGGCATTTTAAATTAGCTCCTCTCCTGGCCCTATTTCTAACACCAGCGAGCACCAACACCCAGCAGCTCTCATGTATGCAGCACGGCTGGCACCGGGGACACGAGTCAACATCCCTCCAGCTGCCCGCTCTGCCTGCAGGCTGTCACACAACAGCAAGGTTCCAGCCAGAACAGGCATTTTTACATCCTCAGCACCACGTGCTCTTGTGGTCCTGCTAGTGCATCAGAGAGAAAAGCCAAATGTGACAGACCAAACTTGACTGTAGGAGAGGGATGGCTCAGCAGAGGCTCTGGGGACCTGTGGTGCCAGCCAGTGCCCGGGCACTCGGACACAGCAGCAATACCCCAGACTGTCACACTTCACCTGGGAGGGTATCAAAGCCCAGGGGTTCTTTGTTCAGGGTCCGCCAGAGGCACCAGCTCAAGCTGCCACTGTTCCACCACCATAAAATTGTTTTAAGGATCTAGAGGTCCAACACTCTGCTATGGAGGACATTCCACATTTCCAGTCTTTGGGGCATCTAGGACCTTTTGATTTTGCTTTGCACCCAAGAAAAATAAATCTCCAAATGTGCACAAATAACTCCTTTAGCAATTCCTCCTTTTATTTTCAGCAGAATTTTACATTGTTCTCTGCTATCTTGTCCTTGTTATGAATAAGAAGCTTGACTAGGCCAATATTCAAGCAGCAATCAATTTATTATTTAATATCGTAAGGCATGAGCAATACAGCGCTGGGTACAGTGGGAGAAGTTTTCCCTCCAACTGCACACCGATAATTGAGGGTTACAGGTATTTATAGGGGTACTCATCACCTTTTTTCCGCAGTTTCTATTTCCAGTCTTTTACTCATCAGCAATTTTTATTCCAAATTATTACATCACAATTCCATACACTGTTGTGATTTTAATTTCTCAGGATGTATCTGAAAGGAATATCCCCAGATGGTGGTGGTCCAGTTTCCGAAAGAAGAAAGACGACTCCCATCTGGTGGGATCCAGCTCCCCAGATGTGTGTCCACCTTTTAATTGAAGAGACTCTAAATCTCATAACAGTGATGTCCAGCTTCCCTTTGGTCAAAACTATAGACCTTTGAGGTGATGTTCATCTTCTTCTCTCAAGCTGTTTTTCTCTGCTTCAATAAGGCGTGAGATAAGCATATTTCCTTTATATATATTCCAAAGCTATAGTTTCAACGATACAAGTTATATTCTAAAATTATACTTCAAAAGGTTATTACTGCAGAGCTTTTTATGCATTAAATGCAAGCAAAAAGCAACATCTTTAACACATTAATTCCAACGCTCTTAAATCAACCAGGGTTAATTGCAAACAAAAGATAGGTTCAAAGGCCTTTTTCCATGCTTTATTCTCCTCAGTTATTATTAGAATTCACAGCTCTCCCATTGTCGGTGTCCACGCATTTCGCATTCACAGCTACACACATCGCCTGTTTGTACCTGACACGAAACACAACTTTGAATTTCACAATCCCCCCTCTGCTTGTATAAATTTTCATTTCTCTTACTCATTCGTGTCTGGGCTTCAACTCTGGCTAAAACTTTGGAAACTTTCTCTTTTTGGTCTCTTATCTTTAATTTCATTATTTTGCGTATCTTAGCTCTTTTCTCAAATCTACCAGCTTCTCTGGTAGCCAGTTCTGAGTCGGTTACTGCAATCTGCATGCTTTGAATAACCAAGTGGATTGGTTGGATAAAACAGGGAATAAGGCAAGGTAGAAACAATAACCTAGCTAATGAGGACAATATCAGGAACCCTTTTTTCTTCTACTAAGTTCCTCCTCTAAGCATCTGGTCTCACCATGAGGCTTGAAGAATGGAATTCCGTTTTTGGACAGGAACATGAGCCACCCTTTTGATCTCTGCTGCTAAACCCCGGATGGTTTCTCCGTAGTCATCAATCTCAACTTTTCTACCTATGGGGCAGGCAGTTCTCTGTAAGCTTTTTGTCCACAAATCTAATATATCCCATTTCAATGGGTCATTTACACCTTCAGGTTTTAAATTTTTTCCAACCCAGTATAATTTGCCACCTATAGTGCACATCTTTAATTGGTTATGGTCATAGCACACTTCACTAACATGGGAATGTGCCATGAACATTGATTCTATTTTTCCCCCAATCCAGACAGTATGATTGCATTTGTCACAGACAGCTGGAGCAATAGGCTCTGATCCTGCAGCTCGCTCGTGGATTACGTGGAGTTCAGGAGTGAGGCTATTAAGGCCCATTGCCTGGGATGCAATGATCAATACAGTGAAAATAATCCTCAAGGGGTCTAACTCTCTACCTCTCTCAAGGCCCCTTGGGTTGCATCCAAGGGCCGAGATGTAGATCTTCTCGGTAGCAGAGTTTATGCCTTGGGATTTAGTCACTGATATTTTCCATTTCATTTTTGCCTTTTGACTCATGAGCCTTCAGATCTCTATTTATCATGGTTGTGGTCTGAATCTTTTTAATTAAGGCTAATTGGCCCCTGAGTTCGGGGGATGTGCGACTACAATGGGGTTGGTGTATGTGCCTCCCCCTCTTCCAGCGGTACTTGGCTTCCTGCCACTCTTTTGCTTTAATTTGATATTCGTCCGGTATCCAATTGCTCTTGTCACACTCTACTTTTTCTAATTTGGCTTTTGGTACTTCCTGCAAATCAATTCCTGCTCTTGTTCCGTGTACCCAGGTTCTCCACCAGTCTTTATCTCCTGTTTTAATATATCCTTTCCTTACTGGACCCCACAAAGTTTTATCAGTTTCTTTCTCTATTTCTTTCATACAATTACAGCAGAGAGCATTAGGGATCTGTCCCCTTGATAGGTTTGTATACCAAAATTCTACACACCCTATATACTTAAAACAACCCCATGTACAACACTTACAGTTTAGAGTAGTACATTCTACCTCTCGTGAGTACAATTGGTTTACTTAACCAATTGTTGCAGCTTGGCAGCTTAAGGTAGGAGCGTTTTCGTGACATACATCAGTCTCTTTTTAACTTGATATTCAGTTCTCCGGGGGTAGATGCAATTCTCCACTGGGATTCAGCAGGCGTCTCTGTCGGCGGTTCCATCTCTGTCGGTGGTTCCACTGGTCCTTTGACCCGCGACGCCTGGGTCCAGCCTTTTTCCGCAGTTCAGATAGCTGTATCAGTGGTCAGCAGAGTTAAATATGGACCTTCCCATCTAGGAGACAAACTCTCTTCCTTCTAGCTTTTAATCAGCACCCAGTCACCTGGTTTTATTTGATGTCTGCTAAATCTGAGAGGGGCTGATTGAGCAATTATGCCTTTCTCCCTTAGTTCTAGGACATGTTGTCCCATCTTCTGGATGTACTTTTGAATAGTCATATCGGCTATGACTGCTGATGTTTGGGGTACTTCCTGGGAATAAGGCAGCCCATAAAGCATCTCACATGCAGAAAGTCCCGTATCTGCATTTGGAAGTGTCCTTATATTAAGCAATGCTAAAGGTAAACATTTGACCCATGACATTTGGGCCTCAATCATTAATTTTGTTAACTGCTCTTTTATTGTTTGGTTCATTCTTTCTACCCTCCCAGAGCTCTGGGGGTGCCAAGGGGTGTGATATTCCCAGGAAATCCCCATGGCTTTTGTTACTCCTTTTATGATGCTGGAAGTAAAGTGGGAGCCTTGATCAGAATCAATGGCCCTGATAACCCCAAATCGAGGAATGATTTGTTCCAACAATATTTTAACTACAAACTTCGCCGTGGCTCGGGCAGCCGGGTAGGCCTCCACGCAATGAGTCAGTTGATTTACTAATATTAACAAGTATTTCCATCTGCCCACCCTTGGTAATTCAGTATAATCCACCTGAACCCTTTCAAATTGTCGGTAGGCTATTTTTCTACCACCAGTTGAAGCTTGTCTCATTACCTTTTTGTTAACTTTTTGACATGTCAAACACTCCTGTGTTATTCGTTTTGCTATCTCAAAAATTCCAATACATCTATAATATTTTAAAAAATGATCACATAAGGCTCTTTTTCCCCGATGAGTATGTTGGTGCAACTGGCTTAAAATCCTTCTAGCATAAGCATTAGGTAAAATCTCTCTCTTATCTGATAGTATCTATTTTCCCAGCTCTTTCTTAGCTTCTAATTTTTTTATAGCTTCCTCCTCTTGAGTACTATAGCGTTTTGGCAGCTTCTCTTGAATTTCCGCTATAGTGTTCAGCTGGATAGTCTCTTTTAGTTTACAAGCTGCCTCTTTTTCTTCTTACTAAGTAGCTTGACCCTTGTTGATGACCTCTTACATGTACTACCGCTATTCTCTTAGGTCTTTTCAAGGCTTCAAGCACTCTGATTTTTAACTCCTGATGGATCAGTTTCTTCCCTTGAGTGTTTATCAAACTTCTTTCTATCTAGATGTGTGCACAATTCCAAAAGCATATTTTGAGTCTGTGTAAATTGTCCTCACCTTATCTTTTCTTAAGGAAATAATCAGGTCCCTTCCCAAAAGATTGCATTCTGCTTCTGAAACTAGTAATAGATCCCTAATATCCACTTGTCCTTTTGCTTCAATTAGTACTTGTTCAATAATGGGAACCTTAAAGGCCTCCCCTTTTGCTCTAATTACTTGAGCTGTTTTCCGGCTGATTTTGCAGCTTTTTGGTAATCTTTGCACTGTTGATCTTTCAGCAGCCATATCTACTGAAAGGCTGACTTCTTCACCTTGGGGAACTACTCTTAATTTTCCTCTACAAACAGTTTTTGATCTGCCTCTCACTTCCTGCAAACCCTTTTAACATGTCCTTCCATACCACAGTAAAAGCAGGTAGGTCTTTCAGAACCCTCACCTGTTCTTTTTCTCATGCTTTTAGCATTACTTGAAGATGCACTACCGTTCTGAACCTCTTTTACTGCAGCCATGAAAACCTTAGCTTTAGCTTTCACCTTCTCTTCATCTCTCTCTCTGTGCTTCCCTTAACAATTCTTGCAAACCTCTCTCCTGCCAGCCGTCTAACTTTCCAAGTTTCCTTCTAATTTCCTCCCATGATTTCGCCACAAACGGAGTTTTGATTAACGCTTCCCCACAGCTGCATCAGGATCTAATCCCAAATACATTTGTATACTCTACTTTATTCTTTCTAACTGATCTATGGTTGACTCATCTTTCCCCTGATGTTCATTCAGGGCCTTGCTAATATTTTGCCCTCCAGGGACTGCTTCTTGAATTCCCTGAATAATTATATTCCTGAGATCCACCATATTCTGCCTATTTTGGTCACTGTTATGATCCCAGTTAGGGACTGCCAGGGGCCATTTAATTTCTCCTAAAGGTCCCTGCTGGTGGTCCCTATCCCAAATTCTCATGCCAGTCTGTCATATCAGCTGCCTCTCTTCTGCTGTAAATAAAAGACTTAAAATTGACTGAATCTCCGTCTGGGTCTTAGAAACTGATCTAGCCTTTGAGACACCCCCAGAGGATCTTCAAGTAACCTTCCCATTTCTTTCTTTAAAAGTCCTTACATCCCCGGTGTTCAGGGCTGCTGGCACATACCCAAGGACTGGTGTCCCTTGATTTCCTACTAATGGTACTTTCCTTAATGGGTACAGCTGCCCCCCCTTCCCTTCTTTATTGCTATCCCCACTGCTTTCTGCTCGTGCCCTTTCCTGCCTTCTCGTTCTGTGTGCTGGTGGTGAATCAAGTATGGGGAGCGGAGCCACCGGGGCTTGTGGCAGCGAGAGCAGAGCCACCGGGGCTTGTGGCAGTGGGACTGGAACCACCGGGGCTTGTGGCAGCAGCAGTGGAACCTCTGGGGTTTGCAGTGCAGCGGGTGCTGGAATGGGTGCAAAGGGTGCCGGGTTAGGTGCTGGATGAGGCACCTCTGCCAGTGCAGCTGGCTGTGGTAGATAAGGGGGGGAAGGTTATCTAAAGGGTCCCACTGATCCCTTTTCTTTTTGGTTTTTAATGCATACAGGGGAGTAGGCCAGGACCCATGCCATAAAGCAGCATAATCATAATCGCTTTCTTCTTGGTTAATAGGGTCCTTTTCATTTACATAGGCATTCAAGGCTTTACAGATCCACCCTTCAGATGACCCATACATTGGCCAGTATAAATTATCCGGTCGTATCATTTCCTTAGTCCATTCTACCATACAATATTGTATCATTTTCTCTTTATTTTTTTTCCTCTGCTGGATTCACATTTATCTTACAATTGTAACATTACCCCAAGGGGGCTGTCCTGGGGTATATCTGGCAAAATGCTCCCTCTTTTTCCAGTACTTTCAGTACCTTTATTTTCCTGCTGATTTATACCAGCTCCTGGGTTTTTGCTCTGGCATTGACCCATTTTTCCACCAAACAGGTGTTCCCTCACTGGCTTTGACTTCACTTGTTCACACCTTAGTCCTTTCTTGTCAGGAATTTCCTTAATAAAAAGTCCCTTCTAAATCCTCCCGCCTCTGATTCTCTACCGGGAAAAGAAAACAAATTCCTCTCCGTAACCATTATCTTATCTCACCACCCCCGACCTTTTACATACAGAGAATCCTTTTCCACACGCTTTGTTCCTTCACCTGCCGTCCCCCTCGCGGGGCAGCGAAACCGAGGTTAGAAGAGCTCCTCACTCGTGTCGTGACTAGGTCACGTCTCATACACACACCATTCACACTCTTACACACCTACACCCACCCGTTCTTATCCCACCAAACCAAGCGATACGTACAGCCTCCTTTTCTCGCCTGGGTGACAGTTTAATAAACTCGTGCACGAGTTTATTACAGGTGAATTTTACTGCAGTCTACTCCAGGAGCTCCAAATTCTTTGCTCATAATTTACCTTATGGATTTCCTCTTCCCTGAGACATTCCCCCGTCACTCAGAGCCATTGGAGGCAGAAGCCTCCAAGGTGGGGCGTCTCCCCGAGATCAGGAGTCTCCCTCAATGGATTTGGAAATTCCCGGCCAATGCACCAAATCTGTTATGAATAAGAAGCTTGACTAGGCAAATAATCAAGCAGCAATCAATTTATTATTTAATATGGTAAAGTATGAGCAATACAGCGCTGGGTACAGTGGGGGAAGTTTTCCCTCCAACTGCACACCGATAATTGAGGGTTACAGGTATTTATAGGGGTACTCATCACCTTTTTTCAGCAGTTTCTATTTCCAATCTTTTACTCATCAGCAATTTTTATTCCAAATTATTACATCACAATTCCATACACTGTTGTGATTTTAATTTCTCAGGATGTATCTCAAAGAAGTATCTCCAGATGGTGACGGTCTAGTTTCAGAAAGAAGAAAGACGACTCCATTTGGTGGGATCCAGCTCCCCAGATGTGTGTCCACCTTTTAATTGAAGAGACTCTAAATCTCATAACAGTGATGTCCAGCTTCCCTTTGGTCGAAACCATAAACCCTTGAGATGATGTTCATCTTCCTTTCTCAAGCTGTTTTTCTCTGCTTCAATAAGGTGTGAGATAAGCATATTTCCTTTATATATATTCCAAAGCTATAGTTTCAATGATACAAGTTATATTCTAAAATTATACTTGAGAAGATTATTATTGCAGAACTCTTTATGAATTAAACGCAGGCAAAAAGCAACATCTTTAACACCTTAATTCCAATGCTCTTAAATCAACCAGGGTTAATTGCAAACAAAAGATAGGTTCAAAGGCCTTTTTCCATGCTTTATTCTCCTCAGTTCTTATTAGAATTCACAGCTCTCCCATTGTCGGTGTCCACACATTTCGCATTCACAGCAACACACATCGCCTGTTTGTACCTGACACGAAACACAACTTTGAATTTCACATGGGGACCTGTGGTGCCAGCCAGTGCCCGGGCACTCGGACACAGCAGCAATACCCCAGACTGTCACACTTCACCTGGGAGGGTATCAAAGCCCGGGGGTTCTTTGTTCAGAGCCCCCAGAGGCACCAGCTCAAGCTGCCACTGTTCCACCACCATAAAATTGTTTTAAGGATCCAGAGGTCCAACACTCTGCTATGGAGGACGTTCCACATTTCCAATCTTTTGGGCATTTAGGACCTTTTGATTTTGCTTTGCACCCAAGAAAAATAAAACTTCAAATGTGCACAAATAACTCCTTCAGCATTTCCTCCTTTTATTTTCAGCTGATTTTTACATTGTTCTCTGCTGCCGTGCCCTTGTCTTTCCAAAATTCATGTGCCTATTGAAGCCCTGGCTTGGCGCACACATTTTCTTTATATCTGTAGGGATGTAACTCCAGCAACGCTGCTGAGCACACCCATTTCACTGTTGCACAAGCCTAACTCTGTGCTGCAGTATGTGAATCCCACTGTGGTGTGGGAGATGACAGGGCACCAGAGCAGGCCCTGAAGCACGGACATTCGGGGGTGGAATGTCCTGGGGTGACGTTATGATGCTTGTATCCCCATTCATCTGTTCTGTGCCTTTGAGACTGGCTTTGAAGAGTGGAAGTTTTGTTTGGGTTTCTCTTATCACGGACACAGAGAGGGGCAGTACTTATGGCTGTTTTCACTTCTTGCTTTCAGCTTGCTGCTTTGCTTGCTCTCTTTTCTGCTCTCGCTTCTGCTCTGCTTTGGCCTCTGCTTATTAGCTAGCTCTAGCTAAACAGTCCAAATGCCTTCCTGGACTGTTTCTCCTCTCCTTTTCTTCGACCATCTCAAACCTGCTCCGGACTGGGACCTGGGAACTCCGAGGATTTGCACCGTTTTGGCCTGCAGCAGCTGCCCCAGTGCCAGAGGGACTGAGAACAGAGCAACCACCCCCGAAAGAGACTTTCTGATTTTGTCATCTTTCCCAGAGCGGTGTCATCGGGTATCGTTAATTTTGTGCGCTGGGGGGTGCTGTGTCTGGTAAATAAACAACTTCTTTCCACCTCTGTCTGAGGAATTTTTACCCAAACCGGTTGGGCGGAGGGGCCGTGTGCGTTTGCTTTCTGGAGGGGCCCTCCTTTGCAGACTCTTTAACAAATTTGCCCTAAACCAGGACAAAATATTGACGCCCAACGTGGGGCTCGAGAGAGAGTGGAAAAACCCTGTTTTGACTGCATTTTTGTTGCTATTACTCTGTGTTCATTTAAGTCAGCTAGTAGCCATGCTTTTTGAGTTCATAATGTCTATTGGGGTGAAGGTTTGCATGCATTTCATGTCCCTAGGGTTTTTTGAGATTTTAATACCTCTCTCGTCCCCAGGTTTATTTTCTCATCCAGAAATAGCTTTAGTATTGTCCCTAATAGATAGTTTTTACATCAGAGGGGCAGTGACCAGAGTAGCTATCCTGCTGGGCTTGGTGGCAATGATGTGCAAGAAGTTTATAAACATGCTTGGGTATGAATGGTATGAATGGTTCATGGCTATGGTTATGCATCCAGTTTGTTGCAGGAGGAGCAGCAGGGAATGAGGTTTTTCAGCCTCTGCTTTCCTTCTTCTCCTATGAATCTGTTGCATCACTAGTGAAGGATGTTCAGTTTCCCCTCAATGTCAAAGAAACCATCTTTCTGGTATTCAATCTGGTAACCTTCCTCTATACAGCCTGCTGCTTCTCTGGAATGAGGGCTGAGATTTCTAGATGGGCTGATGAGACCCCTGACTCAGGAGTAAACCCCGGTGTGGAAAATCCTAAGTGGTGTGGGAAATGGGAGGATATGGGCCAAATCCTGAAGGAATTCTCTGACCCTGTAGTCTGGGATTTTCCCCATGAACAAATTCAGAACCCAGCTGAGGTGGGCAAATATCTCAAAGAGAAGTACCAGGATGAGCCTAAGGAGAGGAAGGTCATTGCAGTGAGCTGGGCCCTGGCATATGCTTATCGCGCACTGCTAGATAGTGTCGGGCAGCAGACAGAGGCAGGGGGCAGGGAGATAAATCAGCACTATCCCGGTGACTCAGGCTGCAGCTAACACTCCAGGCTCGAAGCCAGCATCTAAACCCATGGCTGTTGCTACCAGCACTAGAAGTGGGAAATGCACGGATAAGACCCATCGACCAGTGAATGATGATGATGATGAAGGAGAAGGAACCTCAATGCCTCCGGACATAAAATCAGGAGTCAAAGCAGCAGGTGCAAGATCAGATGCAAATATTGAGTCTTATTCCCTGAAGGACCTTTGTGGCCTACGGAAGGATTACACTTGAAGGTCTGATGAATCCATAATTAGTTGGCTGGTCCATCTCTGGGACGCTGCAGGCGAGGCTACAATTCTGGATGGCACTGAAGCCAGGCATTTGGGATCCCTGTCACAGGATCCTGCCATAGACCAGGGAATGATGAGGGGGGCTAACTCTCACAGCCTCTGGGAACGGGTCCTAAGAAGTTGTCCTGGTTTAGGACAAATTAGGGGAAATCTCCAAAAGGGAGCCCCCAAAAAAACAAACCTCCAACCACCCCTCCCCCAATACCGGGTTCGGGAAGGAATTCCTCGGAGGAGCAAAGTGGAAAACAAAACCTATTTATTAACAAGTAACAAAAGAACACTCCCCAACACAAGAAAAGAAAAGAAACCAGGCAGTGTTGTAGAGGGCGCTGAGCTTCTCTCTCAGACTCCGGGGGTCCTGGACGTCTCAGGTCAGGTCCGGAGCCAGTCCAGTATCTTCAGGGGAGGGTAAGAAAGAGGGAACAAAAGAAAAGAAAAAAAAACAGTGCAGAAAGCAGCAAAAAAACCTATCAGCTAGGGGCCGAGGCAGGAGCAAGCAAGCAAGCAAGCGGCAAGCCAAGCCAAGCAGCCAAAAGCCAAAAGCGAAAGTGCCCCGGTCACACTCCCTCCTCCCTCCCCGCCCCGCTGCGGCAAGACGGCCGGGGGGGGGGGGAGGGAGAGAGAAAAGGCACAGCTGCCAGACACAACACACGATATTGGGATAAAGGCTGTCACCCCACGACACTCCACCCCTTATCCCATATCGTGAACATACAATAAAAAACTTTCATTTCACTTACTCACACCTTTGACACTTACGCATTCCTCTCATCTTACTTGCTCAGACCTTTTATACTTACAGTTTCCTTCTGTCTCACATTCAACAAACAATGACATTCATATATGAGTCTCATCCCACAATCAGGTCTCCCTGAGGTACACACCATGTTGTTCCATCTTTCTGCATTATCCACCATGTATAACCTGGTCCTTGAGCAAAGACAATCCCACGGATGGGTTTGTCTGTACTCGAGGCAGGGTTGATCCATACTGTCTTTCCCAACAAACCTCTGACATGGGCCACTGGGGCTTTATCCCCATCTACTATATTAAGGAGCTCAGACTGAGCAGGACCCGCTTGGTTGGTGGAACCTCGAGTGTTAACTAACCAGGTAGCCTTTGCCAAATGCTGCTCCCAGTTTTTTAAAGACTCCCCACCCAATGCTTTTAAGGTGGTTTTTAACAATCCATTGTACCTTTCCACTTTCCCTGCAGCTGGTGCATGATAGGGGATATGGTATACCCACTTGATGCCATGTTCCCTAGCCCAAGTATTAATAAGATTGTTTTTAAAATGAGTTCCATTATCCGACTCAATTCTCTCGGGAGTACCGTGCCTCCAAAGGACCTGCTTTTCAAGGCCCACGATAGTGTTACGGGCTGTAGCATGAGACACAGGGTAGGTTTCCAACCATCCAGTGGTGGCTTCCACCATGGTTAGTACATAGCGCTTGCCTTGGCGGGTTTGAGGCAGTGTGATGTAATCAATCTGCCAGGCCTCCCCGTATTTGTACTTAGATCACCGCCCCCCATACCAGAGGGGCTTCACCCGCTTGGCCTGCTTAATGGCAGCGCACGTCACACAGTCACGAATAACCTGAGAGATACTGTCCATGGTTAGATCCACCCCTCGGTCTCGTGCCCACCCATAGGTGGCATCTCTACCCTGGTGGCCTGAGGCATCATGGGCCCATCGTGCTAAGAATATCTCTCCCTTATGCTCCCAGTCGAGATCTATCTTCAACTCCCCTATCTTTGCAGCCTGATGTACTTGCTGGTTGTTTTGCTGCTCTTCATTAGCTCTACTTCTGGGGACACGGGCATCTACATGGCGAACCTTCACAGGTAACTTCTCTAACCAAGTAGAGATATCTTTCCACTCTTCCGCAGCCCAAATTGGTTTTCCTCTGCGCTGCCAGTTGGCCTCTTCCCATCTCTTCAGCCATCCCCATAGAGCGTTGGCTACCATCCAAGAATCGGTATACAAATAGAGCCTTGGCCACTTCTCTCTCTCTGCAATACCTAGGGCCAGTTGAACAGCTTTGATTTCAGCAAATTGACTGGATTCACCCTCTCCTTCAGTAGCCTCTGCAACCCGTCGAGTGGGACTCCATACAACACACAAGATATTGGGATAAAGGCTGTCACCCCACGACAGAAGTGTAGCAGAAAGATACCTGTGCGCAGACGATCTCTATATGCAGCAAACTCAGTGGAAGACCATAGAGCAAGGGATCCAACGCCTGAGAGAAATGGCAGTGGCAGAGATTATCTTCTCAGATGATGTAACAACTAGGGACCCAGACTTAGTACCATGCACATCTGCGATGTGGCGAAAACTTGTACGACTTGGGCCACATGAATATGCTTCTGCCTTAGCCATCATGAAGAGGGATGAGAGGGATGAGACTGTGCTTGACATGGCAAGGAAGCTCCGAGCATATGCAGATGCTGTGCATGGCCCGACACATGCCAGAATCGCAGCGGTAGAAACACTTCCGCAGAACTTAGATGATAAGATAGAGGAGAATCATAAGAAGCTTAGAGAGGAGATTAAAGAAGACCTTCTCCAAATTTCAGCAGTACAGATCCGAGGTTCTGGTATCCAAGGCAGACGTTTCCCAGATGGTGAGAGAAGGTACACCCCACGAGCTGAGCTGTGGTTTTACCTGCGTGATTGTGAGGAAAACATGAGAAGGTGGGATAGGAAACCTACCGCGGTTATGGCACGATGGGTGCGTGAACTGAAGGAAGCCACCAGAAGGAAAGCAGCTCCAGTTGCCTGTAGCCGAATGGCCAGGTATGATGATGATGACATGTCTGATCCCCTCGAAGGAACATCCAAAACATACGCCCAGGGAAAGAAGGATAACCAGGCTTAGAGGGGCCCTGCCTCTAGCCAGGTAGAGGCCAGAGAAAATCGTGTTTTCTGGTCTGTGTGGATTTGTTGGCCTGGCACATCGGAACTACAGGAGTACAAAGCTTTGGTTGATACTGGTGCGCAATGCACATTAATCCCATCAAGACATGTGGGGACAGAGTCTGTTTCTATTGCTGGTGTGACAGGGGGATCCCAGGATTTCACTTTGGTGGAAGCTGATGTGAGCCTAACGGGAAATGAGTGGAAGAAGCATCCTATTGTGACTGGCCCAGAGGCCCCATGTATTTTGGGCATCGACTACCTTCGAATGGGTACTTCAAAGACCCAGAGGGACTCAGATGGGCATTTGGAATAGCTGCTGAAGAGACAGAGGACATCCAGCAATTGAACACCTTGCCTGGGTTGTCTGAGAATCCATCTGCAGTAGGATGCCTGACGGGAGAAGAGCAACGAGTGCCAATTGCCACTTCCATAGTGCATCGACGACAGTATAGGACCACTCGAGATGCTGTGATCCCCATCCACAAAATGATGCCTGAGCTGGAGAGCCAAGGGGTGGTCAGCAAGACCCAGTCACCCTTCAACAGCCCCATTTGGCCTGTGCGAAAATCTGAAGGAGAATGGAGATTGACTGTGGACTACCGTGCATTGAATGAAGTGACTCCACCACTGAGTGCTGCTGTGCCAGACATATTAGAGCTCCAGTATGAGCTGGAGTCCCAGGCAGCAAGGTGGTACTCCACTATAGACATTGCCAATGCATTTTTCTCCATTCCTCTGGCAGCAGAATGCAGGCCTCAGTTTGCCTTCACATGGAGGGGAGTGCAGTACACCTGGAACCGACTGCCCCAGGGGTGGAAGCACAGCCCCACCATCTGCCATGGACTGATCCAGGCTGCACTGGAAAAGGGTGAGGCTCCAGAACACCTGCAATATATTGATGACATCATTGTGTGGGGGAACACAGCTGCGGAAGTGTTTGAGAAGGGGGAGAAAATCATCCAGATCCTGCTGGGAGCTGGTTTCGCCATTAAAAAGAGCAAAGTAAAGGGACCAGCTCATGAGATTCAATTCCTGGGAGTGAAGTGGCAAGATGGACGGCATCAGATTCCTACAGATGTCACCAAGAAGATCACAGCAATGTCTCCACCCACCAATAAGAAAGAGACACAAGCTTTCCTGGGTGCAATAGGTTTTTGGAGGATGCATATTCCTGAGTACAGTCAGATCGGGAGCCCTCTTTACCTGGTCACCCGCAAGAAGAACAATTTCCAGTGGGGCCCTGAGCAGCAACAAGCCTTTGTCCAGATCAAGCAGGAGATTGCTCATGCAGTAGCCCTTGGCCCAGTCAGGACAGGACCAGAGGTAAAGAACATGCTCTACTCTGCAGCCGGGAACCATGGCTTGTCCTGGAGCCTTTGGCAGAAGGTGCCTGAGGAGACTCGGGGTCGACCACTGGGATTTTGGAGTCAAAGCTACAGAGGGTCTGAAGCCAACTACACTCCAACAGAGAAGGAAATCTTGGCTGCCTATGAAGGAGTCCAGGCTGCCTCGGAGGTAATAGGCACTGAAGCACAACTCCTCCAGGCACCCTGACTACCAGTGCTGGGGTGGATGCTCAAAGGCAAGGTTCCTTCCACTCACCATGCCACCAGTGCTACATGGAGCAAGTGGATTGCTCTCATCACTCAGTGCGCCCGTATAGGTAAACTGAATCGCCCTGGGATTTTGGAGGTAATTACAAATTGGCCCGAAGGTGAGAATTTTGGTGTCACAGATGAAGAGGAACAAGAACCAGTGACACGTGCTGAAGAGGCTCCTCCCTATAACCAAGTGCCCCCAGAGGAAACACGCTACGCTCTTTTCACTGACGGTTCCTGTCGCATCGTAGGGATGAACCGGAAGTGGAAAGCAGCCGTATGGAGCCCCACACAACAGGTTGCACAAGCTACCGAAGGAGAAGGTGGATCAAGCCAACTCGCTGAACTCAAAGCTGTTCAGCTGGCCCTGGACATTGCTGAGAGAGAGAAGTGGCCAAAGTTCTACCTCTACACTGATTCATGGATGGTAGCCAATGCTCTGTGGGGATGGCTGGAGAGGTGGAAAAAGGCTAACTGGCAACGTAGAGGGAAACCAATTTGGGCTGCTGAAGAGTGGAAAGACATTGCTACCAGGGTAGGGAGGCTACCTGTGAAAGTCCGCCATGTACATGCCCACGTACCCAAGAGTAGGGCCAATGAGGAGCACCAAAACAATGAGCAGGCTGCAAAGATAGGGGTGTCCAAAATAGACCTAAATTGGGAACATAAGGGAGAGTTATTCCAAGCTAGATGGGCCCATGATGCCTCAGGCCACCAGGGCAGAGATGCCACCTATAAGTGGGCACGAGACCGAGGAGTGGATCTAACCATGGACAGTATTTCTCAGGTTATCCATGACTGTGAGACGTGTGCTGCCATCAAGCAGGCCAAGCGAGTGAAGCCCCTCTGGTACGGTGAGCGGTGGTCCAAGGACAAGTATGGGGAGGCCTGGCAGATTGACTCCATCGCACTGCCCAAGATGCGCCAGGGCAAATGCTACGTGCTGACCATGGTGGAAGCCACCACTGGATGGTTGGAAACCTACCCCGTGTCTCATGCTGCAGCCCGGAACACCATCCTGGGCCTTGAAAAGCAAGTCCTGTGGAGACATGGTACCCCTGAGAGGATTGAGTCAGACAACGGGACTCATTTCAAGAACAGCCTTATCAACACCTGGGCTAGGGAACATGGCATTGAGTGGGTGTACCATATCCCCTACCATGCACCAGCTGCAGGCAAAGTGGAGAGGTACAATGGACTACTAAAAACCCAGCTGAAAGCTTTGGGTGGGGTATCTTTCAAAAACTGGGAGCAGCATTTAGCAAAGGCCACCTGGTTAGTTAACACCCGAGGTTCCACCAACTGAGCAGGTCCTGCCCAGTCTGAGTCCCTGAATATAATAGAAGGAGACAAAGTCCCAGTGGTATATATCAGAGGTTTGTTAGGGAAGACTTTGTGGATCAATTCTGCCTCGAGTACAGACAAACACATTCATGGGGTTGCCTTTGCTCAGGGACCAGGTTGCACGTGGTGGATAATGCAAAGAGATGGAACAACACGATGTGTACCTCAAGGAGATCTGATTGTGGGGTAAGAATGATGTGCAATATCACTGTTCATTGAATGTTACTGCCATTGTCTGTACATTAAACCATACAGACATGAGATAGAAGCAAATGTGTAAGTGTTGAAGGTCTGGGCAAGTGGAAGATGGAGAAGGAAATGTGTAAGTGTTGAAGGTCTGAGCAAGTGATAGATGGAGCTTTAAGTGACTAAAGTGAAAAGGGGGAATCCTGCAGCTCTGTAATATAGGGCCTGGATTCAGTGGTCCAGTGTGGGGATGTGATGAAGGCATGATGGGTATTGCTTGTACATTTTGGGGGAACAGATGGAAATTTTGTATGAATAAGGCATGATGTGTTGTAGTATGTTGATGATATGGGGATAAGGGGTGGAATGTCCTGGGGTGACGTTATGATGCTTGTACCCCCATTCATCTGTTCTGTGCCTTTAAGACCGGCTCTGAAGAGTGGAACTTTTGTTTGGGTTTCTCTTATCAGGGACACAGAGAGGGGCAGTACTTAGGGCTGTTTTCACTTCTTGCTTTCAGCTTGCTGCTTTGCTTGCTCTCTTTTCTGCTCTCGCTTCTGCTCTGCTTTGGCCTCTGCTTATTAGCTAGCTCTAGCTGAACAGTCCAAATTCCTTCCTGGACTGTTTTTCCTCTCCTTTTCTTCCACCATCTCAAACCTGCTCCGGACTGGGACCTGGGAACACCGAGGATTTGCACCGTTTTGGCCTGCAGCAGCTACCCCAGTGCCGGAGGGACTGAGAACAGAGCAACCATCCCCAAAAGAGACTTTCTGATTTTGTCATCTTTCCCAGAGCGGTGTCATCGGGTATTGTTCATTTTGTGTGCTGGCGGGTGCTGTGCCTGAAATAAACAGGTTCTTTCCACCTCTGTCTGAGGAATTTTTTCCCAAACTGGTTGGGGGGAGGGGCCGTGTGGGTTTTGCTTTCTGGAGGGGCCCTCCTTTGCAGATTCTTTAACAAATTTGCCATAAACCAGGACAGGGGCATTAGTGACTAGACTGTTGGAACCCGGGCTAACATTCAGAACTCAGGCACCACCGCAGGAGTAGGGAACTGCCTCAGGATAGGGATTTACCAGAGGCAGAACCTTTAGAGCCACTTGCTCTACTGTGCCAGACACCAGCCACGACAGGGACCAGGCAGAGGAGAAAGGAGGAGGCCCTCTGAGGTTCCACAAGGAAGAGTTTATGCCAGGTGAAAGAAATAGGATAAAAAGCCCCGAGATTTATTGTGCAAGGGGGTTTATACAGATAAAAGTCAGGGGGTGCATACAAACAGCTGACCAATAGGGAATCCTCAGGGGAGCAGGGAGGGGATTGGTCAAGTGTCTGGGGCCCATTGCGGTAGGAGGGTGGAGAGGATGGCTCACATGGGCCCACGGGGCCTCCGGAATAGGGGAATTCCAAAGGGCTGTTGCAGTCAGAGATTGGCCCGAAGGCTCCTTCGGGAACCAAGGGGTTGGGGTGCCGTGGCAGGCAGGGAAAGAGCTGGAACAAGGGGCGGGAAATGGCATGAGGGACAGCTTTGAGGGAGGGTAAAAACCACGGGTAAACCATGAACCACTTAAACAGGAATCAATAAAATAAATTCAAACTGCAACAATCAAGAGCATCTTCAGACACACAGCCGTACCGACCAGCAATGGAAGCTGGAAAAAAAAAAAGTTTTGCTGAGCAATGGCCCTTTGATGAAGCAAAACATTTACAATCAGGGCAGCCCATTGGTACAGATGGGAGCACACTCTGGGGGTACAGCTGAGGCCATGAGGTCACAGCAGGCTCAGGGGTCACAGCAGGCTGAGGTCACAGCAGGCTCTGAGGTCACAGATGTCCCAGACCCGGTGGTTGCACAGCAGCACAAGGAGCGAGCAGTCAGTGCTTGAGCACAACTGTTGCGGCAGCAGCAGCGGCGGTGGCAGCAGTGGTGCTGACATTGGGACAGCGGTGTCAGGACAGCGGTGGCAGCAAGAGCTGCGGGACTGGCAGAGGGCAAGGCAGCATGGCCCTTGCTCTGCGCCTCTTCCTCCTGCTCCTCCTGGCCGTGGCCCTGCCTGCCAGGGCTGCCCAGGCTGCTCCGCTGCAAGCGCGGCGAGCAGGTGAGCCGGCAGCCTGGCTCCCCTTTCCCGGGACAGCGCTCCCTGCTCCCCGGGAAGCGCTGGGGATGGTTTTCCCCAGGCCTTCAGGGAGGGATTCCTCTGGGGGGAGGGAGAGAGACACCAGGGCCCTGGGCAGCCCCTGATTCCTCTCCAGGCATGTGTCACAGGGCCTGCAAAGAGGGTGCAGAGTGACCAGGAGCCAGCCCAGAGCTCCCCAGGCCCCTGTGCAGTTTGGCCTTGTCCATTCACACCTGGCTCCCATAGCCGTAACCAAGCCCCTGGCAGTGCCCTGTTCCCAAAGGCAGAAGGGGATCCCAACACAACATGGAAATGGTTCTGATCCGCGCTCCCTTCTAGACTGGAAGCATGACACGGGTGTTTTGGAAGGCCTGATGAATCATGTTTTGAAGTTCTTGGAGGATGCTGGAGGCAAGTTCTCAGTGTGCCTTTCCCAAGACAATAATCAATGTGACAAGAGCTCACTCATAAGCCATTTCCTTTAACATAATCTTAAGGTTCAAGGATTCTGAAAACCTTACCCAGCTCCTTTCTGGAGCCCTGAGGGATCCCACAGGATCGCTCTCAGTGGGAGGAAGGAGCATTTAGCTGTCCATCCTCCTCCCGTGTGCAATGCCACTGTGTCCTTCCGTGTGCTCTGTGCAGCCACAGAGAAGAGCAGAGAGGGCAGGGTCCAGGCCCAGGGCTGTGCCCCGGGGCTGAGCTTTGCCTGCAGCCTGAGGATCTCCTACAGTGCCACGGGTGCTGTTCTGTCCTGCCTTTCTTTGCAGCTGAACCTGTTGGTGAAGGTGATCTGGCTTCCCAACCCACATCCAGGACTGAGCCTCTGGGAGATGGTGAGGGTAGCCTTTCCCCTGGGAGAGCTGCCAGCTCAGAGCCCAAAGCTCGGCCAGGGGGGCATCGCTGCAGGTGCCAGGACAGAGCCATGCACGTGTGTGCCCTCGCCCTGCGCGATCCCCTCACCGCTCCTGCGGCTCAGTGGTGCCCGTGCAGCTGAGCAGAGATGGCAGAAGCTTCTGTGGCTGTTGAGTTACAGATGTGTCTGCAGGGAGGAGATATCCTGTCCCTGTGATCAGTCCTACACAGAAGCCAGGCTCCCGTCGCAGGGGTGAGTAGTGTGTCCCTGCTGACCCCACAGGCTGAGCCCTGCATTTGTGCCATCCAGTCATGGAAAATGGAACTACTTTCCCGTAAGGTCCTCCGAGAGGGAAGAACAAACCTAGAGACGAGATGAAATCACTTGAGTCAAATGACATCTTGAAACAAATACTGGAGATACTGCACAAAGAGAATGGTGAGAGTATTTCCCTCAGCCTTGCCCTGGGGCTCAGCAGCCGGGGGCTCTGGATGCACATCTGGACACGCCGTGCCCGGCACAGCCACAAGGGATCCATGGCAGCCTCGCTGCCCTGCTGCTGCTTCCACGCCCTGCAGAGCTGTTTGCCAGCCTGGCCTGGCTGCAGCTTCTCCCCAGCCTCTGCAAAAAGGCTGACAGGCAGGCAAAACTACACCACGGGCAATGAACACCCTGAGATCCCCCGCAATTTCCCTGTCTCCGGGCACATCAGGTGTAGGGGCTGTTTGGAGAAGGGACCAGTCTGGGACAGTCCCAAAATCCAGGGTGTTTCCTGATCCTTATCCATGCCTTTTGCAACTATTGCTGCCTGAAGCTGTCATCTTCCCCATTCCCAATGAGGAGTGTTTCCATCTGATCCAGCTGTCTCTTTTCCATTCTTCAGAAATGAAAGGAGAGCCTGTGCTGGAAGCTGAGTTCCATGGAGGAAGCAGTGATTCTGTGCCAGCCTCTGCTGCGGGAAGGCAGGCGATGCCAGGCACAGCCACAGGAGGTAATTGCTGTGCCTCTGGGCCTGAGCCCTGCTGAGGCTTGAGCTGCCCTCTCTGCTGCTTGGCACAGCGGGCACAGCCCGGACAAGACGGGCACAGCCCAGAGGAATTGTCCCCAGCAGGCTCAGGGCACTCGGGTACTGAGCTGTCCTGCTGGGCTCCCTCCGTGGGAGACACGTCCCCAAACCTGGGAGCGGCTGCACGGGGTGCCCACGGTGGAGAAAGGGCAGAGGGGCAGAGCAAGGCTCCACTGGGTCCTGACAGGGCCTGGCCACGTGCCCTTGAGGACTGGGCAGTGTCCCAGCAGAAGGAGGGCAGGAGGGACAGAGGGAGGCAGGGATAGCTGTGGCACTGCCTGCTGCAGTTTCCCTCTGGGCTTTAGGGAGGATTTCCTTTGTGTGTCAGTGGAAGCCCCCAGCGCCCTGGGCTACTCCAGTTGCCCCCTCCAGGGAGGTTGCACAGGACCTGCTAAGTGGGTAGAGAGTGACCAGCAGCCTGCCCAGAGCTCCTCAGTCCCCTGTGCAGCTTTGGCCGTGTCCATTCACGTCTGGCTCCCATGACCTTATCCGACCCCATTACAGTGCCCATTTCCCAGAGGCAGAAGGGGATCCCAGCACATCCTGAAAAATGTTGTCCTCTGTGCTCTGTTCTAGATGAGGTCGCTGGGAAGGCATCGCCATTAGAATGGCTGGATCAAGTTTTGAAGCCCTTGGAGGCTCCTGCAGGTATTTTCTCACTGTCTTAACAAGGATTAATCATTGACAACCTGGCAGGACCAGGTGACCGATGCTTCTGTGTCTGTTGAGTTATAGGTGCTTCTGCAGGGAGGACTTTTGCTGCTCCTTTTCTGGTTCCTGCACGCAAACCCAGCTCCCATCGCAGGGGTGAGTAGCGTGTCCCTGATGACCCCACAGGCTGAGCCCTGCTTTTGTGCCATGCAGTCATGGGAAATGGAGCTACTTTCTCTTAAGGTCCTCCAAGAAGGAAGAACAAACCTAGAGGCGAGACAAAATCCCTTGAGTCAAACAACGTCTTGAAACAAATAGTGGAGGAACTGCACAAACGGAATGGTGAGAGCATTTCCCTCAGCCTTGCCCTGGGGCTCAGCAGCCAGGGGCTCTGGCTGCTCATCTGGACACGCCGTGCCCGGCACAGCGGGAAGGGATCCATGGCAGCCTCACTGCCCCGCTGCTGCTTCCACGCCCTGCAGGGCTGTTTGCCAGCCTGGCCTGGCTGCAGCTTCTCCCCAGCCTCTGCAGGAAGGCATTGGGCATCAGCTCACAGGCAGACCAAACATCAACACACCCTGAAATTCCCCACAATATCCTGGTCGCCACATTAGGAAAAGGAGGTGGTTTGCACCAGGGAGTGATCTGACCCAGCCCCAAAAACTTGGTCGTTTTCCTGGTCTTTAACAAATATTGCCTCCTGTAGATGCCACCACCCAAATAGCCAACAGTTCCCTCTGATGCAGCTGTCTCCCTTCCTTTCTCAAGAGGTGGACAGAGAGGTTCTGTGGAAAGCAGCATTTCCTGAAGGAAGCAGTCGCTCTTCGTTGCCAGCCCCTGCCACAGGAAAGGAGGAGATGCCAGACACAGGCACAGGCACAGAAGGTAATTGCTGTGCCAGGCTCAGCCCTTGGCGGGGCTGTGTGGCAGCAGCTCTTCCCCAGGGCCTGCCCTGCACAGGCCCGGCAGCAGCCAAAGCTGGAGGTGCCTCTGGAGCTCGTTCACAGCCCCGGGGAAAGGGGACTCGTGCACCAACGTCCCTCCCGCTGCAGCTGCTCCGGAGCTGGCCCTGAGTGCCCCGAGGCCCAAGGCACAGGAGCAGCCCCGAGCGGGAGCCCTGCCGCGAGCCCAGGGCCAGAGCCAGCCTTGGCACAAAAGGAAACCGTTCTCATCTTGGTTTGCTTCCAGACTGGGATACTGGGATGGCTTCTCCATTAACCTGGAGGTTTGAAATTGTGAAGCCCACTGAGGGTTCTGCAGGTGCGTTCTCATGGTCCCACCAAGGCGTAATCATTGACAAGCTGGCAAGAACCAGGTGACAGAAGCTTCTGTGGCTGTTCAGTTACAGATGTGACTGCAGGGACAACGTCACCAACTCCTGGGCTGGATAGTGAGCACCAAACCAGCTCCCATCACAGCGGTGAGTAGCGTGTCCCGGCTGGCTTCACAGGCTGAGCCCTGCTTTTGTGGCACCCATTCATGGGAAACGGAACTACTTTCTGTCAAGATCCTCCAACAGTAAAGCCGAAACACACGACAGACAAGAAATTCCAGAAGCCATTTGAAGTCATGTGGCAACTGCTAAAGAAAGTGCTTCAGGGAGGACAAGGTGGGTGCATTCCCTCAGCCTTGTCCTGGGGCTCAGCAGCCGGGGGCTTTGGCTGCACATCTGGACACGCCGTGCCCAGCACAGCAGGAAGGGATCCATGGCAGCCTCGCTGCCCCGCTGCTGCTTCCACGCCCTGCAGGGCTGTTTGCCAGCCTGGCCTGGCTGCAGCTTCTCCCCAGCCTCTGCAGGAAGGCATTGGGCATCAGCTGACAGGGAGCCCGAACTGCACCACGGGCCATGCACATCCTGACATCCCCTGCAATTTCCCTGTCTCTGAGCAGATCAGGAGGCACACAGTTGTTTGCACAAGGGAGTGCTCCTGCCCAATCCCATGAGTCTGGGCATTTTCCTGATTCTTATCTGTGTCTTTGAGAAGCATTGCCTCCTGAGCTGCGCCCTTGCCGATGGGAAACAGCCCCATCTGACCCAGTGTTCCTTTTCCTTTCTCCAGAAGTGGATGCAGAGGCTGTGCTGAAGGCGGCGTTTCCCACAGGAAGCAGGGATACTGTACCAGCCTCTGGTGCAGGAAGGCAGGCCATGCCAGGCACAGCCACAGGAGGTAATTGCTGTGCCTCTGGGCCTGAGCCCTGCTGAGGCTTGAGCTGCCCTCTCTGCTGCTTGGCACTGCGGGCACAGCCCGGACAAGACGGGCACAGCCCAGAGGAATTGTCCCCAGCAGGCTCAGGGCACTCGGGTACTGAGCTGTCCTGCTGGGCTCCCTCCGTGGGAGACACGTCCCGAAACCTGGGAGCGGCTGCACAGGGTGCCCATGGTGGGGAAAGGGCAGAGGGGCAGAGCAAGGCTCCACTGGGTCCTGACAGGGCCTGGCTATGTCCACTTCTGTTGGGGGAGCAATTTCGAAGGAAAGAGGAATAAAGAGAGAGAGGGAGTCAGGAAGGGAGAAAGGGAGGGCAGGACCGAGGGAGGGATGATTGTGGTACTGCCTGCTGCATTTTTGCACCAGGGCTTTAGAAGGAGTTTCAGCTTTGGCTGTGAGAGAGCCCCAATGCAACCTGTGCTGCTCCAGGCACCTCTCCAGGGATGTTGCACAGGGCCTGCAAAGAGAATGGGGGTGGACCAGGAGCCAGCCCAGAGCTCCCCAGACCCCGGTGCAGCTTTGGCCTTGTCCATTTACACCTGGCTCCCATGGCCTTACCCGACCCCCTTGCAGTGCCCATTTCCCAGAGGCAGAAAGGGATCTCAGCACAGCATGGAAATGGTTCTGATCTGTGCTCTGTTCTAGACTGGAATCGTAACATGGATTATTTGGATGCCCTGCTGGACAATGGCTTGAAATTCCTGGAAGATGCTGGAGGCAAGTTCTCAGTGTGCCTTTCCCAAGACAATAATCAGTGTAAATGTCACTAGAGCTCCCTCGCCTTCCATTTCCCTTCACATAATCTCATGGTTGAAAGATTCTTGAATTCTTGGCCCGCTCCTTTCTGGAGCCCTGAGTGATCCCACAGGATTGCTGTGAATGAGAGGAAGGAGCATTTTGCTGTCCATCCTCCTCCCATGTGCAATGGCCGTGTCCTTCTGTGTGCTCTGTGCAGTCACAGAGAAGGGTAGAACGGGCAGGGATCAGGCCCAGGGCTGTGCCCCGGGGCTAAGCCTTGCCTGCAGCCTGAGGATCTCCTACAGTGCCACGGGAGCTGTTCTGTCCTGCCTTTCTTTGCAGCTGAACCTGTTGGTGAAGGTGATCTGGCTTCCCAACCCACATCCAGGACTGAGTCTCTGGGAGATGGTGAGGGTAGGTCAGGGCCTTTCTCCTGGGAGAGCTGCCAGCTCAGAGCCCAAAGCTCGGCCAGGGGGGCATCGCTGCAGGTGCCAGGACAGAGCCATGCACGTGTGTGCCCTCGCCCTGCGCAATCCCCTCACTGCTCCTGCGGCTCAGTGGTGCCCGTGCAGCTGAGCAGAGATGGCAGAAGCTTCTGTGGCTGTTGAGTTACAGATGTGTCTGCAGGGAGGACTTCTCCAGCGGCTCGGCTGGATTCTTGGCACCAACCCAGCTCCCGTCGCAGGGGTGAGTAGTGTGCCCCTGCTGACTCCAAAGGCTGAGCTCTGCTTTTGTGGCAGCCATTCATGGGAAATGGAACATGGAACAAAAGGAAAGACCCATGATAGTGCAGCCAAAACGTCTCTTGACTCGAATTCCTGAGACAAACACAGAATGGGGCACAGGCTGGACAAAGTGGGTGCATTCCCTCAGCCTTGTCCTGGGGCTCAGCAGCCGGGGGCTTTGGCTGCACATCTGGACACGCCGTGCCCAGCACAGCTGGAAGGGATCCATGGCAGCCTCGCTGCCCCGCTGCTGCTTCCACGCCCTGCAGGGCTGTTTGCCAGCCTGGCCTGGCTGCAGCTTCTCCCCAGACTCTGCAGGAAGGCATTGGGCATCAGCTGCCACACAGCCCAAACCGCACCACGGGCCTCAGATCCCCTGCAACATCCCTGTCTCTGAGCAGATCAGGAGGCACAGCTATTTGGAGGAGGGAGTGTTCTGGCCCAGCCCCAACAGCAGGGGCATTTCCCAGTCTTTTCACTGACTTTTACAAGCAGTGCCTCCTGCCGATGTCACCTCCCCAGTGGGGAATGTTGCCATCTGATCCAGCTGTGCCTCTTTCTTTTTCAAGTGATGGGCCAAAAATCTGTGCAGAAGGAGCCACAACCCGGAGCAAGCAGTGGGTCGGGGTCCGGCTCTACTGCAGGAACAAATGTGATGCCAAGCACAGGTGAAAGCACAGAAGGTAATTGCTGTGCCAGGCTCAGCAGGGCTCAGCCCTTGGCGGGGCTGTGTGGCAGCAGCTCTTCCCCCAGGGTCTGCCCTTGCACGGCCCGGCAGCAGCCAAAGCTGGAGGCGCCTCTGGAGCTCGTTCACAGCCCCGGGGAAAGGGGACTCGTGCACCAACGTCCCTCCCGCTGCAGCTGCTCCGGAGCTGGCCCTGAGTGCCCCGAGGCCCAAGGCACAGGAGCAGCCCCGAGCGGGAGCCCTGCCGCGAGCCCAGGGCCAGAGCCAGCCTTGGCTCCCGACTGGGCAGGGGCTGCACTGGGTCCTGACAGGGCCTGACTCTGTGCCCTGGCGCTGGGGGAGCTGTCACGGGGCAGGGAGGGCCAGGGCTGGCAGTGGCTGCTCAGGGATGGCTTTGGCCCGTGTCCCTCCAAGCAGCCACTGCCCAAGCAGCTGCGCTGCCCCCGGGCTCTCCTCCCGGCCTGCTGGGCTTTGTTGGGTGGCACAGCCTGTGCCAAGGGGCGGCAAGGTGCCTGCAGGCCCCAGCTCTGGGGGAAACGGAGAACGTCCTGCCTGCATTCAACATTCTGCCAGCTCAGCAGTGCAGCACAGCAAGGGCTGACGCTCCCCATTGCTCCCACAGGTGCAGCTGGAACCACAGCACATGTTCCTGATTCCCAGGAGGGCCCTGGAGGGGGTTTCTGTCAGGGAACAGGCTGCTGGCTGGGGTTACTGGCAGGCCTACTTCTTTTGGAGCTTGTCATCATGTTGTGCTGCTTTGGAATCTGGTATACCTGGAAGAGAAACGGGTGAGTGTTTTGTTGCTCTCCCCCTTGAAACAGCTTCTTCTGAAAGTCTACTGCAGACAGGAAACATTCCCAGTGAGGCTGCAGTGTCGGTGTGGCCAGTCCATGATTGTCCAAAGAACTCTGCTGAGGGTTCTGCTGCTGCCCAGAGCTTTCATTGGCCTTCTCATTGCTGGGCCTTGTCCTGGGGGGCCCGCTGGGGCTGCAGCCAGTGCTGGCTCCCACTGAGGCTGCCTGGCCAAGGCAAACCCCAGGGGCACAGGGCAGAGGCAAAGCACGGTGGGGAGGAGAAAGAGCAGGGACGAGATTGCCCTTGAAAGGCAGAGGCGCTCTGGGGCCCGCTCCTGGCCAGGGAGCCTGCCCAGAGCCGTGCCCTGCTCGCCGGGGCCTTGAGGAACAGCTGTGCAGCTGGGCCAAGCTGTGCCAGCAGCTCCAGCCATGCTGGGGAGCCTTGCCAGCTCTGGGCCCTGCTGTGCAGGAGGCTCCCTGTGTGCCCCTGGCAGCTGGGGCCTCAGCCACCTCCTCTCTCCACAGTTCCACCTCTGCACAGCAGTTTAAAGGCGGCAGCACCTCACACCCGGAGGGCCTGGGCAGCCCTCTCAAGAGCTCTGAGAAGAGGACCCCGGAACGGCCATCTAAGACAAAACCTGCTATTCTCCCAGTGTAGATCCCACTGCCACCTCCTCTCCCCATGTGTATCCCTGAGCTGCCCTCATCCCCTTTTTGATCTTCCTCTGTCCCGTCCCAGCCCATTCCCGAGTTCTTCTATAGACCCCAGCAGCAGCCCAGCACCCTCCAGCCCCTCCTGAGACCAACACGTCCCTTCCTCTGCCCCCGAGCCCCCTGGCCCTGCCCTCTAAACAACCCTGTAGGTTACACCCCTGTGAAAAACGCCAATCACTTGTTTTTAAAATTTTAAGGTTTAATAAAATGGTTATATAGATAGTCATACAATTAGAGTCATGATAATTTGCACAATTTGCATTAGGACAATATGAGACAATAGAAACAAAGAGTTACGGACGTCCGGGTACCTTTTTCTGGGCAGCACAAGCTCAAAAGAGGACACCTGTTATCAGAGGATTAACCCTTAAAAACAATACCCTGTTGCATATTCATACACTTCATACGTGATGCATAAATTCCGTTCAAATACACGATTCTGTCCACTCATCATCAGCTTCTTCCTCTGAATCCTAACTGTGCCTTCGAGGCAGGAAGAAGTTTGTTTCTTCTGATAAGAGGACAAGGAATTCTTTTTCTCTGACAGATATATGTGTCCTGTGGCTGCTATCCTGCTGTGAGTCCTTTCTTTAAAAAAAGTGTCTTACATAGTGTAGCTTCTATTTTAACATATTTTATATTCTAAAACGATATTTAACACACTACTTAAAAGAATTAATACAGAATTACATTCTGACACAACACCTATAATATTCATTTTAGTATTTGCGAAAAGCCAATCATAAAGTACGCATTTTTCACATCCCCTCATCCCCCCCATCCCCACCCAGGTAGGTGATGGCCCTTTCTTCTATTGCCATAAAGAGATGGAGCTGTCACCCCAGTGTCCGGGTGGCAGCAGCAGCAAAGCCCAGCCAGCAGCAGCACTGGCTCAGCTCCGTGCCCAGGAGCAGCCGTGGATGCCCACGGTGTGGGCAGGCAGGAGCCACGCAGGGGCTGCTGTGACCAGCGGCGGGGTCCCCAGGGCTGGGGGAGCCCATGCTGAGCGTCCCTGGGCTGAGGGCACATTTCCTTCCCCGGCATCATCTGGGCCTGCACCTCCTCCAGTGGCAAGCCCAGGAAAAGAGGGAAGCCATCAAGACCATCTCCAGGGACACAGCCTGACCAGCAACTCCAGCAGCCAAAGCAAAGCCCCACCCTAATTAACACACACTTGATAGAACCTAATTGATGGCCCATCATCAATGCACAGGGTCTGCTCCTCTGGACGAGGGCCAGAAGGGGAGGGAAGGGAAGGGCTGTGTGGCCTTGGGGCCCGATGGGGCTGATGAACAGCCCCAGAGGCACAACAGCCCAGCTGCAGCCACACTCCGTTTCCTGGTCAGAACCCTAGCCGTAGCTGCCCTGGCCTTCCCCGTAAGGCACCTGGGGGCTTTTGGGGCCCCCATAAGGCGCACGAGGGGCTGGGGTCCCTTGTGGGACACACAGGGATATTTCAGGCTCCCTCTGAGGTCACGGAGGGTGCTGGGGTCCACTTCAAGTCATGCAAAGGATTTGGAATTTTGTGTGAGGCATGCATGGAGTTAGGGATCTCTCCCAAGGTGTGCAGGATGCTGGGGTCTCTGCTGAGGCACATGACGGGGTTTTGGGGTCGCACTTCTCATGCGGAGAGGGCTGTGGGCTCTCATAAGCGTCCCGGGGCTTTGCGCCCCTCCTGCTGCCCGCAGTGGGGCGGGAGTCTCTGCTGAGGCCCGCAGGGCTCGGGGCCCTCCCGCGCTCCCTCCCGAGGCCCTCCGGGCCCGTCCGGCTCGGGGCTGCCGCGGCCCTGGGGCAGCCGCCGTGCCGGGACGGCGCTGGCGACGAGCCGAGCCGGAGCTGCCCCGCCGGGTCGCGCTGCACGGCCACGGCACGGGCAGCGCTGAGCGCCGGGCAGGCGGCGCCACAGCCCCGGCCCTGCCTCCTTCGGGGCCGGGCACACACAGCCCCGCAGGCAGAGCGGCGGCTCCGGGCTCCGCTCGGCGCCCGAGGGGACGGAACCGATGCCACAGGAGCAGGGGGAGCCCCGCGCAGGGCCCTGGCGCCGCCCGCCCGCCTCTCCTGTGGCCATCCCGGGCGGCAGGGACTCGCTCTGGGCGAGCTGCCGGCTCCTGCCACTGCCCTGACAACGCTGAGGGGCCTTCGGGGCCGGGACTGGGCTTGCCAGGGAGACAATTCATAGGAGACTTGCTCAGGCCTTTTACAAGATTTACTGCGAAACAACTTAAACATAACATAACAATTTTGGTGCCGAGACCAGGGACTCTCTCAGCTGCAGGGAGGTGGATAGATTCTGGGAAGGAACTCCCCACCAGACTTTTAAGTGGTCCCATGACTAGACCAGTCTCACTTTGGAAAAGAGAGTCCTTTTTACAATAACGCATAAGCAAATTAATTTTTAAGAGCGCGCAAGAGAGGTTCCTATCAGAGCGCCGGCTTGTAGGAGAGAGAGTACCCATAGAAAACTGCTTTGTGCACAAAGACCCTCGTGAGAAAAGGAGGCTGTGAGTATCATGAGGTTTTGGGTCGGGGGGCAGCTGTATGTGTGTGTGAGTGTGTGTGGAGTGTCTGAGACGGGGGCTGGGCAGTCCCAGACCCCCGAAGTGATTGGGACCTCCCTGTACCGCGTTTTCGCATTCTCCGCGAGGAGACCGGCCGGGAAAGGAGGGAAGTGAAAGAAAAGTGAATGAGTGGGGACCCCGGGAGGGTTTGACCCAGGGGGAAGGAGGGGATCCTGGTCCAGGCACCTGTGGGAAGGTCCTTGGGCAGGAGGGATTTACTCAGTAGGGAGACTGAGAGAGTGAATGAATAGGTTCAATTTCCTTGGAGGGGTTGGTAGCAGGCAATTTAGTATGTGATTAGATGGTGAGAGGACGGGGCTAATAGATTGAGAAAGAGGGAGAGATAGGAGTGGAACAAGTAGATTGCAGAGGGAGAGACAGGAGTGGAACAGGTAGATTGAAAAGGCAGTGTGACAGAGTAGTAAGCGAGGAAGCTGAGCCACGAGGTGAGTGTGGCAAACTAAGACTCTCCTGGTACCGGGGAATTCTTAGTTTGTCGCCGCCAGAAATGGGTCAGGGAAAAAGTAAGTTCCTTGACCCAGGGGCTGTGGATTGTGTGGAAAATTCGCAGTCGTTTGAGGTGTCTGGGAACTGTGAGGGGGGTTCTCCGGGGGGGGGCATTCCTCAGGACAGCCCACTGGGGATGATAATACGGCTTTGGGATGAATGGGAATCCCAAAGTGGAAAAAGTAAACAGAAAATAGTTAAGTATTACATGTTTAAATGGACAAAGGGAATGATCCAGCAAGATAATTTATATTGGCCCAAGTTCAGATCATTTGAGGATTAGATTTGCCAGGCTCTAAATATATATGTGAATTCAAAAGACCCTGTTAATCAGGAGGAGAGTGAGTATGCTGCCTTCTGGAGTCCCGAGGGGAGACATCAGGAAGAAGCTGGAAAAATTAGAAGACTGGCAGGACAGGGGACTTCAGGAGTTACTGAGAGGAGCACAGAAGATGTTTGTGAACAGAGATGAGAAAAAGCAGAAAGCAGATGCCAGAATTTTGGTGACGGCAGTTAGAGAAATGCAGGGAGCTTTGAATACAGAAAAAAAAAAAAAAAAAAAAAAAACGCAGGTAAAAACAAACAGCAGATGTCAGGATCTATTTTTAGGAATACAGGACCTCTGTTTGTTTTTTCCCGCCACAAGAAAGGGCACTTACAAATTTCTTGTCCTACCTTGAAGGGTGCGGGACCCACCTGTTTTTACTATCATAAAAAGGAGCACCTACAAAAAAAAAAATGGTTGCAGGAAGAAAGAGCAAGATGAGGAAACTTTTCAGGGAGGTCAGGGGCTCTGTTTAATGAAGGGGACCGAAACACCACCAGAAGAGCCCTTGATAAGTTATATTTTTAGTAAATACAGGAGTTTCTGAGCCGACAGTGACAAAATTATCCCAGGGATGTGAGAGAAGTCGTGAGCGAGTTTCAGTAATCGGAATTACAGGAGAGGCTTTCCCTGTTCCTGTAATAAAAGGAGTGCAAATTGAAAGAGATGAGAAATTTAGAGTAAATGACTTATTGTTGATACCAGAAGCCGAGAATAATTTGTTAAGCAGAGACCTAATAATAGCCTTAAATTTACAGATAAAACCCTGTGAAGGAAAACTTAAAATTTATTCTTCACCTGAACAAGATAATCTAGAAATTAATGACATGGGTTGGCATTCAGGTGAAGTGGGAAAAAGTTTAGGGTAAAGGAGTCTGGTCCCCCTAGTCCCTCCTGGTGAGCATAAGCCTGTGAATTTTATGCATTATTCCGTACATTATTAATAGTAAAAGGGCGAGAAGGGACTATTTATACAGACTCCAAATATGCTTTTAGTATAGTACCTACTTTTAGAAAAATTTGGAAGGAAAGGGGACTTATAAACACTCAAGGGAAAGGGTTAATACACGGGGGATTGATAATTCAGATACTTGAAGCTTTAAAAGGCTCCAAGAAAATAGCAGTAGTTCATGTAAAGGAACACCAGAGAGGGAGGGATATTAGAGTCAGAGAAATAATTTGGCTGATGAAGAAGCAAAAAGAGCGACCTTAAGAAAAAGAGATACTGAAATCATGACCTTACACAAAAAACAGAAATTCAGCAGGAGACACTTTCCCTTCTGCTAGCAGAACTGGCAGCTATAAGGAAATTAGGAGCAACATTTAAGGAGGGAAAGTAAGTTTTTCCTGATGGCAGGATTATGATGCCAAAGCCAGTGGCACATTAGATCTTAGATAACTTGCATAGATGGACACACTGGGGAACAAGGGCCTTTTGTGATCACTTTTTAAAATTGTATGGGTGTATAAGGATATTAGAAATTAGAAAGGAAATTACTCAGGGGTGTCTCACCTGCTAAAAGGTAAAGAAGAAGTTGAGGAGCCCTCCCTCTGGAGGATGCAAACCAGCCTACAGTCTATTTGAAAAGATCCAGGTTGATTTTATAGACTTGCTTAAAGTGGGTTGGTGAAATATTTGTTAGTTATAATAGATCAATTCACTCAGCGAGTTCAAGCATTTCCAGCAGCTCGGGCTACAGTTCAAACAGTAGCTAAAATATTGTTGGAACATGTAATTCCAAGAATGTGATAATATGGTGGGATTTAGGTTGATTTATATTAAGCCTGATTTATTAAGAAGGAACTAAGCATCCTCGAGTGGCTACGGACCGCAATTCCCTTGAGCTCGGAGGCAGAAGAACGCCGGTGGAAAAAGAATAAAAGACTTTCTGAATCGGTGGGAATGGCCTAAAAAGATGGAAGATCTCTTCCAGGATCACCCACCTGCAACATTATTAGAATTGATTACAGAACTGCAATTCCAGGAACTGAGATTGATAACACCTGTTGTTAAAAGAGCTCAGAGACAAGTAAAAGGTTGGGAGTGTGGTAAACATGGTTTAGGGTGTCATCCATGGTTATGTATTGTTTGCACACTTTGCTTTAACTCATGGTGGAAAGTAAGAGGGAAGAGAAGGAGCAACAATTGATTTGCTTGCCTTTCTATGGTTATGTATTTAGCCTGCTAATTATAGAACACATCGCTAGTGATTTTTTTTGGATACCTTTGAGATTGTGAGATGGGACCCTTCCATCAGCAATTGGATTAATAGAGAACTTAGATCAATTGGTTCTTGCTATATTGGCTATAGCACAAATAAGAGAACGAGCAGCTCATAATATTATAGACCAATGTCTCAAAATTGATAGTTGTGGTGGAGAAGAAGTCTATATACCACATCATAGGCACATTCCAAGGGCACACTGGCGCTGCGAGTGTGCCTATTGGAGGCGGTGACTTAATGAACTCCCCGCCCTTGAAGCAAAAAATAATTAGAAAAAAATCTTATTGTGGTTGGCACATCCTGAAATTTTGGAAAATACAGGTTTATGGTACTCCGGCCTAATCTTTTCCCTGTTCTTTTTGTTTTAATTATTGCTTCTTAACCAGCTAGAACTGGGAAATGGCATTTAAAAGGAGACAAGCAAACTCTGTGGGACTATGGGTACCAAGGAAACCAAAAGCACCAGTGACTAGATCCCGGGATATTACCTTTGCTACCGAGAAGACTGGCATCTCAGCACTTGGTTGCAACCCAAGGGGCCTTGAGAAAGGTAGAAAGGTAGATTTCCTGAGGATTATTTTCACTGTGATCATTATCATACCCTGGGCAGTTGGCCAAAGCCAGAGAGCCACACTGGACAGAGTTTCAGCAATGAAAAAGCAAACCAGGCAAAAACCAAGTCCCAGCAATTTCAACATTTGTGACTACTGCAATCACCCTGTGTGGATTAAGGACAAGATGGAAGCTGTGTTTGTTACACACCCATATGTTAGTTCTGCCTGCTACAATCGCAACAGCGTTACAGATGTTTGTATTAAGGAAGGAAAGATGTCTTGGGTAAGGAAAAATTTGGGATATAATGGACGAGCTCCGTATCCCCATGGTAATCAGATTGTCTCTCAATATGAAAGGGTTTTTTGTTTTGAAAGAGATGATAATGGAGATGATCCAAGTATAGGCATTGGAAATCGAGCACTAAAAGAAAAATGGAAAGAGAAAATAAAAGAAGAAAAAGAAACAAAGGGGAATAGAGGAAAGAACAGGAGAACAGAGTCAACAGAATTGGCTGAATTGTATAAACTCCTAAACCGGTACTACAAAGATTGGGATTTGCCAGCCTCAAATAAGAATCTGTGGGATTGATGCAAATGATTGCTACAGAATTGGGAATATCCAAATGTGGGATTTGTGGAGGTCTAAAAATGGCTAAAAGATGGCCATGGAAAGGTGAGAGCTTAGCTCCAGAGCAAATTTTAAAGTGGAACCACACCCAAATTTCTGGAACAGTGAAGAGACCTGCAAGATGGATTTTAAGCCATCAAGTAATTGGAATCATTTGTATAACTCGAGAAGGAAGGAAATTTAATAAAGTAGTAGGGCATACTTCTTGTAAATCCACATTGGTGGTCAATATGGATAATCGTTCAAAAATTTGGCAACCTGAAAACCCTGTTGGATATTGGGGACCAATAAAAGAAATAAATTGTGAATGGCATGAACAGATTAATTTATGCTGGTACAAAAGTCCTGGAGCTAACCCCTACCAATCCATCGACAGCCTGAGGTCTTATTGGGAACAACCGGAGAAAACTGATTAGAGATGGAAAGCCTCAGATGGGATATGTTGGATTTGTGAGCAACGAGCATACAGTGAGTTACCTCAAAAATGGAGAGGAACCTGTACTTTGGGAGTAATACAACCCTCCTTCTTTGTTCTACTGAGGTCTAGGAGCAATGTGCTAGGAACTCCACTGTATGAAACCATGCAGTGGAATAAAGGAGATTTGAATTTAAATTTTCCAACAGCAGGAGGGAATCAAAAATGGGAGGAGGATGAATGGCCTGCAAAACAAATTATAGCATATTATGACCCAGCAACACGGGCTCAGGATGGGTCATGGGGATATAAGACCCCAGTTTATCTGTTGAATAGATTAATAAGGCTCCAAGCAGTAGTGAAGGTGATGTCAAATCACACCTCCGGTGCCTTAAAAATGTTGGCCAGGCAATATACAGAAATGTGTGTGTTTGTGTACCAAAACAGGATCGCCCTAGACTGTCTGTTAGCAGAAGAAGGAGGAGTTTGTAAGAGATTTAATGAATCTGAGTGCTGTGTAGAAATTGATGATTATGGGGAAGCTATCACAGGACTTGCAGAAGAAATTAAAAGGGTGGCTCATGTACCAGTACAAAAGTGGAATTCAATCTTGAAAACAGATTGGTGGGGTAACCTCTTTGGAAGTGTTTGGAGGAAAAAGTTAGAGTTCATGTTGCTATGCTCAATTCTGAGACTTCTGTTTCTGCCTTGTATGATTTTGTGTTTTATTAGGTTAATTCATTCAGTGATTCAGGGGATGCAGATTACAACAATGTCTCTAGATTCAGAATCAGCAGGAAAAGGAAAACCAAGATCTATAATGGTATTAAAAGCTAAATCGACTGCTGTTAAAGAACTAGGGCTTAAAAAGATGGAAATAGACCAGGAAATGCTAACTAAACTTGCAAGAGAGTGTGAAAGACTAGAAGTAGTAATAGAAATGTTGGAAAAGTTTGAAGCTAAAAAGAGACAAGGAGAAAACCAAAATTTTGAAAAATATAAAAGATATCAGGGCACAGGCTTTTAAACACAGCACGAATCATAATGATCAAAAAGAGAAATGGGGGATTTGTGATAAATAGGTATGACTCGTGCTGATAAAAATTGAAAGAGTAATTGATATTGATACAGTAATTAATATTTGAGAATAATAAACAGTTAAAAAGTTCTAATACCAAAGAAGAGAGGGAGAGGAGGGGCTCCACCCAACCCCCTTTCCCAGCAGATGCTTTCAAGGACCACAGGAAAGAAACTGAAGATACAGCTGATAGAAATGAGCAAAGAACCTGGTTGCGTCCCAGAAAATGTTAATTATAAGGGATTTATTGCTTTGATATATAGATGCAGTCATATGTTAGTCTTGGCTTACATTGTACTGGCTTGGTGCGCATGTGTAACCCAAAGGTGAATTAAAGGACAAAGAGGAAGAGGAGAGGTCTTCATCCAAAACGACCCCCAAAGACTTCTGCAACCTCCAAACCGAGTGGTAGCACATGCGTGATAAGGGTGGTAATGAGGGCGGAGATAGAGATATGATGAACCGAAAATGGGAGGAGATGGCATTGACACATGGCATATAAGGGGAGATTTTCACTTGGCAAACACCTACGTGATGTGGCAAGGGTCCCAGAACTCTGCCCTCCGTACCCCGCGGTTATTTTTGCTTATGCGCTATTATTGGAACCACATTATCCCTTATTATAATCAAATTATATTGTACCCAATTTTATATTTTTATATTAACTATTCAAATAAAATTGTTACTACTTTTAATATTGTTTGGTTTTTCTATGATGTGATAATTGGGCAAACATAACAAAACGAATCAATAAAATAAATTCAAACTGCAACAATCAAGAGCATCTTCAGACACACAGCCCAACCGACCAGCAATGGAAGCAGGAAAAAAAAAGTTTTCCTGAGCAATGGCCCTTTGATGAAGCAAAACATTTACAATCAGGGCAGCCCATTGGTACAGATGGGGGCACACTCTGGGGGTACAGCTGAGGCCATGAGGTCACAGCAGGCTCAGGGGTCACAGCAGGCTGAGGTCACAGTTGGCTCTGAGGTCACAGATGTCCCAGACCCGGTGGTTGCACAGCAGCACAAGGAGCGAGCAGTCAGTGCTTGAGCACAACTGTTGCGGCAGCAGCAGCGGCGGTGGCAGCAGTGGTGCTGACATTGGGACAGCGGTGTCAGGACAGCGGTGGCAGCAAGAGCTGCGGGACTGGCAGAGGGCAAGGCAGCATGGCCCTTGCTCTGCGCCTCTTCCTCCTGCTCCTCCTGGCCGTGGCCCTGCCTGCCAGGGCTGCCCAGGCTGCTCCGCTGCAAGCGCGGCGAGCAGGTGAGCCGGCAGCCTGGCTCCCCTTTCCCGGGACAGCGCTCCCTGCTCCCCGGGAAGCGCTGGGGATGGTTTTCCCCAGGCCTTGAGGGAGGGATTCCTCTGGGGGAGGGAGAGAGACCCCAGGGCCCTGGGCAGCCCCAGTTTCCTCTCCAGGGATGTGTCACAGGCCTGCAAAGAGGGTGCAGAGTGACCAGGAGCCAGCCCAGAGCTCCCCAGGCCCCTGTGCAGTTTGGCCTTGTCCATTCACACCTGGCTCCCATAGCCGTAACCAAGCCCCTGGCAGTGCCCTGTTCCCAAAGGCAGAAGGGGATCCCAACACAACATGGAAATGGTTCTGATCCGTGCTCCCTTCTAGACTGGAAGCATGACACGGGTGTTTTGGAAGGCCTGATGAATCATGTTTTGAAGTTCTTGGAGGATGCTGGAGGCAAGTTCTCAGTGTGCCTTTCCCAAGACAATAATCAATGTGACAAGAGCTCACTCATAAGCCATTTCCTTTAATATAATCTTAAGGTTCAAGGATTCTGAAAACCTTACCCGGCTCCTTTCTGGAGCCCTGAGGGATCCCACAGGATCGCTCTCAGTGGGAGGAAGGAGCATTTAGCTGTCCATCCTCCTCCCGTGTGCAATGCCAGTGTGTCCTTCCGTGTGCTCTGTGCAGCCACAGAGAAGAGCAGAGAGGGAAGGGATCAGGACCAGGGCTGTGCCCCGGGGCTGAGCCTTGCCTGCAGCCTGAGGATCTCCTACAGTGCCACGGGTGCTGTTCTGTCCTGCCTTTCTTTGCAGCTGAACCTGTTGGTGAAGGTGATCTGGCTTCCCAACCCACATCCAGGACTGAGCCTCTGGGAGATGGTGAGGGTAGGTCAGGGCCTTTGCCCTGGGAGAGCTGCCAGCTCAGAGCCCAAAGCTCGGCCAGGGGGGCATCGCTGCAGGTGCCAGGACAGAGCCATGCACGTGTGTGCCCTCGCCCTGCGCGATCCCCTCACCGCTCCTGCGGCTCAGTGGTGCCCGTGCAGCTGAGCAGAGATGGCAGAAGCTTCTGTGGCTGTTGAGTTACAGATGTGTCTGCAGGGAGGAGTTTTCCTGTCCCTGTGATCAGTCCTACACAGAAGCCAGGCTCCCGTCGCAGGGGTGAGTAGTGTGTCCCTGCTGACCCCATAGGCTGAGCCCTGCATTTGTGCCATCCAGTCATGGAAAATGGAACTACTTTCCCGTAAGGTCCTCCGAGAGGGAAGAACAAACCTAGAGACGAGATGAAATCACTTGAGTCAAATGACATCTTGAAACAAATACTGGAGATACTGCACAAAGAGAATGGTGAGAGTATTTCCCTCAGCCTTGCCCTGGGGCTCAGCAGCCGGGGGCTCTGGATGCACATCTGGACACGCCGTGCCCGGCACAGCCACAAGGGATCCATGGCAGCCTCGCTGCCCTGCTGCTGCTTCCACGCCCTGCAGAGCTGTTTGCCAGCCTGGCCTGGCTGCAGCTTCTCCCCAGCCTCTGCAGAAAGGCTGACAGGCAGGCAAAACTACACCACGGGCAATGAACACCCTGAGATCCCCCGCAATTTCCCTGTCTCCGGGCACATCAGGTGTAGGGGCTGTTTGGAGAAGGGACCAGTCTGGGACAGTCCCAAAATCCAGGGTGTTTCCTGATCCTTATCCATGCCTTTTGCAACTATTGCTGCCTGAAGCTGTCATCTTCCCCATTCCCAATGAGGAATGTTTCCATCTGATCCAGCTGTCTCTTTTCCATTCTTCAGAAATGAAAGGAGAGCCTGTGCTGGAAGCTGAGTTCCCTGGAGGAAGCAGTGATTCTGTGCCAGCCTCTGGTGCAGGAAGGCAGGCGATGCCAGGCACAGCCACAGGAGGTAATTGCTGTGCCTCTGGGCCTGAGCCCTGCTGAGGCTTGAGCTGCCCTCTCTGCTGCTTGGCACAGCGGGCACAGCCCGGACAAGACGGGCACAGCCCAGAGGAATTGTCCCCAGCAGGCTCAGGGCACTCGGGTACTGAGCTGTCCTGCTGGGCTCCCTCCGTGGGAGACACGTCCCGAAACCTGGGAGCGGCTGCACGGGGTGCCCATGGTGGAGAAAGGGCAGAGGGGCAGAGCAAGGCTCCACTGGGTCCTGACAGGGCCTGGCCACGTGCTCTTGAGGACTGGGCAGTGTCCCAGCAGAAGGAGGGCAGGAGGGACAGAGGGAGGCAGGGATAGCTGTGGCACTGCCTGCTGCAGTTTCCCTCTGGGCTTTAGGGAGGATTTCCTTTGTGTGTCAGTGGAAGCCCCCAGCGCCCTGGGCTACTCCAGTTGCCCCTTCCAGGGATGTTGCACAGGACCTGCTAAGTGGGTAGAGAGTGACCAGCAGCCTGCCCAGAGCTCCTCAGTCCCCTGTGCAGCTTTGGCCGTGTCCATTCACGTCTGGCTCCCATGACCTTATCCGACCCCATTACAGTGCCCATTTCCCAGAGGCAGAAGGGGATCCCAGCACATCCTGAAAAATGTTGTCCTCTGTGCTCTGTTCTAGATGAGGTCGCTGGGAAGGCATCGCCATTAGAATGGCTGGATCAAGTTTTGAAGCCCTTGGAGGCTCCTGCAGGTATTTTCTCACTGTCTTAACAAGGATTAATCATTGACAACCTGGCAGGACCAGGTGACCGATGCTTCTGTGTCTGTTGAGTTATAGGTGCTTCTGCAGAGAGGACTTTTGCTGCTCCTTTTCTGGTTCCTGCACGCAAACCCAGCTCCCATCGCAGGGGTGAGTAGTGTGTCCCTGATGACCCCACAGGCTGAGCCCTGCTTTTGTGCCATGCAGTCATGGGAAATGGAGCTACTTTCTCTTAAGGTCCTCCAAGAAGGAAGAACAAACCTAGAGGCGAGACAAAATCCCTTGAGTCAAACAACGTCTTGAAACAAATAGTGGAGGAACTGCACAAACGGAATGGTGAGAGCATTTCCCTCAGCCTTGCCCTGGGGCTCAGCAGCCAGGGGCTCTGGCTGCTCATCTGGACACGCCGTGCCCGGCACAGCTGGGAGGGATCCATGGCAGCCTCGCTGCCCCGCTGCTGCTTCCACGCCCTGCAGGGCTGTTTGCCAGCCTGGCCTGGCTGCAGCTTCTCCCCAGCCTCTGCAGGAAGGCATTGGGCATCAGCTCACAGGCAGACCAAACATCAACACACCCTGAAATTCCCCACAATATCCTGGTCGCCACATTAGGAAAAGGAGGTGGTTTGCACCAGGGAGTGATCTGACCCAGCCCCAAAAACTTGGTCGTTTTCCTGGTCTTTAACAAATATTGCCTCCTGTAGATGCCACCACCCAAATAGCCAACAGTTCCCTCTGATGCAGCTGTCTCCCTTCCTTTCTCAAGAGGTGGACATAGAGGTTCTGTGGAAAGCAGCATTTCCTGAAGGAAGCAGTCGCTCTTCGTTGCCAGCCCCTGCCACAGGAAAGGAGGAGATGCCAGACACAGGCACAGGCACAGAAGGTAATTGCTGTGCCAGGCTCAGCCCTTGGCAGGGCTGTGTGGCAGCAGCTCTTCCCCAGGGCCTGCCCTGCACAGGCCCGGCAGCAGCCAAAGCTGGAGGTGCCTCTGGAGCTCGTTCACAGCCCCAGGGACAGGGGACCCGTGCACCAACGTCCCTCCCGCTGCAGCTGCTCCGGAGCTGGCCCTGAGTGCCCCGAGGCCCAAGGCACAGGAGCAGCCCCGAGCGGGAGCCCTGCCGCGAGCCCAGGGCCAGAGCCAGCCTTGGCACAAAAGGAAACCGTTCTCATCTTGGTTTGCTTCCAGACTGGGATACTGGGATGGCTTCTCCATTAACCTGGAGGTTTGAAATTGTGAAGCCCACTGAGAGTTCTGCAGGTGCGTTCTCATGGTCCCACCAAGGCGTAATCATTGACAAGCTGGCAAGAACCAGGTGACAGAAGCTTCTGTGGCTGTTCAGTTACAGATGTGACTGCAGGGACAACTTCACCAACTCCTGGGCTGCGTAGTGAGCACCAAACCAGCTCCCATTACAGTGGTGAGTAGCGTATCCCGGCTGGCTTCAAAGGCGGAGCCCTGCTTTTGTGGCATCCATTCATGGGAAATGGAACTACTTTCTGTCAAGATCCTCCAACAGTAAAGCCGAAACACACGACAGACAAGAAACTCCAGAAGCCATTTGACGTCATGTGGCAACTGCTGAAGGAAGAGCTTCAGGGAGGACAAGGTGGGTGCATTCCCTCAGCCTTGTCCTGGGGCTCAGCAGCCGGGGGCTCTGGCTGCACATCTGGACACGCCGTGCCCGGCACAGCGGGAAGGGATCCATGGCAGCCTCGCTGCCCCGCTGCTGCTTCCGTGCCCTGCAGGGCTGTTTGCCAGCCTGGCCTGGCTGCAGCTTCTCCCCAGCCTCTGCAGGAAGGCATTGGGCATCAGCTGACAGGGAGCCCGAACTGCACCACGGGCCATGCACATCCTGACATCCCCTGCAATTTCCCTGTCTCTCAGCAGATCAGGAGGCACACAGTTTGCACAAGGGAGTGCTCCAGCCCAATCCCAAGAGTCTGGACATTTTCCTGATTCTTATCTGTGTCTTTGAGAAGCATTGCCTCCTGAGCTGCGCCCTTGCCGATGGGAAACAGCCCCATCTGACCCAGTGTTCCTTTTCCTTTCTCCAGAATTGGATGCAGAGGCTGTGCTGAAGGCGGCGTTTCCCACAGGAAGCAGGGATACTGTACCAGCCTCTGGTGCAGGAAGGCAGGCGATGCCAGGCACAGCCACAGGAGGTAATTGCTGTGCCTCTGGGCCTGAGCCCTGCTGAGGCTTGAGCTGCCCTCTCTGCTGCTTGGCACTGCGGGCACAGCCCGGACAAGACGGGCACAGCCCAGAGGAATTGTCCCCAGCAGGCTCAGGGCACTCGGGTACTGAGCTGTCCTGCTGGGCTCCCTCCGTGGGAGACACATCCCGAAACCTGGGAGCGGCTGCACAGGGTGCCCATGGTGGGGAAAGGGCAGAGGGGCAGAGCAAGGCTCCAGTGGGTCCTGAGAGGGCTTGGCTATGTCCACTTCTGTTGGGGGAGCAATTTCGTAGGAAAGAGGAATAAAGAGAGAGAGGGAGTCAGGAAGGGAGAAAGGGAGGGCAGGACCGAGGGAGGGATAATTGTGGCACTGCCTGCTGCATTTTTGCACCAGGGCTTTAGAAGGAGTTTCAGCTTTGGCTGTGAGAGAGCCCCAATGCAACCTGCGCTGCTCCAGGCACCTCTCCAGGGATGTTGCACAGGGCCTGCAAAGAGAATGGGGGTGGACCAGGAGCCAGCTCAGAGCTCCCCAGACCCCGGTGCAGCTTTGGCCATGTCCATTCACACCTGGCTCCCATGGCCTTACCCGACCCCCTTGCAGTGCCCATTTCCCAGAAGCAGAAGGGGATCTCAGCACAGCATGGAAATGGTTCTGATCTGTGCTCTGTTCTAGACTGGAATCGTAACATGGATTATTTGGATGCCCTGCTGGACAATGGCTTGCAATTCCTGGAAGATGCTGGAGGCAAGTTCTCAGTGTGCCGTTCGCGAGACAATAATCAGTGTCAATGTGGCTAGAGCTCCCTCGCCTTCCATTTCCCTTCACATAATCTCATGGTTGAAAGATTCTTGAATTCTTGGCCCGCTCCTTTCTGGAGCCCTGAGTGATCCCACAGGATTGCTGTGAATAGGAGGAAGGAGCATTTAGCTGTCCATCCTCTTCCCGTGTGCAATGGCCGTGTCCTTCTGTGTGCTCTGTGCAGTCACAGAGAAGGGTAGAACGGGCAGGGTCCAGGCCCAGGGCTGTGCCCCAGGACTGAGCCTTGCCTGCAGCCTGAGGATCTCCTACAGTGTCACGGGAGCTGTTCTGTCCTGCCTTTCTTTGCAGCTGAACCTGTTGGTGAAGGTGATCTGGCTTCCGAAACCACATCCAGGACTGAGCCTCTGGGAGATGGTGAGGGTAGGTCAAGGCCTTGCCCCTGGGAGAGCTGCCAGCTCAGAGCCCAAAGCTCGGGCAGGGGGGCATCGCTGCAGGTGCCAGGACAGAGCCATGCACGTGTGTGCCCTCGCCCTGCGCGATCCCCTCACCGCTCCTGCGGCTCAGTGGTGCCCGTGCAGCTGAGCAGAGATGGCAGAAGCTTCTGTGGCTGTTGTGTTACAGATGTGTCTGCAGGGAGGACTTCTCCAGCGGCTCGGCTGGATTCTTGGCACCAACCCAGCTCCCGTCGCAGGGGTGAGTAGTATGCCCCTGCTGACTCCACAGGCTGAGCCCTGCTTTTGTGGCATCCATTCATGGGAAATGGAACATGGAACAAAATGAAAGACCCATGATAGTGCAGGCAAAACGTCTCTTGACTCAAATGAATTCCTGAGACAAACACAGAATGGGGCACAGGCTGGACAAGGTGGGTGCATTCCCTCAGCCTTGTCCTGGGGCTCAGCAGCCGGGGGCTTTGGCTGCACATCTGGACACGCCGTGCCCAGCACAGCAGGAAGGGATCCATGGCAGCCTCGCTGCCCCGCTGCTGCTTCCACGCCCTGCAGGGCTGTTTGCCAGCCTGGCCTGGCTGCAGCTTCTCCCCAGACTCTGCAGGAAGGCATTGGGCATCAGCTGCCACACAGCCCAAACCACACCGTGGGCCTCAGATCCCCTGCAACATCCCTGTCTCTGAGCTGATCAGGAGGCACAGCTATTTGGAGGAGGGAGTGTTCTGGCCCAGCCCCAACAGCATGGGCATTTTCTCCATCTCTACACTGACTTTTACAAGTTTTGCCTCCTGCCGATGTCACCTCCCCAATGGGGAATGTTGCCATCTGATCCAGCTGTGCCTCTTTCTTTTTCAAGTGATGGACCAAAAATCTGTGCAGAAGGAGCCACACCCCGGAGCAAGCAGTGTGTCGGTATCCAGCTCTACTGCAGGAACAAATGTGATGCCAAGCACAGGTGAAAGCACAGAAGGTAATTGCTGTGCCAGGCTCAGCAGGGCTCAGCCCTTGGCGGGGCTGTGTGGCAGCAGCTCTTCCCCCAGGGTCTGCCCTTGCACGGCCCGGCAGCAGCCAAAGCTGGAGGTGCCTCTGGAGCTCGTTCACAGCCCCGGGGAAAGGGGACTCGTGCACCAACGTCCCTCCCGCTGCAGCTGCTCTGGAGCAGGCCCTGAGTGCCCAGAGGCCCAAGGCACAGGAGCAGCCCCGAGCGGGAGCCCTGCCGCGAGCCCAGGGCCAGAGCCAGCCTTGGCTCCCGACTGGGCAGGGGCTGCACTGGGTCCTGACAGGGCCTGACTCTGTGCCCTGGGGCTGGGGGAGCTGTCACGGGGCAGGGAGGGCCAGGGCTGGCAGTGGCTGCTCAGGGATGGCTTTGGCCCCTGTCCCTCCAAGCAGCCACTGCCCAAGCAGCTGTGCTGCCCCCGGGCTCTCCTCCTGGCCTGCTGGGCTTTGTTGGGTGGCACAGCCTGTGCCAAGGGGCAGCAAGGTGCCTGCAGGCCCCAGCTCTGGGGGAAACGGAGAACGTCCTGCCCGCATCCACCGTGCTGCCAGCTCAGCAGTGCAGCACAGCACGGGCTGACGCTCCCCATTGCTCCCACAGGTGCAGCTGGAACCACAGCACATGTTCCTGATTCCCAGGAGGGCCCTGGAGGGGGTTTCTGTCAGGGAACAGGCTGCTGGCTGGGGTTACTGGCAGGCCTACTTCTTTTGGACATTGTCGTCATGTTGTGCTGCTTTGGAATCTGGTATTCCTGGAAGAGAAATGGGTGAGTGTTTTGTTGCTCTCCCCTTCAAACATCTTCTTCTGAAAGTCTACCGCAGACAGGAAACATTCCCAGTGGGGCTGCGGTGTCGGTGTGGCCAGTCCATGATTGTCCAAAGAACTCTGCTGAGGGTTCTGCTGCTGCCCAGAGCTTTCATTGGCCTCCTCATTGCTGGGCCTTGTCCTGGGGGGCCCGCTGGGGCTGCAGCCACTGCTGGCTCCCACTGAGGCTGCCTGGCCAAGGCAAACCCCAGGGGCACAGGGCAGAGGCAAAGCACGGTGTGGAGGAGAAAGAGCAGGGACGAGATTGCCCTTGAAAGGCAGAGGCGCTCTGGGCCCGCTCCTGGCCAGGGAGCCTGCCCAGAGCCGTGCCCTGCTCGCCGGGGCCTTGAGGGGCAGCTGTGCAGCTGGGCCACGCTGTGCCAGCAGCTCCAGCCGTGCTGGGGAGCCTTGCCAGCTCTGGGCCCTGCTGTGCAGGAGGCTCCCTGTGTGCCACTGGCAGCTGCGGCCTCAGCCACCTCCTCTCTCCACAGTTCCACCTCTGCACAGCAGTTTAAAGGCGGCAGCACCTCACACACGGAGGGCCTGGGCAGCCCTCTCAAGAGCTCTGAGAAGAGGACCCCGGAACGGCCATCTAAGACGAAACCTGCTATTCTCCCAGTGTAGATCCCACTGCCACCTCCTCTCCCCATGTGTATCCCTGAGCTGCCCTCATCCCCTTTTTGATCTTCCTCCGTCCCGTCCCAGCCCATTCCCGAGTTGTTCTATAGACCCCAGCAGCAGCCCAGCACCCTCCAGCCCCTCTTGAGACCAACACGCCCCTTCCTCTGCCCCAGAGCCCCCTGGCCATGCCCTCTAAACAACCCTGTAGGTTACACCCCTTTTAAAAATGCCAATCACTTGTTTTTAAAATTTTAAGGTTTAATAAAATGGTTATATAGATAGTCATACAATTAGAGTAACGATAATTTGCACAATTTGCATTAGGACAATATGAGACAATAGAAACAAAGAGTTACGGACGTCCGGTTACCTTTTCCTGGGCAGCACAAGCTCAAAAGAGGACACCTGTTATCAGAGGATTAACCCTTAAAAACAATACCCTGTTGCATATTCATACATTTCATACATGATGCATAAATTCCATTCAAATACAGGATTCTGTCCTTTCATCATCAACTTCTTCCTCTGAATCCTAACAGTGCCTTTGAGGCGGGAAGAAGTTTGTTTCTTCTGATAAGAGTACAATGAATTCTTTTCCTCTGACAGATATATGTGTCCTGTGGCTGCTATCCTGCTGTGAGTCCTTTCTTTAAAAAAAAAGTATCTCACATAGCGTAGCTTCTATTTTAACATTTTTTTATAAGCTAAAACTATATTTAACACACTACTTAAACGAATTAATACAGCATTACATTGTAACACAACACCTATAATATTCATTTTGGTATTTGCGAAAAGCCAATCATAAAGTACACATTTTTCACACCCCCCCCATCCCCCCATCCCCACCCAGGTAGGTGATGGCCCTTTTTTCTATTGCAATAAAGAGGTGGAGCTGTCACCCCAGTGTCCGGGTGGCAGCAGCAGCAAAGCCCAGCCAGCAGCAGCACTGGCTCAGCTCCGTGCCCAGGAGCAGCCGTGGATGCCCACGGTGTGGGCAGGCAGGAGCCAGGCAGGGGCTGCTGTCACCAGCGGCGGGGTCCCCAGGGCTGGGGGAGCCCATGCTGAGCGTCCCTGGGCTGAGGGCACATTTCCTTCCCCGGCATCATGTGGGCCTGCACCTCCTCCAGTGGCAAGCCCAGGAAAAGAGGGAAGCCATCAAGACCATCTCCAGGGACACAGCCTGACCAGCAACTCCAGCAGGCAAAACCAAGCCCCACCCTAATTAACACACACTTGATAGAACCTAATTGATGGCCCATCATCAATGCACAGGGTCTGCTCCTCTGGACGAGGGCCAGAAGGGGAGGGAAGGGAAGGGCTGTGTGGCCTTGGGGCCCGATGGGGCTGATGAACAGCCCCAGAGGCACAACAGCCCAGCTGCAGCCACACTCCGTTTCCTGGTCAGAACCCTAGCCGTAGCTGCCCTGGCCTTCCCCGTAAGGCACCTGGGGGCTTTGGGGGCCCCCATAAGGCGCACGAGGGGCTGGGGTCCCTTGTGGGACACACAGGGATATTTTAGGCTCCCTCTGAGGCACGGAGGGTGCTGCGGTCCACTTCAAGTCATGCAAGGGATTTGGAATTTTGTGTGAGGCATGCATGGAGTTAGGGATCTCTCCCAAGGTGTGCAGGGCGCTGGGGTCTCTGCTGAGGCACATGACGGGGTTTTGGGGTCGCACTTCACATGCGGAGAGGGCTGTGGGCTCTCATAAGTGTCCCGGAGCTTTGCGCCCCTCCTGCTGCCCGCAGTGGGGCGGGAGTCTCTGCTGAGGCCCGCAGGGCTCGGGGCCCTCCCGCGCTCCCTCCCGAGGCCCTCCGGGCCCGTCCGGCTCGGGGCTGCCGCGGCCCTGGGGCAGCCGCCGTGCCGGGACGGCGCTGGCGACGAGCCGAGCCGGAGCTGCCCCGCCGGGTCGCGCTGCACGGCCACGGCACGGGCGGCGCTGAGCGCCGGGCAGGCGGCGCCACAGCCCCGGCCCTGCCTCCTTCGGGGCCGGGCACACACAGCCCCGCAGGCAGAGCGGCGGCTCCGGGCTCCGCTTGGCGCCCGAGGGGACGGAACCGATGCCGCAGGAGCCTGGGGAGCCCCGCGCAGGGCCCTGGCGCCACCCGCCCGCCTCTCCTGTGGCCATCCCGGGCGGCAGGGGCTCGCTCTGGGCAAGCTGCCGGCTCCTGCCACTGCCCTGACAACGCTGAGGGGCCTTCGGGGCCGGGACTGGGCTTGCCAGGGAGACAGTTCATAGGAGACTTGCTCAGGCCTTACACAAGATTTACTGCGAAACAACTTAAACATAACATAACAATTTTGGTGCCGAGACCAGGGACTCTCTCAGCTGCAGGGAGGTGGATAGATTCTGGGAAGGAACTCCCCACCAGACTTTTAAGTGGTCCCATGGCTAGACCAGTCTCACTTTGGAAAAGAGAGTCCTTTTTACAATAACGCATAAGCAAATTAATTTTTAAGAGCGCGCAAGAGAGGTTCCTATCAGAGTGTCAGCTTGTAGGAGAGAGAGTACCCATAGAAAACTGCTTTGTGCACAAAGACCCTCGTGAGAAAAGGAGGCTGTGAGTATCATGAGGTTTTGGGTCGGGGGGCAGCTGTATGTGTGTGTGAGTGTGTGTGGAGTGTCTGAGACGGGGGCTGGGCAGTCCCAGACCCCCGAAGTGATTGGGACCTCCCAGTACCGCGTTTTCGCATTCTCCGCGAGGAGACCGGCCAGGAAAGGAGGGAAGTGAAAGAAAAGTGAATGAGTGGGGACCCCAGGAGGGTTTGACCCAGGGGGAAGGAGGGGATCCTGGTCCAGGCACCTGTGGGAAGGTCCTTGGGCAGGAGGGATTTACTCAGTAGGGAGACTGAGAGAGTGAATGAATAGGTTCAATTTCCTTGGAGGGGTTGGTAGCAGGCAATTTAGTATGTGATTAGATGGTGAGAGGACGGGGCTAATAGATTGAGAAAGAGGGAGAGATAGGAGTGGAACAAGTAGATTGCAGAGGGAGAGACAGGAGTGGAACAGGTAGATTGAAAAGGCAGTGTGACAGAGTAGTAAGTGAGGAAGCTGAGCCACGAGGTGAGTGTGGCAAACTAAGACTCTCCTGGTACCGGGGAATTCTTAGTTTGTCACCGCCAGAAATGGGTCAGGAAAAAAGTAAGTTCCTTGACCCAGGGGCTGTGGATTGTGTGGAAAATTCGCAGTCGTTTGAGGTATCTGGGAACCGTGAGGGGGGTTCTCCGGGGGGGGCATTCCTCAGGACAGCCCACTGGGGATGATAATACGGCTTTGGGATGAATGGGAATCCCAAAGTGGAAAAAGTAAACAGAAAATAGTTAATATTACATGTTTAAATGGACAAAGGGAATGATCCAGCAAGATAATTTATATTGGCCCAAGTTCAGATCATTTGAGGATTAGATTTGCCAGGCTCTAAATATATATGTGAATTCAAAAGACCCTGTTAATCAGGAGGAGAGTGAGTATGCTGCCTTCTGGAGTCCCGAGGGGAGACATCAGGAAGAAGCTGGAAAAATTAGAAGACTGGCAGGACAGGGGACTTCAGGAGTTACTGAGAGGAGCACAGAAGATGTTTGTGAACAGAGATGAGAAAAAGCAGAAAGCAGATGCCAGAATTTTGGTGACGGCAGTTAGAGAAATGCAGGGAGCTTTGAATACAGAAAAAAAAAAAAAAAAAAAAAAAAAACGCAGGTAAAAACAAACAGCAGATATCAGGATCTATTTTTAGGAATACAGGACCTCTGTTTGTTTTTTCCCGCCACAAGAAAGGGCACTTACAAATTTCTTGTCCTACCTTGAAGGGTGCGGGACCCACCTGTTTTTACTATCATAAAAAGGAGCACCTACAAAAAAAAAAATGGTTGCAGGAAGAAAGAGCAAGATGAGGAAACTTTTCAGGGAGGTCAGGGGCTCTGTTTAATGAAGGGGACCGAAACACCACCAGAAGAGCCCTTGATAAGTTATATTTTTAGTAAATACAGGAGTTTCTGAGCCGACAGTGACAAAATTATCCCAGGGATGTGAGAGAAGTCGTGAGCGAGTTTCAGTAATCGGAATTACAGGAGAGGCTTTCCCTGTTCCTGTAATAAAAGGAGTGCAAATTGAAAGAGATGAGAAATTTAGAGTAAATGACTTATTGTTGATACCAGAAGCCGAGAATAATTTGTTAAGCAGAGACCTAATAATAGCCTTAAATTTACAGATAAAACCCTGTGAAGGAAAACTTAAAATTTATTCTTCACCTGAACAAGATAATCTAGAAATTAATGACATGGGTTGGCATTCAGGTGAAGTGGGAAAAAGTTTAGGGTAAAGGAGTCTGGTCCCCCTAGTCCCTCCTGGTGAGCATAAGCCTGTGAATTTTATGCATTATTCCGTACATTATTAATAGTAAAAGGGCGAGAAGGGACTATTTATACAGACTCCAAATATGCTTTTAGTATAGTACCTACTTTTAGAAAAATTTGGAAGGAAAGGGGACTTATAAACACTCAAGGGAAAGGGTTAATACACGGGGGATTGATAATTCAGATACTTGAAGCTTTAAAAGGCTCCAAGAAAATAGCAGTAGTTCATGTAAAGGAACACCAGAGAGGGAGGGATATTAGAGTCAGAGAAATAATTTGGCTGATGAAGAAGCAAAAAGAGCGACCTTAAGAAAAAGAGATACTGAAATCATGACCTTACACAAAAAATAGAAATTCAGCAGGAGACACTTTCCCTTCTGCTAGCAGAACTGGCAGCTATAAGGAAATTAGGAGCAACATTTAAGGAGGGAAAGTAAGTTTTTCCTGATGGCAGGATTATGATGCCAAAGCCAGTGGCACATTAGATCTTAGATAACTTGCACAGATGGACACACTGGGGAACAGGGGCCTTTTGTGATCACTTTTTAAAACTGTATGGGTGTATAAGGATATTAGAAATTAGAAAGGAAATTACTCAGGGGTGTCTCACCTGCTAAAAGGTAAAGAAGAAGTTGAGGAGCCCTCCCTGTGGAGGATGCAAACCAGCCTACAGTCTATTTGAAAAGATCCAGGTTGATTTTATAGACTTGCTTAAAGTGGGTTGGTGAAATATTTGTTAGTTATAATAGATCAATTCACTCAGTGAGTTGAAGCATTTCCAGCAGCTCGGGCTACAGTTCAAACAGTAGCTAAAATATTGTTGGAACATGTAATTCCAAGAATGTGATAATATGGTGGGATTTAGGTTGATTTATATTAAGCCTGATTTATTAAGAAGGAACTAAGCATCCTCGAGTGGCTACGGACCGCAATTCCCTTGAGCTCGGAGGCAGAAGAACGCCGGTGGAAAAAGAATAAAAGACTTTCTGAATCGGTGGGAACGACCTAAAAAGATGGAAGATCTCTTCCAGGATCACCCACCTGCAACATTATTAGAATTGATTACAGAACTGCAATTCCAGAAACTGAGATTGATAACACCTGTTGTTAAAAGAGCTCAGAGACAAGTAAAAGGTTGGGAGTGTGGTAAACATGGTTTAGGGTGTCATCCATGGTTATGTATTGTTTGCACACTTTGCTTTAACTCATGGTGGAAAGTAAGAGGGAAGAGAAGGAGCAACAATTGATTTGCTTGCCTTTCTATGGTTATGTATTTAGTCTGCTAATTATAGAACACATTGCTAGTGATTTTTTTTGGATACCTTTGAGATTGTGAGATGGGACCCTTCCATCAGCAATTGGATTAATAGAGAACTTAGATCAATTGGTTCTTGCTATATTGGCTATAGCACAAATAAGAGAACGAGCAGCTCATAATATTATAGACCAATGTCTCAAAATTGATAGTTGTGGTGGAGAAGAAGTCTATATACCACATCATAGGCACATTCCAAGGGCACACTGGCGCTGCGAGTGTGCCTATTGGAGGCGGTGACTTAATGAACTCCCCGCCCTTGAAGCAAAAAATAATTAGAAAAAAATCTTATTGTGGTTGGCACATCCTGAAATTTTGGAAAATACAGGTTTATGGTACTCCGGCCTAATCTTTTCCCTGTTCTTTTTGTTTTAATTATTGCTTCTTAACCAGCTAGAACTGGGAAATGGCATTTAAAAGGAGACAGGCAAACTCTGTGAGACTATGGGTACCAAGGAAACCAAAAGCACCAGTGACTAGATCCCGGGATATTACCTTTGCTACCGAGAAGACTGGCATCTCAGCACTTGGTTGCAACCCAAGGGGCCTTGAGAAAGGTAGAAAGGTAGATTTCCTGAGGATTATTTTCACTGTGATCATTATCATACCCTGGGCAGTTGGCCAAAGCCAGAGAGCCACACTGGACAGAGTTTCAGCAATGAAAAAGCAAACCAGGCAAAAACCAAGTCCCAGCAATTTCAACATTTATGACTATTGCAATCACCCTGTGTGGATTAAGGACAAGATGGAAGCTGTGTTTGTTACACACCCATATGTTAGTTCTGCCTGCTACAGTCGCAGCAGCATTACAGATGTTTGTATTAAGGAAGGAAAGATGTCTTGGGTAAGGAAAAATTTGGGATATAATGGACGAGCTTCGTATCCCCATGGTAATCAGATTGTCTCTCAATATGAAAGGGTTTTTTGTTTTGAAAGAGATGATAATGGAGATGATCCAAGTATAGGCATGGGAAATCGAGCACTAAAAGAAAAATGGAAAGAGAAAATAAAAGAAGAAAAAGAAACAAAGGGGAATAGAGGAAAGAACAGGAGAACAGAGTCAACAGAATTGGCTGAATTGTATAAACTCCTAAACCGGTACTACAAAGATTGGGATTTGCCAGCCTCAAATAAGAATCTGTGGGATTGATGCAAATGATTGCTACAGAATTGGGAATATCCAAATGTGGGATTTGTGGGGTCTAAAAATGGCTAAAAGATGGCCATGGAAAGGTGAGAGCTTAGCTCCAGAGCAAATTTTAAAGTGGAACCACACCCAAATTTCTGGAACATTGAAGAGACCTGCAAGATGGATTTTAAGCCATCAAGTAATTGGAATCATTTGTATAACTCGAGAAGAAAGGAAATTTAATAAAGTAGTAGGGAATACTCCTTGTAAATCCACATTGGTGGTCAATATGGATAATCGTTCAAAAATTTGGCAACCTGAAAACCCTGTTGGATATTGGGGACCAATAAAAGAAATAAATTGTGAATGGCATGAACAGATTAATTTATGCTGGTACAAAAGTCCTGGAGCTAACCCCTACCAATCCATCAACAGCCTGAGGTCTTATTGGGAACAACCGGAGAAAACTGATAAGAGATGGAAAGCCTCAGATGGGATATATTGGATTTGAGAGCAATGAGCATACAGTGAGTTACCTCAAAAATGGAGAGGAACCTGTACTTTGGGAGTAATACAACCCTCCTTCTTTGTTCTACTGAGGTCTAGGAGCAATGTGCTAGGAACTCCACTGTATGAAACCATGCAGTGGAATAAAGGAGATTTGAATTTAAATTTTCCAACAGCAGGAGGGAATCAAAAATGGGAGGAGGATGAATGGCCATGCAAAACAAATTATGGCATATTATGACCCAGCAACATGGGCTCAGGATGGGTCATGGGGATATAAGACCCCGGTTTATCTGTTGAATAGATTAATAAGGATCCAAGCAGTAGTGAAGGTGATGTCAAATCACACCTCCGGTGCCTTAAAAATGTTGGGCAGGCAATATACAGAAATGTGTGTGTTTGTGTACCAAAACAGGATCGCCCTAGACTGTCTGTTAGCAGAAGAAGGAGGAGTTTGTAAGAGATTTAATGAATCTGAGTGCTGTGTAGAAATTGATGATTATGGGGAAGCTATCACAGGACTTGCAGAAGAAATTAAAAGGGTGGCTCATGTACCAGTACAAAAGTGGAATTCAATCTTGAAAACAGATTGGTGGGGTAACCTCTTTGGAAGTGTTTGGAGGAAAAAGTTAGAGTTCATGTTGCTATGCTCAATTCTGAGACTTCTGTTTCTGCCTTGTATGATTTTGTGTTTTATTAGGTTAATTCATTCAGTGATTCAGGGGATGCAGATTACAACAATGTCTCTAGATTCAGAATCAGCAGGAAAAGGAAAACCAAGATCTATAATGGTATTAAAAGCTAAATCGACTGCTGTTAAAGAACTAGGGCTTAAAAAGATGGAAATAGACCAGGAAATGCTAACTAAACTTGCAAGAGAGTGTGAAAGACTAAAAGCAGTAATAGAAATGTTGGAAAAGTTTGAAGCTAAAAAGAGACAAGGAGAAAACCAAAATTTTGAAAAATATAAAAGATATCAGGGCACAGGCTTTTAAACACAGTACGAATCATAATGATCAAAAAGAGAAGTGGGGGATTTGTGATAAATAGGTATGACTCGTGCTGATAAAAATTGAAAGAGTAATTGATATTGATACAGTAATTAATATTTGAGAATAATAAATAGTTAAAAAGTTCTAATACCAAAGAAGAGAGGGAGAGGAGGGGCTCCACCCCCCCTTTCCCAGCAGATGCTTTCAAGGACCACAGGAAAGAAGTTGAAGATACAGCTGATAAAAATGAGTAAAGAACCTGGTTGAGTCCCAGAATATGTTAATTATAAGGGATTTATTGCTTTGATATATAGATGCAGTCATATGTTAGTCTTGGCTTACATTGTTCTGTCTTGGTGCCCATGTGTAACCCAAAGGTGAATTAAAGGACAAAGAGGAAGAGGAGAGGTCTTCATCCAAAACGACCCCCAAAGACTTCTGCAACCTCCAAACCGAGTGGTAGCACATGCGTGATAAGGGTGGTAATGAGGGCGGAGATAGAGATATGATGAACCGAAAATGGGAGGAGATGGCATTGACACATGGCATATAAGGGGAGATTTTCACTTGGCAAACACCTAGGTGATGTGGCAAGGGTCCCAGAACTCTGCCCTCCGTACCCCGCGGTTATTTTTGCTAATGCGCTATTATTGGAACCACATTATCCCTTATTATAATCAAATTATATTGTACCCAATTTTATATTTTTTATTGTAATCATTCAATAAAAATTGTTACTACTTTTAATATTGTTTGGTTTTTTTATGATGGGATAATTGGGTAAACATTACAAAACGAATCAATAAAATAAATTCAAACTGCAACGATCAAGAGCATTTTCAGACACACAGCCTGACCGACCAGCAATGGAAGCTGGAAAAAAAAAAAGTTTTGCTGAGCAATGGCCCTTTGATGAAGCAAAACATTTACAATCAGGGCAGCCCATTGGTACAGATGGGGGCACACTCTGGGGGTACAGCTGAGGCCATGAGGTCACAGCAGGCTCAGGGGTCACAGCAGGCTGAGGTCACAGTTGGCTCTGAGGTCACAGAGGTGCCAGAGCCCCGTGGTTGCACAGCAGCACAAGGAGCGAGCAGTCAGTGCTTGAGCACAACTGTTGCGGCAGCAGCAGCGGCGGTGGCAGCAGTGGTGCTGACATTGGGACAGCGGTGTCAGGACAGCGGTGGCAGCAAGAGCTGCGGGACTGGCAGAGGGCAAGGCAGCATGGCCCTTGCTCTGCATCTCTTCCTCCTGCTCCTCCTGGCCGTGGCCCTGCCTGCCAGGGCTGCCCAGGCTGCTCCGCTGCAAGCGTGGGGAGCAGGTGAGCCGGCAGCCTGGCTCCCCTTTCCCGGGACAGCGCTCCCTGCTCCCCGGGAAGCGCTGGGGATGGTTTTCCCCAGGCCTTCAGGGAGGGTTTCCTCTGGGGGAGGGAGAGAGCCCCCAGGGCCCTGGGCAGCCCCAGTTTCCTCTCCCGGGACGTCAGACAGGCCCTGCAAAGAGGGTGCAGAGTGACCAGGAGCCTGCCCAAAGCTCCCCAGGCCCCTGTGAAGTTTGGCCTTGTGCATTCACACCTGGCTCCCATAGCCTTAACCAAGCCCCTTGCAGTGCCCTGTTCCCAGAGGCAGAAGGGGATCCCAGCACACCATGAATCACAGAATCACTGGGTTGGAAGAGACCATCAAGTCCAACCCAGCCCTAACACCTCAAGTACACCATGACACCAGGTGCCACTTCCAGTTTTTTTAAGACACATCCAGGGATGATGACTCCACTCCTCCCTGGGCAAACCATTCCAGGACTTTATGACCCTTTCTGTAAAAACCTTTTTCCTAATATCCAACGTATATTTCCCTTGGCACAGTTTAAGACTGTGTCCGCTCATGCTGTCACTTGCTACCATGGAAATGGTTCTGATCTGTGCTCCCTTCTAGATCGGGATGCTGGAAATGTTTTTCTGGAACCTTGGCTGGAAGATAGTTTGGATACAGTGGAACCTCCCACAGGTAAGATATCTATGTTTTTCCATAGAACAATGACTGACAACCTGGCAAGAACCAGGGGACAGAAGCTTCTGTGGGTGTTGAGTTACAGGTGTGTCTGCAGAGCAGAATTTTCCAACTCCTGGCATGGATGCTGCACACAAGCCCAGCTCCCATCACAGGGGTGAGTACTGTGTCCCTCCTGACCCCACCACAGGCTGACCCTGCTTTTGTGGCATCCATTCCTGGGAAATGGAACTACTTTCTGTTAAGGTTTTCCAAAAGGAAAGACCCAAGCTAAAGGAGAAAATAAATCCTTGAAGCCTCCTGAACTTCTGGACCAGATGCTGAGTGACCTGGAGAGACGCCGTGGTGGGTGCATTTCCCTCAGCCTTGTCCTGGGGCTCAGCAGCCGGGGGCTTTGGCTGCACATTGGGACACGCCGTGCCCAGCACAGTGGGAAGGGATCCATGGCAGCCTCGCTGCCCCGCTGCTGCTTCCACGCCCTGCAGGGCTGTTTGCCAGCCTGGCCTGGCTGCAGCTTCTCCCCAGCCTCTGCAGGAAGGCATTGGGCATCAGCTGCCACACAGCCCAAACCGCACCATGGGCCTGAGATCCCCTGCAACATCCCTGTCTCTGAGGAGATCAGGAGGGGCAGCTGATTGGAGGAGGGAGAGGTTGAGGGGGAGACATCAAAGCCCATCTGATTTCCTGAAACCTCTCCATGATTTGAGAAGACTCCTGAATATGCCATCTCCCCAAGGGGAACAACTCCATCTGATCCAGCTGTGCATCTTTCTTTCTTTAGAAATGAAAGGAGAGGCTGTGCAGAAGGAAGCATTTCCCACAGGAAGCAGGGATTCTGTGCCAGCCTCTGGTGCAGGAAGAGAGGCGATGCCAGGCACAGCCACAGGAGGTAATTGCTGTGCCTCTGGGCCTGAGCCCTGCTGAGGCTTGAGCTGCCCTCTCTGCTACTTGGCACTGCGGGCACAGCCCAGACAAGACGGGCACAGCCCAGAGGAATTGTCCCGAGCAGGCTCAGGGCACTCGGGTACTGAGCTGTCCTGCTGGGCTCCCTCCGTGGGAGACACGTCCCGAAACCTGGGAGCGGCTGCACGGGGTGCCCATGGTGGGGAAAGGGCAGAGGGGCAGAGCAAGGCTCCACTGGGTCCTGACAGGGCCTGGCCACGTGCCCTTGAGGACTGGGCAGTGTCCCAGCAGAAGGAGGGCAGGAGGGACAGAGGGAGGCAGGGATAGCTGTGGCACTGCCAGCTGCAGTTTTCCCCAGGGCTTTAGTGAGGATTTCCTCTGTATGTGAGGGAGAGAGCCCCAGGGCCCTGGGCTGCCCCTGTTTCCTCTCCAGTGATGCTGCAATGGGCATGGAAAGAGGGTGGCGAGTGATCAGGAGCCTGCCCAGAGCTCCCCAGGCCCCTGTGCAGCTTTGGCCGTGTCCATTGACATCTGGCTCCCACAGCCTTACCCGACCCCCTTGCAGTGCCCATTTCCCAGAGGCAGAAGGGGATCTCAGCACAGCATGGAAATGGTTCTGATCTGTGCTCTGTTCTAGACTGGGATCCTGAGATGGATTATCTGGAAGTCCTGGCACATAACCATTTCAAGTCCTTGGAGGATGGCAAAGGCAAGTTCTCCATATACCTTTTCTGAGAGAATTATCAGTGCCTATGTGGCAAGAGCTCATTCGTGCTACATTTCCCTTTAACATAATCTCAGGGCTGAAGGAATCTGGAAGCCTTGCCCTGCTCCTTTCTGGAGCACTAAGGGATCCCATAGGATCGCTGTCAGTGGGGGGAAGGAGCATTTATCTGTCCATCCTCCTCCCGTGCAATGCCAGTGTGTCCTTCCATGTGCTCTGTGCAGCCACAGAGAAGAGCAGAGAGGGAAGGGGCTGGGCCCAGGGCTGTGCCCCGGGGCTGAGCCTTTCTCAGCTCCTTTACCGGCCCCAGGGAGCCTGAGCTGCTCCTGCTGCCACTGCCAAGACCTGGCCCTGCCTGGGGCTGGGTTTGGAGCTGCAGCAGCTCCAGGGAGTCCTTTATGCCCAGACTGCCACACAGGGGGCTCCTTCCATCCCAGTGTGGGGCCACTGCAGGCACGAGCTCCCCCTGGCCCTGCTCCTGAGTGGAAGGCAGAGCCGAGGGAGTGCCTTGGAGGGCACCAATCACCCAGGTGCCCTCACTGCCACTCGGGCCTGAAGGAGAATCTTCAGCAGTATCATGGCCTTTTAGTTGCAGCCAAGCCTGCTGGTGAAGATGATGCAGCTTCCCAACCCATGTCCAGGACTGAACCTGTGGGATCCAGGACTGAGCCTCTGGGAGATGGTGAGGGTAGGTCAAGGCCTTTCCCCTGGAAGAGCTGCCAGCTCAGAGCCCAAAGCTCGGCCAGGGGGGCATCGCTGCAGGTGCCAGGACAGAGCCATGCGCGTGTGTGCCCTCGCCCTGCACGATCCACTCACAACTTCTGCTCAGGCCTGGCAGCTGTTTGGAGGAGGGTGGGCCCTGGCCCAGATGAAAAAGCCCAGAGGTTTTGTGGATCATTGCCCCATTTTTAATAAGCATGATGCCCTGAAGATGCCACCAAAGAAATGGGGAGTTGTTCCACCTGATCTAGCTGTTCGTTTTTGTTTCTCACGTGATGGACCAAATGGCAGCACAGAAGGAGGTGTTTCCCCAAGGAAGCAGAGGCCAATTGGCAGCCCCTGGTGCAAGAAGGAAGGCCAAGCCAGACACAGGCACAGGCACAGGAGGGAATTGCTGTGCCAGGCTCAGCAGGGCTCAGCCCTTGGCAGGGCTGTGTGGCAGCAGCTCTTCCCCCAGGGTCTGCCCTTGCATGGCCTGGCAGCAGCCAAAGCTGGAGGTTCCTTTGGAGCTCGTTCACAGCCCCAGGGAAAGGGGACTCGTGCACCAACGTCCCTCCTGCTGCAGCTGCTCCGGAGCTGGCCCTGAGTGCCCAGAGGCCCAAGGCACAGGAGCAGCCCCGAGCGGGAGCCCTGCCGCGAGCCCAGGGCCAGAGCCAGCCTCGGCTCCCGACTGGGCAGGGGCTGCACTGGGTCCTGACAGGGCCTGACTCTGTGCCCTGGGGCTGGGGGAGCTGTCACGGGGCAGGGAGGGCCAGGGCTGGCAGTGGCTGCTCAGGGATGGCTTTGGCCCCTGTCCCTCCAAGCAGCGACTGCCCAAGCAGCTGCACTGCCCCCGGGCTCTCCTCCCGGCCTGCTGGGCTTTGTTGGGTGGCACAGCCTGTGCCAAGGGGCAGCAAGGTGCCTGCAGGCCCCAGCTCTGGGGGAAACGGAGAACGTCCTGCCCGCATCCACCGTGCTGCCAGCTCAGCAGTGCAGCACAGCACGGGCTGACACTCCCCATTGCTCCCACAGGTGCAGCTGGAACCACAGCACATGTTCCTGATTCTCAGAAGGGCCATGGAAGCTGTTTCTGTATGGGAACTCGCTGTTTGCTAGAGTTAATGGCCATTCTGGCTGGTGGGGAGCTTGTCTTCATGTTGTGCTGCTTTGGAATCTGGTATTCCTGGAAGAGAAAACAGTGAGTGTTTTGTTGCTCTCCCCCTCAAACAGCTTCATTTGAAAGTCTACTGCAGACAGGAAACATTCCCAGTGAGGCTGCAGTGTAGGTGTGGCCAGTCCATGATTGTCCAAAGAACTCTGCTGAGGGTTCTGCTGCTGCCCAGAGCTTTCATTGGCCTCCTCATTGCTGGGCCTTGTCCTGGGGGGCCCGCTGGGGCTGCAGCCACTGCTGGCTCCCACTGAGGCTGCCTGGCCAAGGCAAACCCCAGGGGCACAGGGCAGAGGCAAAGCACGGTGGGGAGGAGAAAGAGCAGGGACGAGATTGCCCTTGAAAGGCAGAGGCGCTCTGGGGCCCGCTCCTGGCCAGGGAGCCTGCCCAGAGCCGTGCCCTGCTCGCCGGGGCCTTGAGGGACAGCTGTGCAGCTGGGCCAAGCTGTGCCAGCAGCTCCAGCCGTGCTGGGGAGCCTTGCCAGCTCTGGGCCCTGCTGTGCAGGAGGCTCCCTGTGTGCCCCTGGCAGCTGGGGCCTCAGCCACCTCCTCTCTCCACAGGCACCACCTAAAAGAAAAGTTGAAAGCTGGTGGCTGGTCAGAAGACCTCTACAGCCGGAAGAGCAGTAGCAGCGGCTCTGAATCTGACCAGTTTACATTTGCATCTGAAAGCTCTGAGGTGCTTTGAGGCCCCAGGCCCAGCCCTCCGTCCGGGGCCAAAGGTGAAAGCCCCAGGAAAGTATTTGGAAGTGCTCAACTGACTACGACTGAGAGCATCCCGAATCAGTTCTTCTGTTACAATAAAGAGAACGTTCTGTTACCCCAGTGTCCAGGTGGTAGCAGCAGCAAAGCCCACCCAGCAGCAGCACTGGCTGAGCTCTATGGCCAGGAACAGCCATGGATGGCCACGGTGTGGGCAGGCAGGAGCCAGGCAGGGGCTGCTGTGACCAGCAGCGGGGCCCCAGGGCTGGGGGAGCCCATGCTGAGCGTCCCTGGGCTGAGGGCACATTTCCTTCCCCAACATCATCTGGGCCTGCACCTGCTCCAGTGCCAAGCCCAGGAAAAGAGGGAAGCCATCAAGAGCATCTCCACAGACACAGCCTGACCAGCAATTCCAGCAGGCAAAACAAAGCTCCTCCCTAATTAACACACACTTGATAGAACCTAATTGATGGGCCATCACCAATGCAGGGTGCTGCACAGGGTCTGCTCCTCTGGACGAGGGCCAGAAGGGGAGGGAAGGGAAGGGCTGTGTGGCCTTGGGGCCCGATGGGGCTGATGAACAGCCCCAGAGGCACAACAGCCCAGCTGCAGCCACACTCCATTTCCTGGTCAAAACACTCCGCGTAGCTGCCCTGGTGTCCTGGGTTGACTATATGATGCTTTTATCCCCAATCGTCTTATTCTGTCAATGTTGAGTAATAAGCTTTGTACCTTTAAGACTGTTCCAGAGAGTGAAGGGGGCAGAGAAGAAGTGCACGGTTTGTTTTCAGACACTGCACTCCTCCTCCACATTCCTGCTCCTGGACTGTGTTGTCTGTGGAAGAACAGACAGCGGGACAGAGCTCTCCTTTGCTTTTAGTTAGTTTAGCTAGCTGAGGCAGAGAAGTTCACTGGACTTTTTTTTTTTCCTTTTTCTTTGACCTCTTGAAACTGCTCTGGACTGACGTTTTGCGGAGAAAAGAAGAAACCTCACAACTTTATAAAAGTTGTAAAGCCTGGTATGCTTTTATTACGACGCGCGCCGGACGCAAGTCCCCCAACAAGGCATGCGTACCTCTGAAGACCTCAGGTCTTCTTTTATCCCCCTTCCAAATGCATATGCATACAGTTTCACAATAAGTTCATACATATTCATTCCGTGTGACATTTAGCACCAGTTCTTCTTTATCAAAGGAATTTCTAAGTCGGGGGCAAATCGACCTTGTGGTCTTTTCTGTTTTTCTTTCTCTGTCTCCTTGCTGTCTCGGCATGCGAGTTTTTCCTTTCTGTGAAGCTTTGGCTTCACAGACTTTTCACCTTTCTTAGACACTTCACCTAATTCAGAATTGATCTTTACTCTGTCTCATTCCCCCCTTTCCTAGGAAATAAGTAAATTTTTTTACTTAATGAAAACCTTCACAACAGTAAGTGTCTTTCAGTGCTTCACCATGTACGTTTGACAAAGATGTTAGTACAGCTATTCGTTGTAGCATTCTCCAGTTCCAAATTAACAATATAATAAATAATCCTAAGCTTATCCCAACTAATATTAGTAAAACTACAATGGGGTGGCACAACTTATTAAAGATTCCATTCGCAGTTGGTGACCACCCAAAGATCACATCTCACCAGTGATGATTTTGTTTTATTCTTTGTAGAACTCTGGTCATCTCCTTTGTATCATGCTGGACAGTAATTAAGGTTTTCTTTCCGCTTCCTTGGATTCCTTTCAAGCCTTCCAATAGGTCTTGGTGCTTAATTAATTGTTTTACCAATGTAAGGTTCATTCCAATAGGGGTAGGTGGTAGTCTGTGATGCATTGTGTAATTGGCTTAAATCAGCTGGTGGGATGTTACTGGTACCAAATACAAAAACCACACCCAATAATCTTAACAAAATTACAAATACAGAGATTAGAATGGTTTCTACTAGACAGAATAACATCATTGCTATCAATTTGTACAGCAGCACAAGCAGTTCTCAAGCATACACTCTTTTCTAGGATATACGAGCACAATTTTCTGGTCAGTGACTGGATGAATTTCAAAGTGACAAATACTCTGTTCAGTGTCCAAACACACATCCTGAGCATTAATAGTATTGCTTTCACAAATATATCCCATCTGTTCTCTAGTAATGCAGGATTCCAAGTTTACTGTCTGCCACTTTCCATTCATCTTTCGTGCCCACACTCTATGTTCTGAAGGATAGAGTATTGTTTTTTCATGGTTTAATCCTAGGGCAATGATGGGATGGATAACATAAACAGTGGCATTATGTATGGTAAGCAGTAAGCACAAAGGCAGTTGCCACATTAGAAACAGGATCATAGGTGAAATTCACCATAGTCCGCCAGGATTGAAACTTCCTTTCAATATCAATTGCATTATCCCACACAATTTCTTGAATTTCAGCTGGAAAATTACCTTCACCCCTTTCCCATATGATCAGAGCTGCTGTTGCTTGTATCCATAACTGTGCTTGTATACAACTGAAAGCTAAAGACACATTATCTTGAACTATACTAAGTGCTTCTACTATCAACTTGTGGTCTTGGTCCCCGGCCTTTTCATACTTCCTTACTTTGGCAGTACTTTTGAAATCTGTCACTGGCTAGTTTCTAATGCCAATAGAGATTACTATAAAGGCTGCTTCAATTTTGTTAGGCTACCTGCTGCAGTGGCCAGTTTATTCACCAGTATTTCTGAATCAATTCCATTTAAAACTCCTAATCCTGTCCCTAATATGCCAGTTAGATGTTTGTTATGGGGAACAGGAACTGCTTTCTGTCCATGACCATCCCTCCCTGCCAGAGGGATGTGCTGGGCTCACACTGCAAATTCAGATACACTTCACAAGTGTATCTGACAGAGGTTTAGGTCATATTTGAGGCAGATGTTTGTTCTGAAATGTAGAGACCTCAGGGAATCTCCTTCCCCCTCCAAAGCACCTGATTTCCCAGATGTGTGGCAAGCAGGAATGTCTCTCCTGGTCTACGAAACCTCACCCACCTTGCCCCTAGCTTCAGGTCCAAGCCTCAAGTAAATAATGAAGGGGAAGTCTGAGAGAAGAGCCTAAATTCATTGCAGTGCCTCAGAAGAAACTGGGATCAGGTTTCTGCTACTTGAAACACTCAGCACAAAAGTGATGCTCAAAATATACACCAGGGGAGGTTCAGACACTAATTACATCTGGTCTCTCATAAGCTATCCTATTGATGACCTGGCACCCTACTTTGGTTTCTTCTCCTCTGATTCCTTGAAGAGTCCACAGTTCCTGTTCCTGCCATTCTTCCTCCTCATATACCTGATTCTCATGGATTACTACAGTAGATATGTTTAAATCTTTTATCTCAGAAGGTTTTCCTATGGATCCAGTATACTGATTAAATGCCAGGGACCAAGGCCATTCAGCATTGCTTTGAATAGAGGTACTCTCAAGTTCTAAAACTTCAGTTATGATTACACACAAAACAATTCTACAAACTAAAATATGAGCTACTCCCAACTGCAATATACTCATTTTGCCCGAGTAAGTTTTAATCTCAGTTCATTGTCTCCTGGTGTCACTCCTTAAGGGGTTTCTGGGCCTTCTTCACTCGAGTGATGGATCCAGGCATTCTGCTCCTTGATTTTGATTGCAGTGAAGATGGTGAGAAGTACTCGCAGTGGTCTGTCCCACTGTGGTTCCAAAGTCTTCTCCGTAAGAGACTTAACATATACATCATCCCCAGGCTATCTAACTCCCTGCTCCGAGTTCCAGCCACATGTTTCTCAATTACTCTGAGCTGTTTGCTTAATGCCACCATGTAGATGGACATTCTGGACATTCCCCTTGTATTCTATATGGTCTTCTATAACGCATTCCAAAAGGATTCAGCATTCCTTTAGCTCAAGGTTTAGTTCGAATTTGCAATAGTGCCAGTGGAAGAGCTTGGGCTAGGGTAGATTAACTTCTTGCCCCAGTCTTATGATTTGCTGCTTAATCAGCAAATTGGGGAAGGTATGGGGTGTGAAGTTCCGAATCTATGCCCAGATGGCTACTAATGTGTTGCACTATTTTGGAAATGAAATGTGATTCTTTATCTGAGGATATCGTGGCTGGAACTCTGAAGCGTGATATTATTTCTTGTAAAAATAATCTGGTCACGTCTTGAGTTTTGACAGTTCTGGGGAATGCTTCTGGCCACCCTGAAAATGTATCTATCAATACCAGTAAATACTGATACCCCCCCTTTCCTTGGGAGTTCTGAAAAGTTAATTTGCCACTGCTGTACAGGCCCATGGCCTCTCCCAGTCTGACCGAGTTTCGGCCGGGGGGTATTTTGGGGTTAGTCTGGAGGCAAGGATCACATTGTCGGCTTACCTGAGTGATAGTGGAATATAAATTCCTGACAACGATGCAACGATTGTTTCAATCAGATGTGTGTTCTAGAAAGCCTGTGGAAATTACTGCTTCAAAGTCAACACTTCATTTCAATGCACTCTGTATCACTCGCAGCCTCGGTCATTTCAAAAAAGGAGCCACTCTCTATAAAAGGCTTTTAAGTAGTTCGGCCCTAGTGTGCTTTCTAGTGCCCTTCCTTCACTAGTAACCACGAAAATGGGAAGGGATTCCTAGCTCTCTTTCAATGGTAGCCCACCCCTTGCAGTTGTACATCTCTTTTGATTAGTATTATTGTATTATGGCTTACCTTTGAGGAAAATCTGTATCTCACCCTTTGCTGCTTTCTTTGCCTCTCCATCCGCCAGCTCATTTCTTCCCTCCAATTTTAAGCTCATTCTCTGGTGTGCCTTAATATGCTTTTTCAGGCAGCTGAACTGCTTCCAGCAGCTGGATTGTCTCTTCTTTCCCTGTGAGGTCAGCAGTCCCGTCTCCTTCCAGATGGCTCCATGTGCATGTACGACTCTGAATGCATACCTTGAGTCTGTGTACATGGTTATTCTCCTCCCTTTTGCCCTTTCCAGAGCACGGGTCAGGGCAATTATCTCAGCCTTCTGCGCAGAGGTACCTGTTGGTAAGGGTCCAGACTCGATTACCTCTCTGTAGGTGGTCACTGCATACCCAGCATGTCGCTTCCCATTGGCAACGTAGTTGCCCCCGTCAGTGAACCAGGTCTCTGCATCATCCAAAGGAGTGTCCTTTAGTTCTGGGCGGCTGGAGTAGGTAGCTTCAATGGTCTCCAGGCAATCGTGGTGTACTGCTTCTCCTTGATTTCCAGAGAAAAGAAGCTGGGTTGACAATATTAGTCACCACGATCTCTACATCATCTTGCTCTACCATGATGGCCTGGTATTTCAGAAACTTCTGTGGTGAAAGCCAGAGGCCACCCTTTGCTTCCAGTACTGCGGGCACTGTGTGGGACACTAGCACAGCCATTTTTTCCCAGGGTAAACTTGCATGCCTCTTGAATATTCAGCATGACTGCTGCTACAGCTCTGAGGCAACCTGGCCATCCTTTGGCTGTTGCATCTAGTTGCTTAGAGAAGTAAGCAACTACCCTTCAGTATGGGCCCAAGTCCTGAGCCAATATTCCCTGGGCAATTCCTTGCGTGGAAAAATAGAAAGAATGGTTTACTTACATCTGGAAGTTTCAAAGCTGGAGCCGGCATGAGAGCACTCTCTCTAGCTGGCGAAAGGCCCGTGTGGTGTCTTTTGTCCACTGGAGATTTCAGTTTCCATTGGCAATAAGAGCATAGAGGGGTCTGGCGAGCAGTCCATAATTATAAACCCACAGCTGGCACTACCCTGCCATGCCTAAGAAGGTTCAGAGTTCCTTCGTTTTCTGGGGTTTCAGGGTTTGGCATACGGCTTCTTTGCCTTAAAGTCTGCTGCTCAGCACTCACTTCTTACCCCAGGTAGATTACCTTCTGTTTCACTACCTGTGCCTTTTTCTTTGAGACTCTGCATCCTTGGAGTTCTAGGAAATTCAAAAGGCTTACCGTCCAGGCTTCTCCTGCTTCCCTTGTCCGAGTGGCTACTAGAAGATCATCCACGTAACTGCAACAGCCTCCTTTCCTCTTGTGGAGCTTCCCGGGACTCTGGGTCTTTGCAAGCTGTTCTTCAATCGGAGTGGGGAATCTTGAAGCCTTCAGGCACATGGACTATGTGAGCTTGAGTTTGAATGCAAAAAATTTTCTGGCTGGCTTCGTGGATAGGGAGGCAAAAGAAGGCATCTCTTAGGCCTAAAACAGTGAACCAGGTTAGCTCAGGTGTTAAACAAGTTGGTAAAGTCTATGGATTTGCTACCACAGGGTATAAATTCTGTGTTATCTTATTGACAGCCCTTAATCCAGTACTATCAATTATTGGGCTGATTCCTTTCTTACCTTCCTTTTGAGGGTACTACTCAGTTCTCACTAGTTGTGTTCTTTCCTTAAGCTTGATGCTCATGGGGGAGCATCTTTCACTCTCCCTGGTACAGCAGAGGCCCATACCCTTGAAAACACTTGTTTACTTATTCTAATATCTCCTTACTAATGTCTTTAATTTCAGTGTCTGTTAATGTTAAGCCTAACCTCTTTATATCATTTGCCTCCAGAGTAACCTTTCTCATTTGAGAATGTTTAGCAAATTGAGCGAATTGTACAAAAGTTTTTAGGTACACATAGTACACATGTTACTTTAAAGGTTTGCACAATTATGCTTTCTCAGACTGGCCAGTTGTTCATTCCCCACACTACAACATAAACATTCTCCACAGGTGCTAAAGCTTTATTTAAAACTGAATATATGGCCCTTGTGTCGACCAAAATTCTTCCTTTTTTGGGAGGTCATCTTTACCCTTCCTCCCTTACCTTGGGAGGAGCCTTTAGCAAATCATATGTACTCATTTTGCGAACTGGGATTGCTTTGCATTTCAGCATGATAATCTTTGCCTGATTTCATACGTTGCTATCTTATGCTGCATGCTGAACAACATGTTTGATTTGCTTTCTCTTTGCCTTGTTTTCCTTTTCAAGGGGCCAACACCAGAGGGCGGTCTAATCTCACAGTCTCTTTGCCATTCTGGGTGATTTCTTAAAACAAAAAGATATATCAGCATGCAAAAAAAAAACCTCTATCCCATTTATCTTCCTATTTTAAAACAGTACTAACAGCAATGAAGTATTATAAATCCTTTTATTTTCTGAGATGCTCTTACTGGCAACCTCCTCCCAGTCAGCCCCTCCCAAAAGGGGTTAATTTAGGAACCTGTTTGCGTTTGCTCTGGTCAGTTCTCATTATTTATTTCTCCTTGCCCTATCTCACTTCCACTCAAACCTTTTTACAGACACCTTCACAGTAGTTTCTCAGTTTTCCTCCTATACACACAGCTCCAGGTGGCAGGTTATCAGATGTGATTCCCACACACAAGCTCTAAGACCTTAAGTTCTGAATCCGCTTGACCAGAAACCTCTAATTTACATGTGCCCTGACACTTATTAGAACAGCAAAACAGCAATACCAGTGTTTCTCATAAACACTGCACTGCCATAATACCTGCACATCCAGCTTTTGCTCACAGGTCATTCCCGTGTTCCCTGGGGAGACGGGGCAGCCAGAGCTGTCCCTGTGCCCAGGGGACAGCCACTGTCACCTCACACAGCATGCTAATCAAAAACGTGACATAGACACTATGTTCTGATCAAACAAAATATCAGTCTTTTCTAGTTCTCTTCTTGCACAATCTAATTAAGCACTGTGTATACTTACACTTGTTTTACTGCTTTGCAAAAAGGCTGTGCTAGTCACAGCCGAAACTCTGATATGCTCACAGACACAGACACATGCACCCACAACCCCCTTTATCTCAAATTCACTAGAGCCAAGGCTTGAATTGCTGTGAGGGGGAGAATTCTTGGAATTCCTTTAACTCGCTTTATCGTAGTTAAGCATAAATCACCGTACTATAGTTCTCTTATGTAAAATGCTACTCTTGTTGCAACAAAATCTTAAAATCTCCACAAACACTACTATACAATCTGAGAATCAAATTACCACAATGCAGCGGAAGAAAATCACCACACAAAATCACTAGGAAAGGGCATATTTCTCAAAGTGCTCACTTTTCTCAACACAACACCGCACACCATAATTCAGCATTTACTCACATCAATTTTTCCTGGACACAATCAAAATAACAGCACACAGTCTAGAGATCAAGTCCAAACATCCAAGGCAAAGGAACTCTCTGAGCTCATACTCATGGTTAAAATGTACCACTCTACACAAATCACTACATTTAAACACAATAAATACCATCACTGACATTCTGCTTCTCCGCAGGGCACTTCTCTCCCTGCCCCCACAGCCTGCTGCAGCCGGCGCCTCAGGCTTCACTCGGCTGCTTCAAACACGGGTAGTACTCACCCCCCCGCACTGTACGGCACTGTAGATCTACTCTCTTTTATACACCATACACTTATACACTTGCACGATTGCAAACACAGTGCACTGACCACACAATGCATTAACCACACAGCGACACAGTGTCCGGACACCACACACACACACACACACACACACACACACACACACAAAAAACACACGCGGGCTCAGCAGTTCTGCCCTATCAGAACAATGAACCCCCAATACACACATACACGGGTTCACCCGACTCACCCCCAGAGTCACTAGCGATCTGCCCTATCAGAATGATGAACCCCGTCTCTAATATAGCTGCTCCATCAGCTATACCCAGATGTCTCTGAGTGATTTACTCCCTACTGAGTGATTTACTCCCTAGCTCTCCTTTCCCTCCCCCAGGGGCCCCTCAGTACATACCATATTCTCCTCCGCAGGCCAGCAGGTGCTTGTCTGTCCTCGCAGGAGGCAAGTCGAGACGAGCAGAGCCCCACCAGGAAAAAAAATCCTAGGGTGCGCCTTGGAGGTCCATCTATCCCCCCTGCCCCTGTGGGGACAGAGAACTCCTGGCTGGCTCGCCATAATGTTTAGCGGAGAAAAGAAGAAACCTCATAACTAACTTTATAAAAGTTGTAAAGCTCAGTATGTTTATTTATGGCGCCGGACACATGCAGAGAAAACTCTCCTCAAAAGGCATGCGTACCTCTGAGAACTTCAGATCTCCTTTCATCCCCCTCTCAAATACATATGCATACAGTTTCACAATAGGTTCATACATATTCATTTTTATGGGTTTTGTGTGACTTTTACTACTAGTTCCTTTTTATCAGAAAGAATTCCGAGGTCAGGCTGACTTGCCCTTACAGCAGTCCCTGTCTCTCTCTATCCTCATCTGCCTCCTCCCCTTTATCTCTGTCCTTCGCTGAAGTAACTTCATTGAGCTTCGGCCTTGCAGTCTGGCTAAATAACTATGATTTCTAACCACAGACTCAACTCAAAAATGTACATTTCACCTTAATTAAAATGGATTTCTATCCTGGAAAATTTTCACTTTGCTTCAGTTCTACCTGCGTGATTGTGGAGAAGACATGGGGAGATGGCATAGAATACCTACCGCTGCTCTGGCACAATGGGTGCGACAACTGAAGACTCAGAGAGGAAGTTCCAAAAGGGAAGCGGCTCCAGTGGCCAGTAACCAAACTGTCACATATGATGATAATGACAATATTTTTGATCCCCTTGAAGGAACCTCCAAGACATATGCCCAGGGAAAGAAGGATAACCAGGCTTAGAGGGGCCCTGCCTCTAGCCAGGTAGAGGCTGGAGAAAACTGTTTTTTGGACTGTGTGGATTTGTTGGCCTGGCACATCTGAATCACAAGAATACAAAGCTTTGGTTGACACTGGTGCACAATGTACATTAATCCCATCGAGACATGTGGGGACAGAGTCCATTTCTATTTCTGGTGTGACAGGGGGATCCCAGGATTTCACTTTGGTGGAAGCTGAGGTGAGCCTGACTAGAAATGAGTGGAAGAAACACTCTATTGTGACTGGCCCAGAGGCCCCATGTATTTTGGGCATAGACTACCTTCGAAGTGGGTACTTCAAAGACCCAGAGGGACTCAGATGGGCATTTGGAATAGCTGCTGTAGAGACAGAGGGTGTCAAGCAGTTGAACAGCTTGCCTGGACTGTCAGAAAGCCCATCTGCAGTAGGTCTCCTGAAGGTGGAAGAGCAACGAGTGCCAATTGCCACCTCAACAGTGCACTGCCAATAATACCGAACAAATCGAGATGCTGTGATCCCCATCCACAAAATGATCCGTGAGCTGGAGAGCCAGGGGCTGGTCAGCAAGACCCAGTCACCCTTCAACAGCCCCATTTGGCCTGTGCAAAAATCTGAAGGAGAATGGAGATTGACAGTGGACTATCGTGCATTGAATGAAGTGACTCCACCACTGAGTGCTGCTGTGCCAGACATATTAGAGCTCCAGTATGAGCTGGAGTCCCAGGCAGCAAGGTGGTACGCCACTATAGACATTGCCAATGCATTTTTCTCCATTCCTCTGGCAGCAGAATGCAGGCCTCAGTTTGCCTTCACCTGGAGGGGCGTGCAGTACACCTGGAACCGACTGCCCCAGGGGTGGAAGCACAGCCCCACCATCTGCCATGGACTGATCCAGGCTGCACTGGAAAAGGGTGAGGCTCCAGAACACCTGCAATATATTGATGACATAATGGTGTGGGAGAAGACAGCAGCAGAGGTGTTTGAGAAAGGGGAGAAAATCATCTAGATTCTCCTAAAAGCTGGCTTCGCCATCAAGAAGAGCAAAGATCAAGGGTCCAGCTCGAGAGATTCAGTTCCTGGGAGTGAAGTGGCAAGATGAACGGCATCAGATTCCCACCAATGTCATCAACAAGATCACAGCAATGTCTCCACCATCCAGCAAAAAAGAAACACAAGCTTTCCTAGGCGCCATAGGTTTTTGGAGGATGCATATTCCTGAATACAGTCAGATCGTGAGCCCTCTCTACCTGGTCACCCGCAAGAAGAACAATTTCCAGTTGGACCCTGAGCAGCAACAAGCCTTTGCGCAGATCAAGCAGGAGATTGCTCATGCAGTAGCCCTTGGCCCAGTCAGGACAGGACCAGAGGTAAAGAACATGCTCTATTCTGCAGCCGGGAACCATGGTTTGTCCTGGAGCTTTTGGCAGAAGGTGCCTGGGGAGACTCGAGGCCAACCACTGGGATTTTGGAGTCGTAGATACAGAGGGTCTGAAGCCAACTACACTCCAACACAGAAAGAAATCTTGGCTGCCTATGAAGGAGTCCAGGCTACCTCAGAGGTAATAAGCCCTGAAGCGCCAACTCCTCCTGGCACCCCGACTACCAGTATTGGGGTGGATGTTCAAAGCCAAAGTTCCCTCTACGCACCATGCCACCAATGCTACATGGAGCAAATCGATTGCTGTTATCACACAGCGTGCCCATATTGGAAAACTGAATCACCCTGGGATTCTGGAAATAATTACAAACTGGCTGGAAGGTGAAAACTTTGGTCTCGCTGATGAAGGGGAACAAGAAGTGACACGGGCTGAAGAAGCTCCACCATACAACCAACTGCCAGTAGAAGATACACGATACGCTCTCTTTACTGATGGTTCGTGCCGCATTGTGGGAATGAACCAGAAGTGGAAAGCAGCCGTATGGAGCCCCACACCACAGGTGGCAGAGGCCACTGAAGGAGAAGGTGGATCAAGCCAACTTGCTGAACTCAAAGCTGTTCAACTGGCCCTGGACATTGCTGAGAGAGAGCAGTGGCCAAAGCTCTACCTTTATACTGATTCATGGATGGTAGCCAACGCTCTGTGGGGATGGCTGGAGAGGTGGAAAGAGGCTAACTGGCAGTGTAGAGGAAAACCGATTTGGGCTGCTGAAGAATGGAAAGACATTGCTGCCAGGATAGGGAAACTGCCTGTGAAAGTCCGCCATGTAGATGCCCATGTACCCAAGAGTAGAGCTAATGAGGAGCACCAAAACAATGAACAGACAGACCAAGCTGCAAAGATAGAGGTGTCCAAAATAGACCTAGATTGGTAACATAAGGGAGAGTTATTCCTAGCTCGATGGGCCCATGATGCCTCAGGCCACCAGGGCACCTATAAGTGGGCACGAGACCAAGGGGTGGATCTAACCATGGACAGTATTTCTCAGGTTATCCATGACTGTGAGACGTGTGCTGCCATCAAGCAGGCCAAGCGAGTGAAGCCCCTGTGGTACGGTGGGCGGTGGTCTAAGTACAAGTATGGGGAGGCCTGGCAGATTGACTCCATCACACTGCCCCAGACACGCCAGGGAAAACGCTACGTGCTGAGCTTGGTGGAAGCCACCACTGGATGGTTGGAAACCTACCCTGTGTCTCATGCTACAGCCCGGAACACCATCCTGGGCCTGGAAAAGCAAGTTCTATGGAGACATGGTACCCCTGAGAGGACTGAGTCAGACAATGGGACTCATCAAGAACAGCCTTATCAACACCTGGGCTAGGGAACATGGCATTGAGTGGGTGTACCATATCCCCTACCATGCACCAGCTGCAGGCAAAGTGGAGAGGTACAACGGACTGATAAAACCACATTGAAAGCATTAGGTGGGGGATCTTTCAAAAACTGGGAGCAGCATCTGGAAAAAGCCACCTGGTTAGTTAACACCCGAGGTTTTACTAACCGAGTGGGCCCTGCCCAATCTGAGCCTCTGCAGAGAGTAGATGGAGACAAAGTCCCAGTGGTACATGTCAGAGGTTTATTAGGGAAGACAGTTTGGATGAATCCTGCCTCAAATACAGACAAACCCATTCGTTTTTGTTCGGGGTTGTTTTTGCTCAGGGACCACCATTTTGCACATGGTGGATAAAGCAAAAAGATGGAAGAACACGCTGTGTACCTCAGGGAGATCTGAATGTTGGATAAAACCTGTGTAAATATCACTGTTTGCTGAATTTTATTACCATTGTCTGTGAATAGCTGTATAATGGATGTATCATGTGTGTACTTGTAGAGTTAGAATTTATATTAGTTTTAATAGTAAGCAGATGATATGAGGATAAGGGGTGGAATGTCCTGGGCTGACTATATGATGCTTTTATCCCCAATCGTCTAATTCTGTTTATGTTCAATAATAAGTTTTGTACCTTTAAGACTGTTCCAGAGAGTGAAAGGGGCCAGAGAAGAAGCGCGCAGTTTGTTCTCAGACACTGCACTCACTCCTCCACATTCCTGCTCCTGACTGTGTTGTCTGTGGATGAGCAGACAGCGGGACAGAGAGCTCTTCTTTTGCTTTTTCGTTAGTTTTAGCGAGCTGAGGAAAAAAAGTTCTCTGGACTGTTTTTTTTTTTCCTTTTTCTTTGGACCTCTTGAAACTGCTCTGGACTGAACATCCAGGAGAGCACCGGCAGCTGCACCTGTGGCCCACCGGGCCAGGCCTGGCCTGCGACAATTCCAGCACCGGAGGGACTGATCAGAGACTGAGTGAGCTGAGCTTCAACCCGGGGTTTTCTCAGTTTGTCATCTCTTTTAGAGTGGCAAGGGGTCTCATTGTTTGATATTGTTTTGGTTTTATTCTTAAATAAACAGGTTTTTTTCCACCTTTCTCCAAGGAGGTATTTTTTCCCTCCTGGGCCAGTTGAGGGGAGGGGCCAATTGGATCTTCTTTTCCCACCAGAGCTCCTTTGGGGGATTCTTCCCAAAAATTTGCTCTAAACCCGGACACTTGACAACGCTGAGGGGCGTTCGGGGCTGGGACTTGCGCTTGCCAGGGAGACAATTCATAGGAGACTTCCTCAGGCCTTTTACAAGATTTACTGTGAAACAACTTAAAATCCCAGGCTAAACCGTGTGGTTTAACGCCTGGGGATTCCTTGAAGACGCTTTGTAACTCCCCGTGGTGCCGGGCCAGGCCGGGTCCCAGCGAGCACCAACACCCAGCAGCTCTCATGTATGCAGCACGGCTGGCACCGGGGACACGAGTCAACCTCCCTCCAGCTGCCCGCTCTGCCTGCAGGCTGTCACACAACAGCAATGTTCCAGCCAGAACAGGCATTTTTACATCCTCAGCACCACGTGCTCTTGTGGTCCTGCTAGTGCATCAGAGAGAAAAGCCAAATGTGACACACCAAACTTGACTGTAGGAGAGGGATGGCTCAGCAGAGGGTCTGGGGACCTGTGGTGCCAGGCAGTGCCCGGGCACGGGGACACAGCAGCAGTACCCCAGACTGTCACACTTTACATGGGAGGGTATCAAAGCCCAGGGGTTCTTTGTTCAGAGCCCCCAGAGGCACCAGCTCAAGCTGCCACTGCTCCACCACCATAAAATTGTTTTAAGGATCCAGAGGTCTGACACTCTGCTATGGAGGACATTCCACATTTCCAGTCTTTTGGGCATTTAGGACCTTTTGATTTTGCTTTGCACCCAAGAAAAATAAATCTCCAAATCTGCACAAATAACTCCTTTAGCATTTCCTCATTTTATTTTCAGCTGATTTTTACATTGTTCTCTGCTACCTTGTCCTTGTCTTTCCAAAATTCATGTGCCTATTCAAGCCCTGGCTTGGTGCACACATTTTCTTTAGTTCCGTTGGGATGTATCTCCAGCAACGCTGCCGAGCACACCCATTTCACTGTTGCACAAACCTAACTCTGTGCTGCAGTATGTGAATCCCACTGTGGTGTGGGAGATGGCAGGGCACCAGAGCAGGCCCTGAAGAAGGGACATTCGGGGGATTAGTGAAGAGACTGTCGGAACCTGGGCTAACTCTCAGAACTCAGGCACCACCGCAGGAGTAGGGAACTGCCTCAGGATAGGGATTTCCCAGAGGCAGAACCTTTAGAGCCACTTGCTCTACTGTGCCAGACACCAGCCACGACAGGGACCAGGCAGAGGAGAAAGGAGGCCCTCTGAGGTTCCACAAGGAAGAGTTTATTCCAGGTGAAAGAAATAGGATAAGAAGCCCCTAGATTTATTGTGCAAGGGGGCTTATACAGATACAAGTCAAGGGGGGCATACAAACAGCTGACCAATAGGGAATCCTCAGGGAAGCAGGGAGGGGATTAGTCAAGTGTCTGGGGCCCATTGCGGTAGGAGGGTGGAGAGGATGGCTCACATGGGCCCACGGGGCCTCCGGAATAGGGGAATTCCAAAGGGCTGTTGCAGTCAGAGATTGGCCCGAAGGCTCCTTCGGGAACCAAGGGGTTGGGGTGCCGTGGCAGGCAGGGAAAGAGCTGGAACAAGGGGCGGGAAATGGCATGAGGGACAGCTTTGAGGGAGGGTAAAAACCACGGGTAAACCATGAACCACTTAAACAGGAATCAATAAAATAAATTCAAACTGCAACAATCAAGAGCATCTTCAGAGACACAGCCTGACTGACCAGCAATGGAAGCAGGAAAAACAAAAGTTTTACTGAGCAATGGCCATTTGATGAAGCAAAACATTTACAATCAGGGCAGCCCATTGGTACAGATGGGGGCACACTCTGAGGGTACAGCTGAGGCCATGAGGTCACAGCAGGCTCAGGGGTCACAGCAGGCTGAGGTCACAGCAGGCTCAGGGGTCACAGCAGGCTGAGGTCACAGTTGGCTCTGAGGTCACAGATGTCCCAGACCCGGTGGTTGCACAGCAGCACAAGGAGCGAGCAGTCAGTGCTTGAGCACAACTGTTGCGGCAGCAGCAGCGGCGGTGGCAGCAGTGGTGCTGACATTGGGACAGCGGTGTCAGGACAGCGGTGGCAGCAAGAGCTGCGGGACTGGCAGAGGGCAAGGCAGCATGGCCCTTGCTCTGCGCCTCTTCCTCCTGCTCCTCCTGGCCGTGGCCCTGCCTGCCAGGGCTGCCCAGGCTGCTCCGCTGCAAGCGTGGCAAGCAGGTGAGCCGGCAGCCTGGCTCCCCTTTCCCGGGACAGCGCTCCCTGCTCCCCGGGAAGCGCTGGGGATGGTTTTCCCCAGGCCTTCAGGGAGGGTTTCCTCTGGGGGAGGGAGAGAGCCCCCAGGGCCCTGGGCAGCCCCAGTTTCCTCTCCCGGGATATGTCACAGGGCCTGCAAAGAGGGCGCAGAGTGACCAGGAGCCAGGCAAGAGCTCCTCAGGCCCCTGTGCAGTTTGGCCTTGTCCATTCACACCTGGCTCCCATAGCCGTAACCAAGCCCCTGGCAGTGCCCTGTTCCCAAAGTCAGAAGGGGATCACAACACAACACGGAAATGGTTCTGATCTGAGCTCCCTTTGAGACTGGAATCATAACATGGATTATTTGGAAGCCCTGCTGGAAAGTGGATGGAAATTCCTGGAAGATGCTGGAGGCAAGCTCTCAGTGTGCCTTTCCAGAGACAATAATCAGTGTCGATGTGACAAGAGCTCACTTGCCTCCATTCCCATTAACTTAATCTCATGGTTGAAGGAATCTGGAATTCTTGGCCTGCTCCTTTCTGGAGCCCTGAGTGGTCCCACAGGATCGCTGTCAGTGGGAGGAAGGAGCATTTAGCTGTCCATCCTCCTCCCGTGTGCAATGGCCGTGTGTGCTTCTGTGTGCAGCCACAGAGAACAGCAGAGAGGGAAGAGGCCGGGCCCAGGGCTGTGCCCTGGGGCTGAGCCTTGCCACAGGCTGAGGATCTCCTACAGTGCCACGGGTGCTGTTCTGTCCTCCCTTTCTTTGCAGCTGAACCTGTTGCTGAAGGTGGTCTGGCTTCCCAACCCACATTCAGGATTGAGCCTCTGGGAGATGGCGAGGGTAGGTCAAGGCCTTTCCCCTGGGAGAGCTGCCAGCTCAGAGCCCAAAGCTCGGCCAGGGGGGCATCGCTGCAGGTGCCAGGACAGAGCCATGCACGTGTGTGCCCTCGCCCTGCGCGATCCCCTCACTGCTCCTGCGGCTCAGTGGTGCCCGTGCAGCTGAGCAGGGATGGCAGAAGCTTCTGTGGCTGGTGTGTTAAAGATGTGTCTGCAGGGAGGACTTTTCCTGTCCCTGTGATCATTCCTACACAAAAGCCAGGCTCCCATCGCAGGGGTGAGTAGTGTGTCCCTGCTGACCCCACAGGCTGAGCCCTGCTTTTGTGGCATCCATTCATGGGAAATGGAAATGTGGTGCCCCAAGGACCCCTGACAGGGAAGATCAAATACACAACAGACAAGACAGCCCTGCAATCATTGAAACACATGAAGCAAATGCAGAAAGGAATACTTCAAATAAGTCAAGGTGGGTGCATTTCCCTCAGCCTTGTCCTGGGGCTCAGCAGCCGGGGGCTTTGGCTGCACATCTGGACACGCCGTGCCCAGCAAAGTGGGAAGGGATGTATGGCAGCCTCGCTGCCCCGCTGCTGCTTCCACGCCCTGCAGGGCTGTTTGCCAGCCTGGCCTGGCTGCAGCTCCTCCCCAGCCTCTGCAGGAAGGCATTGGGCATCAGCTCACAGGCAGACCAAACATCAACAGACCCTGAAATTCCCCACAATATCCTGGTCTCCACATTAGGAAAAGGAGGTGGTTTGCAGCAGGGAGTGATCTGACCCAGCCCCAAAAGCCTGGCTATTTTCCTGGTCTTTAACAAATATTACCTCCTATAGATGCCATCACCCAAATAGCGAACAGTTCCATCTGATGCAGTTTGTCTCCCTTCCTTTCTCAAGCGATGGACAGAGAGGTTCTGTGGAAAGCAGCATTTCCTGAAGGAAGCAGTCGCTCTTCATTGCCAGCCCCTGCCACAGGAAAGGAGGAGATGCCAGACACAGGCAGAGGCACAGAAGGTAATTGCTGTGCCAGGCTCAGCCCTTGGCAGGGCTGTGTGGCAGCAGCTCTTCCCCAGGGCCTGGCCTGCACAGGCCCGGCAGCAGCCAAAGCTGGAGGTGCCTTTGGAGCTCGTTCACAGCCCCGGGGAAAGGGGACCCGTGCACCAATGTCCCTCCTGCTGCAGCTGCTCCGGAGCTGGCCCTGAGTGCCCCGAGGCCCAAGGCACAGGAGCAGCCCCGAGCGGGAGCCCTGCCGCGAGCCCAGGGCCAGAGCCAGCCTTGGCACACAAAGGAAACAGTTCTCATCTTGGTTTGCTTCCAGACTGGGATACTGGGATGGCTTATCCATTAACCTGGAGGTTTGAAATTGTGAAGCCCGCTGAGAGTTCTGCAGGTACGTTCTCGCCATCCCACCAAGGCGTAATCATTGACAAGCTTGCAAGAACCAGGTGACAGAAGCTTCTGTGGCTGTTCAGTTACAGATGTGACTGCAGGGACAACGTCACCAACTCCTGGGCTGGATAGTGAGCACCAAGCCAGCTCCCATCACAGCGGTGAGTAGTGTGTCCCGGCTGGCCTCACAGGCTGAGCCCTGCTTTTGTGGCATCCATTCATGGGAAATGGAACTACTTTCTGTCAAGATCCTCCAAAAGTAAAGCCCAAACACACGACGGACAAGAAATTCCAGAAGACATTTGAAGTCATGTGGCAACTGCTGAAGGAAGAGCTTCAGGGAGGACAAGGTGGGTGCATTCCCTCAGCCTTGTCCTGGGGCTCAGCAGCCGGGGGCTCTGGCTGCACATCTGGACACGCCGTGCCCAGCACAGTGGGAAGGGATCCATGGCAGCCTCGCTGCCCTGCTGCTGCTTCCACGCCCTGCAGGGCTGTTTGCCAGCCTGGCCTGGCTGCAGCTTCTCCCCAGCCTCTGCAGGAAGGCATTGGGCATCAGCTGACAGGGAGCCCGAACAGCACCACGGGCCATGCACACCCTGACATCCCCTGCAATTTCCCTGTCTCTGAGCAGATCAGGAGGCGCACAGTTGTTTGCACAAGGGAGTGCTCCTGCCCAATCCCATGAGCCTGGGCCTTTTCCTGATTCTTATCTGTGTCTTTGAGAAGCAATGCCTCCTGAGCTGCGCCCTTGCCGATCGGAAACAGCCCCATCTGACCCAGTGTTCCTTTTCCTTTCTCCAGAAGTGGATGCAGAGGCTGTGCAGAAGGCGGCGTTTCCCACAGGAAGCAGGGATTCTGTGCCAGCCTCTGGTGCAGGAAGGGAGGCCATGCCAGGCACAGCCACAGGAGGTAATTGCTGTGCCTCTGGGCCTGAGCCCTGCTGAGGCTTGAGCTGCCCTCTCTGCTGCTTGGCACTGTGGGCACTGCCCGGACAAGATGGGCACAGCCCAGAGGAATTGTCCCGAGCAGGCTCAGGGCACTCGGGTACTGAGCTGTCCTGCTGGGCTCCCTCCGTGGGAGACACGTCCCGAAACCTGGGAGCGGCTGCACGGGGTGCCCATGGTGGGGAAAGGGCAGAGGGGCAGAGCAAGGCTCCAGTGGGTCCTGACAGGGCCTGGCCACGTGCCCTTGAGGACTGGGCAGTGTCCCAGCAGAAGGAGGGCAGGAGAGACAGAGGGAGGCAGGGATAGCTGTGGCTCAGCCTGCTGCAGTTTCCCTCTGGGCTTTAGTGAGGATTTCCTCTGTATGTGAGGGAGAGAGCCCAAGGGCCCTGGGCTGCCCCTGTTTCCTCTCCAGTGATGCTGCAATGGGCATGGAAAGAGGGTGGCGAGTGTCCAGGAGCCAGCCCAGCGCTCCCCAGGCCCCTGTGCAGCTTTGGCCTTGTCCATTCTCACCTGGCTCCCATGGCCGTACCCAACCCCCTTGCAGTGCCCATTTCCCAGAAGCAGAAGGGGATCTCAGCACAGCATGGAAATGGTTCTAATCTGTGCTCTGTTCTAGACTGGAATCGAGACATGGATTATTTGGAAGCCCTGCTGGAAAGTGGATGGAAATTCCTGGAAGATGCTGGAGGCAAGTTCTCAGTGTGCCTTTCCAGAGACAATAATCAGTGTCGATGTGACAAGAGCTCACTTGCCTTCCATTTCCCTTAACATAATCTCACAGTTGAAGGAATCTGGAATTCTTGGCCTGCTCCTTTCTGGAGCCCTGAGTGATCCCACAGGATCGCTGTCAGTGGGAGGAAGGAGCATTTAGCTGTCCATCCTCCTCCCGTGTGCAATGGTTGTGTGCCCTTCCATGTGCTCTGTGCAGCCACAGAGAAGAATAGAACAGGCAGGGTCCAGGCCCAGGGCTGTGCCCTGGGGCTGAGCCTTGCCTGCAGCCTGAGGATCTCCTACAGTGCCACGGGAGCTGTTCTGTCCTCCCTTTCTTTGCAGCAGAACCTGTTGGTAAAGGTGATCTGGCTTCCCAAAAAACCACATCCAGGACTGAGCCTCTGGGACATGGTGAGGGTAGGTCAAGGCCTTTCCCCTGGGAGAGCTGCCAGCTCAGAGCCCAAAGCTCGGGCAGGGGGGCATCGCTGCAGGTGCCAGGACAGAGGCATGCACGTGTGTGCCCTCGCCCTGCGCGATCCCCTCACTGCTCCTGCGGCTCAGTGGTGCCCGTGCAGCTGAGCAGAGATGGCAGAAGCTTCTGTGGCTGTTGAGTTACAGATGTGTCTGCAGGGAGGACTTCTCCAGCGGCTCGGCTGCATTCTTGGCACCAACCCAGGTCCCATCGCAGGGGTGAGTAGTGTGTCCCTGCTGACCCAACAGGCTGAGCTCTGCTTTTGTGGCATCCATTCGTGGGAAATGGAACAGGGAACAAAAGGAAAGACCCATGATAGTGCAGCCAAAACGTCTCTTGACTCAAATGAATTTCTGAGACAAACATAGAATGGGGCACAGGCTGGACAAAGTGGGTGCATTCCCTCAGCCTTGTCCTGGAGCTCAGCAGCCGGGGGCTTTGGCTGCACATCTGGACACGCCGTGCCCAGCACAGCAGGAAGGGATCCATGGCAGCCTCGCTGCCCCGCTGCTGCTTCCATGCCCTGCAGGGCTGTTTGCCAGCCTGGCCTGGCTGCAGCTTCTCCCCAGCCTCTGTAGGAAGGCATTGGGCATCAGCTGCCACACAGCCCAAACCGCACCACGGGCCTCAGATCCCCTGCAACATCCCTGTCTCTGAGCTGATCAGGAGGCACAGCTATTTGGAGGAGGGAGTGTACTGGCCCAGCCCCAACAGCATGGGCATTTTCCCAATCTTTACACTGACATTTACAAGTTTTGCCTCCTGCCGATGTCACCTCCCCAATGGGGAATGTTGCCATCTGATCCAGCTGTGCCTCTTTCTTTTTCAAGTGATGGACCAAAAATCTGTGCAGAAGGAGCCACAACCCAGAGGAAGCAGTGTGTCGGTGTCAGGCTCTACTGCAGGGACTAATGTGATGCCAAGCACAGGTGAAAGCACAGAAGGTAATTGCTGTGCCAGGCTCAGCAGGGCTCAGCCCTTGGCGGGGCTGTGTGGCAGCAGCTCTTCCCCCAGGGTCTGCCCTTGCACGGCCCGGCAGCAGCCAAAGCTGGAGGTGCCTCTGGAGCTCATTCACAGCCCCGGGGAAAGGGGACTCGTGCACCAATGTCCCTCCCGCTGCAGCTGCTCCGGAGCTGGCCCTGAGTGCCCAGAGGCCCAAGGCACAGGAGCAGCCCCGAGCGGGAGCCCTGCCGCGAGCCCAGGGCCCGAGCCAGCCTCGGCTCCCGACTGGGCAGGGGCTGCACTGGTTCCTGACAGGGCCTGACTCTGTGCCCTGGCGCTGGGGGAGCTGTCACGGGACAGGGAGGGCCAGGGCTGGCAGTGGCTGCTCAGGGATGGCTTTGGCCCGTGTCCGTCCAAGCAGCGACTGCCCAAGCAGCTGCGCTGCCCCCGGGCTCTCCTCCCGGCCTGCTGGGCTTTGTTGGGTGGCACAGCCGATGCCAAGGGGCGGCAAGGTGCCTGCAGGCCCCAGCTCTGGGGGAAACGGAGAACGTCCTGCCCGCATCCACCGTGCTGCCAGCTCGGCAGCGCAGCACAGCACGGGCTGACGCTCCCCATTGCTCCCACAGATGCAGCAGGAACCACAGCACATGTTCCTGATTCCCAGGAGGGCCCCGGAGGGGGTTTCTGTCAGGGAAAAGGCTACTGCCTGGAGTTCCTGGCAGGCCTATCTCTTTTGGGGATTGTCCTCGTGTTGGGCTGCTTTGGAATCTGTTATTCCTGGAAGATAAACTGGTGAGTGTTTTGTTGCTCTCCCCCTCAAACAGCTTCTTTTGAAAGTCTACTGCAGACAGGAAACATTCCCATTGAGGCTGCAGTGTTGGTGTGGCCAGTCCATGGTTGTCCAAAGAACTCTGCTGAGGGTTCTGCTGCTGCCCAGAGCTTTCATTGGCCTCTCAATTGCTGGGCCTTGTCCTGGGGGGCCCACTTGGGCTGCAGCCAGTGCTGGCTCCCACTGAGGCTGCCTGGCCAAGGGAAACCCCAGGGGCACAGGGCAGAGGCAAAGCACGGTGGGGAGGAGAAAGAGCAGGGACGAGATTGCCCTTGAAAGGCAGAGGCGCTCTGGGGCCCGCTCCTGGCCAGGGAGCCTGCCCAGAGCCGTGCCCTGCTCGCCGGGGCCTTGAGGGACAGCTGTGCAGCTGGGCCAAGCTGTGCCAGCAGCTCCAGCCATGCTGGGGAGCCTTGCCAGCTCTGGGCCCTGCTGTGCAGGAGGCTCCCTGTGTGCCCCTGGCAGCTGCGGCCTCAGCCACCTCCTCTCTCCACAGTTCCACCTCTGCACAGCAGTTTAAAGACGGCAGCACCTCACACACGGAGGGCCTGGGCAGCCCTCTCAAGAGCTCTGAGAAGAGGACCCCGGAACGGCCATCTACGACGAAACCTGCTATTCTCCCAGTGTAGATCCCACTGCCACCTCCTCTCCCCATGTGTATCCCCGAGCTGCCCTCATCCCCTTTTTGATCTTCCTCTGTCCCGTCCCAGCCCATTCCCTAGTTCTTCTATAGACCCCAGCAGCAGCCCAGCACCCTCCAGCCCCTCCTGAGACCAACACGTCCCTCCCTCTGCCCCCGAGCCCCCTGGCCCTGCCCTCTAAACAACCCTGTAGGTTACACCCCTGTGAAAAACGCCAATCACTTGTTTTTAAAATTTTAAAGTTTAATAAAATTCTTATATAAATAGTAATACAATTGGAGTAATGATAATTTGCACAATTTGAATTAGGACAATATGAGACAATAGAAACAAAGAGTTACGGACGTCCGGGTACCTTTTTCTGGGCAGCACAAGCTCAAAAGAGGACACCTGTTATCAGAGGATTAACCCTTAAAAACAATACCCTGTTGCATATTCATACACTTCATACATGAGACATAAATTCTGTTCAAATACAGGATTCTGTCCGGTCATCAACAACTTCTTCCTCTGAATCCTAACAGTGCCTTCGAGGCGGGAACAAGTTTGTTTCTTCTGATAAGAGTACAATGAATTCTTTTCCTCTGACAGATATATGTGTCCTGTGGCTGCTATCCTGCTGTGAGTCCTTTCTTTAAAAAAAGTATCTTACATAGCGTAGCTTCTATTTTAACATTTTTTATAAGCTAAAACTATATTTAACACACTACTTAAAAGAATTAATACAGCATTACATTCTAACAGAACACCTATAATATTCATTTTAGTATTTGCGAAAAGCCAATCATAAAGGACGCATTTTTCACACCCCCCATCCCCCCATCCCCACCCAGGTAGGTGATGGCCCCTTCTTCTACTGCAATAAAGAGATGGAGCTGTCACCCCAGTGTCCGGGTGGCAGCAGCAGCAAAGCCCAGCCGGCAGTCGCACTGGCTCAGCTCCGTGCCCAGGAGCAGCCGTGGATGCCCACGGTGTGGGCAGGCAGGAGCCAGGCAGGGGCTGCTGTGACCAGCAGCGGGGTCCCGAGGGCTAGGGGAGCCCATGCTGAGCGTCCCTGGGCTGAGGGCACATTTCCTTCCCCGGCATCATCTGGGCCTGCACCTGCTCCAGTGGCAAGCCCAGGAAAAGAGGGAAGCCATCAAGAGCATCTCCACAGACACAGCCTGACCAGCAATTCCAGCAAGCAAAACAAAGCTCCTCCCTCATTAACACACACTTGATAGAACCTAATTGATGGCCCATCACCAATGCAGGGTGCTGCACAGGGTCTGCTCCTCTGGACGAGGGCCAGAAGGGGAGGGAAGGGAAGGGCTGTGTGGCCTTGGGGCCCAATGGGGCTGATGAACAGCCCCAGAGGCACAACAGCCCAGCTGCAGCCACACTCCGTTTCCTGGTCAAAACACTCCGCGTAGCTCCCCATAAGGCACCTGGGGGCTTTGGGGGCCCCTATAAGGCGCACGAGGGGCTGGGGTCCCATGTGGGACACACAGGGATATTTCAGGCTCCCTCTGAGGCACGGAGGGCGCTGGGGTCCACTTCAAGTCATGCAAAGGATTTGGAATTTTGTGTGAGGGATGCACGGAGTTAGGGATCTCTCCCAAGGTGTGCAGGGTGCTGGGGTCTCTGCTGAGGCACATGACGGGGTTTTGGGGTCTCACTTCACATGCGGAGAGGGCTGTGGTCTCTCATAAGCGTCCCGGAGCTTTGCGCCCCTCCTGCTGCCCGCATTGGGGCGGGAGTCTCTGCTGAGGCCCGCAGGGCTCGGGGCCCTCCCGCGCTCCCTCCCGAGGCCCTCCGGGCCCGTCCGGCTCGGGGCTGCCGCGGCCCTGGGGCAGCCGCCGTGTCGGGGCGGCGCTGGCGACGAGCCGAGCCGGAGCTGACCCGCCGGGTCGCGCTGCACGGGCACGGCACGGGCGGCGCTGAGCGCTGGGCAGGCGGCGCCACAGCCCTGGCCCTGCCTCCTTTGGGGCCGGGCACACACAGCCCCGCAGGCAGAGCGGCGGCTCCGGGCTCCGCTCGGCGCCCGAGGGGACGGAACCGATGCCACAGGAGCCGGGGGAGCCCCGCGCAGGGCCCTGGCGCCGCCCGCCCGCCTCTCCTGTGGCCATCTCGGGCGGCAGGGACTCGCTCTGGGCGAGCTGCCGGCTCCTGCCACTGCCCTGACAACGCTGAGGGGCCTTCGGGGCCGGGACTGAGCTTGCCAGGGAGACAATTCATAGGAGACTTCCTCAAGCCTTTTACAAGATTTATTGCGAAACAACTTAAAATCCCAGGCTAAATCGTGTGGTTTAACGCCTGGGTATTTGCAGTCTCGTCCCGCGGCCACAGCAGCTGACGGGTGGAGACCACCAATCCCGCCACTCCCAGGTTCGCTGCCAGGACCCCGAGTTCTGGCTCCGTCTGCGGCGCAGCGACGCAGGCGAGAGCAGCACTGCGAAGCACTGAGGCGAAGGAAGGAAGGACTGGACACACGTAGGAACGCCCAGCCCCTTTACTGACCCAGCCGGGACCAGCACCGGTTTCAGAGAAAAACTGTTGGGGGTGCATTTATAAAGGCGAAGGGCGTGACACGAGGGGACACAAGGGACCAATGAATGAAACCCAGGGGAGGAGCGAGGGACACAACCGAACCAATAGCAATGGCACTGGGGAGGGAGAAGGGTCGGGGGACAAATCATGTGTTAAGTAAGGCAAGATTGACACAGAAATGTCTCGAAATGAAAGGGGGCTGCTTACAATAATGGACAGGTAACTGGCCGGAGGAACAAACCTTTATGGGGGAGAACATGGGGGGAACCGATCGTCAAACCAAAATCCTAATTTCCAAAATAACCAACTTTACAACAAAACCTGTATAAAACACACAATGCCACAGGGATTCCTTGAAGACGCTTTGTAACTCCCCGTGGTGCCGGGCCAGGCCGGGTCCCAGTGTGAGGAATGAAATCCTGGAGATGAGAGCTCTTTTTCAGAGTTGTCATTGGTAGTTGACATTAATGAAATTGATAAGGTCTTAATTAGAAGTAATGGTCTGTTGTTAAACATTGAATGTTAGAGTTCTAGGACTTGCCTTCAGTTGCCGTTGCTGACTGTTAATATTTTACCTGTATTTGTATCTCTTCTTGTCATGCTCTGTATTTGTACCCCGTGTTAGTCATTTGTTAAACTTAGAATGTTAGGATTCTAAGACTTGCTTTCAGCTGCCGCTGTTAGATGTTGCTATTTCACCCTGTATTTTTATCTTTCCCCGTCATTCTCTGTATTTGTTCCCCTTTCCGTCTCACCCGGGATTTGTATCCATTCCCTTCGGGAACCACTTTTCCTACTCCCCTCCTCGCAGGAGGACTTGCACCCGGACTGAATTTAAATGAGAGGCTGTGGGAACTATATGAACCCTCTCAAAACAACAAACCAGCACATAAACTTTGACTTTAGCCCATCAGAACCACACTAAGCCACCCACTCTTGGCCAGAGGCGGATTCCGTCCTGTCCCCATAATTTTGATAGTACCCAGCTTGGAAGATACCCCTCGGCTGCGAGCCAATATTTGCCTTCCTAAGGACTCTGGTGAGGATGGAAGGCCCAGCTGTGCCGAGAGACAAAGCTGTACTCTTCCTCCTCAGCGTCATCCAGTGGGAGCAGTGGCGGTGTGCGTGACACCTCGGTTCCCCACCCAGAGCTGTCTTTAATAAAGGCATTTTAAATTAGCTCCTCTCCTGGCCCTATTTCTAACACCAGCGAGCACCAACACCCAGCAGCTCTCATGTATGCAGCACGGCTGGCACCGGGGACACGAGTCAACATCCCTCCAGCTGCCCGCTCTGCCTGCAGGCTGTCACACAACAGCAAGGTTCCAGCCAGAACAGGCATTTTTACATCCTCAGCACCACGTGCTCTTGTGGTCCTGCTAGTGCATCAGAGAGAAAAGCCAAATGTGACACACCAAACTTGACTGTAGGAGAGGGATGGCTCAGCAGAGGCTCTGGGGACCTGTGGTGCCAGGCAGTGCCCGGGCACTCGGACACAGCAGCAATACCCCAGACTGTCACACTTCACCTGGGAGGGTATCAAAGCCCAGAGGTTCTTTGTTCAGGGTCCCCCAGAGGCACCAGCTCAAGCTGCCACTGTTCCACCACCATAAAATTGTTTTAAGGATCCAGAGGTCTGACACTCTGCTATGGAGGACATTCAACATTTCCAATCTTTTGGGCATTTAGGACCTTTTGATTTTGCTTTGCACCCAAGAAAAATAAATCTCCAAATGTGCACAAATAACTCCTTTAGCATTTCCTCCTTTTATTTTCAGCTGATTTTTACATTGTTCTCTGCTACCTTGTCCTTGTTATGAATAGGAAGCTTGACTAGGCCAATATTCAAGCAGCAATCAATTTATTATTTAATATGGTAAGGTATGAGCAATACAGCGCTGGGTACAGTGGGGGAAGTTTTCCCTCCAACTGCACACCAATAATTGTGGGTTACAGGTATTTATAGGGGTACTCATCAGCTTTTTTCAGCAGTTTCTATTTCCAATCTTTTACTCATCAGCAATTTTTATTCCAAATTATTACATCACAATTCCATACACTGTTGTGATTTTAATTTCTCAGGATGTATCTCAGAGAAGTATACCTGTGGGATCTCAGCACCTCAGGATGAGGTTGCAGAGCGACCAAGACCACCCTTGGGGGGCTCGGGAGTCCTGGAATGTTGCCAGAAGTGTCTGGTGACAGGACTTTGATCCTACACAAGAGATAACATCTGTATGAGGACTGGGAGGATTTCACTGGGTGAATGGTGAAGGGATAAGTTAATTAAGGTGTAGAACACAGGGTTAAGGATTTCTGTACAGGGGGGTCTAAAGAAGTAAGATGGAGGAATTGGGGCATGTCCTGTCCTTCTTCTTCTTCTTCTTGGCCTCCATCTTCTGTGGTGATGGTGGCACTTTGGGATTGGTCTTTACTAAAAGTGCACCGGTTAATAAGAATAGAAGGTATTGGGGAAAAATTATAAATATTGTACACGTAACTTCGAGTATAAAGATAAGTGACCGCCCCGGGGGCTCGCAGTGTGCCCATGGCTGACTTGCTGTGCAGACCTCTGTCGGGCTGAAAGAAAATCTTTTAGATAAACAATTAATAAACACTGAGACCGAAGCAAGATCAGAAGTCTCTCCTCGTCCTTTGAAGCGCCGAGCTGTCCAAGGCCACTCTGGGCCTTTCCAGGCCACCTAAACAGCCGAGAAACCGACATATACCCAGATGGTGGTGGTCCAGTTTCCGAAAGAAGAAAGACGACTCCCATCTGGTGGGATCCAGCTCCCCAGATGTGTGTCCACCTTTTAATTGAAGAGACTCTAAATCTCATAACAGTGATGTCCAGCTTCCCTTTGGTCAAAACTATAAACCCTTGAGATGATGTTCATTTTCTTCTCTCAAGCTGTTTTTCTCTGCTTCAATAAGGCGTGAGATAAGCACATTTCCTTTATATATATTCCAAAGCTATAGTTTCAACGATACAAGTTATATTCTAAAATTATACTTCAAAAGGTTATTATTGCAGAGCTTTTTATGCATTAAATGCAAGCAAAAAGCAACATCTTTAACACATTAATTCCAATGCTCTTAAATCAACCAGGGTTAATTGCAAACAAAAGATAGGTTCAAAGGCCTTTTTCCATGCTTATTCTCCTCAGTTATTATTAGAATTCACAGCTCTCCCATTGTCGGTGTCCACACATTTCGCATTCACAACTACACACATCGCCTGTTTGTACCTCACACGAAACCCAACTTTGTATTTCACAATCCCCCCTCTGCTTGTATAAATTTTCATTTCTCTTACTCATTCGTGTCTGGGCTTCAACTCTGGCTAAACCTTTGGAAGCTTTCTCTTTTTGGTCTCTTATCTTTAATTTCATTATTTTGGTTATCTTAGCTCTTTTCTCAAATCTACCAGCTTCTCTGGTAGCCAATTCTGAGTCGGTTACTGCAATCTGCATGCTTTGAATAACTGAGAGGATTGGCTGGATAAAACAGGGAATAAGGCAAGGTAGAAACAATAACCTAGCTAATGAGGACAATATCAGGAACCCTTTTTTCTTCTACTAAGTTCCTCCTCTAAGCATCTGGTCTCACCATGAGGCTTGAAGAATGGAATTCCGCTTTTGGACAGGGACATGAGCCACCCTTTTGATCTCTGCTGCTAAAGCCCGGATGGTTTCTCCGTAGTCATCAATCTCAACTTTTCTATCTACGGGGCAGTTCTCTGTAAGCTTTTTGTCTACAAATCTAATATATACCATTTGGGCTTTCAATGGGTCATTTACACCTTCAGGTTTTAAATTTTCTCCAACCCAGTATAATTTGCCACCTATAGTGCACATCTTTAATTGGTTATGGTCATAGCACACTTCACTAACATGGGAATGTGCCATGAACATTGATTCTATTTTCCCCCCAATCCAGACAGTATGATTGCATTTGTCACAGACAGCTGGAGCAATAGGCTCTGATCCTGCAGCTCGCTCGTGGATTACGTGGAGTTCAGGAGTGAGGCTATTAAGGCCCATTGCCTGGGATGCAATGATCAATACAGTGAAAATAATCCTCAAGGGGTTTAACTCTCTACCTCTCTCAAGGCCCCTTGGGTTGCATCCAAGGGCCGAGATGTAGATCTTCTCGGTAGCAGAGTTTATGCCTTGGGATTTAGTCACTGATATTTTCCATTTCATTTTTGCCTTTTGACTCATGAGCCTTCAGATCTCTATTTATCGTGGTTGTGGTCCAAATCTTTTTAATTCAGGCTAATTGGCCTCTGAGTTCAGGGGATGTGTGACTACAATAGGGTTGGTGTATGTGCCTCCCCCTCTTCCAGCGGTACTTGGCTTCCTGCCACTCTTTTGCTTTAATTTGATATTCGTCCGGTATCCAATTGCTCTTGTCACACTCTACTTTTTCTAATTTGGCTTTTGGTACTTCCTGCAAATCAATTCCTGCTCTTGTTCCGTGTACCCAGGTTCTCCACCAGCCTTTATCTCCTGTTTTAATATATATCCTTTCCTTACTGGAGCCCACAAAGTTTCATCGGTTTCTTTCTCTATTTCTTTCATACAATTACAGCAGAGAGCATTAGGGATCTGTCCCCTTGGTAGGTTTGTATACCAAAATTCTTCACACTCTATACACTTAAAACAACCCCATGGATAACACTTACAGTTTAGAGTAGTACATTCTACCTTTCGTGAGTACAATTGGTTTTGCAGCTTAAGGTAGGAGCGTTTTTGTGACATACATCAGTCTCTTTTTAACTTGATATTCAGTTCTCCGGGGGTAGATGCAATTCTCCACTGGGATTCAGCAGGCGTCTCTGTCGGCGGTTCCATCTCTGTCGGTGGTTCCACTGGTCCTTTGACCCGCGACGCCTGGGTCCAGCCTTTTTCCGCAGTTCAGATAGCTGTATCAGTGGTCAGCAGAGTTAAATATGGACCTTCCCATCTAGGAGACAAACTCTCTTCCTTCTAGCTTTTAATCAGCACCCAGTCACCTGGTTTTATTTGATGTCTGCTAAATCTGAGAGGGGCTGATTGAGCAATTATGCCTTTCTCCCTTAGTTCTAGGACATGTTGTCCCATCTTCTGGATGTACTTTTGAATAGTCATATCGGCTATGACTGTTGATGTTTGGGGAATAAGGAATATTCCAAGGAATAAGGTATCCCATAAAGCATCTCACATGCAGAAAGTCCCGTATCTGCATTTGGAAGTGTCCTTATATTAAGCAATGCTAAAGGTGAACATTTGACCCATGACATTTGGGCCTCAATCATTAATTTTGTTAACTGCTGTTTTATTGTTTGGTTCATTCTTTCTACCCTCCCAGAGCTCTGGGGGTGCCAAGGGGTGTGATATTCCCAGGAAATCCCCATGACTTTTGTTACTCCTTTTATGATGCTGGAAGTAAAGTGGGAGCCTTGATCAGAATCAATGGCCCTGATAACCCCAAATCGAGGAATGATTTGTTCCAACAATATTTTAACTACAAACTTCGCCGTGGCTCGGGCAGCCGGGTAGGCCTCCACGCAATGAGTCAGTTGATTTACTAATATTAACAAGTATTTCCATCTGCCCACCCTTGGTAATTCAGTATAATCCACCTGAACCCTTTCAAATGGTCGGTAGGCTATTTTTCTACCGCCGGCCGGAGCTTGTCTCATTACCTTTTTGTTAACTTTTTGACATGTCAAACACTCCTGGTGTTATTCGTTTTGTTATCTCAAAAATTCCAATACATCTATAATATTTTAAAAAATGATGACATAAGGCTCTTGTTCCCCGATGAGTATGTTGGTGCAACTGGCTTAAAATCCTTCTAGCATAAGCATTAGGTAAAATCTCTCTCTTATCTGATAGTATCTATTTTCCCAGCTCTTTCTTAGCTTCTAATTTTTTTATAGCTTCCTCCTCTTGAGTACTATAGCTTTTTGGCAGCTTCTCTTGAATTTCCGCTAGAGTGTTCAGCTGGATAGTCTCTTTTAGTTTACAAGCTGCCTCTTTTTCTTCTTACTAAGTAGCTTGACCCTTGTTGATGACCTCTTACATGTACTACAGCTATTCTCTTAGGTCTTTTCAGGGCTTCAAGCACTCTGATTTTTAACTCCTGATGGATCAGTTTCTTCCCTTGAGTGTTTATCAAACTTCTTTCTATCTAGAAGTGTGCACAATTCCAAAAGCATATTTTGAGTCTGTGTAAATTGTCCTCACCTTATCTTTTCTTAATGAAATAATCAGGTCCCTTCCCAAAAGATTGCATTCTGCTTCTGAAACTAGTAATAGATCACTAATATCCACTTGTCCTTTTGCTTCAATTAGTACTTGTTCAATAATGGGAACCTTAAAGGCCTCCCCTTTTGCTCTAATTACTTGAGCTGTTTTCCGGCTGATTTTGCATCTTTTTGGTAATCTTTGCACTGTTGATCTTTCAGCAGCTGTATCTACTAAAAGGCTGACTTCTTCACCTTGGGGAACTACTCTTAATTTTCCTCTACAAACAGTTTTTGATCTGCCTCTCACTTCCTGCAAACCCTTTTAACATGTCCTTCCATACCACAGTAAAAGCTGGAAGGTCTTTCAGAACCCTCACCTGTTATTTTTCTCATGCTTTTAGCATTACGAAGATACACTACCGTTCTGAACCTCTTTTACTGCAGCCATGAAAACCTTAGCTTTAGCTTTCACCTTCTCTTCATCTCTCTCTCTGTGCTTCCCTTAACAATTCTTGCAGACCTCTCTCCTGCCAGCCGTCTAACTTTCCAAGTTTCCTTCTAATTTCCTCCCACGATTTCGCCACAAACGGAGTTTTGATTAACGCTTCCCCACAGCTGTATCAGGATCTAATCCCAAATACATTTGCATACTCTACTTTATTCTTTCTAACTGATCTATGGTTGACTCATCTTTCCCCTGATGTTCATTCAGGGCCTTGCTAATATTTTGCCCTCCAGGGACTTCTTCTTGAATTCCCTGAATAATTATATTCCTGAGATCCACCATATTCTGCCTATCTTGGTCATTGTTATGATCCCAGTTAGGAACTGCCAGGGGCCATTTAATTTCTCCTAAAGGTCCCTACTGGTGGTCTGCACTGCTGAGCTGGCAGCACGGTGGATGCGGGCAGGACGTTCTCCATTTCCCCCAGAGCTGGGGCCTGCAGGCACCTTGCTGTCCCTTGGCACAGGCTGTGCCACCCAACAAAGCCCAGCAGGCCGGGAGGAGAGCCCGGGGGCAGCAGGAAGCTGAGAGAAGGCCCTGCTCTAGAACTGAGGGAGTTCCACCAGAAGCAAACAAAGATGTCAACTTGAAGAGATTCCCACTGTGCTCAAAGTTTGTCTGAGAAGACTAAGACGTGAGCTTGTCAAAAATCCCAGGAAATATCTGGGAAAAGGTTTTATGTATGGCAGAAAGCTCCTGTGGGTAAAGAGCCTCTGCAGCAGGCTGGCTGAGAGGGTCTTACTTCTTCCTAGAATAAAGATTACCACTGAAATGCAATTTTATTTTTTATTGTATAAGGGGAAAATATATTTTCCAGAACTCTAAAACTAGTTTCAAAAATACAGATGTGTTGTGGAAACAGGAACGAAACATTTGGGGACTTTTCTCTACAAAACATATTTCCAAATATTTCTAAAAATGAAAAGTGAAGACAAAATGAGGTCACTTTTTCTGGATTCTAAAACTACTTTAAAATATCTTTAACTACTATTGAAACTGGGAGGGAATATTTGGGGATGTCTCTCTACAGAAAAAATATTTCTACATATTTCTACAAATTTCTAATTTCTAAAACTGAAAAACTAAGAAAATGGGGTTGCTTTTTCTCAGGAGATCCATGCTGCTGCCTGCCCCCTGGGGTCCCCCAGCCCTGGGGACCCCGCCGCTGGTCACAGCAGCCCCTGCCTGGCTCCTGCCTGCCCACACCGTGTGCATCCACGCCTGCTCCTGGCCATGGAGCTCAGCCAGTGCTGCTGCCGGCTGGGCTTTGCTGCTGCTGCCACCCAAACACTGGCACGATGGCACCTTCCCTTTAGTGTAACAGGAGAATGGGCCATCACCTAGCCTGGCAGAGAGCAGGGTTAACTTCAGTGTTGTTGAGAGGGAAGGGCCACGGGGCTCAGGGGCAGAGGAATGGACATGTTGGTCTCAAGAGGGGCTGGAGGGTGCTGGGCTGCACTCCTGGGGTCTATAGAAGAACTCGAGATGGGACAGAGGAGGATCAATAAGAGATGAAAGTAGCTTGGGGATACACATGGGGAGAGGAGGTGGCAGTGGGATCTACGGGAGAATAGGAGGTTTCCTTGTAGATGACTGTTCTGGAGTCTTCTCAGAACTCTTGAGAGGGCTGCCCACGCCCTTCTTACTGTTGGAGGAGCTGCTGCAGCTGTTTGGCCACCGTCTTACAATTCTTGTCCAGAGGTGGAACTGTGGAGAGAGGAGGTGGCTGAGGCCCCAGCTGCCAGTGGCACACAGGGAGCCTCCTGCACAGCAGGGCCCAGAGCTGGCAAGGCTCCCCAGCACGGCTGGAGCTGCTGGCACAGCTTGGCCCAGCTGCACAGCTGCCCCTCAAGGCCCCGGCGAGCAGGGCACGGCTCTGGGCAGGCTCCCTGGCCAGGAGCGGGCCCCAGAGCGCCTCTGCCTTTCAAGGGCAATCTCGTCCCTGCTCTTTCTCCTCCCCACCGTGCTTTGCCTCTGCCCTGTGCCCCTGGGGCTCCTCTTGGCCAGGCAGTCTCAGTGGGAGCCAGCACTGGCTGCAGCCCCAGCGGGCCCCCCAGGACAAGGCCCAGCAATTAAGAGGCCAGTGAAAGCAGCACCAGAACCCTCCCCACCATTCTTGGACAACCATGGACTGGCCACTCCTACACTGCAGCCTCACTGGGAATGTTCCCTGCCTATGAGAAGCATTTAAAGGAAGCTGTTTGAGCTCAAGAATTACAAAACACGATTTTCTCTCCCAGCAATACCAGATTGCTCATGGCTGGAATTTTCCTTCTCTGGGAGGGAGCTCACCCTGCCTGGCTGTTGTGTCCAATGGCTGGATTTGCCCCGCCCCCCAAGCTGAGCTCACTGCTCTGTGTTCTGGGCACTGGCACAGGAAATCACATCCAATGATTTCTGAGCTCCTCAGGCACTGTCAGCCACAGCCCAGCATGCTGAGGAATGAGTGATCTCTGGCTGGAGACAAGTTCCACATTCCCTCCTGTCAGCAGCTTCCCAGCTGGAAATTTGGTACCTTGGGTGGGCCATGGGTAACACAGTCCTTTGGCTTCATAGGAAAGGTGAAGCCTTTACTTCACCATTTGCTCTTCATGTGCAATTTAAGGCACTGCTTCCTCTTGTGATCCTCAAAGGACACAGTGAATAAAACGGGGGGAAATCCACACAACCTCTTCAATGCTTGGATATGCCAAAAAAAAACCTTGAGGAGCACAAGGTGGGTCTGTGCTGCCTGTCAAAGCCAGAGCCCCTTCCACGATTGTGTGGCTGCCTCAGTGACACGGTGCCAGAGTTCTTCAGCCTGGGCTGCTCCCAGCACTGTCACCAGGAGGGGGCTGCCCCCAAAAAGCCACACAATTTGGGTGCTGCTATAGGTCACATTTGCTCTATGGCACAGGTGGAATGCTTCAAGGGCAGGGACAAGAAACAAGGAGAGGTCTTCTGTATGACTCCCAAAGGTGTTTATGTCCAGGAAGGTCAGGCACAGAAACAAACAAGTCCAGGCTCTAGAAGGGGTTTTCAACAAGGGGAGGTTCAAGAGGAGGGTACATAACTTTAACCAAGTGGGAGAAACCTGGGGAGAAGCATAAGGCAGGGAATACAGTGTTTAAACCAATTGGGAATTACAGGGGAGGGGAAGAGTTTAAACAAACCAATGAGACCTCAAGGGATACAAAAATGATAGGGAAGTTTCTGGAGAAAGGGGCAGGTATGAGGAGGGACTGACTTTGCTCTCCCTAGAAGAAGGAACAGGGAACATTCAGGAACAAAGGGCAGGTTATTGGGAAGATGGAAAACTGGGGCAAAACCAACAAGAGAGGTGCAAAATAACAATCCATTAAGGATAAAATATGCTATAACAATACAAGAGATGGGGCGGGGGGGTGGGGGTTTGAACTGACCATTGAAACTGAATTGCAGTTGAAAACACAGTAGAGACACACTGCAACACCCCAGTGTGGTAGTCTGTTATTTTACAGTTTGTTCTTCTGTAGTAAGTTTTAAATATTCCTTGTTATATGTTTGAAATGCTTCATTCCATGTATCCCATTTGGTTTCTCTGGTGGTTCAGTCCTGAGTTTTTTATTCACCAAGTATATGTCAATGCCCCCGTCCAACAAAGCACAGCCTTTGTTCTGGGGTGTACACTGTTGTTAATCCTCTCCTCAAAGCAAGATTGGATTTCAAGGTTTCCTCCTTCCCCTTGTTGGTTTCTGTTGGATAGCCCTTGCCCTGCACTCCCTCCCTAATGCCTTCCCCTTGGTAAAAAGTTGTGTCCTCCCCTTCTTCTCTCTCTTCCTTAAAAATCAGTTATTGTCAGTTGTCCCTGACTCCTCTGGGGACACAAACCTTCCTTAGAACTCAAACAAGTGATCTCTCTCGGTTCCTTCACCTCAGTCCCTCGTACTGGGTTGCTGCTGTGTCACCCGTGCCACAGGTGTTGGCTGCAGGGAGCTGCGAGCCCCTGTAGGCACCGCCAGCCGGGAAGGTCCCTGTAGGGATCCAGGGGCAGCCTCTCTTGTGACTGTCCATGGGACTCAGGCAGTGAGCTGGCCAGAGAACATATTGCCTGTGACCCAGCTGGAAAGTTACACCCCAGTGCACAAGGGAAGAGCTAGAGATGGCACCACTCTGGACTTCTGCCATGCCCTGGACACATCAGGCCTGCCCTGCATCCTTGTCCCTCCTTTGGTGAGCTATGGATCTGATGGAGGCACAGTTTGGAGAATGAGCAATTGCCTGGCTGGTCACATCCAGGGGGTTGTGGTCAATGGCTCAGAGGCCCGATGGACGTCAGTGACCAGTGGTGTCCCTCAGGGTGACAGCAGAAGCTCCCTGGACACTGGGGACTCAGTGTCCTGGTGGTGCTGCTGGACAAGAGAGCTGGAGGGGCCTCCAAAGCCGAACTGTTCTGATTGCCCAAGTCTTTCAGACTTGCTCAGTGAATGAGCAGCTGATTGAAGTGAAAAGATACTGAGAATACACACAATCCTTTATCTGTGAAGAAACATCGCCCCATCCAAGCCTCCCCTCCCTCTCTTTATCCAGCTCCAAGAGGAACTGACATGTATATACATCCATCTATCTATCTATCTATCTATCTATCTATCTATCTATCTATCTATCTATCTATCTATCTATCTATCTATCTATGTCTATCTTGGGTATCTAGCTATCTAGCTCTCTAAGTATCTACCTATCTTCCTTCCTATATATCTACCCATCTATCTGACAAAATAATTTCAGCTTTAAATTAAATCTCTTTATTTATCCTTATCCTATCAAGTAGTGTTTAAAAAGAAGTTTTATTTTGTACAATTACATTTAGCAAAGACATTAAATAACAGGTGCTTTTATTGTGTGAAATACTGCAACTGCAGCAAATCCCTCCCTGACTGACAGTGATGAGTGCCTGCTGTCAGGGAGGGATCAGAAGGTCCTGTCCAGTGGGTGGGAGCAGATGTATGCCCTCTTCTCCAGGATCTGCTTTCCAGCTTTTTTAATGGAATCATTCTGGTTTTCACTGGCATTACTGGAGAAAGAGAGAAAAGTCAACTAAGGGACCATAAAGAGCCATTTTAAATTTCTTTCAAGAAGTGTTTTTGAGTACAAATGCAAGAGTGAGTGCCAGGAAGAAACTGAACATTCTCTTCTGAAAAAGATTGATTATTACAGTCTGAGCTTTGGAGAGTCAATGCACAGCTGGTCAGTACTTCCCACAGAGTCCAAATCCCTAATTTCTATCAGTCACTTGACAGGAGTATGTACATAAAATATAGATTTTATGTCACTGAATAAAGAACCCTGGCAGTTTGCTTAACTATGAAGTGAAGAGACTCCTCAACAGGTTCCAGCTCTGCTCCTTGTTTGAATTAAAAGCAGAGAAAAACTCTTCTGTTGGTCACATAAACCAACAAAAGTTTCATAAGTCTGTGAAAGAGTGTAAGAGTGTAAAAATTATTCCATTTTATAGTACTTACAGTCTTCTAATTCAGCCATGGGATAATAATGCCATCATTCATTATACCAAATAACGGTAAAAAGCACTGGAAAAGAAGTTATATTTTCAACTAAGTTTTAAAACAGTGAATGAATTTCATAAAGAAAACCACACTTTAACACAGAACTGGAGCACATTTGCTTGTCCTGCAACACCACTGCTGCCATTAAACTTTTCATGAGGCAGTAAATAAGCACTGTCCTGTCCTGAACTGTGCTGCCCAAACACTGCTGAGAACTTGCTGTGCCTCTGCCCTGTGCCCCTGGGGCTGCTCTTGGCCAGGCAGCCTCAGTGGGAGCCAGCACTGGCTGCAGCCCCAGCGGGCCCCCAGGACAAGGCCCAGCAATGAGGAGGCCAATGAAAGCTCTGGGCAGCAGCAGAACCGTCCCCAGAGTTCTTTGGACAACCATGGACTGGCCACAACTCCACAGCAGCACGACTACGAGTCAGGCTACCAATGCTATGGAGCAGAGTTATAAGAAAACTGTGGAGAAAAATCAGCAACTGACCGTCTGATCTCATACAGCTTGCGAATGCCAAGATAGCAGCCTAGCAGCACAAGTGGCACAGTGAACACTATCACCACTGTGCCTATCATGCACGTCCTCTGCGCATCCTGGGGGCAGACAATTGTTGCGACGTGCACTGCATCCGGGCCATATATTCCTGCTTCAGTGACAACATCTGTGGGAGCAATGGGGAGCGTCAGCCCGTGCTGTGCTGCACTGCTGAGCTGGCAGCACGGTGGATGCGGGCAGGACGTTCTCCGTTTCCCCCAGAGCTGGGGCCTGCAGGCACCTTGCCACCCCTTGGCACAGGCTGTGCCACCCAACAAAGCCCAGCAGGCCGGGAGGAGAGCCCGGGGGCAGCGCAGCTGCTTGGGCAGTGGCTGCTTGGAGGGACACGGGCCAAAGCCATCCCTGAGCAGCCACTGCCAGCCCTGGCCCTCCCTGCCCCGTGACAGCTCCCCCAGCCCAGGGACACACACCCAGGCCCTCTCAGGACACACTGGAGCCTTGCCCTCCCCCTCTGCCCATTCCCCACCATGGGCACCCCATGCAGTGGCTCGATGGTTTCAGGACATGTCCCACACGGAGGGACCCCAGCAGGACTGCTCAGACTGGCTGAGCCTGGCACAGCAATCACCTTCTGTGGCACTGTCTGGCATCTCCTCATGTCCTGTATCAGTGGCTGGCATGGGTACATTGCGTCCTCCAGGATGTGCTGCCTTCTGGAAAGACTTTTGGTCCATCTCTGGAGAAAGGAAAAGGGACAGCCAGATCAGGTGGAGCCATTGCCCACTGGGGAGGTGACGGCGTCACGATGTACCCCTAGTTAAAGGAATAGATAAGGATCAGGGAAAGGCAAGGGCTCTTGGGGCTGCCAATGGGCCCTCCCTCCTCCAAACAGCTGCCCCTCCAGATCTGCCCATAGACTGGGAAATTGCAGGGGTGCACTTTGGGCTGCCTGTCAGCAGATGCCAAATGCCTTCCTGCAGAGGCTGGGGAGAAGCTGCAGCCAGGCCAGGCTGGCAAACAGCCCTGCAGGGCGTGGAAGCAGCAGCGGGGCAGCGAGGCTGCCATGGATCCCTTCCCGGTGTGCCGGGCACGGCGTGTCCAGATGTGCAGCCAAAGCCCCCGGCTGCTGAGCCCCAGGACAAGGCTGAGGGAAATGCACCCACCACGGCGCCTCTCCAGGTCATTCAGCATCTTGTCCAGAAGTTTGGCTGCCTCCAGAGATTTCTTCTCTCCTGTATCTTGGTTCTTCAAACTAGGAGGATCTTAACAGAAAAATGTTCCAATTCTCCTTTAGGCCTGAGTGGCAGTGAGTGCACCAGGGTGATTGCTGCCCTCCAAGGCACTCCCTCAGCTCTGCCTTCCACTCAGGAGCAGGGCCAGGGGCACCTCGTGCCTGCAGTGGCCCCACACTGGGATGGAAGGAGCCCCTTGCGGGGCAGTCGGGGCAGAAAGGACTCCCTGGAGCTGCTGCAGCTCCAAACCCAGCCGCATGCAGGGCCAGGGCTTGGCAGTGGCAGCAGGAGCAGCTCAGGCTCCCTGGGGCCGGCAAAGGAGCTGAGAAAGGCTCAGCCCCGAAGAACAGCCCTGGGCCCAGCCCCTTCCCTCTGTGCTCCTCTCTATGGCTGCAGAGAGCACACAGAAGGACACACTGGCCTTGAACGTGGGAGGAGGATGGACAGATAAATGATCCTTACTGCCACTGACAGCGATCCTGTGTTCTTAGCAAAAAGGGCCTTTGCAAAATATCCTCAGATGTTTAATGGAGCCGCGTGGTGAAATATTCAGGTCACAGACACACACACAGGGTGGGTCCAGCATTCTCTCTCTGGGGGCATGGGGTCTGACCTTGGTCTCAGGGCACTACAAAGGGCCAACCAAGGAAATGGGAGGCAGTGGTTCAGGGACATTGGAAGAGGGGAAGGAGCTCATAGGGTGTAACTTAGGGGATGCGTCCACAGTGGGATCCCTGAGGCTCCAGAAAGAAACAGGACCAGGTTATCAGATTATTTCAACCATGAGATTCTGTTAAGGGAAAGGGGTCATAAGTGATCTCTTTTCACATAGAAACTGATTATTTTGCCAGGAAAGGCACAGGAGAACATACCTCCAGATTTTTCGAGAGGTTTCAAGCCATCATCCGATAGATCATCCAGATAATGCATGTTGCCATCCCAGTCTAGAAGGGAGCACAAACAGACCAATTTCCATGGTGTGCTGCCATCCCCCTCAGCCTTAGGCAACTGGGCACAGCAAGGGCGTCAGGTAAGTCTTTGGGAGCCAGATGTCAATGGACAAGGCCAAAGCTGCACAGGGGCCTGGGGAGCTCTGGGCTGGCTCCTGGTCACTCTGCACCCTCTTTGCAGGCCCTGTGACGCATCCCTGGAGAGGAAACAGGGCCAGCCCAGGGCCCGTGGGGGCTCTCTCCCTCCCCCAGAGGAAACCCTCCCTAAAGGCCTGGGGAAAACCATCCCCAGCGCTTCCCGGGGAGCAGGGAGCGCTGTCCCGGGAAAGGGGAGCCAGGCTGCCGGCTCACCTGCTCGCCGCGCTTGCAGCGGAGCAGCCTGGGCAGCCCTGGCAGGCAGGGCCACGGCCAGGAGGAGCAGGAGGAAGAGGCGCAGAGCAAGGGCCATGCTGCCTTGCCCTCTGCCAGTCCCGCAGCTCTTGCTGCCACCACTGTCCTGACGCCGCTGTCCCAATGTCAGCACCACTGCTGCCACCGCCGCTGCTGCTGCCGCAACAGTTGTGCTCAAGCACTGACTGCTCGCTCCTTGTGCTGCTGTGCAACCACGGGGCTCTGGCACCTCTGTGACCTCAGAGCCTGCTGTGACCTCAGCCTGCTGTGACCCCTGAGCCTGCTGTGACCTCATGGCTGGGGCAGCATTTTGTTAGAATGGATCTCAAGTGGTACCCTTCCAGCAAGGAGAGGATGTCCTTCCTGGTACCTATTTGCAATGTCATTTTGTTTTTCACAGGAAGTGAGTTATAAAACATTGGACAAGTGGGGCTTTTCATGGTTCTACATATAACAGCAATGCCAAATCCAAAATTCCACTCATGTTGGTGATTCCCACTATTGCAGGCAGCAGCCCTGCCATGCTAACACCGAGTCCCTGCTCTGCGCTGTGCGGCCATTTGGCCCGTATTTAAAAAGTGAGGAACTTGATGCCAAAGCTGACAAAAATTATGCAGCATGGGACATCAGGGTACCTGCACGCTTTATGGGACACCCAAACCCCGTGCACATCGCATGGGTGTCCTCAGCCACCCTAAAATCCCCCTGTGGCCTCCACAAGAGACCCCCAAGCCCTGCTCAATTTACAGCTGTCCCTCAGCTCCTGCACACCTTTGGACATACATTAAATTCCCTGCACAATTTCTTGGTGTCCCCAGTCCCCTGCACAGCACAGAGGTGGCCCAAAGCCCCGGCATGCCTTTAGAGGGACCCAAACATAACACTCAGGGAGCAGCACCAGTGCTGAGCCATCTTCTGTGTGTGTGTGTGTGTTCACCATGTATCCCTGGGTGAACAGATGAGGCCTGGGGGGCAAATCCCCACTCTGCTGATAAGAGATCCGAGGCTGCCACAGGCCCAGTGTCTGTCGGGCTCTGAGCTCATCCCTCAGGCTATGAAGGACTTCCTTCAGAGTCCAGCCTCTTTCCATTGTTCTCAAGGCAAGCACCTCCCGATGGCTTCCCTCTTTCCCTGGGCATGCCACTGGAGGAGCTCCAGGCCCAGCTGATGCCAGGGAAGGAAATGTGCCCTCAGCCCAGGGACGCTCAGCATGGGTGTCGGTTTCTCGGCTGTTTAGGTGGCCTGGAAAGGCCCAGGGTGGCCTTGGACAGTCCGGCGCTTCAAAGGACGAGGAGAGACTTCAGATCTTTTCTCGGTCTCGGTCTTTATTAATTGTTTATCTAAAAGGTTTTCTCCCGGCCCAACAGAGGTCTGCACAGCATGTCAGCCATGGGCACACTGAGAGCCCCCGGGGCGGTCACTTATCTTTATACTCGAAGTTACGTATACAATATTTATAATTTTTCCCCAATACCTTCTACCCTTATTAACCAGTGCACTTCTAGTAATTACCAATCCCAAAGTGCCACCATCACCACAGAAGATGGAGGCCAAGAAGAAGAAGAAGAACAGGACACGCCCCAATTCCTCCATCTTACTTCTTTAGACCCCCCTGTACAGAAATCCTAAACCCTGTGTTTTACACTCTAATTGACTTATCCCTTCACCATTCACCCAGTGAAATCCTTCCATCCTCATACAGGTGTCGTCTCCTGTGTAGGATCAAAGACCCGCCACCAGACACTTCTGGCAACATTCCAGGACTCCCGAGTCCCCCAAGGGTGATCTCGGCCACTCTGCACCTCCGTCCTGAGGTGCTGAGATCCCACATCTCCCCCTTCTGTTTGCACCAGGAAGACCTCTTTTGCTATCCGATTCATAGCACGTTTTAAACATGCAAATATGCATGGGACGACAAGTATGAGGACTAGGAGAACTATTTAAACATAAAACCCTACTCTTAAAACTCCTCTCCAAATGGGAGAGATGTCAAAGAACTCTGTCAGCTGATCGATCCATGATCCTGTGATCTCGCCAAGTTTATTTATGCTGTCCTTTATATTTTTGATACTTTCATGAAGTGATCTTGAATGATCTGAGAGATTCATGCAGCACATCCCTTCAAACTCTTCACATCCATGTCCATGAGCGAGCAATAGATAATCGATCGCCGCTCTGTTTTGAAGAGTTGCCTGCCTTACACCACTGATGTCTTTTAACATGTCATCCAATGTGACAGACACAGACCGTGCATGTTTGCTCAACCAACAACCCATGTGGTCGATTTGAGTCAAGGCCACCCCTGATGCTGCTTGAGGTGCGAAGATTGCTGTAGCAATACTGGCTTTCTTGTCCCAAGAAAATATTTTATCATTGCAATCTGCCGCATATTGTTCTATTGATCTTTTTTCTCTGCGTTTTCTCTCCCTTAACACGTTCAAATCAGGCGATAGCATTGAAATTTCCCCAATGCTGCATGGACCTCCCGTGGCATTAGCAGGAATGCCGTGCCAAATTCTGTCCCCGCAAATTAAGAACAAACCCCGTGGCAATTGCACTGGGACTTGGACCGATCCTTTGGTAGTTTTTTCTGTATATTTACACCATGCTGACGCATTCTTATAAAATTCATGAATGGGAGTCAAATTGACAGTTTTCACCTTTCTGACCTTCGGAGCCTCAAACTGCATGCAGAGTTCCATTGTCATGGACCCAAAAATCTCCAATTCCTGAGGTTCTGTAGAAGCCACAGGAAGTAGATGTGTCCAAGCACACCACTCTTTCACAGGATCTTTAATGACCTGCGAAATGCTAACTGCAGAGTGCCCTGGAACTAGCATTCATCCACTGGCAATCCAACCATGCATGCTGAAAATGGTTTCCCTGGCCTCGAATGTGTTAGGCAAATACTATCTAAATTCGCTGCCTGAGCTAAAGTCTCCCATACATTTTGCCTTGGTTGACTAACAGGTAAATTTCCTCCATTGCTTACTGCAATGAATGAAAGAATGATGCACATAAGCATCGTGAAACCCATGACTCCGCTTCTGCGTGAAATCATTGTTCTGTTTTTCATTCAAGACCCTAAAGGAAAATTCCCCCAAAGTCTTTAGCCTCTTTTTATTTTTCTTCTGAATCGCTCTGTGCAGTCTGAGTCTCGACTTCTGTCTGAGTACTCATCTCTTTGTTTCTTGGATCAGCGTTCTCGTGTTCTCGCGTTCGGAATGGCTTCACGTGCCGCACCGACACCCACTTCAGACCTCGATCTGTGGAGATACAAGCGAAACCCTTGCCCCAAGTGATTAGTTTGAAAGGACCTTCTATTTGTCCTGTCTCTGGGTTTCTGATCAAAACTAAAGGATTTTCCCTTAGCTTTGCCTGTGTGCTGTTTAGAAAATGTCTCACGATTGGTGGATTAGGTTCTGAGGATGAGCTGTTTAGGAAATTCAACACATACAGTGCCTTATTTAATTTCATGTGAGGTGTTGCCTCTGGCTCACCCCTTCTTTGTCTGTCCAGAAGGGATTTCAGGGTGTGATGTGTTCTTTCAATGATCGCCTGACCTGTGGGTGAATGTGGAATACCAAACGTGTGTCTGACACCCCACCTTTTCAGGAATCTGTCAAGCACCCTGCCTGTATACGTTGGACCATTATCTGTTTTTATCTCCTGAGGCACACCTAATGCTGCGAATGCTTGCAGAAAATGTCGGCAAGCATGGTCTGCTGTTTCCCCTGCATGTGCTGAAGCAAAGACTGCCCCTGAGAATGTATCTACAGAAACATGAACATTTTTGAGCCTCCCAAAAGATGGATATTTCGTGACATCAGCCTGCCACAACTGAAGACTTTGCAGCCCCCGCGGATTGATGGCTCCGGTAGAAGAAGGTGGCTGCACAAGCTGACAGTCTGGACAAGCACTAATGATCTCCCTCGCCTGACTCTTTGTGAGACGAAAGGACTCCATTAGCCCTTGCGCATTCTGATGAAAGAACGCATGACTTAATCTTGCCTGCTCAAAAATGTCCGGCAGTGTTTGCGAAATGGGCATTGTCAACCTGTCCGCCCGAGCATTCCCTTCCGCTAAAAATCCCGGAAGTGTTGTGTGCGCTCTAATGTGTGTGATAAAATACTTTCTTTCCCTGCTCTCTAGCAGTATTTTCAAGCTTGTCAGATATGAGTATAAAACCTCATTACTGACTTCTTTCAAGAGCAAACCCTCCAATCTCTTGACCACAGCCGCAACATATGCGGAGTCTGTCACCAGATTGAGAGGTTGTTCGAACAACTGAAATGCTCGGACAACGGCTGCCAACTCCACAATTTGTGGAGAGCCCTGAACCATCCTCACGTCAGATTCCCAATCCCCTGTCGTTGAGTCTCTCCATGTGATCACTGACTTGTGTGTCTTCCCTGAGCCATCCGTGAACACTGTGATCCCGTCCAAAGGTTCTTCACTTATTCTTGGTTTTGCTCTGTAGCATATCTGCGAGTGCAGTATTATATGTCGTGGAAAGTGGACTGTGCAAGTTCCTGGGAACGCTAACAACGCGATCAACAGGTCTTTCGATTGTTGCATTGCCCAATCGAAATAGTCTCACTTCAAAGGTAATCTGATGACTGAGAATTCTCTTCCTGCCATTGTCAGCAACCTTGTTCTTGCCTTTATGATGATTTGTGCTGCCATCTCCAAATCTGTGAGAATTGTTTTTGCGGGCCTGTGTGGTAGGAAAATCCACTCTATGATTATCAAAGAGTCCTTTTGCAATTCGTCCCATTGGAAGATCAAACCATGGAACTGTGTTTTCTTCCCCAGCACTGCCAACTGAAAAGGCAACGTTGGAACAAATCGATGTGCCTGCCTTTTCTGTATCGCGTCCGTGACTTTCTCCAACTCCTTTTTCGCTTCTGGCGTGAGCATCCTGGGAGACCAAATGTCTGTGTCTGCTCTCAAAAGATCGAGCAACGCTGGGATGTTGCTGTTCGTGATTCCCAAAACTGGCCTCATCCAGTTGATTTCTCCCAAAAGCTGTTGCAGATCATGCAAATTGCTGATCTTGGTGCTGATCTCCATTTTTTGAGGTTTTATTGTTCTCTCTGAAATTTTCCACCCTAGATATTTCCAAGGTGCAACCTCTTGAGTCTTCGAAATGCTGATTTCCAGACCTGCCTTTTGCACCTCTGCAATCACACAGTCACGAGCTTCTTGCAGCTCCTGTCGTGTTGATGCTGCAATGAGCAAATCATCCATGCAATGAATGATCTTCACCTTCGGAAATTTCTTCCGCGCTGGTGCCAAAGCTCGTGCCACGTACCATTGACAGATCGTCGGAGAATTTTTTAGGCCTTGTGGAAGAACGACCCAATGGTACCGCTGCAGAGGTGTTTCCCTGTTGATACTCGAAACTGAAAAGGCAAATCTCGGAGCATCGTCTGGATGGAGTGGAATACTGAAAAAACAATCCTTGAGGTCAATGATCACAAGCTGCCAATCTCTGGGAATCATTGAGACAGATGGAAGTCCCAACTGAAGTGGTCCCATGTCTTCTATGACTTCGTTGATCTTCCTGAGATCGTGTAACAATCTCCATTTGCCCGATAGTTTTTTCTTGATGACAAACACTGGAGAATTCCAAGGGCTGTCTGTTGGCTTGATGTGTCCCTTCTGCAATTGTTCTTGGACCAGGTCTTTCAAAGCACTCAATTTTCTCCGCTCAAGGGGCCACTGATCCACCCAAACTGGATCATCTGTTTTCCATGTCAGCTTCAGTGTGGTGAGTGCTGAAGTGACCCCTATTAAAAATCCACTTCGATCTTCGCACCCCATTGTGCCAAAAGGTCCCGACCCCAAACTGTGATCGGCTTTTGGATGACAAAAGGACGAATGATCGCCGTCTTGTCTCCTGGTCCTGTGACAACGACAGAATTCTCACTTTGCAGACACAGAGATGCTCCCCCTATGCCTGAGAGAGAACCCATTGGCGTGACCAAGCTCCAACTGCATGGCCAAAAGATGTACGATATTACCGTTACATCCGCCCCTGTGTCGAGCATACCTCTGATCACTATTGTCCTGTTCCCACATGTCAATTGTCATGTGAGAGTGGGTCGGTCTCGACCTCTGTGTTTCACCCATGTTGTATGTACTTCAACATGTTCTTTCATAGGGAAACCTTCTTCGTCGAAGATTGACATGACCTCTCCAACTGCGTGTGGCGGCAACGCGAAAGCTCTCGCAACCACAGTATTTTCTGGTACAGTCAATGGTGGACGAAGTGTTCTTGCCAAAACTGTTAATTCTGTATTTTTGTCCACTGAGACGACTGTTGGATAGACAATGAGTCCAAGAATACTGCACTTATCTTGTCCGATTATCAAGAAATCTTGCTTCTTATATGAGTCCCCGCGGATACCCGTTGGTATCTCCGCATGACTTTCATCTAAGAAGCATACTAGTCTTGAAGCTGCCAATGTGCACTGTGCCCCTGGTGGGAGGAGGTCTGGGTCACTGTGGAACCGACTGAGGGTTTTGCTGAGGGCATCTGCTTGTCGCTCGCTGATGATTGCCCTGTCTGCTCTTGTGACACCGCCAGTACTTGTGTCTGAGCGCGCTGGCCAGTTACGGGCGTGCTGTGCTTCCTGTTTCCCAGATGCGGTAGCGGGTTTCCGTCCACATCTGTCCGGGAATAACTTTCTTTCGCTGAATGTCATCCTCTTCCGCACCACGCACAAACTGGCCATTCCGCCTTTTGTGCTGGCGCTGGCGTATGTGCCCGTGGACAATTCCTTTTCATGTGGCCAAACTCCCCACATTTGTAGCACTGTCCTCTTGGGGGATGGTTCTTTTTCTGCATCGTCGCAAGAACTTTGTTGATGTTCTCGTCTTGCTGTTGCAGTATTTTTTCGAGCATCTTTTCCAGTGTCTTGTTCTCTGTTTGCCTTTCTGAATGTCCCTTTAACTGTTCTTCCCATTCCTCTCTTAATTCACTCTTCACGATCGTTGCGACATGCTGAGGTGTCCCCACCTTGCTGCATGCCTCCACCATCTCTGCCAAGGATGGCCGTCCTGGCATGGCACTAATCACCCGTTGACAATCCGGGTTGCCATTGCCAAAAGCTAAGCTCTCCAAGAGAGGCCTCTTCGCTTCTTCTATCGTCACCTGTCGATCCACGGCTTGCGTGAGTCGATCGATGAATGACATGAATGGCTCTGTGGGACCTTGCCTGATGCAAGAGAATGGGACTTCTGGAGCTCCTGTTGGTGTGATCTGCATGATTGCCCTTCGCACTGCTTCCTTGATGTCGCTTAACACTCTTCGTGGAAGCCGCACTGCTTGTTCCCCTGGGTTGTCATCTGGAGGATCTCCTGCTAACTGCCCTTCTGTGAGGTTCGCGTTTGGCCCACCTTGATATCTGTTCCGCAATTCACCAAGATATTTTCTCCACCTTTTTTCCCAGACAAGACTTTGCGTGTCAGTAAGAATCATTGCCACAATACTTCGAATATCATATGGTGTGAGGTCGTATGTAGTGAATGTCCCTCTTAATAGCTGTTTGAAGTATTGTGAATTCAGCCCAAAAGTTTGAGCCGCCTTCCCCAAGTCTTTGAGTATCTCATGACCCATCCTTTCCCACCTTGGGTTCTGCCCCTGGGCATCATATGTCACTGGCATTGTCAGATCTCCTGATCCCGGAAATAAATGCTTTTCCTTCGCTAATGCTTTTCTAATTCGCTTCCAATCCATCGTCTTCACTGGCTCTTGAAATTCCTCTTCTTGAGGTTCCATTGGGATTTGCATGAATAATGGTGTTGTGGATGTCATTGGTGATTCATCGTGCCTCGTTTCTCACCTTGAGGTTTTTGGTCTCGCTCCTAAATCCGAAAAGGAAACTCGAGGATCCTGTTGATATTTCTTTTTTGCTGCATCAACTGAATGCAAGAAGCTTTTTGCTGCTTCTGCTGCTGACAGCATCCATGTCGGAACACCTTCCGATGCTGTGATCCGTATGACATCTTCTCCTTGTAGCTGTTCTTTATCTGAGCTTTCATGATCTTCATGAAATCCCGAAGTCAATGGATAATCCCTTTGTTGTGTTAATATTGTTTTCTTTAAAGTGCTTTTCTTTTTGTATAATGTTGGAAAAATTTGCTGCATTGTTGCAGTCTCGCCACGAGATGGCGCTGTGGCTCCGCCGAACCGGTCCGGCATGTCATGCACTTCTGTCCTCCTGCCACTAGGAGGCGCTGTCACCTGCCTCCCCAGCTCGGATGACGGAATGAGCTCGATTGCTCTTCCTTTTCCGGTCGGCTGCCGTGTCGGCAATCTCATTTGAGACCGTGTTTGCTTGGCTTTTAATTCAGCTGAAGATGGAGCTTGAACACCAGAATGTCTCCCTTGAAGGGAAGGGACTGGAACTCCGAGGGTTTCAAACAAAGGTACCAAGTCTGGAGAGGGTGTGGAGCCGGGGGACGTAGAATCCCAAGCACGGCCCCTCCTCGCCCGAGACGTCACAGGGGATCGGGCCCGCCTCCGCCCGCGCTCTACTCTCTGCGCATGGGTGCTCTCCGAGCCGCTCCCTGTCTCTCCCGAGCTGACGTCACTCTCTCCCCCTTGTTCCACCTCCGAGGTCTCCTCCCCTCGGTCTGTCCCTGACTCTGTCTCCTCCTCCTCTGATGCTGTGTCCATTCCTCCCACCGGTGTGTACAGCCCGCCCCCCGCCGGCACCTGAGCCCGTTCCGCGATCCGAGCGGACCTCCACACCGGGTCTGACGTCACAACAGCGCGCCTCCCGCGTCTCACTACGGTGGCCCTTTGGGGCTGCGCAATTTCCCCCATTTCGCCGCCTGTGTTTACATCCCCCGCACTGGTATGTGACACACCCCCCCAGTTCTTGCGAGTTTTGCCCGCCGCGCACGTCTCCACTATTCTGCCGGCTGGGGCAGCTGCCACCCCCGGCTCTGCACTGACAAAAGCCGCACCGGGACTCGTGTCTCCCGTTATCTCTTCACCCACGCTCCCCGCCTGCACCGCCGCTGTCGCGCCGTGTCCCCCGCGAGAAAGCGCCCCCCCCCCGATCCCTTCTCTCCCCCCTGCACCCCCCTTCCGATCCTGACTCCCCTGTACTCTCCGGGGTTTCAGGACGCTTTAGGAGTTTCCTGGGGTTTCTGGGTTTTGGGACCGTGGCTTTAATATTATTGCCTGCTCTCTTTTCTCGAGAGCCCTTTCCCCCTGGCTTCTTGAGGCCAGAGCTAATTTTTTCCCGGAGCTTTGCTCCCCTCCTCCTTCTGAGGGTGCCGCAACTTTTCGTTGCTCTACCAGTCTTTTCGACTGTACCGAGATGCCTTCCAGCATCAATCTTGCCAGCGAGAGCAGCTTTAACGCTGTCTCGTCTTTTTTTGTCGCTAAGAAATATAAGCGCCCATTGATTTCCTGCCAAAACCCCACTTCGAATAGCAGGCATGTTTCGGCAAGTGGGTAGTTAAGCCTTGCCCACAACAATAACTGTTTTAATTCTTTCTTTGGGATCCCTTCTGTGTATGCTTAAGCCACGCCTTGTAAGGCGGACAGAATTTCCCGTTGTTCCTGGGAGAGTGTGCCCCCCATGTTCTTATTTTTTGACCTTCTCACCGAATCTGTCGTCAGAGCTGTCCGAAGGCTCCTGGTCTCTGTCCAGCAGGTCACAGGAGAAGGATCCAGAGGTGCCTTCTGGTTCCGATCCGGGCTGCTCTGCTACGAACTTTCTTCGGCAGAAGCTGAGAGATGTAATTCTCAGTGACTGCTGTTTTTTGCAGACTCTTCTGGCCGTTTTTTTTTCTTTTTTCTTCAGGCTTCTCTCCTCATGAGCTATCAGTGCTCTCCTGGGAACTCATCCTAGATCGAGGTTGCCCTCTTGGCTCTTCAGCTCTTCAGCTCGTCAGGGCTGATCCCCCCCCCCGAAAGGGTTGGTGGGGAGTAGCCCACGCAGTGAACGCCACTTTTCGGTTTCTTGGCTGTTTAGGTGGCCTGGAAAGGCCCAGGGAGGCCTTGGACAGTCCGGCGCTTCAAAGGACGAGGAGAGACTTCAGATCTTTTCTCGGTCTCGGTGTTTATTAATTGTTTATCTAAAAGATTTTCTTTCAGCCCAACAGAGGTCTGCACAGCAAGCCAGCCATGAGCACAATGAGAGCCCCCGGGGCGGTCACTTATCTTTATACCTGAAGTTACGTATATAATATTTATAATTTTTCCCCAATACCTTCTACCCTTATTAACCAGTGCACTTCTAGTAATAACCAATCCCAAAGTGCCACCATCACCACAGAAGATGGAGGCCAAGAAGAAGAAGAAGAACAGGACACGCCCCAATTCCTCCATCTTACTTCTTTAGACCCCCCTGTACAGAAATCCTAAACTCTGTGTTTTACACTCTAATTAACTTATCCCTCCACCATTCACCCAGTGAAATCCTCCCATCCTCATACAGGTGTCGTCTCCTGTGTAGGATCAAAGTCCAGCCACCAGACACTTCTGGCAACATTCCAGGACTCCCGAGCGCCCCAAGGGTGATCTCGGCCACTCTGCACCTCAGTCCTGAGGTGCTGAGATCCCACATTTCTCCTCTCCTTTTCTTCGACCATCTCAAACCTGCTCCGGACTGGGACCTGGGAACATCGAGAGTTTGCACCGTTTTGGCCTGCAGCAGCTACCCCAGTGCTGGAGGGACTGAGAACAGAGCAACCACCCCTGAAAGAGACTTTCTGATTTTGTCATCTTTCTCAGAGCGGTGTCATCGAATATTGTTCATTTTGTGTGCTGGGGGGTGCTGTGTCTGGTAAATAAACAGGTTCTTTCCACCTCTGTCTGTTTTTTCCTGAACCGGTTGGGGGGAGGGGCCGTGTGCGTTTGTTTTCTGGAGGGGCCCTCCTTTGCAGATTCTTTAACAAATTTGCCCTAAACCAGGACAAAATATTGGCGCCCAACGTGGGGCTCGAGAGAGAGTGGAAAAACCCTGTTTTGACTGCATTTTGGTTGCTATTACTCTGTGTTCATTTAAGTCAGCTAGTAGCCATGCTTTTTGAGTTCATAATGTCTATTGGGGTGAAGGTTTGCATGCATTTCATGTCCCTAGGGTTTTTTGAGATTTTAATACCTCTCTGGTCCCCAGGTTTATTTTCTCATCCAGAAATGGCTTTAGTATTGCCCTGAATACGTAGTTTTTACATCAGAGGGGCAGTGACCAGAGTAGCTATCCTGCTGGGCTTGGTGGCAATGATGTGCAAGAAGTTTATAAACATGCTACGGTCTGCTCCAGGTATGAATGGTTCATGGCTATGGTTATGTACCCAGTTTGTTGCAGGAGCAGCAGCAGGGAATGAGGTTTTTCAGCCTCTGCTTTCCTTCTTCTCCTATGAATCAGTTGCATCACTAGTGAAGGATGTTCAGTTTCCCCTCAATGTTAAAGAAACCATCTTTATGGTATTCAATCTGGTAACCTTCCTCTATACAGCCTGCTGCTTCTCTGGAATGAGGGCTGAGATTTCTAGATGGGCTGATGAGACCCCTGACTCAGGAGTAAACCCCGGTGTGGAAAATCCTAAGTGGTGTGGGAAATGGGAGGATATGGGCCAAATCCTGAAGGAATTCTCTGACCCTGTAGTCTGGGATTTTCCCCATGAACAAATTCAGAACCCAGCTGAGGTGGGGAAATATCTGAAAGAGAAGTACCAGGATGAGCCTAAGGAGAGGAAGGTCATTGCAGTGAGCTGGGCCCTGGCATATGCTTATCGCACTCTGCTAGATACTGTCGGGCAGCAGACAGAGGCAGGGGGCAGGGAGATAAATCAGCAACTGTCCCGGTGACTCAGGCTGCAGCTAACACTCCAGGCTCGAAGCCAGCATCTAAACCCATGGCTGTTGCTACCAGCACTAGAAGTGGGAAATGCACAGACAAGACCCATCGACCAGTGGATGATGATGATGATGATGAAGGAGAAGGAACCTCAATGCTTCCTGACATAAAATCAGGAGTCAAAGCAGCAGGTGCAAGATCAGATGCAAATATTGAGTCCTTTTCCCTGAAGGACCTTCGTGGCCTACGGAAGGATTATACTCGAAGGTCTGATGAATCCATAATTAGTTGGCTGGTCCGTCTCTGGGATGCTGCAGGTGAGGCTACAATTCTGGGCACAGGCACTGAAGCCAGGCATTTGGGATCCCTGTCACACGATCCTGTCATAGACCAAGGAATGATGAGGGGGGCTAACTCTCACAGCCTCTGGGAACGGGTCCTAGGAAGTGTAGCAGAAAGATACCTGTGCGCAGACGATCTCTATATGCAGCAAACTCAGTGGAAGACCATAGAGCAAGGGATCCAACGCCTGAGAGAAATGGCAGTGGCAGAGATTATCTTCTCAGATGATGTAACAACTAGGGACCCAGACTTAGTACCATGCACATCTGCTATGTGGCGAAAACTCGTACGACTTGGGCCACATGAATATGCTTCTGCCTTAGCCATCATGAAGAGGGATGAGAGGGATGAGACTGTGCTTGACATGGCAAGGAAGCTCCGAGCATATGCAGATGCTCTACATGGCCTGACATATGCCAGAATCGCAGCAGTAGAAACACGTCTGCAGAATTTAGAGGATAAGATAGAGGAGAATCATAAGAAGCTTAGAGAGGAGATTAAAGAAGACCTTCTCCAAATTTCAGCAGTACATATCCGAGGTTCTGGTATCCAAGGCAGACGTTTCCCAGATGGTGAGAGAAGGTACACCCCACGAGCTGAGCTGTGGTTTTTACCTGCGTGATTGTGGGGAAAACATGAGAAGGTGGGATAGGAAACCTACTGCTGTTCTGGCACGACGGGTGCATGAACTGAAGGAAGCCACCAGGAGGAAAGAAGCTCCAGTTGCCCGTAGCCGAACGGCCAGGTATGATGATGATGACATGTCTGATCCCCTCGAAGGAACATCCAAAACATATGCCCAGGGAAAGAAGGATAACCAGGCTTAGAGGGGCCCTGCCTCTAGCCAGGTAGAGGCCAGAGAAAATCGTGTTTTCTGGTCTGTGTGGATTCGTTGGCCTGGCACATCGTAACCACAGGAGTACAAAGCTTTGGTCGATACTGGTGCGCCATGCACATTAATCCCATCAAGACATGTGGGGACAGAGTCTGTTTCTTTTGCTGGTGTGACAGGGGGATCCCAGGATTTCACTTTGGTGGAAGCTGATGTGAGCCTAACGGGAAATGAGCGGAAGAAGCATCCTATTGTGACTGGCCCAGAGGCCCCATGTATTTTGGGCATAGACTACCTTTGAAGGGGGTACTTCAAAGACCCAAAAGGACTCAGATGGGCATTTGGAATAGCTGCTGTAGAGACAGAGGGCATCCAGCAATTGAACACCTTGCCTGGGTTGTCTGAGAATCCATCTGCAGTAGGATGTCTGACAGGAGAAGAGCAACGAGTGCCAATTGCCACTTCCATAGTGCATCGACGGCAGTATAGGACCCCTCGAGATGCTGTGATCCCCATCCACAAAATGATCCCTGAGCTGGAGAGCCAAGGGCTGGTCAGCAAGACCCAGTCACCCTTCAACAGCCCCATTTGGCCTGTGCGAAAATCTGAAGGAGAATGGAGATTGACTGTGGACTATCGTGCATTGAATGAAGTGACTCCACCACTGAGTGCTGCCGTGCCAGACATATTAGAGCTCCAGTATGAGCTGGAGTCCCAGGCAGCAAGGTGGTACGCCACTATAGACATTGCCAATGCATTTTTCTCCATTCCTCTGGCAGCAGAATGCAGGCCTCAGTTTGCCTTCACATGGAGGGGAGTGCAGTACACCTGGAACCGACTGCCCCAGGGGTGGAAGCACAGCCCCACCATCTGCCATGGACTGATCCAGGCTGCACTGGAAAAGGGTGAGGCTCCAGAACATCTGCAGTATGTTGATGACATCATTGTGTGGGGGAACACAGCAGTAGAGGTGTTTGAGAAAGGGGAGAAAATCATCCAGATCCTCCTGGGAGCTGGTTTTGCCATTAAAAAGAGCAAAGTAAAGGGACCAGCTTGTGAGATTCAATTCCTGGGAGTGAAGTGGCAAGATGGATGGCGTCAGATTCCTACAGATGTCATCAACAAGATCACAACAATGTCTCCACCCACCAATAAGAAAGAGACACAAGCTTTCTTGGGTGCAATAGCTTTTTGGAGGATGCATATTCCTGAGTACAGTCAGATTGTGAGCCCTCTTTACCTGGTCACCCGCAAGAAGAAAAATTTCCAGTGGGGCCCTGAGCAGCAACAAGCCTTTGTCCAGATCAAGAAGGAGATTGCCCATGCAGTAGCCCTTGGCCCAGTCAGGACAGGACCAGAGGTAAAGAACATGCTCTACTCTGCAGCCGGGAACCATGGCTTGTCCTGGAGCCTTTGGCAGAAGGTGCCTGAGGAGACTCGGGGTCGACCACTGGGATTTTGGAGTCGAAGCTACAGAGGGTCTGAAGCCAACTACACTCCAACAGAGAAGGAAATCTTGGCTGCCTATGAAGGAGTCCAGGCTGCCTCGGAGGTAATAAACACTGAAGAACAACTCCTCCTGGCACCCCAACTACCGGTGCTGGGGTGGATGCTCAAAGGCAAGGTTCCTTCCACTCATCATGCCACCAGTGCTACATGGAGCAAGTGGATTGCTCTCATCACTCAGCGCACCCATATAGGTAAACTGGGATTTTGGAGGTCATTACAAATTGCCCCGAAGGTGAGAATTTTGGTGTCACAGATGAAGAGGAACAAGAACCAGTGACACGTGCTGAAGAGGCCCCTCCCTATAACCAAGTGCCCCCAGAGGAAACACGCTACGCTCTTTTCACTGACAGTTCCTGTTGCATCGTAGGGATGAACCAGAAGTGGAAAGCAGCCGTATGGAGCCCCACACAACAGGTTGCACAAGCTACCGAAGGAGAAGGTGGATCGAGCCAACTTGCTGAACTCAAAGCTGTTCAACTGGCCCTAGACATTGCTGAGAGAGAGAAGTGGCCAAAGCTCTACCTCTACACTGATTCATGGATGGTAGCCAATACTCTGTGAGGATGGCTGGAGAGGTGGAAAGAGGCTAACTGGCAACGTAGAGGGAAACCAATTTGGGCTGCTGATGAGTGGAAAGACATTGCTACCAGGGTAGGGAGGCTACCTGTGAAAGTCCGCCATGTACATGCCCATGTACCCAAGAGTAGGGCCAATGAGGAGCACCAAAACAATGAGCAGGCTGCAAAGATAGGGGTGTCCAAAATAGACCTAGATTGGGAACATAAGGGAGAGTTATTCCTAGCTCGATGGGCCCATGATGCTTCAGGCCACCAGGGCAGAGATGCCACCTATAAGTGGGCACGAGACCAAGGGGTGGATCTAACCATGGACAGTATTTCTAGGGTTGTCCATGACTGTGAGACGCGTGCTGCCATCAAGCAGGCCAAGCGAGTGAAGCCCCTGTGGTACGGTGAGCGGTGGTCCAAGTACAAGTATGGGGAGGCCTGGCAGATTGACTCCATCACACTGCCCCAGACACGCCAGGGCAAATGCTACGTGCTGACCATGGTGAAAGCCACCACGGGATGGTTGGAAACCTACCCTGTGTCTCATGCTACAGCCCAGAACACCATCCTGGGCCTTGAAAAGCAAGTTCTGTGGCACCCCTGAGAGGATCGAGTCAGACAATGGGACTCATATCAAGAACAGCCTTATCAACACCTGGGCTAGGGAACATGGCATTGAGTGGGTGTACCATATCCCCTACCATGCACCAGCTGCAGGAAAAGCGGAGAGGTACAATGGACTACTAAAAACCCAGTTCAAAGCTTTGGGTGGGGGATCTTTCAAGAATTGGGAGCAGCATTTAGCAAAGGCCACCTGGTTAGTTAACACCTGAGGTTCCACCAACCGAGCAGGTCCTGCCCAGTCTGAGTCCCTGAATATAATAGAAGGAGACAAAGTCCCAGTGGTACATGTCAGAGGTTTGCTAGGGAAGACTGTGTGGATCAATTCTGCCTCGAGTACAGACAAACCCATTCATGGGGTTGTCTTTGCTCAGGGACCAGGTGTCAAGTGGTGGATAATGCAAAGAGATGGAACAACATGATGTGTACCTCAGGGAGATCTGATTGTGGGGTAAGAATGATATGCAATATCACTGTTCATTGGATGTTACTGCCATTGCCTGTACATTAAACCATACAGACATGAGATAGAAGCAAATGTGTAAGTGTCGAAGGTCTGGGTAGATGGAAGAGGGAGAAGGAAATGTGTAAGTGTTGAAGGTCTGAGCAAGTGATAGATGGAGCTTTAAGTGACTAAAGTGAAAAGGGGGAATCCTGCAGCTCTGTAATATAGGGCCTGCATTCAGTGGTCCAGTGTGGGGATGTGATGAAGGCATGATGGGTATTGCTTGTAATTTTGGGGAAACGGATGGAAATTTTGTATGAATAATGCATGATGTGTTGTAGTATGTTGATGATATGGGCATAAGGGGTGGAATGTCCTGGGGTGACATTATGATGCTTGTATCCCCATTCATCTGTTCTGTGCCTTTAAGACCGACTCTGAAGAGTGGAAGTTTTGTTTGGGTTTCTCTTATCAGGGACACAGAGACGAGCAGTACACAGGGCTGTTTTTCACTTCTTGCTTTCAGCTTGCTGCTTTGCTTGCTCTCTTTTCTGCTCTCGCTTCTGCTCTGCTTTGGCCTCTGCTTATTAGCTAGGTCTAGCTAAACAGTCCAAATTCCTTCCTGGACTGTTTCTCCTCTCTTGTTTCTGTGACCATCTCGAACCTGCTCCGGACTGGGAACCGGGAACACCGAAGGTTTGCACCGTTTGGCTGCAGCAGCTGCCCCAGTGCCGGAGGGACTGAGAACAGAGCAACCACCCCCGAAAGAGACTTTCTGATTTTGTCATCTTTCTCAGAGCGGTGTCATTGGGTATTGTTAATTTTGTGTGCTGGCGGGTGCTGTGCCTGAAATAAACAGGGTCTTTCCACTTCCCTCCAAGGAATTTTTTCCCGAACCGGTTGGGGGGAGGGGCTGTGTGGGTTTTGCTTTCTGGAGGGGCCCTCCTTTGCAGATTCTTTAACAACTTTGCCCTAAACCAGGACAGATGGATATTAGAACACTGGGATGACAGCCCCAGGAGGGTGGGAAAGTCCAAGGAAAAGATGATACATTTTTGTATGGAAAAGTGTGGGGGGAAGGAGATTGCAAAATATGTGGTTTGGCCGGTGTTCGGCACTTTCAAGGATTTTGAGGAAATTGAGTATGTTGAGATGTGGAAATACGCTTGTTCGGGATTATACCCGATCAGAGCTCTCAGATGCTTGGCAAACCAGGGCAAGGAATGGGAACTGCTGGAAAACCTTCCACCGCCCTACCTTGTCCCTTTGCCCCAACCCGTGCCAGCCCAGGTACCTCAGGTGCCCACGTTGCCTCCCGAGGCATCGATCCCACGGGGACAGGCTTCGGCACCACTGCTCCCACCGGAGATGGCCGCAGCGCCTTCTCTCCCATGTGAGCAGGTATTGGCGCCTCCACTCCCATGCGAGCAGTCCCAGCCACTGACCCTTCCCAAAATCAAGGAGAAACAGATAATTTCCCTAAAGAAAGCAAACTCTCCTCCAGCCAATTGAACAAGGTGGAGGACGAGGAGGGCAACCACTGGAGATAGTGATGACGACGAGGAAAAGCCTGGACTCTTCCCTTTACAGGAAGTACCGACGGCTCCAGGGGTTAGTGGCTTCGTACATACGCCAATCGACACTGGGGATGTGAGGGCTTTCAAGAAAGAGATGGGGAAGTTGATGGATGATCCTTTGGGGGTGGCAGAACGACTAGATGAATTTCTAGGAACCAGCACCTACACGTACAAGGATCTCAGTGTGATCCTGAGGTCACTGTTCAACAATGGGGAAAGAGAAATGATCAGACAAGCCGTGATCAGGGATTGGGAGAACAGGAATCCCCAGGGGGAGTGAGGAGATTAGATGTGGCCATCTTGGAATGCCCAAATTGAGGAAGGGAGGCAGAAAAGGATAAACTTGAGAAACATGATAATAGAAGGTATCAGGGAGGTAGTGCCAAAGGGACAAAACATGAGCAAAATACTCAGGGAATGCCAGGGAAAAGATGAAACCCCCATGGAATGTCTGGAAAGGCTCCGAAAGAGCTTGAGAATGTATTCCGGGATGGACCCCGAATCTCCAATTGGGGCGGTCTTGCTGAAGACCCAATTTGTGGTGAAATCATGGGAAGACATAAGGAAGAAATTGGAAAAGATAGATGGATGGCAGGACAGGGAACTGCAGGAATTGCTCTGAGAAGCCCAGAAAAATCTACATTAGAAGAGACAAAGAAAAGCAAAAGATTCAGGTGAAAGTGCTAGCGGCTGCAGTGAGGGAGGCACAAGAACAGGAAGAGGTCAGAGACTTGGCAAAAACAGCGCCGATGAAGAAACAAAATCCTTCCCAAGGAAAAGGTTCAAACAGCCAGAGAAAGGACTTCAAGTGCTACTACTGCAAGCCAAAGGGGCACATTCGGAGGAATTGTCCCAACAAGGTCAAGGATCAAACTATGTTTCAGGAAGATTAGGGGTGTCAGGGGCTTCTCAGTTTGGGGTCTGGAACACCAGGGGAGGCCTTGATAAAATTGTGAGTGGGACCTCACAGACATGAAATTTGGTTTTCAGTAGATTCTGGGGCTGAACAGACCATGGTGCAGCAGTTACTGCGAGGGTGCTCTCTAAGCGATGATGCAATGATGGTAATTGGAGCAAAGGAGAACCTTTTAAGGTTCCGATCATAAGGAATGTTGAAATAGAGACAGAAAGTAAAAAGTGTAAAGGAAAAATGTTATTGATAAAAGATGCAGACTTGAATTTGGTGGGGTGGTATTTGATGGTGGCATTGGAAATGGGTTTAGCAGTGCAAGATTCCCAGCTCAAAGTGAGATTGTATAAACTCACCACTCAGGATGAGGAGATGATTAATCCACAGGTTTGGTATGTCCAGGGGGAGGCCGGGAAGTTGGACATAGAGCCAATCCATGTTGAAATTGAAAGGCCAGAAGACCCCATTCGGGTCAAACAGTACCCCACCCCCATGGAAGGGGGGAGGAGGCTGAAACCGGTGATTGATGAATTGATGAAATAGGGAACGTTGGAGCCATGCATGCCCCAACACAACACCCCGACTTTGGCAGTGTGAAAAGCGGATGGTAGCCACAGGCTAGTGCAGGATTTAAGGGCTGTGAATCAAAGGACTAAGACACTGTTCCCCACAGTCTCGAATCCTTACACCCTGCTGAATAACATCTCTCCCGAGGACACATGGTACAGCCTGATCGATTTGAAAGATGCTTTCTGGACCTGACCTTTAACAGAGGACAGCAGAGATTACTTTGCGTTTCAGTGGGAAGACCCAGAAACAAACAGAAAGCAGCAGCTCAGATGGACGTCGTTGCCTCAGGGCTTTGTTGATTCTCCAAACATTGTGGGCAAGCACTCGAGCAAGTGCTGAGTCATTTTGTACCAATAGAGGGAACACAATTGCTACAATACGTAGATGATTTGTTGATTGCAGGTCTTAGGGAGGAGGATGTGAGGACGAGTACCATTGAACTTTTGAACTTTTTAGGGGAAAAAGGATTGAAGGTGTCTAAGTCAAATTTGCAGTTCACAGAGCCAGAGGTCAGATATTTGCGACATTGGTTAGCAAAAGGGAAAAAGAAGTTGGATCCTGAAAGGGTGGCGGGGATTATTGCCCTACCACCCCCACGGACAAAAAGAGAAGTTAGGCAACTTCTGGGGTTGTTGGGATATTGTCGGTAGTGGATCGAAGGATACGGTGAGAAGGTGAAGTTTTTTAATGAAAATATCACCATGGAAAGAATCAAATGGACAGAAAAGATGAGGAAGAATTTAGGGGAGTCAAGGAAGTGCTCACAGCAGTACCAGTGCTGAGGCTCCCCGATGTGAGACAGCCATTCCAGTTGTTTATGGATGTGAGCAATCACACAGCACATGGTGTGCTGACACAGGACTGGACAGGGGTCAGGAAACTGGGTGCTTACTTGTCTAGGCTTTTGGACCCTGCAAGCAGGGGCTGGCCCGCGTGCTTGCAAGCGATCGTAGCTGTTGCATTGTTGCTGGAGGAAGCCAAGAATGCCAAGGAAGCCAAGAAGCTTTTGGAGCACCTTTGGTAGTATTTGCACTGCACAATGTGCGGGGCATACTACAAGAAAAGGCAGATAAATGGCTCATGGATGCTAGATTGCTGAAGTATGAAGCCACGTTATTTCACTCACCGGACTTGGAATTGCAGACATCAACCGCGCAAAACCTGGCTCAGTTTTTGTTTGGGGAAGCTTCGGAAAAACTCGTCCATGATTGTGTGGAAGCAGTCGAATTGCAGACAAAGAGCAGATTTGGAAGAAGAGGAATTAGACGAAGGAGGAAAAGGGCTTGTAGATGGCTCAAGCAGAGTGATTGAAGGGAAAAGGAAGTCACGATATGCAGTCGTCGACAGGCAAACAGGAAAAGTGATAGAAGCAGGCCTCCTGAACGTGGGTTGGTCAGCACAGGCTTGTGAATTTTATGCAGTTCCGAGAGCCTTGAAAGAACTGAAGGGAAAGAAAGGAACAATTTTTACAGACTCTAGGTATGCCTTTGGGAAGGTTCACACCTTTGGGAAAATTTGAGAAGAAAGGGGGACGATCAACACCCAGGGAAGGGCACTGATGCACAGGGAATTGATCCGGCAAATTCTGAAAGCGATAACGGAGCCAGAGGAAATATCAGTTGTCCATGTGAAGGGACATCAGGCAGGGATGCAGTTCCAGACCTTGGGAAACCACTTGGCAGACCAGGAGGCAAAAACCGCGGCATTGATGATGGTAATTACCCCGGAGATCAAAGGGATCGAGGTCCCAAATGACCCTCCTCAATCCTCCCCAAAGGAGATTGAAAGTTCTGAGAAGATTGGGGGAAAATTGGAGGTAGTGGAAACTACTGGATGGGAGAGAACTAGCCTCTGAAGGTTTTACCAGGAGAATTTTGAGGAGACTGCAGCAGCAAACACACTGGGGGGTTCAGGCCCTGGCTGAACAATTTTGGAAATTTTTCTGGTGCAGAGGAATTTATGAATTGGCCAAACAAAGAGGTACAAAGATGCCTGATCTGTCAGAAAGTCAACAAAATCAAGGCAAGACAGGCAATCCTGGGGAGTCGCCACATTGGGTACTGACCTTCGGAGAGAATTCAAGTTGATTTTACTGAATTGCCCCAGCTGAGAAGGTTCAAATTTGTGCTTGTAAAAGTCGACAAATTGACCCATTTGGTGGAAACTTCCCCCAGTCCAAGGGCAACAGCTCAGACAATGTCCAGGAAATTGCTGGAAGAAATTGTGCCCCAATATGGGGTGGTGAATTACATTGACTCGGATCAAGGGACTGATTTTACTTCGAAAATTATTAAGCAGATGGCAGAGGCACTGGGCATTTGGTGGGAATACCACTCCGTGGCATCCCCAGAGCTTGGGACAAGTTGAAAGGATGACTCAGACTTTGAAGGCACAGTTCTCTAAATTAATTTTAGAAACTCGGATATCCTGGCTGAAATGCCTCCCTCTGGCCTTGCTTAGTATCAGGACGATGCCTCATTCAGAAACGGGGCTCTCACCTTTGAAATGCTATATGGAATGCCATATAAGCACAGGACACCAGTGGGACACCCCAGATTGGAGGACAGCCAAATTCAACCGTATTTAGTAGCAATAAACAGAAACTTACAGGAATTGAGAGAACAGGGGATAGTATGTCAGAGTGCCCCTCTGGGATTTGCTATCCACAAAATTCAGCCAGGTGACAGAGTTCTTGTGAAAGTACGGAAAGATTTACCCCTCTCCCCTCACTGGGAAGGCCCCTTTCTTGTCCTGACAAAAGACATAGCCATTCGGATGGCAGGAAAAGGTTGGACACACGTGTCCAGGGTGAAGAAAGTGGAGCATCAGGAGGAGGCTCCCGAGTAGAGGATCACTTCTTCTCCAGGTGACCTAAAGATCAAACTCCAACATCCTCATAAATGACCGATGGTGAACGGATAGGTTGTATACTGTCTGACTGTGTGTGCTATCCGTTTGTACACTTCAAGTGTGAATATTGTCAAGGGGTTTTTGTTGTATACTTTGGTAGGGGGCAGAGACCAAATGGATTGTGCCCCCAGTGTCTGGAAGAGGAGCTTGAGCTGACTGACCGCAATCTAAACCTAGACGCACATTTAGGAATTATTGAATTAGATTCACAAGAGTGGTTCCACATTTTCCAGAAGGGCGTGCATGGAAAACTCAAATCTAAGGCAGAAATATTGGATGTGGAATGTCGGAAGTCAATCAAAGTACCATGCAGCTCAGATGCTGTCAAGATCTCCTTTAAGAGGAGGAATGTGGCTAGGTCAGAGAATGTGTTCCCTGAAGAATACTCCTGCTGCCGCAAAGATGGTCTTCCTCGCCCCTGGTGGGAATCCTGGTTGGCCTGAGCCTAGCCATGTGCGGGACACAGAGTCTGCACAGTGAGACTCCGATACTTGTGGGAAATCAGAGCTCCGTGGATGAGTGCAGTAAGTGCACTCAGATGGTCCCGACTGAGCGAAGGGACAAGGGGATCTTAGCATGCCAAGCCCCGGAGAAATGCATCAAGGGAATCTGGCAGGTACTGTTTGATAAACGGCACTCGGGTCAAATTGTGCAGATTGGGCAAAGAGATCCTGTGTTTAGATCTGAAGGCTGGGACGCTGAACGGGCAGTCAGAAAAGCACCAACACTGAGTGCTGAAAAGAAATGTAGAACCAATGTCGATCCCCATTTGCAGTCAATGTAACCAAACAATGTGGGTTGGGGAAAAGACAGAATCAATTTCTGTAGTGTATCACCAGGTGAATCCATTGTGTTACGACAATTTGAATCTGGGAATGTGCGTGATGAACGGGAAAATGTACTGTGTGGGAAGAAATATGAAATTTGATAGCAAATTCACCCTGAACAGAGAGCCGATCATGTTGGACTTAGCACAGGCAAATGATGATAGAGTCTGCCTGCAATATGTTTAGGGCTGTCTGTTTTGCAAGGAACAAAGATGGAATAGATCCTGAGGGAAAAATGAGAGTGATTACTCAGGAGCTGAAAAGGAGGGAGTCAGAACCGAGAAAGAAAAGGGTGGAAGAGGAAAGATTGAAAACTTTGAGTGATCAGTAGGAACAGTTCAGGAGACAATATGCTGCTGGGGAACTACCTTCCCCAGATCGAAACTTACTCATTGATTTAGTTGAGGAAATTGCCATGGAATTGGGACTGTCAAACTATTGGATTTGTAGGGGGTTGAAATTGGCAGAGAAGTGGCCTTGGAAGGGTGAAGGTTTGGCTCCAGAACAGCTTTTGAAATGGAACAACCCAAGGGTCTCAAAATTGGCACTAAGACCTAAGGGATGTGTGTTGGAGCAGCGAGTGGTTGGGACTATCTGCATCAGTCGAGAAGGGAAAGAATATACTGAAATGGTGGGACACACACCATATATAACCACTTTGTTGGTGAATTCAGACAGCAAGAGCAAAGTCTGGCAACCAGAACCTCCTATGGTGTGCTGGAGTCAGAAGAATGAAACAAATTGTGATTGGAATGGTCAGATGGCACTTTGTTGGGTCAAGAGTCCCGGAGCTAATCCTTACCAATCCTTGGCAGGACTGAGAGAATATTGGGGAGACCCAGGGAAATCTAATATCAGAGGGAAAGCCCCAGATGGAATTTATTGGATTGTGGACAGAAAGCCTACAGTGAGTTACCTCCAAGGTGGAAGGGGTCATGCACTTTGGGCATGATCCAGCCAGTTTTCTTCACTCTTCCTCAAACAAAAAGCAACTTACTCAGGGCTCCTTTGTATGAGACCCTGAGGAGGCAGAGAAGAAGCTTGAAGAAAATGATACCTGTCCTAAGTGGCAGGCAAACTTGGGGGGAGGAGGAGTGGCTGGCAGCAAGGATAATTGATTATTATGCGCCGGCCACATGAGTTCAGGACAGAAGCTATGGATATAGGACTGCAATCTATCTACTGAACCAGTTGATCAGGCTGCAGGCAGTGGAGGAAATTGTGTTGAATCATACCTCAGAGGCCCTGGATTGTTGAGTCGGCAGCACACTCAGGTACAGGCTTTTGTGTACCAGAATCAAATAGTTTTAGACTATTTGCTGGCTGAAGAAGAGGGAGTCTGTGGAAAATTCAATGAATCATAATGTTGTATTGAAATTGATGATTATGGGGAAACCATAAGAGGATTGGCAGCCAAAATTAAGAAAGTAGCCCATGTCCCAGTCCAGAAATGGAATTCAATCTTGCAGTCATCTTGGTGGGACAGATTATTTGAGGGGGGCTGGTGGAACAAAATAATATATTTTGTGCTGTGTTCACTAGCAGGAGTCATATTCCTCCCTTGTCTAATACCTTGTTTTAATAGACTGATACACTCCGTGGTAGAGGGTATGCAGATAGCTATAGTGGACCTGGAGCTGGCTTCCAGAAACAACATGTCCATGATCATGAACCTGGGAGACGGGAAGTGTACAAGCAATGCTGCTGAGGTCTTGGCAAAATTTGAGAAACAGGTCAAAACAAATGGGAACAATTATAATGGCTATTAGGGAATCCCGCAATGAGTGCATGGCATGAGAATTTAATAAAGCCTGCTCTTTGTAGGGGACCCTTAACAGTGGAGGGTAGATGTAGGAAGTAAATAGATAATGGTAATTTGGGATGTAGGGGAGCATAAATTAATGTGTTGAAATTAAAGAAGGGGGATTGTAATATATGTTGGGAAATAATTCATGCTATAAAAGAATGTATTTTATAAGGATTGTGAAATCCAAACAGGTCTCTGACCACAAGCAGCCCAAGAAGTAGATGTCTATTCAAACTCCGAAATTCCTGAAGGAGGCAGGATAACGCTCAGCATTTAGCTTATGAATAAATGCACCCAGCGTGATGATCACTGCCGTCCTGAGCCATCGGAAGATGCCTAAGAGCGATCATTGCCCTGTTGATAACATCAATCAAGATAGCCAAAGTCACCAGGAACATACATGTGAATAAGCGCCTTCCCGGGATTCGATCAACGCTGGCTATTACCAGGAAACAGCAATTGTCCAGCTCTGCACATTGAAAGAACCAACTAAGAATGTGAAGAATTCCAGAAGAAACTGGGACTCCTTCTCCTCGGGCACAATAAACTGTATAAAACATCCTCGCTAGAAGCGGCTCTTGTGAACAAGGAGGGCTCTGATGTGATAGAGATTTGATCCAGGCTCACCCAGCACCGAACCCAGGCTCGACGCTGTCTCTTTGGCTATGGTGGTTTTGAAGGCCATATTTTGGTTGCAGAAAAAGATAAATAAATATTTTCTCATTTTTTTATAATTTTGCTTTTGATTGATCATTTATAACAGCAATATTGGTAATTCCAATAAAGGAGAAACAGGAGAGGAATACGGCTTCCAGTTCAGATAAATGCCAGCATTTTGCTGCCCATTCCTGGTTAAGAAATAAAGGAATGTCCTGAAGATCCCTTCATGTGGGTGCATTATTGCCCGTATCAGTACATGTGTTCTGTATAACACGTAAGTTGTCTCTTTTATCACTGGATGAAACCCAAATACTGCATTGCTTCTTGTCTACTTGCTTCCAAGTCAAGGCAAATTTTGGTCATGATTGAGTGGGACATATTCACCTGTTCAGAAGCAAATTCTTCTTGCCATTCACACAGTGGCAAGATTGCTTTGTGGATTTGCTCTAATCGCACTGTAAATAAGGCGTATCTCTCACTAGAATTAAAGCTGATGCATTAGGATGCAAAGTTTTGCGTAATTTGTCCTGGTGTCTGCAACTGTAGAGAGTTGTTCTGGATTTAAATGACATTTGAAGACACGTGTATTCTACCATACTTCTGGCATACTAGAAGTGAAAAAACAGCCTTTGAAACACAATTTTATCCTTTCTTCCTTCTCCTCGTCCCAGGAATTTCAATGTCTGAGGTCTAAGCTCTTCAGCTGCCTCACAAACATTGTTTTAATTCAGACAGGCATCCATGCCTTGAGCCACAAATCCTGACTGTGGCTGTGAAGCTTGAAGCAATGTAGGTTTATAGCATTAAAATGATAATCCATTCCCAGGCTAAGCCAAGCATTTTCCAAATAACTCTACCTATTCTCAAGGATGTTTCAAAAAGGATCATTATAAAAGCTGGGAATGGGGAGAAGGAGTGTCTTCAAAATTAAAAATACAGCTTTCTGAAATCTTTATATTGCTATAAAGAGATTCAAAATTGTTCATATATGGAACATTACCTAAGAAGTGAATGACAGATTGTCAAAATAATTGCATGGGAAACAAAAAACATAAATAAAAATAAGTTTACATGTAGATAATAAGTAAACCATCACTCTAAGAAAAAAACCAGAGATGCAAAAACTAAAACCAATAAGGCTCTTTCATCTGTCTCAATACAAAAAAATTACTGAAAGGAATTGGAGACCCTCAAGACCATTACCATATGCAGGAACTTCCAGCTATTGGGAAAAAAAATGAAGGAAACTGCAGAGTGCAATTCACAGAGGTAACCTGGAATTTATTGGTGCATTTGTTGAAAAATTTCTGAGAGCAGACTGGAAAGGCATAGGGGCTGGTCAGCCCATGGGTGGGCATTTAGAGCAGTGTGAGGGATGTTTCTGAGACCAGCTGCAGGGAATAAAAGCAGAAATCACTGGGACAATCTCTTTGCTGGCTGTAGAGTTTGTGTCAGTCAGTTCCTTGGGCTGGGGGAGCTGTCACGGGGCAGGGAGGGCCAGGGCTGGCAGTGGCTGCTCAGGGATGGCTTTGGCCCGTGTCCCTCCAAGCAGCAACTGCCCAAGCAGCTGCGCTGCCCCCGGGCTCTCCTCCCGGCCTGCTGGGCATTGTTGGGTGGCACAGCCGATGCCAAGGGGCGGCAAGGTGCCTGCAGGCCCCAGCTCTGGGGGAAACGGAGAACATCCTGCCCGCATCCACCGCGCTGCCAGCTCAGCAGTGCAGCACAGCACGAGCTGACGCTCCCCCTTGCTCCTAAAGAAGTGCTTGGCAAGTCAGACACAAACACCCAGAATCCACGGGACACCCCAAGAATTATCTGCCCCCAGGATGTGCGCAGCTCCTGCATGACTGGCACGGTAGTGACAATGTTCACTGTGCCAATTTCCATGGTGCTGTGCTATGTTGGGTTCCAGTGGTGGAAGGAAAAGAAACAGTAAGTTGTGCTCATCTCTACCTCAAACAGCTTTCTTTAAATGCTTCTCATAGGCCGGGAACGTTCCCAGTGAGGCTGCAGTGTAGGTGTGGCCAGTCCATGGTTGTCCAAAGAATGGTGGGGAGGGTTCTGCTACTGCCCAGTGCTTTCACTGGCCTCTTAATTGCTGGGCCTTGTCCTGGGGGGCCCGCTGGGGCTGCAGCCAGTGCTGGCTCCACTGAGGCTGCCTGGACAAGGGAAACCCCAGGGGCACAGGGCAGAGGCAAAGCAAGTTGTGGAGGAGAAAGAGCAGGGACGAGATTGCCCTTGAAAGGCAGAGGCGCTCTGGGGCCCGCTCCTGGCCAGGGAGCCTGCCCAGAGCTGTGCCCTGCTCACCGGGCCCTTGAGGGGCAGCTGTGCAGCTGGGCCAAGCTGTGCCAGCAGCTCCAGCCATGCTGGGGAGCCTTGCCAGCTCTGGGCCCTGCTGTGCAGGAGGCTCCCTGTGTGCCACTGGCAGCTGAGGCCGCAGCCACCTCCTCTCTCCACAGGTGCTCCTGTGCATCTTCAGAAGAGAGGCCTAGCAACTCGGGCAAAGAGAACTTGGCCTGTTATCCCAGGTCTCCACTTATGCCCTTATCTGGCCTGCTGCGGCTGCAGCACCATCACGAGGCCTTCCCAAATTACTCTCCCCCAAAACGAGACCCTAAACCTCAGGGCCCCCTTGTCCTGTTCCCCAGCCAGGATTGAAGGTGGGCAGCTCCTGTCTGCCAGGGCCGAGCTTGGCCCACATTTTATATTTCAATAAAGAAATGGAGTTTTCACAGCTCTGTCCAGGTGATAGCAGCAGGAAAGCCCACGCGGCACCAGCACAAGCTGAGTTCCATGGCCAGGAGCAGCCGTGGATGCCCACGGTGTGGGCAGGCAGGAGCCAGGCAGGGGCTGCTGTGACCAGCGGCGGGGCCCCAAGGGCTGGGGGAGCCCATGCTGAGCGTCCCTGGGCTGAGGGCACATTTCCTTCCCTGGCATCAGCTGGGCCTGGAGCTCCTCCAGTGGCATGCCCAGGGAAAGAGGAAGCCATCGGGAGGTGCTTTCATTGAGAACAATGGAAAGAGGCTGGACTCTGAAGGAAGTCCTTCATAGCCTGAGGGTTGAGCTCAGAGCCCGACAGACACTGGGCCTGTGGCAGCCACGGATCTCTTATCAGCAGAGAGGGGATTTGCCCCCCAGGCCTCATCTGTTCACCCAGGGACACATGGTGAACACACACACACAGAAGATGGCTCAGCACTGGTGCTGCTCCCTGAGTGTTATGTTTGGGTCCCTCTAAAGGCATGCAGGGTCTTTGGGTCACCTCTGTGCTGTGCAGGGGACTGGGGACACCAAGAAGTTGTGCAGGGAGTTTAATGTATGTCGCAAGTTTTGCAGGGGCATCTGTAAAATTGAGCAGAGGTCGTATGTCTTTCTTTGAGGACATACGGGGATTTTAGGGTGGGTGAGGACACCCATAAGATGTGCACAGGGTTTGGGTGTCCCCTAAAGTGTGCAGCTACCCTGAAGGCCTGTGTTGCATTATTTTTGTCAGCTTTGGCATCAAGTTCTTAATTTTTAAATAGGGGCCAAAGGGCAGCAAAGTGCACAATAGGGAGTTGGTGTCAGCATGGCAGGGCTGCTGCTGCCTGCGATAGTGGGAATCACCAACATGAGTGGAATTTTGGACTTGACATTGCTCTTATATGTAGAACCACAAAAAGTCTCACTTTTGCAATATCGTGTAACTCAGTTGTGAAAAAATCCGAGCTTGCAAATAGGTCCTGGGCGGGACATCCTCTCCTTGCTGGAAGGGCACCTCTTGAGATCCATTCTAACAAAATCCTGCCCCAGCCATGAGGTCACAGCAGGCTCTGAGGTCACAGAGGTGCCAGAGCCCCGTGGTTGCACAGCAGCACAAGGAGCGAGCAGTCAGTCCTTGAGCACAACTGTTGCGGCAGCAGCAGCGGCGGTGGCAGCAGTGGTGCTGACATTGGGACAGCGGTGTCAGGACAGCGGTGGCAGCAAGAGCTGCGGGACTGGCAGAGGGCAAGGCAGCATGGCCCTTGCTCTGCGCCTCTTCCTCCTGCTCCTCCTGGCCGTGGCCCTGCCTGCCAGGGCTGCCCAGGCTGCTCCGCTGCAAGCGCAGCGAGCAGGTGAGCCGGCAGCCTGGCTCCCCTTTCCCGGGACAGCGCTCCCTGCTCCCCGGGAAGCGCTGGGGATGGTTTTCCCCAGGCCTTTAGGGAAGGTTTCCTCTGGGGGAGAGAGAGAGCCCCCACGGGCCCCTCGGCTGGCCCTGTTTCCTCTCCAGGGATGAGTCACAGGGCCTGCAAAGAGGGTGCAGAGTGTCCAGGAGCCAGCCCAGAGCTCCCCAGGCCCCTGTGCAGCTCTGCCCTTTTCCATTGACATCTGGCTCCCAAAGACTTACCCAACCACCTTGCAGTGCCCAGGTCCCAAAAGCAGAGGGGGGATCCCAGGACACCATGGAAATGGTTTTGTGTGTTTGCTTCCCTCTAGATGAGCTTGCTAGGAAGGTTTCTCCAGCAGCTTGGCTCCATGAGGATTTCCAGTCTCGTCAGCCTCCTGCAGGTACATTGCCAATGTTCCCCTAAGCGGATAATCCTTGACAACCTGGCAGGAACCAGGTGACAGAAGCTTCTGTGGCTGTTGTGTTACAGGAGTCTCTGCAGAGAGGACTCATCAAGCTCCTTTCTGGGTTGCTGCTCAGAAGCCCAGCTCCCATCGCAGGGGTGAGTATTGTGTCCCTGCTGACCCCACGGGCTGAGCCCCGCTTCGGTGGGATCCACTCTTCTGACATGCAAACATGTCACTTAAGGTCCTCCAAGAGGGAGGAACAAGCCTGGAGGAGGCACTAATTCCCTAGAGGCGTCGCAATACATGGAAAGGACCCTGAGTGACCTGGAGAGACGCCGTGGTGGGTGCATTCCCTCAGCCTTGTCCTGGGGCTCAGCAGCCGGGGGCTTTGGCTGCACATCTGGACACGCCGTGCCCGGCACAGCGGGAAGGGATCCATGGCAGCCTCGCTGCCCTGCTGCTGCTTCCACGCCCTGCAGGGCTGTTTGCCAGCCTGGCCTGGCTGCAGCTTCTCCCCAGCCTCTGCAGGAAGGCATTGGGCATCTGCAGACAGAGAGCCCAAAGTGCACCATGGGCCTGTGATCCCCTGCAATTTCCTGGTCTCTGAGCACATCTGGAGGAGCAGCTCTTTGGAGGAGGGAGGACCCTGCAGCAGCCCCAATAACCTGATCTTTCTTCTGCATCTTATCCATTACTTGGACACGCAGTGCCTCCTGAAGATGCCACCTTCCCATTGGGGAACAGCCCCCCCTGATCCAGCTGTCCCTTTTCCTCTCTGCAGAGATGGAAGGAGAGGATGTGCTGAAGGTGCAGTTTCCCGGAGGAAGCAGGGGCTCATTGGCAGCCTCTGCTGCAGGAAAGGAGGACATGCCAGGCACAGCCACAGGAGGTAATTGCTGTGCCTCTGGGCCTGAGCCCTGCTGAGGCTTGAGCTGCCCTCTCTGCTGCTTGGCATTGCTGGCACGCAGCATTACCTGACCCCCTTCCAGTGCTGGGTTCCCTATAGAAGGGGATCCCAGCACAGCATGGAACGGTTTCTATCTGTGCTCCTTTCTAGACTGGGATCCTGAGTTGCGTAGATTGGAAATTCTGGTAAATCAATACTTAAGGATGCTGGAGCTTGGTGAAGGTAGGCTACCAAAACCCCTTCCCTAACAGAGTAATCATTGTCCAAGTGAAATCCTTGCTCAGAGTAATATTCCTGTGTCATTCCTGTCAAGATCCGCTTAAGTTTGCTAAATTGTGGGAATCCTGTCTTCCAAATTTCTGCTCTTGTGTCCAACAGTGATCCCACAGGATCTCAGTCATAGAGAAAAAGGATCATTTATCTGTCCATCCCCCTCCCATGTGCAATGCCAGTGTGTCCTTCTGTGTGCTCTGTGCAGCCATGGAGAAGAGCACAGAGGGAAGGGGCTGGGCCCAGGGCTGTTCCGCAGGGCTGAGCCTTTCTCAGCTCCTTTGCCAGCCCCAGGTAGCCTGAGCTGCTCCTGCTGCCACTGCCAAGCCCTGGCCTTGCCTGGGGCTGTGTTTGGAGCTGCAGCAGCTCAAGGGAGTCCTTTCTGCCCTGACTGCCCCGCAAGGGGCTCCTTCCATCCCAGTGTGGGGCCACTGCAGGTACAAGGTGCCCCTGGCCCTGCTCCTGAATGGAAGGCAGAGCCGAGGGAGTGCCTTGGAGGGCACCAATCACCCAGGTGCCCTCACTGCCACTCTGGCAAGAAGTAGAAATGGAACAACTTTCTATTAAGGTCCTCCTAGTTCAATGAACCAAGGTACAGGAGACAAGAAATCCCTGGAGGCAGCCAAACTTCTGGACGAGATGCTCAGTGACCTGGAGAGGCCCCATGGTGGGTGCATTTCCCTCAGCCTTGTCCTGGGGCTCAGCAGCCGGGGGCTTTGGCTGCACATCTGGACACGCCGTGCCCGGCACAGTGGGAAGGGATCCATGGCAGCCTCGCTGCCTCGCTGCTGCTTCCACGCCCTGCAGGGCTGTTTGCCAGCCTGGCCTGGCTGCAGCTTCTCCCCAGCCTCTGCAGGAAGGCATTTGGCATCTGCTGACAGGCAGACCAAACTGCAACATGGTTCATACAAGCCCTGAGATCCCCTGCAATTGCCTGGACCATGGGGAGATCAGGAATGACAGCAGTTTTGAGAAGGGAAAATCCTTGCCAATCCCAAAAGTTTTTATGATTTCTTGCTCCTTATCCATCGGTTTGACCAGTATTGCCTCCTGAAGATGCCACCTCCCAGAAAGGGGAACATACCCACCTAATTTAGCTGTCTCTTTTTCTTTCTCCAGAGATGAACCGAAAGTCTGTGCTGAAAACAGCATTTCCTGCAGGAAGCAGGGGCTCATTGGCAGCCTCTGCTGCAGGAAGGGAGGTGATGCCCAGCACAGTCACAGGAGGTAATTGCTGTGCCTCTGGGCCTGAGCCCTGCTGAGGCTTGAGCTGCCATCTTGGCTGTGCGTCAGTGCCTGCCCTCCAGGGATGTCAGACAGGCCCTGCAAAGAGGGTGCAGAGTGTCCAGGAGCCAGCCCAGAGCTCCCCGGGCCCCTGTGCAGCTTTGGCCTTGTGCATTCACATCTGGCTCCCACAGCCTTACCCGATCCCCTTGCAGTGCACAGTTCCCATAGGCAGAGGGGGATGCCAGCACACCATGGAAATGGGTCTGACCTGAGCTCCCTTCCAGATGAGAGTGGTGCCATTGCTTTGCCAGCAGCTGGGATGGAAGATGGTTTGGAACCCATGGGAGCTTCTGCAGGTATGTTCTGAGAGAACAATCACTGGCAACCTGGCAGGAACCAGGTGACAAAAGCTTCTGTGGCTCTTGAGTTACAGGTGTGTCTGCAGGGAGGATCTTCCCAGGTCCTTTGGTGGATGTTGCACACAAGCCCAGCTCCCATCACAGGGGTGAGTAGTGTGTCCCTGCTGACCCCACAGGCTGAGCCCTGCTTCTGTGGGATCTATTCCTGGTGAAATGGAAATACTTTCTCTTAAGGTCCTCTGAGAGGGAGGAAAAAACCTACAAAAGAGAATGTGCTCTTGGAGGCATCCAAACAACTGGACCAAATCCTGATTGACCTGGAGAGGCCCGATGGTGGGTGCATTTCCCTCAGCCTTGTCCTGGGGCTCAGCAGCCGGAGGCTTGAGCTGCACATCGGGACATGCTGTGCCTGGAACAGCAGGAAGGGATCCATGGCAGCCTCGCTGCCCCGTTGCTGCTTCCACGCCCTGCAGGGCTGTTTGCCAGCCTGGCCTGGCTGCAGCTTCTCCCCAGCCTCTGCAGGAAGGCATTTGGCATCAGCTAAGTGACAGCCCAAACTGCACCATGGGCCTGGGATTTCTTGGTCTCTGGGCAGATCTGGTGGGGCAGATATTTGGAGGAGGGAGGGCCCTGAGGCAGCCCCAAGGGCCTTGGCCTTTCCCTGATCCTTATCCATGTCTTTCCCAAGTGATACTCCTTGAAGATGCCACCTCCCCACTGGGCAATGGCTCTACCTGATCTGGCTGTCCCTTTTCCTTTCTCCAGAGATGGACCAAAAGTCTTTCCAGAAGGCAGCACATCCTGGAGGACGCAATGTACCCGTGCTAGCCACTGATACAGGACATGAGGAGATGCCAGACAGTGCCACAGAAGGTGATTGCTGTGCCAGGCTCAGCCTGGCTGAGTAGTTCTGCTGGGGTCCCTCCATGTGAGACATGTCCTGAAACCATCGAGCCACTGCATGGGGTGCCCATGGTGGGGAATGGGCAGAGGGGGAGGGCAAGGCTCCAGTGTGTCCTGAGAGGGCCTGGCTGTGTGTCCCTGGGCTGGGGGAGCTGTCACGGGGCAGGGAGGGCCAGGGCTGGCAGTGGCTGCTCAGGGATGGCTTTGGCCCGTGTCCCTCCAAGCAGCCACTGCCCAAGCAGCTGTGCTGCCCCCGGGCTCTCCTCCCGGCCTGCTGGGCTTTGTTGGGTGGCACAGCCTGTGCCAAGGGGTGGCAAGGTGCCTGCAGGCCCCAGCTCTGGGGGAAACGGAGAACGTCCTGCCCACATCCACCGTGCTGCCAGCTCAGCAGTGCAGCACAGCACGGGCTCACGCTCCCCATTGCTCCCACAGATGTTGTCACTGAAGCAGGAATATATGGCCCGGATCCAATGCGCCTCCCAAGAATTGTCTGTCCCCAGGATGTTCGCAGGAAATGCATGATAGGCACAGTGGTGATAGTGTTCACTGTGCCACTTGTGCTGCTAGGCTGCTATCTTGGCATTCGCAAGCTGTATGAGATCAGACGGTCAGTTGCTGATTTTTCTCCACAGTTTTCTTATAACTCTGCTCCATAGCATTGGTAGCCTGACTCGTAGTCGTGCTGCTGTGGAGTTGTGGCCAGTCCATGGTTGTCCAAAGAACTCTGGGGACGGTTCTGCTGCTGCCCAGAGCTTTCATTGGCCTCCTCATTGCTGGGCCTTGTCCTGGGGGGCCCGCTGGGGCTGCAGCCAGTGCTGGCTCCCACTGAGGCTGCCTGGCCAAGAGCAGCCCCAGGGGCACAGGGCAGAGGCACAGCAAGTTCTCAGCAGTGTTTGGGCAGCACAGTTCAGGACAGGGCAATGCTTATTTTGTAGCTCATGTAAAGTTTAATGGCAACGGTGTTGCAGCACAAGCAAATATGCTCCAGTTCAGTGTTAAAACAAATCCAGCCTGATGAAGGTTTGGATTTGGCCGTGAAACTTTGCTCTTTTTGTGAGCCCTGTTCTGGATTGATTCCCAATCAGTCTTGGAGCCAGTTCTGGGTGAAGGCTCATCCCAGCCCTGAGCGTTGGCAGTTCTGGCCTCAAAGGGACAGCTGAGGCTGCACTGGACATGACTGGGAATTAGGGCTCTATTATCAAAGGGCTTTGAGAAGTTTAAATTCCTATGGTTTTTTCTACATGTTTTTCTTTATGAAATTCATTCACTTTTTCTAAACTTAGTTTTGAAACTAACTTGTTTTCCAGTGCCTATTCCAGTTTTTTGGTATAGTGAATGGTGGCCCAATTATCCCATGGCTGAATTAAGAGACTGTAAGTACTATAAAATGGAATGAGTTTTACCGTCTTATGCCTTTCACACACTCATAAATCTTTTGTTGGTTTATGTGACCAACAGAAGCGTTTTTCTCTACTTTTAATTCAAACAAGCGGCAGAGCCGGAACCTGTTGAGAAGAGTCTCTTCACTTCATAGCTAAAGCAAACTGCCAGGGTTCTTTATTGAGCAATATAAAATCTATATTTTATGTATATACTCCTGTCAAGTGACTGATAGAAATGAGGGATTTGGACTCTGGGGGAAGTACTGACCAGCTGTGCATTGGCTCTCCAAAGCTCAGTCTGCAATAATCAATCTTCTTCAGAAGAGAATGTTCAGTTTCTTCCTGGCACTCACTCTTGCACTCGTACTCAAAAACGCTTCTTGAAAGAAATTTACAATGGCTCTTTATGCTCCCTTAGTTGACTTTTCTCTCTTTCTCCAGTAATGCCAATGAAAACCTGGATGATTCCATTAAAAAAGCTGGAAAGCAGATCCTGGAGAAGAGGGCATACATCTGCTCCCACCCACTGGACAGGACCTTCTGATCCCTCCCTGACAGCAGGCACTCATCACTGTCAGTCAGGGAGGGATTTGCTGCAGTTTCATGAGGGAGAGATTAAAAGCATCTGTTAATTAAAGTCTTTGATAAATGCAATTGTATAAAAATACTACTTTCCAAACTCTATTTCAAAGGATAAGGATAAATAAAGAGATTTAATTTAAAGCTGAAATTATTTTGTCAGATAGATAGATGGATAGATATATAGGAAGACAGGTAGATATTAGATCGCTGGATAGTTAAATAACTAAGACAGAAATAGATAGATAGATAGATAGATAGATAGATAGATAGATAGATAGATAGATAGATAGATAGATAGATGTATATACATGTCTGTTCCTCTTGGAGTGGGATAAAGAGAGGGAGAGGAAGTTTGGATGGGGAAATGTCTCTTCCCAGGGAAGGGACTGTGTGGTTTCTCAGTATCTTTTCACTTCAATCAGCTCCTCATTCACTGAGCAAGTCTGAAAGACTTGGGCAATCAGAACAGTTCTGCTTTGGAGGCACCTCCAGCTCTCTTGTCCAGCAGCACCACCAGGACACTGAGTCCCCAGTGTCCAGGGAGCTTCTGCTGTCACCCTGAGGGACACCACTGGTCACTGACATCCATTGGGCCTCTGAGGCATTGACCACAACCCCCTGGATGTGACCAGCCAGGCAATTGCTCATTCTCCAAACTGTGCCTTCATCAGATCCATAGCTCACCAAAGGAGGGACAAGGATGCAGGGCAGGGCTGATGTGTCCAGGGCATGGCAGAAGTCCAGAGTGGTGGCATCTCTAGCTCTTCCCTTGTGCACTGGGGTGTAACTTTGTGGCTGGGTCACAGGCAATATGTTCTCTGGCCAGCTCACTGCCTGAGTCCCATGGACAGTCACAAGAGAGGCTGCCCCTGGATCCCTACAGGGACCTTCCCGGCTGGCGGTGCGTACAGGGGCTCGCAGCTCCCTGCAGCTGACACCTGTGGCACGGGTGACACAGCAGCAACCCAGTACGAGGGACCGAGGTGAAGGAACCGAGAGAGATCACTTGTTTGAGTTCTAAGGAAGGTTTGTGTCCCCAGAGGAGTCAGGACAACTGACAATAACTGATTTTTAAGGAAGAGAGAGAAGAAGGGGAGGACACAACATTTCACGAAGGGGAAGGCATTAGGGAAGGAGTGCAGGGCAAGGGCTATCCAACAGAAACCAACAAGGGGAAGGAGCAAACCTTGAAATCCAATCTTGCTTTGAGGAAGGGATGAACTACAGGGTACACACCAGAACAAAAGGCTGTGCTGTCTTTGATGGACAGGGGCATTGACAAATACTTGGTGAATAAACAACTCAGGACTGAACCACCAGAGAAACCAAGTGGGATACGTGGAATGAAACATTACAAACGTACAACAAGGAGTATTTAAAACTTACTACAGAAGAACAAACTGTAAAATAACAGACTACCACACTGGGGTGTTGCAGTGTGTCTCTACTGTGTTTTCAACTGCAATTCAGTTTCAATGGTCAGTTCAAACCCCCACCTCCCCGCCCCATCTCTTGTATTGTTATAGCATATTTTATCCTTAATGGATTGTTATTTTGCACCTCTCTTGTTGGTTTTGCCCCAGTTTTCCATCTTCCCAATAACCTGCCCTTTGTTCCTGAATGTTACCTGTTCCTTCTCCCAGTATGAACATGGTCAGTCCCTCCTCATGCCTGCCCCTTTCTCCAGAAACTTCCCTGTCATTTTTGTATCCCTTGAGGTCTCATTGGTTTGTTTAAACTCTTCCCCTCCCCTGTAATTCCCAATTGGTTTCAACAATGTATTCCCTGCCCTATGCTTCTCCCCAGGTTTCTCCCAATTTGTTAAAGTTTTGTACCCTCCTCTTGAACCTCCCCTTGTTGAAAAACCCCTTCTAGAGCCTGGACTCGTGTCTTTCTGAGCCTGACCTTCCTGGGCATAAACACCTTTGGGAGTCATACAGAAGACCTCTCCTTGTTCCTTGTCCCTGCCCTTGAAGCATTCCACCTGTGCCATAGAGCAAATGTGACCTATAGCAGCACCCAAATTGTGTGGCTTTTTGGAGGCAGCCCCCTCCTGGTGACAGTGCTGGGAGCAGCCCAGGCTGAAGAACTCTGGCACCGTGTCACTGAGGCAGCCACACAATCATGGAAGGGCTCTGGCTTGGTCAGACTGCACACACCCACCCTATGCTCCTCAAGGTTTTTTTTGGCATATCCAAGCATTGAAGAGGTTGGGTGACTTTCCCCCCTGTTTTATTCACTGTGTCCTTTGAGGACCACAAAAGGAAGCAGTGCCTTAAATTGCACATGAAGAGCAAATGGTGAAGTAAAGGCTTCACCTTTCCTATGAAGCCAGAGGACTGTGTTAGCTATGGCCCACCCAAGGTGCCAAATTTCCGGCTGGGAAGCTGCTGACAGGAGGGAATGTGGAACTTGTCTCCAGCCAGAGATCACTTACTCCTCAGCATGCTGGGATGTTGCTGACAGTGCCTGAGGAGCTCAGAAATCATTGGATGTGATTTCCTGTGCCAGTGCCCAGAACACAGAGCAGTGAGCTCAGCTTGGGGAGGCAAGGCCAGCCCTTGGACACAACAGCCAGGAAAGCATGAGCTCCCTCCCAGAGAAGGAAAATTCCAGCCATGAGGTCATCCCCAAGCAGGCCATGAGGTCACAGCAGGATGTGAGGTCACAGCAGGCTCTGGGGTCACAGAGCCGTGTGGTTCTACAGCATCACAATGTCCAACCCCCGGTGCCCAGCACAGTGGGAGGGCATCCATGGAAACCTCACTGCCTTGCTGCTGCTTCCATACCCTGTAGGGCTTTTTCCCAGCCTGACCTGGCTGCAGCTTCTCCCCAGCCTCTGCAGGAAGGCATTTGGCATCAGCTGGCAGGGAGCCCAAGCTGAAGCATGGGCTTAAGATCTGCTGGGGCTGCAGCCAGTGCTCGCTCCCGCTGAGGCTTCCTGGCCAAAAACAGGGCAGAGGCAAAGCAAAATGTGGAGGAGAAAGAGCAGGGATTAGATTGCCCTTGAAAGGCAGAGGTGCTCTGGGGCCCGCTCCTGGCCAGGGAGCCTGCCCAGAGCCGTGCCCTGCTCGCCAGGGCCTTGAGGGACAGCTGTGCAGCTGGGCCACGCTGTGCCAGCAGCTCCAGCCATGCTGGGAAGCCTTGCCAGCTCTGGGCCCTGCTGTGCAGGAGGCTCCCTGTGTGCCACTGGCAGCTGGGGCCTCAGCCACCTCCTCTCTCCACAGGTGCTCCTGTGCATCTTCAGAAGAGAGGCCTAGCAACTCGGGCAAAGAGAACTTGGCCTGTTATCCCAGGTCTCCACTTATGCCCTTATCGGCCCTGCCGTGGCTGCAACACCATCAGAAGGCCTTCTCACATTCCCAATTCGTTTTCCCCTCCAAAACAAGACCCTCTGCCCCAGAGCCCGCAAGCCCTGTTTCCCAGCCAGGAGTGAATGTGGGCAGCCCCTGTCTGCCAGGGTAGGGCTTGGCCCACATTTTATATTTCAATAAAGAAATGGAGTTTTCACAGCTCTGTCCAGGTGATAGCAGCAGGAAAGCCCACGCGGCACCAGCACAAGCTGAGGTCCATGGCCCGGAGCAGCCGTGGATGCCCACGGTGTGGGCAGGCAGGAGCCAGGCAGGGGCTGCTGTGACCAGTGGGGTGGCCCTGAAGGCTGGGGGAGCCCATGCTGAGTGTCCCTGGGCCGAGGACACATTTCCTTCCCTGGCATCATCTGAGCCCTGGCCCCATGAGGCAGGTATGGATATTTTGGGGTCCCTGCTGAGGGGTGCTGAGGTCACTCATGAATCACAAAGGAGTATTGATGGCCTCTTCGAACCCGTGCAGGGATCCCTCATGAGGTGTGCAGCGGGGTGACATTTGAGGGGGTTTTTTACTCTTCTCAGCACAGCAAAGGGTCACTTGGCCGAGGTTTTGCAAAGCTGGGAGAAAGCCTCTTGCAAAGCCTTGGGCCTGGCCTGCGGGCACAGCGGACAGGCGGAGCTCATCCCCTGGGGCCAGGCCGGGCTGCTCAGGCCGGGCCTGGCCGGGGCAGGTTCGTGTCCCGGCAGGGAAGGGCCACGGCCCTGGGCTCTGATGAGGGTGCTGAGCTCCGCCATGGCCCTGTGCTGCAGCCCAACACATTTACAGCCAGGGCCGTGCCCTGGCCCACAGGAGGCACCCGGGGCTGCAACTGAGGTCGCGCCTTCTCCCACTCAAGGGGGCTGGCCCTGTTCCTTTGGAGGATCCAGAGCCTTGTACTTCGGCCTGATGGTGCAAAGATCCCCCCAGCATCCCTGAACTTGCATATATAAAGGCTTTGTCCTCATTAATATGAAAAGCTGTATGGGTGGCCTGCAGCTAATGTTCTTTTGTTGCCGGGACCCCAGTCAGTGCTCGAGTCTAAATGAATGACCCAGCCTGAAGCTGGCCTTAAGACTGATTTGATGAGAGGGAGTGAAGCTCTGTTGACTGCAAATTCTCGTGGAAAAAAGTACAGGAACTTGGGTAATGCTGGTGACAAAAGCAGAGTGCAGAGTTGAACCTGTGAGGCCACCTCAATGCCTCCTCCCCCAACCCTTTTATTTTTATTTTGCTTAATATTCTGAGGGCCAGTTCTTGCATGAAATGGGCCTTCAGGAAAGAGCTGCTGGGCCTCCTGGCTGTGTCTGTTTGTGCTCCCTGTGCTTCTGGTTGCCAAGGTGTCAGGGTCTGTCCTAGTGGACAGATGACCTGATGGTTCGTAGGAATGATCTCAGAGTGCAAAACACCAACACGGTACAAGGGGGTTTGCAGTGATAATCAAATCAAATGCAGTTTTATTGAAATAACTACAGCAAAAATGTAATAGAGGGATTAAGGGAGAGAAAAAGAGAGAGAAAGAGAGAGAGAGGGGGGATATAGCTACCAACTCAGAGACGAACTGTACCAACTTTGGTGCAGTCCAGCTGAGGGTCCGCCTGCTACACTGGGAGATCTCAAAGGCTCTGGCTAACTCAGAGATTTTTATTACTGAAAATTGCGAGGGGGGGGGGAGGAAACAGATATAATAGGGAACAGATGTAACAGGTAGTCCATGTTCTCAGCAGTAAATGAGCTTGATAGATGTAACAGGTAGTTGGTGTTCTCAGCAGTAAATAAGAGCCATTGTTTTCTTGCTCCAGTGGTCACAATCTGCAGGCAAACATCTCACTTTGGTCAGCTTACCTCCCCACACACCTCCCCCGCACTGGGGGTTTCAGTCCCAGTCCTTGGAAGGAGCAGAGGGGCCTTTTTAGGAGTTTCATGTCTCAGTCCTTGATGGAAAAGCTTCTCACATCTCCGTCTGTCTGTCACGGTGGTTGTAAAACAGGCAAGGGTCTTCTATGGGAGACCACCTGAAACTCAGGAGAAGTCCAGCCAGGCCGAGAGGTGGGACAGCTTCCAAAGCTGCTATTGTTGCAAACGGGGCATGGTGTCCTCTTCTTAGCATACAGCAAACACTGCTGTGGAAACAACAGCTCCAAACTGAGCTTTCAGGTCTCAGGGCCCGTGGCGTGTGACTTTTCTCCTTCAGAGCCAGATATAGATGGGGGGGTCTTCTCTTCAGTGGTCTCCCAAGGACGATCGTGAGGCAGATGAGGGAAAATTAGGAGAGACTCTCACATGACCCCGTGACTCACGATTGTCTTGAAGGGATCTTCATCAACAGGGCTCTGGGCTGTCGCTGATCAGTCTTGCTGTGCGTTGGTAGCATACCCAGAAAAGTAGAGACAGTATGACAGAGAGAGAGAAAAGAGAAAAGGAGGAAAAGAAAGGATAGGAAAAGGAAGGGGGAAAAGGGAGACAATAAACAAACATAATTAATATTGATTATCATAACAATTTTCACAAATGGTTGATTAATTAAAACAATATTATTTCTATAACAATTTCAAAAAATGGTTAAAACAAATCACAAATAATCAAAAGCAAAAGCAATAATCAAATCATAATATAAGCATTAACTTCAAAATAATTTTCTAAAACAATTCACTGAAAATCAAAAAATAATTTCACAAAATCATAAAAGGGTACTCAGGATTACTCTAAAACACATATGCTTGATTCATAATTGCTTTGTGTCAAATGTCGTGGGGATTTCCACAGTGCAGGGGACATCAGCCAAATTGTGTGCATTGACTATACACGTCAATCTTGTCAGCTGTTTCACCATCTTCTAATTCATAACGACTAGGATTGCTGATAAAATAACATCAAACAGAATTAAAATCAAAAGGATAACAATGGGATGACACACACTGTTCAAGACACCCACGGCAGTAGGAGACCACCCAAAAGTGTGTCCCACCACCTGGGCTTGGCATCTTTCTTCACTCTTTCCATGACACAATGTATCTGTCTTACATTGTGATGAACAGTCACCAGGGTCTTCTGTCTGCTTTCCTTGATCTTCTCCAGGATTTCAACCAAGTTCTGATGGAGCAGCAGTTGTCTTACCAAAGTAAGATTCATCTCAATAGGAGTAGGCATCAGCTTGTGAATCAGTGTGTAGTTGTATTGCAATAGCTAGTGAGAAGTGACTGGAGCTTCACAAGAAAAAATCACATTCTGAAATTTTAGTAAAGTTACAAGCACAGAAATTGGAATGATTTTTAGTACCTACTATAGCATTTTATATGAGCACAAAATAACAAATGGTTCTAAAGCATGTGCATCTATTGCCTATGTATATAAGAACTGTTTCAAAAGCCTCATTAGGACAAATCTAAAAATGACAGATATTTTGCTCTATGTCTTAACAAATTTCTTGAGCTATGATTACATTGCTTTCACAGATAAGCCCTTGTTGTTCTCGGGTAATACAAGATTCCAAATTAACTGTTTGCTATTTCTTACCAATTTGACGGGCCCATTCTCCATGTTCAGAAAAAATAGAGAATGGCTCCGTCGTAATTCAGTTCTAATGCTATAACAGGGAAAATCAAATGCACTGGGGCATTGTGTATGGTTAACACCAAAACTGTGGTTGTATTTAAAATGGGGTCACAGGTCAAATTTCACTAGGTTCCACCAGGATTGGAATTCTCTTTCAAAATCAGTGGCACTGTCTCAAATTATTTTCCAAATTTCAGTGGGAAAAGTGCCTTCTTCACCTTCTCTTATAATTGAAGCAGAAATTGGCTGCATCCACAGTTGTGCCTGGATACAGCTGAGAGCCAAAGAAACATTGTTTTGTGTAGCACAAAGTGCATCAATTATCAATTTGTGATCATTTACATTTACCTTCTCCCAATTTGGTAATATGTTTGATAGCAGCCACTGGTGTGTTCACAAAAGTCAATAAGAATGACTGCAGTAGTTGCTGTAATTTGATCAAATCTCTAATTGTGACAGCCAATTTATTCAAGTTCAATTAATTCACATGTCATGTGTAATATCATCACCTGGTGTTACCATAAGGGGAAGGGAAAACATTGTTTCTGTTGTCCATCACTAGTGTTATCATGGTTTATCAGGTCTTCATGTCCCTTGGAGTTCTTCTGAAAAGTAAACTCAACAGACTCTGCCGTGAATAGGCAGAAAGTTAGAACAATGGAATTGTCAGAGAGGTTTTGAACAGCAGTGGTACTTCCCCTACAGCAGCAGGGAGTCCACCAAAAACAGGTTGTCCAGGGTAAGGTCCTGGGCTCTTGAAATCATCATCTGGTCCCTGTAGTGAAGGAATTATGCTTGGAGCTGTCTGGCAAAAAGCAGTGATTTTGGAACACTCATTTACCCCCCATCTATAGTAAGAGGTATGAGAAGTCCATTTAATCTTTTCACCTTCTGCCCTATCCTGCACACTTTTGACAGTAAAGTGAGAAACATTACCAGATTGAATTTCCTGTGGGTTTAGGAAAATCCCAAACCATCCCTGCATTGCTTTAACAGTATTATCTCCTGTAGTTCTTTTAAAAGCATCAGCCTGGAGCAACCCAAATACAAACATAGCATAGGACTTGGTGTTAATACAGACAAGAAAGCAATTCTATCCCTCACTTTGGAAAATGCTCCGAACAGTTAACAGTTCCCCAACCTGGGCATTGTCCTGTTTCTCTCTGTTATCAGAAGCGGGGCAGAGAGGAGGGGTTGCTTTAGTCACAGAGGCAGGTTTATTTTGGCTGCTACCCAAGCTGCCAGTTTCTTGGATTGCCCAGTTCTCCTCTACTTCCCTGGGAGCCAAGCCAACCACAACCACCCCTTCCCAGGTAGTGTACCTTTTCTCAGCATCTTTGAAACCACAGGAATAAAAACCAACAGGCTTTATCAGACCCTCGGGACCTTGTTGCCAAATGTTTACTGAAAGTTGTGAGGAGGCAAATCCCCACTCCACCTGGAAGGGGTCTATAGGATTGATAGGGTCCAGTGCCTGATGAGCTGTCACTTCAAGAATCAGCAATTGCAATGTTTCCTTCTGAGAAGAAGTACAATCCCATTTTATTCTTTTTCTCAGCAAGTCATAAAGGGAAACAAAAGGGTCATTCTGGTTACTAAGAAGTTTATCTGGTCTTTCTATAGGAGACATAGCTACTATGGTTTTCTGAAGGAGAATTGCTGTAGGTTTAAGTGTTCCTGGAAGCCCTTGAGTTAAAGAGGTCATAATTTCAGGCTTTACAGGTGATTGGATTGGAGATTCAAGACCAGGAATTAATTTATTTTCATTAATCGATTGCAGGCAGCCAGCTTTGTGAATGTTTTCCAGGAGTTGGTCGGGGGTACCAACCAAAGGGTCTCTCCTTTCCAAGGGGTTAAGCCCCCCTGCCCAATGAGCTGTGTGCTGAGTCAGGGACCATGGGACGCATCTGCTGTTGTTAGGAACACCCTATGTCCCCAGCACCCACCGGCTTCTTGTTCTGACAAAAGAATTTGATCTCCCCCAGTGAGAGACACTTGACAAATGTGTTCTGTTTCAGATTTTTGAGGGAGAAGCCCATACTGCTTTGCAAGTTTTGTTAATTCAGTAGCAGTGTACGGGATTTCTTTAGTGGTTTTGTGCGGGCTAAGATCTTCATTATTGATATAGTTGCATTCTGTTTTAATTAAAGGTTTTATGTTGTTACAGCAGTGTTTCCCGCAATTTTTCATCAGGGCTAATTCTTTTTGAGGGCAATTTTGATTAATGTGAGGAGTTTCTTTCTCTTCTGTTTCTTTTGAGGAATCAGTGTTCTGTGAATTTTTAACATGTTCCTCTCTCAGGGCAGCCCGTAACAAGTTATTTACATTTCTTTCTTCATCCAATTGTTTTTGCAAAACTTCAACTAGGTTTTGCAGGGAGTCTATGATAGCATTTTCCTCACTTTTTCGCTTAAAGCGAGTTTCTATGGCTGCTGTTAGGCAGGCGCCCAAGACTGAGCAGAGGATGGTTTTATTTGTGCCCAGTTTGAATTTTGTTTAATGTTGCAAAGAAAATATTCTATCAATAACATTTTCTAAGTTAAACCAATTGCAGTTTGCCCATTCTTCTCCCCCCGGAGAAGGTGTGGCATTGTATTTAGCAAGCAGAGCATAAAATTCAGCTTTACCTTTTGCACTGAAGTTTTTAGTCATTTTGTGAGGGGACCAAAGCTACACCAGGGAGTTAACTTAAGTCACACAGCCTTTCCACTGTCCCCTTGCTTCCCTGGGAAGTTGAAGAGACAGAATCAGTCTGGAAGGCTCTGTGAGGTTGCTTCAAATTTGTCTCTTCCTTCCCGGACAGTACAGATACGCACCCACATGAACACACACACACAAATGTTTTCTTTGTGAGGGGACCAGAAACCTAGAACAGGGAAAAAGCCACTCAGCCTTTGCCAGGCCGCCCCTTGCTCCCTGTGTAGGTGAAGGGACAATATCTGTCTAAAAGGCACAGCTTAATTACTTCAAGTATGCCCCTTCCCTTTTTAGACAGTCCAGGTACACAAAAATACAACAGTAAAAACAGTAACAGTTTCAAATTCAGCTCAAATACAACAGTAACAGGTGCAGATTCAACTCAAATACAACAACAACAGTATCAATATCAATATCAGTAACAGCATCAATATCTGGATCAGGAGAAGTATCAGTGTCAGTGTCAGTGCCGGTATCAGAGTCACCAACAGTAGTGACAGTAACAGTTTCCCCTGTTTTGCACTGAGAGATCTTTTGTGCCAATTCCGGAGACAGAGCACTCAATTTAGCATGGGATTTGCCTGCAAATCCCTCTGTCTACTGGAATCCTGTCCGTGGTGCCAATTTAATGTCAGGGTCTGTCCTAGTGGACAGATGACCTGATGGTTCGTAGGAATGATCTCAGAGTGCAAAACACCAACACGGTACAAGGGGGTTTGCAGTGATAATCAAATCAAATGCAGTTTTATTGAAATAACTACAGCAAAAATGCGATAGAGGGATTAAGGGAGAGAAAAAGAGAGAGAAAGAGAGAGAGAGAGAGGGGGGATATAGCTACCAACGCAGAGACGAAGTCCTTTGGTGCAGTCCAGCCGAGGGTCCACCTGCTACGCTGGGGAGATCTCAAATGCTCTGGCTAACTCAGAGGTTTTTATCACTGAAAATTGTGAGGGGGGGGGAAAGAGATACAATAGGGAACAGATGTAACAGGTAGTCCATGTTCTCAGCAGTAAATGAGCTTGATAGATGTAACAGGTAGTCGGTGTTCTCAGCAGTAAATGAGAGCCATTGTTTTCTTGCTCCAGTGGTCACAATCTGCAGGCAAACATCTCGCTTTGGTCAGCTTACCTCCCCACACACCTCCCCGGCACTGGGGGTTTCAGTCCCAGTCCTTGGAAGGAGCAGAGGGGCCTTTTTATGAGTTTCATGTCTCAGTCCTTGATGGAAAAGCTTCTCACATCTCCGTCTGTCTGTCACGGTGGTTGTAAAACAGGCAAGGGTCTTCTATGGGAGACCACCTGAAACTCAGGAGAAGTCCAGCCAGGCCGAGAGGTGGGACAGCTTCCAAAGCTGCTATTGTTGCAAACGGGGCATGGTGTCCTCTTCTTAGCATACAGCAAACACTGCTGTGGAAACAACAGCTCAAAACTGAGCTTTCAGGTCTCAGGGCCCGTGGCGTGTGACTTTTCTCCTTCAGAGCCAGATATAGATGGGGGGGTCTTCTCTTCAGTGGTCTCCCAAAGACGATCGTGAGGCAGATGAGGGAAAATTAGGACAGACTCTCACGCAGGGCCAGCACCTCTGAGGACAGGGCGTCCTGCTCTGGGTGGTGGTGGCAACAGCATGTCCCCAGCAATAAGCTGGTAGCGCAGCCGTGGGACAACGGACACTGGCACAGAAATGAGAGATGACAGGTCTAGTTTTCCCTGCCTGAGTTATTTGACAGGTCTTGTGAAGCTGCGGAATCATCCCTGTGAAGAGAGGAGGTGGCTGGGGAATTGGGAAAACAAACAATGGGGTATGCATAAGTTTTTGTATATGCCCCATTCAGCATAGGCATTTTTAGGAAGTGATTTATTGAAGGAGTTTTGAAGCAACCATTGCATTCAAAAATGGAGAGGGTCCTCTGGAGCTGAATGATCAAAAGTACATTGAGGTATTAAGTTTAACCTTAACAGCTATTGGAATTGAGGGGGAAATTGATGAAGAGATACTAAGTCAAGTATTTCCCAGGGTATGGACCTCTGTGTACCAGGGATGGAGAAAAATGCCTCCTCCATAGTAATTAAGCTTAAGGAAGGGACACAACAAGTCAGAATTAGGCAGCAGTACCCCCTAAAGAATGAAGACAGGGAAGGAATCAGTCCAATAATTGAAAATTTTCTGCGGTTAGCATTATTAATAGAATGCCAATCTGATTTCAATACTCCCATTTTACCTGCAATCTGATGAGTCAGACCGGATAGTACAGGATTTGAGGGCTGTCAATAAAGTAACAGAAGATCTGTATCCTGTGGTAGCCAATCCATATACCTTATGAACTTATTTAACACCTGAGCTAATCTGGTTAACCATTTTAGAATCAAATGGTGCCTTCTTTATCCACAAAGTCAGACAGAAAATTTTTGCATTCGAATGGGAAAGCCCTAAAAGTGGGCACAAAACCCAGCTCACATGGCCCGTGCTTCCTCAGCGCTTCAAAATTTCCCCTACTCTGTTTGGGGAGCAACTTGCCAAAGATCTGGAGTTTTGGGAAGCTCCACAGGAAGAAGGAAGGCTTTTGTAGTACCTGGATGATCTTCTAGTAGCCACTCGGATGAGGGAAGCATGTCTGGCCCGGACACTAAGCCTTTTGAATTTCCTAGGACCCCAAGGACACAGAGTATCAAAGAAAAGGCACAGGCAGTGAAAGAGAAAGTAATCTACCTGGGGTACCAGGTGAGTGCTGGGCAACGGACGTTAGGGCAGGCTCGCAAGGAGCCATATGCCAAACCCCAAAACCCCAGACAATAAAGGAACTCCAAACCTTCTTAGGCATGGCAAGGTGGTGCCGGCTGTGGGTTTATACTTATGGACTGCTCGTCAGACTCCTCTATGCTCTTATTGCCAGTGGAAACAGAGATCTCCAGTGGACAAAGGAAGGCACACGGGCCTTTCACCAGCTAAAGAGTGCCCTCATGTCAGCTCCAGCTTTGGGACTTCCAGATGTAAGTGAACCATTCTTTCTGGTTTACCCATGAAAGACAGGGCATTGCCCTGGGAATATTGGCTCAGGACTTGGGTCCATATCAGAGGGCAGTTGCTTACCTCTCCAAGCAACTAGATGCATCAGCAAAAGGATGGCCAGGTTGCCTCAGAGCTGTAGCAGCAGTCATGCTGAATATTCAAGAGGCATGCAAGTTTACCCTGGGACAAAAATGGCTGTGCTAGTGTCCCACACAGTGCCCGCAGTACTGGAAGCAAAGGGTGGCCTCTGGCTTTCACCACAGAAGTTTCTGAAATACCAGGCCATCATGGTAGAGCAAGATGATGTAGAGATCGTGGTGACTAATATTGTCAACCCAGCTTCTTTTCTCAGTGGAAATCAAGGAGAAGCAGTACACCACGATTGCCTGGAGACCATTGAAGCTACTTACTCCAGACGCCCAGAATTTTAAAGACACTCGTCTAGACGATACAGAGACCTGGTTCACTGATGGCAGTAGTAGCCACGTTGCCAGTGGAAAGCAACATGCTGGATACACAGTGACTGCCTGCAGAGAAGTAATAGAATCCAGGCCCTTACCGACAGGCTCCTCTGCGCAGAAGGCCGCGATAATTGCCCTGACCCGTGCCTTGGAAATGGCAAAAGGAAAGAGAATAAACATCTTTACGGACTCGAGGTATGCATTCAGAGTTGTGCATGCACATGGAGCCATCTGGAACGAGAGGGGACTGCTAACCTCACAAAAAGAAGAGACAATGCAGCTGCTGGAAGCAGTTCAGCTGCCTGAAAAGGCATATTAAGGCACACCATAGAAAGAGCTCAGAACTGGAAGAAGGAAATGAGCTAGTGGATGGAGAGGCAAATAAAGCAGCAAAAAGTGGAGTAATTATGGACAGATTTCCCTCAAAAGTAAGCCAAAATATAATAGTACTAACCAAAAGAGACATGCAACCACAAGGGGTGGGCTGCTGTTGAAAGACAGCCAATAATCCCTTCCCATTTTTGTGATCACTAGTGAAAGAAGAGCACCAGAAAACACACTGGGGCCTAACTACTTAAAAGCTTTTATAAAGTGTGGCTCCTTTCCCAGAATGACCAAGGCTGCCAGTGATACAGAGTGCATCAAAATAAAGTGTTGACTTTTAAGTAGTAGTTTCCACAGGCTTTCTAAATGAATATCTGTTTGAAAGAATCATTGCCAAGAATTAATCTGCCACTATTACTCAGGTAAACCAACAGTGAGATCCTTGCCTCCAGACTAACACCAAAAATACCCCCAGGCCGAAACTCGGTCAAATTAAGAGAGGCCATGGGCCTGGACAGCTGTGGCAAATTAACTTTTCAGAACTCCCAGAGAAAGGGGGGTATCTGTATTTATTAGTATTGACAGATACATTTTCAGGCTAGCCAGAAGCATTCCCCACCAGAACTGTCAAAGCTCTAGAGGTGACCAGGGTATTATTACAAGAAATAATACCATGCTTCAGAGCTCCAGCCACAATATCCTCGGATAGAGGATCACATTTCATTTCCAAAAGAGTGCCAAAGATTAGTAGCCACCTGGGCATAGATTCATAGATTGAGAACTTCACACTCCATACCACCCGCAATCAAGCAGCCAGGTGGAGAAAATGAATCATTTGATTAAGCAGCAGATTGTAAGATTGGGGCAGGATGTTAATCTGCCCTGGCCCCAGGCTCTTCCACTGGCACTGCTGCAAATTCAGACTAAACCACGAGCTAAAGAAAAGCTGAGTCCTTTTGAAATGCTTTATGGAAGACCATATGGAATACGAAAGAGAATGTCCACCCACATTGGAGAGATAACCCTGGCCACCTGCATGGTGGCTTTAAGCAAACAGCTGAGAGAAATTGAAAAACACGTGGCTAGAACTCGGAGCAAAGAGCTAGACAGACCAGTACATAACATACAGTCTAGAGATTATGTATATGTTAAGCCTCTTGCAGAAAAGACTTTGGATGCACAGTGAGAGAGATCACTGCAAGTGCTTCTCATCACCTTCTCTGCAATCCAGACCAAGGAGCAGAATGCCTGGATCCATCGCTCTCGAGTGAAGAAAGCCCCAGGAGCCCCTTAGAGAGGGACATCAAGAAACAATGAACTGAGATTAAAACTTACTCAGGCAAAATGAGTATATTGCAGCCAGGGGTAGTTTGTCATTTCAATTACAGAATTGATTTGTATGTAATTATAACTGGAGTCTTAGAATTAGAGAGTACCTCTATCCAAAGCAATGCTGAATGGCCTTGGTCCCAAGCTTTCAATCTGTATACTGGATCCATGGGAGAACTTTCTAAGATAAAAGAGCTAGACATGTCCACTGTAGTAATTCATGAAGATCAGGTATATGAGGAGCAAGAGTGGCAAGAACGAGAACTGTGGACACTTCAGGAGATCAAGAGAGAAGAATTCAAAATAGAGTGCTAGGTAGTCAATGAGACGGCTAATGAGAAACCAGATGAAATTAGTGTCTCAACCTCCCCGTATACAGGCACCAAGAAGTTTGTGATAGCCCAAGTGAATCAGACTGTTGGTGTAATTTCTCCTTGATACAGCCTGTAGAAGTGACCTGCCTTTAAGCTCGAGATGCTATAAAGCTCTCATTTAAATTTTAAATCAACACTGCACTTTTTACAATGTTAGGACCTTATACAACCCACACTAGTAATCAAATAGTTCAGACCCAACCCAAACTTGAACCTGAAGTGTGAGAAACAGGCCCCTACGTAGGGAAGAATGTAAGTGAAAACAACTGTTGTTCAATCCAGAATGGTCTCTCAAACGTGTTGAGTTGCTAGTGCAAATTAACATCTCAAAAATCCAACCAGCCTGCTCCTCTTTCCGAAGAACATCCTTTGAGGGCTGCACAAGGTGGTTACAAAGACAGATATAGCTCAGGAGCAGAATAAGAAATTATCTAAGTTGGATGTTAGGGAATGGATTGAGAGTTTTAAATGGAATTGATTCAGAAATACTGATGAATAAGCTGGCCACAGCAGCAGGTGACCTAGCAAAATTGAAGCAGCCTTAACAGTCAGCTCTATTGGCATTAGGAACTAGCCAGTGGCAGGTTTCCAAAGTACTGCCAAAGTGGGAAAAGGCTGGGAGCCAAGACCACAGGGTAATATTAGAAGCACTTGGTACAGTTGGAAATAATGTGTCTTTAGTTTTCAGTTGTATACAAGACAGTTATAGATGTAGGCAACAGCAGCTCTGATCATACGGGAAGGGGGTGAAGGTAATTTTCCAGCTGAAATTTGGGAAGTTGTCTGGGATAATGTGATTGATTTTGTAAAGAAGTTTCAATCCTGGTGGACTATAGTAAATTTCACCTATGATCCTGCTTCTAATGTGGCCACTGCCTTTGTTCTTACCTAACATTATGCCACTGTTTATGTTATCCGCCTCATCACTGCACTGGGATTAAATAATGAAAAAACAGTGCTCTACCCTTCAGAACATAGGGTGTGGGCTGGAAAGGTGAATGAAAAGAGGCAAACAGTAAAGTTAGAATCCTGCATTACTAGAGAACAACTGGGATTCATTTGTGAAAGCAATACAATTAATGCCCAAATGTGTGTCTAGACACTGAACAGAGTATTTGCCACTTTGAGATTCATGCAGTCACTGATCAGAAAACTGTGCTCATATATACTAGTAAAAGTTATGTGTGCCTGAGAACTGCTTGTGCTGCTGTAAAAATTGATAACAACAATATTATTTTGTCTAGAAGAAATAATTTTAATTTTTGTATTTGCAATGTTGTGAAGATTATCGGGTGTGATTTTTTTGTACATGGCCCCCGTGACATCCCACCAGTTGATTAAAACCAATTACACAATGTAACACAGACTATCACCAACTCCTGTTGGGATGTAATAATAACCAGAATTCTGCAAAGAGTAAAGCAAACTGCAGATCATCACTGGTGGGATGTGATCTTTGGCTGGTCACCAACTGACAATGGAATCCTTAATAAAATGTGTCATCCCATTGTAGTTTTGTTAATATTAGCTGGAATAAGCTAATTTTAGGGTTATCCATTATATTGCTAATGTGATATTGGAGAATACTACAGCAAACAGCTGTGTTAACCTCCTTATCAAACGTACATGGTAAAGCATTAAGAGACACTTATTGTGATAGGGATTTGCATTAGAAAAAAGAATTTACTTATTTTCTAGGAAAGGGGGGAAAAGAGACAGAGTAGAAATTTTCCAGAGTAGAAATCCATTTTGATTTAGGTGAAATGTACATCTTTGAGTTAAGTCTGTAGTTGGAAAGCATAGCTGTTTAGTCTGACTGGTAAAAAGCCTAGGCTCAGAGAAACTGCTTCAGTCAAGGACAGAGATAAGGGGCTGGCAGGGGACACAGAGACAGAGGAACTGCTATGAGAACAGGCCAACCTGACCTGGGAATTCTTCCTGATAAAGATTAACTAGCGGTAAATGTCACACCAAATTTGTAAAAATGAATATGTAGGAACCTATCGTAAAATTGGATGCATATCTATTTGAGAGGGTGATAAAAAAGGACCTGGAGTTCCCAGAGGTACGCATGTCTTTTAAGGAGAGGAATCTCCACATGCATCCAGCACAGTAATAAACATACCAACTTTACAACTTTCACAAAGTTGTGGAGTTGCATTTATCTCCGCAAAAGAGGCCCCGGTGTCAGCTGGCTCACAGAGACCCTCCTGCACAGCAGGAGATGCCCACTGTGCTCAAAGTTTGCCTCTGAAGACTGAGAGATGAGCTGGTAAGAAATCCCGGAAATTATCAGGGAAAGGGCTTTAAGTCTGTTGTTGTCACTAGGTAAAAATCTCCAGTGGGAAAAGAGCCTCTCCAGTACACTGGGTGTCTTGTGATGACTTAGTTCATCTAAGAGTAATGATCACCAATTAAATGCAGTTTTATTTTTTATTCGGCAAGCATAAAAGTGTTCCAAAATTTTCAGAATTTCTAAAACTACTTTGAAAAATCCAAAACTACAATAGGAAAAGGGAAGAAATATTTAGGGATATTTTTCTACAAAAAAATGTTTCTAAATATTTCTAAAATCTTCTGCTGTGTATAAATGTAAAACAAAGACAAAATGGGGTTGCTTTGTCTCAGGAGCCCCATGCTCAGCTGCTGCCTTCCCAGCCCTGGCTGTGCCCAGACAAGCAGCTCCGCCAGAGCTGGTGGTAGCACAGACACACCTGAGCTGAACCCCAAAGATGTTGCCAGGCTCAGGCCCTTCCCTGGTGGGAGGGCTGCACCTCCTGGCCTGGCTGGACACCAGGGACAGCACCTTTGGGGACAGAGGCTCCTGCTCTGGGTGGTGATACCAACAAGCTGTCCCTAGCAATGAGCTGGTAATGCAGCCGTGGAAGGGACAACAGACACGGGCACGGAGATGTGAGATGACAGGACCAGTTCCCCCTGACTGAGTTATTTGGCCAGTCTTGTGAATCTGCAGAGGCATCCCTGTGGAGAGAGGAGGTGGCTGAGGCCCCAGCTGCCAGTGGCACACAGGGAGCCTCCTGCACAGCAGGGCCCAGAGCTGGCAAGGCTCCCCTGCTTCTCTGGACAATCACAGACTGGCAACAACCCCACAGCAGCCTCTCTGGGAACATTTCCTGTCTACAACATTAGACTTTTAAAAGAAGCTGTTTGAGGGAAAGGTGAACAAAACACTCACCCTTTTCTCTTCCAGCAAGTCCAAATTTGGACACAGCATAAGATGAAAATAAGCTCCAAAAAAAGCAGGCCTGCTATTAATCCTATCCAGAAACCCCCTCCAGGGCCCTCCTGGGAATCAGGAACATGTGCTGTGGTTCCAGCTGCACCTGTGGGAGCAATGGGGAGCGTCAGCCCGAGCTGTGCTGCACTGCTGAGCTGGCAGCACGGTGGATGCGGGCAGGACATTCTCCGTTTCCCCCAGAGCTGGGCCTGCAGGCACCTTGCTGCCCCTTGGCACAGGCTGTGCCACCCAACAAAGCCCAGCAGGCCGGGAGGAGAGCCCGGGGCCAGCGCAGCTGCTTGGGCAGTGGCTGCTTGGAGGGACACGGGCCAAAGCCATCCCTGAGCAGCCACTGCCAGCCCTGGCCCTCCCTGCCCCGTGACAGCTCCCCCAGCCCCAGGGCATAGAGTCAGGCCCTGTCAGGACCCAGTGCGGCCCCTGCCCAGTCGGGAGCCAAGGCTGGCTCTGGCCCTGGGCTCGCGGCAGGGCTCCCGCTCGGGGCTGCTCCTGTGCCTTGGGCCTCTGGGTACTCAGGGCCTGCTCCAGAGCAGCTGCAGCGGGAGGGACATTTGTGCACAGGTCCCCTGTCCCTGGGGCTGTGAACGAGCTCCAGAGGCTTCCAAGGCTCCAGAGGTGCCTCCATCTTTGGCTGCTGCTGGGCCATACAAGGGCAGGACCTGGGGGAAAGAGCTGCCGCCACACAGCCCTGCTAAATGGCTGACAGTGGCAGAGCAATTACCTCCTGTGCCTGTGCCCATGTCTGGCATCTCCTCCTTTCCTGCAGCAGGGGCTGCCAGTCGGCCTCTGCTTGCTTGGGGAAACACTCCCTTCTGTCCTGCCTTTTGCTCCATCACTTGAAAAAGGAAAAAGTTCAGCTGCATCAGATGGAACAATTTCGGATTTCTTTTGGTGGCATCTTTAGGACATCAGGCTTATCAAAATGGGGATAAGATTCAAAACCATCTGGCCTTTTGGGGCTGGGCCAGGGCCCACCTTCCTCCAAATAGCTGCCAGGCCTGAGCAGAAGGTGTGAGGGGATCGCGCAGGGCGAGGGCACACACGTGCATGGCTCTGTCCTGGCACCTGCAGCGATGCCCCCTTGGCCGAGCTTTGGGCTCTGAGCTGGCAGATCTCCCAGGGGAAAGGCCTTGACCTACCCTCGCCATGTCCCAGAGGCTCAATCCTGAACGTGGGTTGGGAAGCCAGACCACCTTCACCAACAGGTTCAGCTGCAAAGAAAGGGAGGACAGAACAGCACCTGTGTCACTGTAGGAGATCCTCAGGCTGCAGGAAAGGCTCAGCCCCAGGGCACAGCTCTGGGCCCGGCCCCTTCCCTCTCTTCTCCTCTCCGTGGCTGCACAGTGCACACAGAAGGACACACTGACATTGCACACAGAAGAAGGATGGACAGCTAAATGCTCCTTCCTCCCACTGACAGTCATCCTGTGGGATCCCTCAGGGCTCCAGAAGGGAGCAGGGCAAAGTTTCCAGAACTGAACAACCTTTAGAGGAACTTAAAGGAAATGCCATATGAGTGAGCTTTTGCCACATAGACACTGATTATTCTGTCAGGAAAGGTACGTTGAGAACTTGTCTCCAACATCTGACAACATCTTCAAACCACCATTTACCATCATTTCCAAATAATCCAAGTCATGATCCCAATCTAGAAGGGAGCAGAGATTTTTCGGAACCATTTCCATGATATGCTGGGATCCCCTTCTGACTTGGGGAATTGGGCACTGCAAGGGGGTGGGGTAAGGCTGTTGGAGCCTGTGGCTCCTGATCACTCTCCAGACACTTTGGAGTCCCTGTGCAACATCCCTGGAGGGGCAGCTGGGGCCGCCCAGGGCCCTGGGGCTCTCTCGCTGCCACACAGGAAACCCACACTAAATGCTCGGGGAAATCTGCAGTGCCACAGCTATTGCTCCCAACCTCTGTCCCGCCCTCCTGTTTGCCAGCCTGCCCAAGAAACAGCTTCCCCAGCCCAAGGGCACATAGTCAAGCTCTGTCAGGACCCAGTGGAGCCTTGCTCTCCCCCTCTGCCCTTTCCCCACCATGGGCACCCCGTGCAGCCGCTCCCAGGTTTCGGGACGTGTCTCCCACGGAGGGAGCCCAGCAGGACAGCTCAGTACCCGAGTGCCCTGAGCCTGCTCGGGACAATTCCTCTGGGCTGTGCCCGTCTTGTCCGGGCTGAGCCCGCAGTGCCAAGCAGCAGAGAGGGCAGCTCAAGCCTCAGCAGGGCTCAGGCCCAGAGGCACAGCAATTACCTCCTGTGGCTGTGCCTGGCATCGCCTCCCTTCCTGCAGGAAATGCCACCTTCCACAGAGCCTCTCTGTCCATCCCTTGAGAAAGGAAGAAGCTTGGTAGGACGCAATCATTGCACATCCAGGTGGTGACCTCTTCAGGAGGCAATACTTGTCCACAACATGGATAAGAATCAGGAAAATCCTGATCCCCACAGGTCTTTGGGGCTTCCTATGGCCCTCCCTCTGCCAAGCAGCCACACCTCAGGATGTGCTCAGACACCGGGAAAATGCAGGGGATCCATGGTGAAGTTTGGGCTCTCTGTCAGTTGATGCCCAATGCCTTCCTGCAGAGGCTGGGGAGAAGCTGCAGCCAGGCCAGGCTGGCAAACAGCCCTGCAGGGCGTGGAAGCAGCAGCGGGGCAGCGAGGTTGCCATTGATCCCTTCCTGCTGTGCCGGGCACGGCGTGTCCAGATGTGCAGCCAAAGCCCCCGGCTGCTGAGCCCCAGGACAAGGCTGAGGGAAATGCTCTCACCATTCTCTTTGTGCAGTTCCTCCACCATTTGTTTAAGGATGTTATTTGGCTCATCGGCTTCCTTGTGCCCTGTGGCTTTGTTCTTCCCTCTCAGAGGACCTTAAAAGAAAGTGGTTCCATTTCCTATGAATGGATCCCACAGAAGAAGGGCTCAACCTCTGGGGTCAGCTGAGACACACTACTCACCCCTGCGATGAGAGCCTGGCTTTGGTGAAGGAACCAGCAAAGGAACAGGAAAAGTCCTCCCTGCAGACGCATCTGTAACACAACAGCCACATAAGCTTCTGTAACCAGGTTCCTGCCAGGTTGTCAACAATTATTCCGTGGTGGGACAATGAGAACAAACCTGTACGAGGCTCCAAAGGCTTCAAAACTTTATTCAGCCAATCTAATGGAGAAATCTTCCTAGCAAGCTCATCTAGAACAGAGCAGAGATGAGAACATTTTTCAGGGCATGCTGGGATCCCCGTCTGCCTCTGGGAAATGGGCACTGCAAGGGGGTCGGGTAAGGCTGTGGGAGCCAGATGTCAATGGACAAGGCCAAAGCTGCACAGGGGCCTGGGGAGCTCTGGGCAGGCTCCTGGTCACTCTGCACCCTCTTTCCATGCCCTGTGCGACACCCTTGGTGAGGTGGCTGAAGCAGCCCAGGGCCCTGGGTGCTCTCACTCCCACAGCTGCAACTCTTGCTAAAGCCCTGGGGAAAGCTGCAGCAGGCAGTGCCACACTATCCCCCTGTCCCTCTGACTCTCCTGCCCTTTCTCCTGCCTTTCCCACCTTCTTCTATCTCTCCATCTCTCTTTGCCTTGGGACCCCTTCCCCATCCCAAGGGCACGTGGCCAAGCCCTTTGAAGACCCCGTAGAGCCTTGCTCTCCCCCTCTGCCCTTTCCCCACCATGGGCACCCCGTGCAGCCGCTCCCAGGTTTCGGGACGTGTCTCCCACGGAGGGAGCCCAGCAGGACAGCTCAGTACCGAGTGCCCTGAGCCTGCTCGGGACAATTCCTCTGGGCTGTGCCCGTCTTGTCCGGGCTGTGCCCGCAGTGCCAAGCAGCAGAGAGGGCAGCTCAAGCCTCAGCAGGGCTCAGGCCCAGAGGCACAGCAATTACCTCCTGTGGCTGTGCCTGGCATCACCTCCCTTCCTGCAGCAGAGGCTGTCAGTGAGCCACTGCTTCCTCCCGGAAATGCACCGCCTTTCTTCTGCACAGCCTCTCCATCTGCTTCTGGAGAAAGGATGAGGTACAGCTGGATTAGGTAGTGCTGTTCCCCATTGAGGATGGGTAATCTTCAAGAGGCAATGCTTGTCAAAGACATGGTTAAGAATGGTTAGGAAATCCCTATAAAATTTTTAGGCCAGGGCCTTCTGTACTCCAAACAGCTGCCCCTTCTGATTTGCCTGGAGATGGGAAATTGCAGGGGATGTGAGGTGCATTGTGCAGTTTGGTCTGCCTGTCAGCTGATGCCCAATGCCTTCCTGCAGAGGCTGGGGAGAAGCTGCAGCCAGGCCAGGCTGGCAAACAGCCCTGCAGGGCGTGGAAGCAGCAGCGGGGCAGCGAGGCTGCCATGGATCCCTTCCCGCTGTTCCGGGCTCCGTGTGTCCAGATGTGCAGCCACAGCCCCCGGCTGCTGAGCCCCAGGACAAGGCTGAGGGAAATGCACCCACCTTGTCCTGTCTGCTGCATTTCCTTCGTCCTTTGCCTCATGTGTTCAGATAACTCATGGGCTTTCTTCTGTCCTGCAGCTTTGTACTTTCCTTTTAGAGGACCTTAGAAAAACATGTTTCCTTTTCCCATTAATGGATCCCACTGAAGCAGGGCTCAGCCTGTGGGGTCAACAGGGACATGCTACTCACCCCTGAGATGGGAGGCAGGCTTCTGTGTAGGAATGAGGGAAGAATCAGGAAGAGTCTTCCCTGAAGGCACATCTGTAACACAACAGCCACAGAAGCTTCTGCCACCTCTACTCAGCTGCACGGGCACCACTGAGCCGCAGGAGCAGTGAGGGGATCGCGCAGGGCGAGGGCACACACGTGCATGCCTCTGTCCTGGCACCTGCAGCGATGCCCCCCTGGCCGAGCTTTGGGCTCTGAGCTGGCAGCTCTCCCAGGGGAAAGGCCTTGACCTACCCTCACCACCTCCCAGAGGCTCAGTCATGGACATGGGTTGGGAAGCCAGACCACCTTCACCAACAGGTTCAGCTGCAAAGAAAGGCAGGACAGAACAGCACCCGTGGCACTGTAGGAGATCCTCAGGCTGCAGGAAAGGCTCAGCCCCGGGGCACAGCCCTCGGCCCAGCCTCTTCCCTCTCTGCTTTCCTCTGTGACTGCACAGACCGCACGGAAGGACACAGTGGCATTGCACATGGGATGAGGATGGACGGCTAAATGCTCCTTCCTCCCACTGACAGTCATCCTGTGGGATCACTCAGGGCTCCAGAAAGGAGCAGGGCAAGGTTTTCAGAACCCTTCTGCCCTGACTTAAGCTCGAACGAAAATGGCAGATGAACGAGCTCTTGCCACTTGGATACTGATTAATATGTCACTAGAAAGGGAAATTCAGAACTTACCTCCAGCATTCTTCAAGACATTCGTAATATCATTCAACAACAATTCTAAATCATCAAAGTTGCAATCCAATTCTAGAAGGGAGCAAAGACCAGACCCATTTCCATGATGCACTGGCATCCCCTTCTGCCTCCGGGAACTGGGCACTGCAAGGGGGTCGGGTAAGGCTGTAGGGGCCAGATGTCAATGGACAAGGCCAGAACTGCCAGAGCTGCACAGGGGCCTGGGGAGCTCTGGGCTGGCTCCTGGTCACTATGCACCCTCTTTGCAAGCCCTGTGACACATCCCTGGAGAGGAAACAGGGCCAGCCAAGGGCCCGTGGGGGCTGTCTCCCTCCCCCAGAGGAATCCCTCCCTCAAGGCCTGGGGAAAACCATCCCCAGCGCTTCCTGGGGAGCAGGGAGCGCTGTCCCGGGAAAGGGGAGCCAGGCTGCCGGCTCACCTGCTCGCCGCGCTTGCAGCGGAGCAGCCTGGGCAGCCCTGGCAGGCAGGGCCACGGCCAGGAGGAGCAGGAGGAAGAGGCGCAGAGCAAGGGCCATGCTGCCTTGCCCTCTGCCAGTCCCGCAGCTCTTGCTGCCACCGCTGTCCTGACACCGCTGTCCCAATGTCAGCACCACTGCTGCCACCGCCGCTGCTGCTGCCGCAACAGTTGTGCTCAAGCACTGACTGCTCGCTCCTTGTGCTGCTGTGCAGCCACGGGGCTCTGGCACCTCTGTGACCTCAGAGCCTGCTGTGACCTCATGGCCAGGGTGGAGTTGTGTGGGGAGTGGGATCTGCCTTCTTTGGCAGGGAGCTCGTCCTGCCCAGCTGCCCTGTCCAAGGGCTGTGACACAGTCCCAGCCCAGCTGATCTCACAGGCTGGGCCATGAAGGGATGGAGAGCAGCCCTGCCAAGAAGGACTTGGGGGTGCTGCTAGATGAGAGGCTGCACATGAGCCAGCCATGTGCATCCAAAGGAGAGTGCCCAGCAGCTTGAAGGAGGTGATACCACCCCTCTGCTCTGGTGAGACCCCACCTGGAGTACTGTGGAAGAGGTTTTACATCAACCTCTGTGAGTCATTGAGAGGTTTGACATGAAAATCCATGTTTACCCCTGAAAGAATTTCGTACCAAGGTCGTTGACATAGAAACCAAAAAAGAAAGAAGGATAAATAAGTGTAACTTGTAACTGCTTATTTCAAAAAGCACCTTGCTTGTCTCTCATGACCAATGAGAAAAGTGTAAACTCATGAGCTTTGGAAGAATGTAGAACAAGCATGCATGCTAGAATAAAAACAGTGTTTGAAGCCTTCTGGAAACGGAGTGTGTTGCTTTGTACTGTCTCTGTCTGTACCACGACAGAGTACTGCATCCAGCTCTGGGCTCCCCACACAGGAAGTCCACGGTCCTGTTGGATCTAGTCCAGAGGAGGGACAAATTGCTCTGAGGGCTGGAGCCCTTCTGCTTTGGAGACAGGCTGGGAGAGCTGGTGGCGTTCAGCCTGGAAGGGAGCAGACTCCAGGGAGACTTCATTGCTTCCTTTCAGTTCCTTAAGGAGGCTTGTAAAAGAGATGGGACAGCACTTTTAGTAGAGCCTTTTGTGAGCAGACCGAGAGTTAATGCTTTTAATCTAAAAGATGGTCGATTCAGACTGGACAAAAGAAACCCATTTTTTACACTAGGTCTGGAAGGCCTGGCACAGGTTTCCCAGAGAGGTGGACATCCATCCCTGCAGACATTCAAGCTCATGCTCTCAGCAACCTGACCTACTTAAAGGTGGAGAAAGTTTGGGGAAATACTGTGGGATACAGTGTTAGACGATGATAAGTCAGCAAAGAAATTAGGGAAGTTATGGCGGGTGGTGTATAACACGTTACTTAAGCAGGTCTCTGAGAGAAAGGCAGCAGAAAGGGCGACAGAAGCTCGTAAGAGGAATATAGGGTATGGTCGTGAGGATGATCCCTTAGCACCTTCTGTAACTAAGATATTTATGCCTAAGAGTCCCCAGCAAAGTGGTGTGGAGGATTTCCCTATAGGCACAGTGGAACGGTTTGCACCCCTCCTGTCAGAGGGGGAGGGCGGGTCGGATGGTGGGGGTGGGAGCAAACCAGCTTCACCTCCGCTGCCAGCTTTGCCTCCGCTGCTTCCCCCGCGCGAGCCGGCTCCGGTTTCACTGTCAGCTCCAGCGGGGGGGCCGCTTCCCCCATGCGAGCCGGCTTCTGTTCCACCACCTTCCCCGTGCGAAAACTCGGTGTCTGCACCGAAGCGCCAGCAGCATAGCACCCTAAGAGAGTCAGATCCCATCCCAGGGGCACACCGTGATCCATGGGGGGAGATGGCTAAACAGAGGAGGGAAGCTTGGGCTGCTTTGGCAAAAGAAGTAATGCAAATGGGGGATGATGAGGCGGTGGAAGTAGCTTCTAGTCTTGCATGTCCAGTCACATACACACCACAGTATGATGCACAGGGGAACCTTACGCATAATATAGCAGAATATACTCCCTTAGATTGGAAGCTGTTAGCTCAGCTACGTTCTACGGTTAGTCAGTTTGGAGTAAAAAGTGAACCTGTTAGGCAAATGCTAGATTATCTTTTTTATACTCAGGTTTTATGCCCTAATGATTTAAGAGGAATAGTTTGGTTGATATTCACTCAGCATCAGCAGTTATTGTTTAATGCACACTGGCAAGCTCTGGTTAATGAGTCGGTTGCTGTACAACGAGCTCAGGGAGATCTATTACATGGAGTGACAGTAGAGGAGCTGATGGGCTTAGGGGCATTTTTGCGTACAGAGGCACAGATGATATCGGGAGCAGATAAACTTAGAGAGTCTATGCGGTTAGTGCTTGCTGCAATAGATATGGTTAAAGAGCCAGGAGGGTTACCGGCTCATACGGGTATTAAACAAGGTAGAGAAGAATCATTTGGAAATTTTATCGATAGAGCAGCTACTGCTATAGATCGGGCTGGTGTTGCAGGGCACTATTGAAGCAGTCTGCCTTGCAAAATAGCAATCCAGCAACCCAAAGAGTGTTAGCTACTTTAGGGGCAAATTGGACTATTGAGGAGGCATTAGAGCGAATGGCATTAATGCCAACAGCTTCACAGGCATTTATAGCAGAAGCCTTAAAGGAATTAGGATTAGGGTTGCAAAAGCATAGTCTACTCAGAGTCAGGTCTTAGCTGCTCTTGCTCCTCTCCGAAGCGGCTCACTGGCATTCACGCAAGGAGGCTCGAGACCATTCATCAAGTGTTACCGATGCGGCAATGAGGGACAGACACAAGTTGCCGCCGTGACATCGGAGACACCAGCTGCTGCCGTAACATCGCTGCTACCTCCTGTCTGCAACCCGCAACAACCGGGAGCTTCGGCTTGGACTTATCAGCAGCAGTAGACGTCACACTAATGACAAACCGGCCTGAGAGGATACCCACTGGAATAAAGGGCCCTCTTATATTAAATGGACAAACATGTGGAGCATTATTGCTGGGACGTTCCTCCACAACCATGTTGGGATTATTTGTTTTGACTGGTGTTATTGATGCGGACTATACAGGAGAAATACAAATCATGGCTTACGCCCTTTATCCTCCAATTAAAATAACAAAAGGACAACGCATCGCACAACTGGTACCACTATCACAAATGACATCGGGAATACAATCATTTACTGGGCAAACACGGAATGAAAAAGGTTTTGGCTCTACTGGTGTTACACTTTTGACTGTGGATTTACAAAATAGACCAAAGCAAAAAGTTGAAATTACCTATGGGCATCAAAGCATAACCCTTTATGGATTATTGGACACAGGAGCAGATACCAGCATCTTTTCTCCAGAAGCGTGGCCACAACATTGGCCTCTATTTCCCTCATCAAACATGCTCACAGGAGTAGGAGGATTTACATTGGCAAGCAGATCGCCGCCTTTGTCTGTGTGCATTGAGAATCAACAAGTATCTGCTGTGTTTTCAATTGTTCAACTGCCTCCTACAGTTTCCTGTTTAATTGGAAGGGACATTTTAACACAATTGGGAGTGGTGTTAACTAACCATCACCCTTTGGGATAATTGCCATTGCTTGGACTTTCCCCATTCCACTCATCTGGAAAACGGATACACCGGTGATGGTTAAGCAATGGCCATTAAAAGGGGAGAGTCTTATGCACGCCCATGAATTGGTAAAGGAACAATACACACAGGGATAGCTTACAAACCCTGGAATTGTTAGCAGAAGTATGGGCAGTGTCCAACTTACAGGAGCCTTTAAATGTGGTCACAGACTGTATGTATGTCACAGGAGTTGTCAGACGAATACAGGAAGCAGCAATTAAGGAAGTGAATAATAAACGATTGTATGAGTTACTGATACAGTTAAGGAAAACTTTACGGGAAAGAGCAAACGGTACCCTTAAGCAGTATATTGAAAAACATCAAGATTTGAGAGATCCACAAGCATGTTTGGCTAAGGTTTTGTATGTGATTAATCATTTATGTATTTTTGGGGAAGACGATACCCCTCCTGCAATTAAACATCATCCGAGGTCAGGTCAGGAAAATACTAAGGAAACAGAGGTCTGGGTTAAGTATAAGAACCCGAGTACAGGATTATGGGAAAAACCTGCAAAAGTATTATATTGGGGTCAGGGGTATCTTTGTGTTTCCTCACCTACAGGACCTTTGTGGGTGCCTGCTAAGTGGACTAAACCTGTTTTTGATGCAGCCTCTGGTGGATCGCCTTGCGGAGGAGGACAGGGAGCGACTGGGGAAGAAACTGCTTCTAGTCCTACAACCACTACTGTTACAATTGAAGGGGTACTCGGAAGCGGTGGACAGAGCACTGACACATCACTACCAGACAGCCCAGGAGCTGATTGGTTTTATTGACTCATTATCAACCTTTCGCTTAACAAATCCAGTGGAAGAACATTGCCTTGACTGTCACAATCCACATTGTGCTGCCTGGATAGCCCTACGCTGTGGGGGTTGTGAAAGAATTTTCTGGATAGAACAATCATTATTATGGGATTTGTGGTGTCACATTTGTAAGCACGAGCATACGTGGGGTAAAAGCTGGCAAGATGAATTAAGGAGACAAAAAGGGCAAAATGCATATATAGCTTTAAATCTTTATGAGTCTCCTGAACAGAAAATTCTTGCTTATTATCGATGGGAGGTACAATGTATTGTGAGTAGAATTAAGGTTCAAAGTAAATCACGCATAGTTTCTGTAAGGTGCAGAAAATTAGTACCTTTAACGCAGCATTCGATTGTAGGACCCTTCAAGGGGAATCCTGAAAGAGCACTAGACTGCTGCATTGAAAGTTTGCAAAAATTGAGTTTGCAAGTGACAGGACCAGTAAAATTAGGAGCAGCAAAACTGAAGACAGATAAGAAAAAGAAGGCAAGAAAGGGAACGACCTTATCTAAATAAGGCTATTAGTGATTGCTAATTACTTTTCTATGATTAGGGCAATTTTACATCTATGGGACCCTGCCTGGTGGGATGCTGTAGCTGTTGAAGAACAAGAACAGCGATTACGAGATAAGATATGCTTTGCATTAAAGAAAGAGCCCGAACTGTTAGCTTCATATAGTAAGAAAGCTGAAGAAGCTTTGCAATCACCACCATTGAACTGGTTGGATTGAGTCACAGAGACAAATTTTAATACTGATCCTTTCCTATATACACTTCCTTGTTATGTTTGCAAAAGGGATAATAAGTGCTATGCTTGGGTAGCTTTGCATTGTGCTGATTGCAATAAGGTTTATTGGTATTCACAGAGGACAGTAGGAATTTTATGGTGTCACTCTTGTTTTGGGAAGTGGATTCGATATTCTTCCTGGTATAGATCTCTTGAGCAAAGTACTGGCCTACCAGGAAGGTCAGGATTACAACTTTATGAGAGTGCAGAACAAGTAGCCATAGCATATATGAGGTGGAAGTTACAGCAAGTACTTAGAGAGCTTGAAATTACTACATCCTTACGCATCATAGCAGCTCGCTGTAAAGCTGATTTGCCTTTAAACCTACCTCACACTATACCTGTAAGCAAGGATGCTGATTTGGAATTAGATCAGTGTATTCAAAAATTGACTCAGCCTTACAATAGACAATCTAGCAAACCAGGGAAAAGACAATGAAGAAAGGAAAAACAAAGCAAGCAGAAAGAAAAATGAGGTTTGTTTTTATTATACTGCTCAATGCTGTAGCAAGTGAAGCAGTAGGAATAACACACTTTAATCAACCAAGAGAAAATTTATGGGTGACACTTGCTAATCAAACTAACCAATCATCACTTAGTCTTGGAGGAGTCACTAACCCATTTCGAACATGCCTGGTGGGACTTCCGGTGTGGTCTCCTGGAGAATTTTGCAGTTTGATAAACAATCAAACCTTATGTATGTCTAACATGTCAAACATCACATTGCCGGTGCAACAAGGGTATACTGCAGGTCCGAGTGATGGCTATCGTCAATGCTTACTAATCCAATCACTTAACACCTCTTTGCATTCTCCTCCTGAGGAATTGGATCTTTTTGGAAGTACAAACGCCGTTATGTCTAACACTACAGCTGGCGGATGGTTTAGCTTCAAATTTTCGGATGCTCAGAGTTTAAACCAACCTAAAGAAACATGGGCCACCCTAGATTCATCCCTGAATGTGAGTAAATTCTGTCCGCAGCATTACAGTCAATGTAACAGCACAAATATCACAGCACCAATGAAATTACCCACAGGAATATTTTTGATTTGTGGAGACAGGGTGTGGAATGGTATACCAGCTAAACCACAGGGTGGACCCTGTTATTTGGGAAAATTGTCATTATTTCACCCTAATGTGTCCTTGCTAATGCAGCTGAGTCAAAATTCAAACAGGAAAAGACGTAGCATACATGACTTAGACTGCAGCCAGATAGGAGATCCACAGTTTTGGGGTACATTCAAACAAGTGGTGGTTTCAACTATCTTGCCAGGACGATCTGCCAGTAAGGCCATGAATTTAGCAAAACAATTAGGATGCTGGGCAAGGGATGAGCTGAACAAGACATCACAAATTCTAGACATGCTAACCGCAGATGTGCAGAGTGTTAACCATGCTGTTTTGCAAAATAGAGCTGCTGTAGATTTTTTGCTCTTAGCACAAGGGCATGGATGTGAAGAGTTCGAGGGAATATGTTGCATGAATCTATCTGATTATTCGGTGTCCATTCACACTAAGATAAAAGAACTGCAACAGGGACTTCATGAACTCAAGGAAGAAGAAGGTTTAGGAATTGACGAATGGCTTAAAAGCTTAGGACTTGGGCCACGGCTGAGGAACCTTGTGATCTATGCTATAGGACTACTGGGTGTAATTTTACTGTTTTTGCTTATTTTGCCTTGTACCTTTAACTGTATTCAAAACATGGTCAGCTGTACAATAGCAAAAACCTGGCAAACTAATCTCCTTGCTCAAGAAGAAAACGGGGGAAATGTGGAGAGTTTTATTAATAGTTGGTTAGCTGAGAAAGGCCATACTGACAATAATGCCACTGGTTAAGCTGAGAGAAGGAAGTCAACAGTCAGTAAGCTGAAAGGAGAAGTCAGCAGTCAGTGACCAATGACAGGCAAGGACACAATGCCCTTGCCGCAACATGAGGATAGGAAAGAGAGATTCTCCCTGAGAATATGTAGAAAGTATCAAAAGTAGAACCATAAGAATGTAGAAGTAGGCGTAGTTGCTGATATGTAACTAACCAATCCTGAGCTCAACTTTTGCAATATGTATGAAGCTCATTATGAACTGTATTTAACCTGCTGTACTGATCAATAAAATTGGGCCTGTGATGATCTAATTGATGTCCTGGTCTCCTTCCGTCGACACATCCCCTGCTTCTGTTTCTCACTTTCACTAAACAGCTTAAATACCACTTATCTTTCAACTACTTATACCTAAAATTAAAAAATGTTTTTCACACACTACTTTTCAATACAATACACCTCCCTCCAAGGAGATGTGGTAGAGCTTCTACATTACCAATACTTCCATTCGTCTACATTCACTCACTTTTACCTCTCATTCACTTTCACAAATTCTTTCACACCCTCAAGACACAAAGCGGATCCCTGTTGCCAGAAAATCACGGGTCCCTGTGGCCCCCTCCCTCGCCTTGGGGTTGGCCTCCAGGTCTCAGTGTCACCAGGCCCCCTAGAAGGGCCCTGACTCTGGCTGCCTCTGGTGTCCGTTCACCTGTGAGGCTGTCTGCGTGTCTTTCACACTCTTCAGCTACGGCCCCTCACACACCTGGGGAACACTAGCTTGGTGTGCAGGTCCCACAAAGCCTTCAGCCAAAGCCCCACCTGCCCGGGGAACAATAGCCTGTTTGCAGGTCACCTGCACTTTATGCCACAGCCCCCACCCACCCAGGGAACACTGGCTTGTTTTGTGGGTCACACACTCCTCATTCCACTGCCCCCTCTTCCCACCCACGCAGGAAGTTGAGACTGATTTTGTGTGTGACTCACTCTCACACACAACAAGACAACAACAAGGTACCTTTTACTTTCACATCACCTATTACAAGTTTAGGTGTTACTGGCCATTCCAGGTGCTATTGGATATCCCTCAAACCACCTGTGTTGTCCAATCCCAGATGCTCTTGGGCATTTTTCCCTCAATCCAGCTGGGTTGTCCAACCCCAGATGCTGTTGGACATTTTTCTGTCCCTCAACCCAGGTGTGTGGTACAACCACAGATGCTTTTGGGGAAAATTTTCGTCCCTCAGTCTAGCTGTGTTGTCCCATCCTGCGTGTTCTCGGGCATATCCTCAGTCCGGCAGAATTCTGCTCAACCCTAGATGCTCTTGGAATGTAAATCCCTCAACCCAGCAGGTTTTCGGGGCCCCTCCTGTCCCATTTCCTAGTGGATTGGGCTAGGAAACCTTGCTCCCTACCTCCGAGCGGTCCAACCCCTCCCTGAGACCCCTCCCAGTTACCCTGGGGGATTCTTTCACTCTCGTATCACTCGCTTCATCTCTTTACTGGCCACTTTCCTCGCAGAAAGTCGGAAACGCAGCATGGGAGACTCCAGCACTCACTTGGCAGGTCTGGGACAACCAGCCTGTCTCTCATTCACATGCATCTATCCCCCCGTGCTTGCTCCCCCCAAAAAGTACCAGTCCCTTTTCCTTCCCGGGTTCTTCATGTGCACTACTAGTCTTAGGGGGCCAATTACCACAGTTGCAGGGAGCCTTTTTCCCTTCTCTTTGTTTTATTGTCTCTGCTTGTCCACCGATCGAAACCTGCGTCTGTTGGTCACCTCAGGGGAGACAGAGCGAGGCTGCCAAAGAGGGCAGGGCGCGCCTTCCCCACTCGGACTCTCCTAAAGCACCAGCAGCGAGGTGTTAGCAACCATCCTCTGCTACCATAGTTGTAAAAAATGCCAATCACTTGTTTTCAAAATTTTAAAAGTTTAATAATAATAAAATGCTTATAAAAATTCCAATACAATTAGAGTAGTAATAATTTGGACAATTTGGATTAGGACAATATGAGACAATAGAAACAAAGAGTTATGGATGTCTGGGTACCCATTTTCTGGACAGCATAAGCCCAAAAAAGGACTCACGTTAACAGATAATTTACCCTTTAAACCAATAACTTGTTACATATTCATACATCTCATACATGATGCATAAATTCCATTCAAACACAGGATTCTGTCTGGTCATCATCAACTTCTTCCTCATAAGATGAATGGTGTTGCCCTGGCTGTGTGAGGCAGCAATAAATTCTCTTTCTCTGAAAGATTTAGGTGTCCTGTGGCTGCTATCTCAGTGCGAGTCCTTTCTTTAGGAAAAAAAAGTATCCTACATAGTGCAGTTTCTATTCTAACATTTTGTTATAACCTAAAACTATATTTACCACACTAATTAAGATAATTAATACAGAATTACTTTCTAACACAACACATATAATATTCATTTTAATATTTGCAAAAAGACAATCATGAAATATGCATTTATCACACCTCTCAAGTGTATCCCTGCTACATTCCTCTTGAGGGATCCCTGCACACCTTAGGAGAGGCCATCAATACTCCTTTGTTCCTCATGATACCCCTGCACCCCTCACCAGGGACCCCAAAATATCCCTGTGTGACTCATGGGGCCCAGGCCCAGATGATGCCAGGGAAGGAAATGTGCCCTCAGCCCAAGGACGCTCAGCATGGGCTCCCCCAGCCCTCGGGGCCCCTGCTGGACACAGCAGCCCCTGCCTGGCTCCTGCCTGCCCACACCGTGGGCATCCACGGCTGCTCCTGGCAATGGAGCTCAGCCTGTGCTGCTGCTGGGTGGGCTTTACTGATTCTACCACCTGGACAGAGCTGTGAAATCTCCATTACTTTATTTGAACAAAAAACTGGGGACAATCCCTCCCCTGGCCGATAGGGCCTGCCCAGCTTCAGTTCTGGCTGGGGAAAAGAACCAGGGGGCTCTGGGGCAGAGGGGCTCGTTTAGGAGGGGTGGGTTTTGGGCAGGCCTTGTGATGGGGTTGAAGCCGTGGCAGGGGAGATGGGGGCAGACGTGGACAGGTGGGATAACAGGTGGGGAGCACTTTGACTGAGGTTTTAGGCTCCTCTTCTGTAGATGCACAGGAGCACCTGTGGAGAGAGGAGGTGGCTGAGGCCCCAGCTGCCAGTGGCACACAGGGACCCTCCTGCACAGCAGGGCCCAGAGCTGGCAAGGCTCCCCAGCACGGCTGGAGCTGCTGGCACAGCTTGGCCCAGCTGCACAGCTGTCCCTCAAGGCCCCGGCGAGCAGGGCACGGCTCTGGGCAGGCTCCCTGGCCAGGAGCGGGCCCCAGAGCGCCTCTGCCTTTCAAGGGCAATCTCGTCCCTGCTCTTTCTCCTCCCCACCGTGCTTTGCCTCTGCCCTGTGCCCCTGGGGTTTGCCTTGGCCAGGCAGCCTCAGTGGGAGCCAGCAGTGGCTGCAGCCCCAGCGGGCCCCCCAGGACAAGGCCCAGCAATGAGGAGGCCAATGAAAGCTCTGGGCAGCAGCAGAACCCTCAGCAGAGTTCTTTGGACAACCATGGACTGGCCACAGCTCCACTGCAGCCTCATCGGGAATGTTCCCTGCCTATGAGCAGTCTTTAAAGGAAGCTGTTTTAAATAGAGAATCACAAAACACTCACGATTTTCTCTTCCAGTAATACCAGATCGCTGCACAGCAAATCAACAGGAAAAGTGCTACAACAGCCACAATGGCCATCAACTTGATCAGACAAGATGTTCCCCAGCAGAAAACTCTTCTCCAGGTGTTGTCAGCACGTGTTGAGGTGCCAGCTGCATCTGTGGGAGCAATGGGGAGTGTGAGCCAGTGCTGTGCTGCACTGCTGAGCTGGCAGCACGGTGGATACGGCCAGGACGTTCTCACTCCCTGTTTCCCCCCGAGCTGGGGCCTGCAGGCACCTTGCTGCCCCTTGGCACAGGAGTGCTCAGTACCCGGACCCCTGAGCCTGCATGCCATAATTCCTCTGTGCTGTGCCCTTCTGCCCCAGACAATACTTGTCAAAGGCATGGACAAGGACAAGGAAAATGCCCAGGGTTTTGGAGCTGCTCCAGGGCCCTACACCCTGCAAACACCTGCCTCTCTGCATCTACCCAGAGACAGGGAAATTGCAGGGGATCACAGGCCTGTGGTGCAGTTTGGGCTGCCTGTCAGCAGATGCCAAATGCCTTCCTGCAGAGGCTGGGGAGAAGCTGCAGCCAGGCCAGGCTGGCAAACAGCCCTGCAGGGCGTGGAAGCAGCAGTGGGGCAGTGAGGCTGCCATGGATCCCTTCCTGCTGTGCTGGGCACGGCGTGTCCAGATGTGCAGCCAAAGCCCCCGGCTGCTGAGCCCCAGGACAAGGCTGAGGGAAATGCACCCACCACGCTGGCTGTCCATATCACTCCATTTTTTTCCCAGATGTTTCAATTCCTCTAAGGAATTACCAGCTCCTATAGGCTTGTTCTTCATTCTCAGGGGGTCTTAAGAGAAATGTTTCCATTTCCCATGAATGGATCCCACAGAAGCAGGACTCAGCCTGTGGGGTCAGCAGGGACACACTGCTCACCCCTGCTCTAGAAGCTGGGCTTGTGTGCAATCACCACCAAAGGACCTGGGAAAGCCCTCCCTGCAGACACCCTTGTAACTCAACAGCCACAGAAGCTTCTGCCATCCCTGCTCAGCTGCACGGGCACCACTGAGCCGCAGGAGCGGTGAGGGGATCGCACAGGGCGAGGGCACACACGTGCATGGCTCTGTCCTGGCACCTGCAGCGATGCCCCCCTGGCCGAGCTTTGGGCTCTGAGCTGGCAGCTCTCCCAGGGGAAAGGAATTGACCTACCCTCACCATGTCTCTGAGGCTCAATGATGACTATGGGTTGTGAATCCAGATCATCTTCATCAACATGATCATCTTCATCAACAGGATAATCTTCATCATCAGGATAATCTTCATCATCATCTTCATTTGCAAAGAAAGGCAGGACAGAACAGCTCCTGTGACACTGCTGAAGATTCTCCTTCAGGCCCGACTGGCAGTGAGGGCACCTGGGTGATTGGTGCCCTCCCAGGCACTCCCTCAGCTCTGCCTTCCACTCAGGAGCAGGGCCAGGGGCACCTCGTGCCTGCAGTGGCCCCACACTGGGATGGAAGGAGCCCCTTGCGGGGCAATTGGGCAGAAAGGACTCCCTGGAGCTGCCAGCAGCTCCAAATCCAGCCCCAGGGTAGGCCAGGGCTTGGCAGTGGCAGCAGGAGCAGCTCAGGCTCCCTGGGGCTGGCAAAGGAGATGAGAAAGGCTCAGCCCTGGGCCCGGCCCCTTCCCTCTCTGCTCTTCTCTGTGGCTGCACAGAGCACACAGAAGGACACAGTGGCATTGCACACGGGAGGGAGATGGACAGATAAATGCTCCTTCTTCCCACTGACAGTGATCCTGTGGGATCACTGTTGGGCACAAGAGGTGAAATTTGGAGGCCAGGATTCCCAAAATGCATCAAACTTCAGAGGATCTTTAGGGGAATGACACAGTAATATTACTCTGGACAATGATTCCTCTTGGACAATGATTCCTCTTGGAAAATGATTACTCTGTTAGGGAAGGGTTGCTGGTAGCCTACCTTCACCAAGCTCCAACATCCTTATGCCGTGCTTTACCACCATTCCCAAATGATGCAACTCAGGATCCCAGTCTAGAAAGGAGCACAGATGGGAACCGTTCCATGCTGTGCTGAGATCCCCTTCTATAGTGAACCCAGCACTGGAAGGGAGTCAGGTAATGCTGCGTGCCAGCAGTGCCAAGCAGCAGAGAGGGCAGCTCAAGCCTCAGCAGGGCTCAGGCCCAGAGGCACAGCAATTACCTCCTGTGTCTGTTCCTGGCATCGCCTCCCTTTCTGCAGCAGAGGCTGCCAATGAGCCCCTGCTTCCTCCGGGAAACTGAGCCTTCGGCAAATCCTCCCTTTCCAGCTCTGCAGAAATGAAAAGGGACAGCTGGATCAGGGGGTCTGTTCCCCAATGGGAAGGTGGCATCTGCAGGAAGCAATGCATGTCCAAGTAATGGATAAGATGCAGGAGAAAGATGAGGTTATTGGGGCTGCTCCAGGGGCCTCCCTCCTCCAAAGAGCTGCCCCTCCAGATGTGCTCAGAGACCGGGAAATTGCAGGGGATCACAGGCCCATGGTGCAGCTTAGGCTGCCTGGGAGCTGATGGCCAATGCCTTCCTGCAGAGGCTGGGGAGAAGCTGCAGCCAGGCCAGGCTGGCAAACAGCCCTGCAGGGCGTGGAAGCAGCAGCGGGGCAGCGAGGCTGCCATGGATCCCTTCCAGCTGTGCCGGGCACGGCGTGTCCAGATGTGCAGCCAAAGCCCCCGGCTGCTGAGCCCCAGGACAAGGCTGAGGGAATGCACCCACCAAGGCGTCTCTCCAGGTCACTCAGCATCCTGTCCATGTGTTTGGCTGCCTCTAGGGACTTACTGTCTCCTCCATGTTTGTTCCTCCCTCTCGGGGGAGCTTAAGAGAAGTGTTTGCATGTCAGAACAGTGGATCCTACAGAAGCAGGTCTCATCCTTTGCGGTCAGCAGGGACACACTACTCACCCCTGTGATAGGAGCTGGGCTTGTGAGCAGCAACCCGGAAAGGAGCCTGAGAAGTTCTCCCTGCAGACACTGCTGTAACACAACAGCCACAGAAGCTTCTGTTACCTGGTTCCTGCCAGGTTGTCAAGGATTATCCCCTGAGGGGGGAACATTGACAACATACCTGCAGGAGGCGGAAGAGGCTGCAAATCCTCATGGAGCCAAGTTGCTGGAGAAACCTTCCTAGCATGCTCATCTAGAAGGGAGCACAGATCAGACCCGTTTCCATGCTTTGCTGGGATCCCCTTCTGCCCTAATGAACTGCGGGTGTGGGAGCCAGATGTGAATGGACAAGGCCAAAGCTGCACAGGGGCCTGGGGAGCTCTGGGCTGGCTCCTGGTCCCTCTCCACACTTTTTGCAGTTGCCGTGCTACATCCCTAGCGAGGCAACTGAATGGCCCACGGCCCTGGGGCTCTCCCAGTGCCACACGGGAAACCCTCACTAAATTCCTGGGGAAAACTGCAGCAGGCAGTGCCACAACTATCCCTCCCAACCTCTGTCCCTCCTTCTACCAGGAAAGATTCCCCCAGCCCAAGGGGACATAGCCAGGCCCTGTCAGGACCCACTGGAGCCTTGCTCTCCCCCTCTGCCCTTTCCCCACCATGGGCACCCCGTGCAGCCGCTCCCAGGTTTCGGGACGTGTCTCCCACGGAGGGAGCCCAGCAGGACAGCTCAGTACCCGAGTGCCCTGAGCCTGCTCGGGACAATTCCTCTGGGCTGTGCCCGTCTTGTCCGGGCTGTGCCTGCAGTGCCAAGCAGCAGAGAGGGCAGCTCAAGCCTCAGCAGGGCTCAGGCCCAGAGGCACAGCAATTACCTCCTGTGGCTGTGCCTGGCATCGCCTCCCTTCCTGCAGCAGAAGCTGCCAATGAGCCACTGCTTCCTCCTGGAAATGCTACCTTCTGCCCAGCCTCTCCTTCCATCTCTGCAGAAAAGAAGAGGGACAGCTGGATCAGGGCGGCCTGTTCCCCAATCGGTAGGTGGCCTCTTCTGCAGGAATGCTTGACAAAGACATTCATAAGTTTCTGGAACTCAATCAAACTTTGGAGATGGGCCAGGGCTTTCCCTTCTCCAAACCACCACCCCTCCTGATTTGTCTGGAGACCAGAAAATTTGGAGGAGATCTCAGGACATGCGGGGCCTGTGGTGGAGTTTGGGCTGCCGGTGAGCAGATGCCAAATGCATTCCGGCAGAGGCTGGGGAGGAGCTGCAGCCAGGCCAGGCTGGCAAACAGCCCTGCAGGGCATGGAAGCAGCAGCGGGGCAGCAAGGCTGCCATGGATCCCTTCCCGCTGTGCCGGGCACGGCGTGTCCACATGTGCAGCCAAAGCCCCCGGCTGCTGAGCCCCAGGACAAGGCTGAGGGAAATGCACCCAACACGGCGCCTCTCCAGGTCACTCAGGATCCTGTCCATGTGTTTGGCGGCCTCTAGGGACTTACTGTCTCCTGCAGGCTTGTTCCTCCCTCTCATAGGACATTAAGAGAAGTATTTGCATTTCCCTGGAATGGATCCCTCAACGCCAGAGCTCAGCCTGTGGGGTCAGCAGGGACACAATACTCACCTCTGCGATGGGAGCTGGGCTTGTGTGCATCAACCCGGAAAGGAGCTTGATAAGTCCTCCCTGCAGACACTCCTGTAACCCAACAGCCACAGAAACTTCTGTCGCCTGGTTCCTGCCAGGTTGTCAAGGATTATCCGCTTAGGGGAACATTGACAACATACCTGCAGGAGGCTTTAGAGGCTGGAAATCTTCATGGAGCCAAACTGCTGGAGAAACCTTCCTAGCATGCTCATCTAGAGGGGATGGACAGATCAGACTTATTCTATGGTGTGCTCTGATCTTCCTCTGCCTATAGTAAATGGGCACTGCAAGGTGGTTGGGTAAGGCTGTGGGAGCCAGATGTGAATGCACAAGGCCAAACTGCACAGGGGCCTGGGGAGGTCTGGGCTGGCTCTTGGTCACTCTCCACCCTCTTTGCCGGCCCTGTTACACATCCCTGGAGAGGAAACAGGGCCAGCCCAGGGCCCTGGGGGCTCTCTCCCTTCCCCAGAGGAAACCCTCCCTGAAGGCCTGGGGAAAACCATCCCCAGCGCTTCCCAGGGAGCAGGGAGCGCTGTCCCGGGAAAGGGGAGCCAGGCTGCCGGCTCACCTGCTCGCCGCGCTTGCAGCGGAGCAGCCTGGGCAGCCCTGGCAGGCAGGGCCACGGCCAGAAGGAGCAGGAGGAAGAGGCGCAGAGCAAGGGCCATGCTGCCTTGCCCTCTGCCAGTCCCGCAGCTCTTGCTGCCACCGCTGTCCTGACACCGCTGTCCCAATGTCAGCACCACTGCTGCCACCGCCGCTGCTGCTGCCGCAACAGTTGTGCTCAAGCACTGACTGCTCGCTCCTTGTGCTGCTGTGCAACCACCGGGTCTGGCACCTCTGTGACCTCAGAGCCTGCTGTGACCTCATGGCCAGGGTGGAGTTGTGTGGGGAGTGGGATCTGCCTTCTTTGGCAGGGAGCTCGTCCTGCCCAGCTGCCCTGTCCAAGGGCTGTGACACAGTCCCAGCCCAGCTGATCTCACAGGCTGGGCCATGAAGGGATGGAGAGCAGCCCTGCCAAGAAGGACTTGGGGGTGCTGCAAGATGAGAGGCTGCACATGAGCCAGCCATGTGCATCCAAAGGAGAGTGCCCAGCAGCTTGGAGGAGGTGATTCCACCCCTCTGCTCTGGTGACACCCCTCGTGGAGTACTGTGGAAGAGGTTTTACATCAACCTCTGTGAGTCATTGAGAGGTTTGACATGAAAATCCATGTTTACCCCTGAAAGAATTTCGTACCAAGGTCGTTGACATAGAAACCAAAAAAGAAAGAAGGATAAATAAATGAAACTTGTAACTGCTTATTTCAAAAAGCACCTTGCTTGTCTCTCATGACCAGTGAGAAAAGTGTAAACTCATGAGCTTTGGAAGAATGTAGAACAAGCATGCATGCTAGAATAAAAACAGTGTTTGAAGCCTTCTGGAAACGGAGTGTGTTGCTTTGTACTGTCTCTGTCTGTACCACGACAGATTACTGCATCCATTTCTGGGCTCCCCACACAGGAAGTCCACGGTCCTGTTGGATCTAGTCCAGAGGAGGGACAAATTGCTCTGAGGGCTGGAGCCCTTCTGCTTTGGAGACAGGCTGGGAGAGCTGGTGGCGTTCAGCCTGGAAGGGAGCAGACTCCAGGGAGACCTGATTGCTGTGTTTCAGTACCTTAAGGGGGCTTGTAAAAGAGATTGGACAGAACTTTTAGTAGAGCCTTTTGTGAGCAGACCGAGAGGGAATTCTTTTAGTCCAAAAGATGGTCGATTCAGACTGGACAAAAGAAACCCATTTTTTACACTAGGTCTGGAAGGCCTGGCACAGGTTTCCCAGAGAGGTGGACATCCATCCCTGCAGACATTCAAACTCATTCTCTCAGCAACCTGACCTACTTAAAGGTGTTCCTGCTCACTGCAGGGCATTGGACTAAATGGCCTTTAATTGTCCCTTCAAAGCCAAGCCATTCTATGCTCCTGGGCACCATCAAAGCAGTGCTGGATTAGTGCTGGGGTGATTATGTGGCACCTGTATTTTGGTAGTTGTGTCCTTTAGCAATTGGCCCTGAGAGGATTCATTGGCTGGGCAGTGAAGTCTGCAAATAACAGACAGTGTGCTCCAGGAGTGTTGCAGTGTGATTTCATGTTTTACCCCAAAACCCCGGGTTTCTCCCCTGAAGATTCCCTTCCAGGTGTGTCCATCACCCCTTCTTTTCCCACCCTGACCCCTGCTGAGCACTGTCTGCCAATCCTGCAATTCCAGAAGGGCATTGAGTGATTGGCAGATTCAAAAGATGCCCTCTACCCGGGGTGGGGGGGGCATTGGGCCATCCATGTGTCATTTGTCCCTTGAGATCTCCTCTCCTGTCCCAGGTTGGTGGGTTCCCTATCCCTTCCCTCCTGCCCTCCCTCGGGTAAAAGGACGAGTAACCATGCGGTCCAGGAGTTCCAGTGGAGCAGTTGCTGGATTCAGTGGCCTGTGGGCCAGAATAAAGCTCTGGATTAAAACCCTCCATCAGAACCGACTCCTTTCCTTCACTACCGCCTTAAAGTTTCTCTGGCAGAGGGAAGCCTGAGGAGCAGACCCTCCAGGGGAGGAAGCTCCATCCCGCTGGCACCAGAGTCCCGGCATGTCTGCACTTGTCCCCACGTGCCCAGCTGCAACATCCATCTGGCCGCAAGTGTCTCTGGGGTGGAACACCACAGTTGCTGCTATTTGGTTCAGCTGCAGGGGTCAGACAAGCCAAGGCACGTCCCATCAGCAATGTAATATATGTTAGAAATAATTCATGATATAAAAGATTGTATTTTATAAACATTGTGAAATCCAAACCAGTCTCTGACCACTGGCAGCCCAAGAAGCAGACATCTATTCAATCTCTGAAATTCCTGAAGGAGGCAGGATAACGATCGGCATTTTAGCCTGAGAATAGACGCATCCAGGGCGATGATCACCGCCATCCTGAGCCATCAGAAACCGCCTAAGAGTGATCATCGCCCTGTTGATAACATCCATCAAGATAGCCAGGGACCCCATGAAGATTTATGTGAATACATGGCTTCCCTGAACTCAGTCAATGCTGGCTATCAGCCAGGAGACAGCCTTTGTCCGGCTCTGCACAGTGAAACAGCCAACTATGAATATGCAGAGTTAGAAAAGAAACTTGAACTCCTTCACCTCTGGCACAATAAACTGTATAAAACATCCTTGCTAGAGGTGGCTCTTGTGAACGAGGGGGAATCTGATGTGATAGAGGTTAGATCCAGGTTCACCCAGCACTGAACCCAGGCTCAACCCTGTCTCTTTGGCTGTGGTGGTTTTGAGGACCGTATTTTGGTTGCGGAAAAGGTAAATAAATCTTTTTGCATTTTTTGATAATTTGACTTTCAATTGATCATTTATAACAATTAGAGCCACCCTGATGTGATTTGATTTTTGGGTTCGGGCACCCCTTTCCTTTCAGGAGGCTCCCCGCTGATATCAGCGGGGTGACGGGATTGGGAGTTCACAAAACCAATCTGTGGGAATCCACAAAAATTAAAGGCTTTTGGGAAAGCTGCAAAAGGCAGGCCTCAGAGATAGTAGAACTGTGATTAGACCTAAGCAGCAGTCACTAGATAGGTCAGCAGAAAAATTATTTGAAAAGTAGAAAGTCAAGGACAAATAGAACAATGGTCTGTGTATTAACGCTTGTCTAGAATAACTCTCTAAGCTACAGAAAAGTTTATCTAACAAGATATTAGAAAGTTTAAGCTTAATAATGGAGCTCTGTGCATTGTGTTTTCAGGCTTACAAGTAGGCATTGTATTCTAAATAAGCAAGCATTGTTTTAACCAAAGGTACGTGTGCTTATAGTGGTTGGATAGAACTACTGTCAATATGTTTTTGCTTTGTGTGATTGGTCAAAAAACATATACAGTAAGTTGTATTATTAAGTTCTTTGTCTGCTGCCTGGGATGTGAGCTGGTGGCATCTTCCCATTGTCATAACCATGTAATGAGACTGATGCTGAAAATTGAAACAGCTCAAGGCATGTTCCACAGCAGTCCTGTCCCGGTTGTGATTTGTACACAGCCCCTGGCCGACGATACCAATCAAATACCAAACCGAAGCCAGAACCACAGCCAAAGATGGATAAAATGAGCCCAGAGCTCTTGGAAATTGGGAACGAACCGAAGAGGGATCTCCGAGGCCGTGGTGCTTTTTATTCACTCAGAAAATTGACGTGCAGAAGGAATCCACCTGGGAAAAGGAACCGTGAGTACCATGTGATTGAGCAGGGTGTGATTGAGCGTGTGTGAGACGTGATTTTATCATGAAGCAAGTGTGAATACCACAATTGCAGTTCCCCTCTCCCACGGGGAATGTGGTTTGTGAAAGAGGAAGCAAGCGCTTTTTCTTGTCACACGTGAGACCTGGGACTTATTGTGAGTTCAGGGGATCAATCATGGTTGGGGTCAGGAGGGGAAAGAACGTTCCCGAAATATTTTGGGAGCCAGTCTGCCTTCTGATCTAGAGAATCAGGTAAGAGAGCTTGATACCAGTCAAAAGACACGCAGAAGGGTTCTCCACGTGGCTGAGTAGACTGGTAGTGTTTCACAGACTTAGGAAATCAACGTCGGACAAAGACTTGGGACTCACATTGAGAATCCCAGCTGAAGGACATAAGGTGAGAAAATTAGCGAATGGGGTTTTTGGGAAAATGGGATTGAAAAAGTGTAAGTGCTGGAAAAAGCCCCAGGAAAAACCTCCCCAAGATCCCGGGAAGGTTATGCCGGAAATCTTGAGGGGAAGCCCATTGGGATGGATATTAGAACACTGGGATGACAGCCCCAGGAGGGTGGGAAAGTCCAAGGAAAAGATTATACATTTTTGTATGGAAAAGTGGGGGGGAAAGGAGATTGCAAAATATGTGGTTTGGCCGGTGTTCGGCACTTTCAAGGATTTTGAGGAAATTGAGTATGTTGAGATGTGGAAATACGCTTGCTCGTGTATTACTATACCCCATCAGAGCTCTCAGATGTTTGGAAAACCAGGGCAAGGAGTGCGAACTGCTGGAAAACCTTCCACCGCCCTACCTTGTCCCTTCGCCCCAACCCGTGCCAGCCCAGGTACCTCAGGTGCCCACGTTACCTCCCGAGGCATCGATCCCACGGGGACAGGCTTCGGCACCGCTGCTCCCACCGGAGATGGCCGCGGCACCTTCTCTCCCATGTGAGCAGGTATTGGCGCCTCCACTCCCATGCGAGCAGTCCCAGCCACTGACCCTTCCCAAAATCAAGGAGAAACAGATAATTTCCCTAAAGAAAGCAAACTCTCCTCCAGCCCATTGAACAAGGTGGAGGATGAGGAGGGCAACCACTGGAGATAGTGATGACGACGAGGAAAAGCCTGGACTCTTCCCTTTACGGGAAGTACCAACGGCTCCAGGGGTTAGTGGCTTCGTACATACGCCAATCGACACCGGGGATGTGAGGGCTTTCAAGAAAGAGATGGGGAAGTTGAGGGACGATCCTTTGGGGGTGGCAGAACGACTAGATGAATTTCTAGGAACCAGCACCTACACGTACGAGGATCTCAGTGCGATCCTGAGGTCACTGTTCAACAATGAGGAAAGAGAAATGATCAGACAAGACGTGATCAGGGATTGGGAGAACAGGAATCCCCAGGGGGAGCGAGGAGATTAGATGTGGCCATCTTGGAATGCCCAAATGGAGGAAGGGAGGCAGAAAAGGATAAACTTGAGAAATATGATAATAGAAGGTATCAGGGAGGCAGTGCCAAAGGGACAAAACATGAGCAAAGTACTCAGGGAATGCCAGGGAAAAGATGAAACCCCCATGGAATGGCTGGAAAGGCTCCGAAAGAGCTTGAGAATGTATTCCGGGATGGACCCTGAATCTCCGATTGGGGCGGTCTTGCTGAAGACCCAATTTGTGGTGAAACCATGGGAAGACATAAGGAAGAAATTGGAAAAGATAGATGGATGGCAGGACAGGGAACTGCAGGAATTGCTCTGAGAAGCCCAGAAAAATCTACATTAGAAGAGACAAAGAAAAGCAAAAGATTCAGGCGAAAGTGCTAGTGGCTGCAGTGAGGGAGGCACAAGAACAGGAACAGGTCAGAGACTTGGCAAAAACAGTGACGGTGAAGAAATAAAATCCTTCCCAAGGAAAAGGTTCAAACAGCCAGAAAAAGGACTTCAAGTGCTACTACTGCAAGCCAAGGGGACACATTCGGAGGAATTGTCCCAACAAGGTCAAGGATCAAACTATGTTTCAGGAAGATTAGGGGTGTCAGGGGCTTCTCAGTTTGGGGTCTGGAAGACCAAGGGAGGCCTTGATAAAATTGTGAGTTGGACCTCACAGGCAGGAAATTTGGTTTTCAGTAGATTCTGGGGCTGAACGGACCACGGTGCAGCAGTTACTGCGAGGGTGCTTTCTAAGCGATGATGCAATGATGGTAATTGGAGCAAAGGAGAACCTTTTAAGGTTCCGATCATAAAGAATGTTGAAATAGAGACAGAAAGTAAAAAGTGTAAAGAAAAAATGTTATTGATAAAAGATGCAGACTTGAATTTGGTGGGGTGGTATTTGATGGTGGCATTGGAAATGGGTTTAGCAGTGCAAGATTCCCAGCTCAAAGTGAGATTGTATAAACTCACCACTCAGGATGAGGAGATGATTAATCCACAGGTTTGGTATGTCCAGGGGGAGGCCGGGAAGTTGGACATAGAGCCAATCCATGTTGAAATTGAAAGGCCAGAAGACCCCATTCAGGTCAAACAGTACCCCAATCCCCATGGAAGGGAGGAGGAGGCTGAAACCGGTGATTGATGAATTGATGAAAAAGGGAACGTTGGAGCCATGCATGCCCCAACACAACACCCCGACTTTGGCAGTGTGAAAAGCGGACGGTAGCCACAGGCTAGTGCAGGATTTAAGGGCTGTGAATCAAAGGACTAAGACACTGTTCCCCACAGTCTCAAATCCTTACACCCTGCTGAATAACATCTCTCCCGAGGACACATGGTACAGTCTGATCGATTTGAAAGATGCTTTCTGGACCTGTCCTTTAACAGAGGACAGCAGAGATTACTTTGCGTTTCAGTGGGAAGACCCAGAAACAAACAGAAAGCAGCAGCTCAGATGGACATCGTTGCCTCAGGGCTTTGTTGATTCTCCAAACTTTTTGGGCAAGCACTCGAGCAAGTGCTGAGTCATTTTGTACCAATAGAGGGAACACAATTGCTACAATACGTAGATGATTTGTTGATTGCAGGTCTGAGGGAGGAGGATGTGAGGACAAGTACCATTGAACTTTTGAACTTTTTAGGGGAAAAAGGATTGAAGGTGTGTAAGTCAAAGTTGCAGTTCACAGAGCCAGAGGTCAGATATTTGAGACATAGGATAGCAAAAGGGAAAAAGAAGTTGGATCCTGAAAGGGTTGCGGGGATTATTGCCCTACCACCCCCATGGACAAAAAGAGAAGTTAGGCAACTTCTGGGATTGTTGGGATATTGTCGGCAGTGGAATCGAAGGATAGAGTGAGAAGGTGAAGTTTTTGTATGAAAATCTCACCACGGACAGAATCAAATGGACAGAAAAGGATGAGGAAGAATTTAGGGGAGTCAAGGAAGTGCTCACAGCAGTACCAGTGCTGAGGCTCCCCGATGTGAGATGGCCATTCCAGTTGTTTATGGATGTGAGCAATCACACAGCACATGGTGTGCTGAGACAGGACTGGGCAGGGGTCAGGAAACCGGGTGCTTACTTGTCTAGGCTTTTGGACCCTGTAAGCAGGGGCTGGCCTGCGTGCTTGCAAGCGATCGTAGCTGTAGCATTGTTGCTGGAGGAAGCCAAGAAAGTAACTTTTGGAGCACCTTTGGTAGTATTTGCACTGCACAATGTGCGGGGCATACTACAACAAAAGGCAGATAAATGGCTCATGGATGCTAGATTGCTGAAGTATGAAGCCACTTTGATTCACTCACCGGACTTGGAATTGCGGACATCAACCGCGCAAAACCTGGCTCAGTTTTTGTTTGGGGAAGCTTCGGAAAAACTCGTCCATGATTGTGTGGAAGCAGTCGAATTGCAGACAAAGAGCAGATTTGGAAGAAGAGGAATTAGATGAAGGAGGAAAAGGGCTTGTAGATGGCTCAAGCAGAGTGATTGAAGGGAAAAGGAAGTCACGATATGCAGTCGTCGACAGGCAAACAGGAAAAGTGACAGAAGCAGGCCTCCTGAATGCGGGTTGGTCAGCACAGGCTTGTGAATTTTATGCAGTTCCGAGAGCCTTGAAAGAACTGAAGGGAAAGAAAGGAACAATTTTTACAGACTCTAGGTATGCCTTTGGGAAGGTTCACACCTTTGGGAAAATTTGAGAAGAAAGGGGGACGATCAACACCCAGGGACAGGGACTGATGCACAGGGAATTGATCCGGCAAATTCTGGAAGCGATAATGGAGCCAGAGGAAATATCGGTTGTCCATGTGAAGGGACATCAGGCAGTTCCAGACCTGGGGAAACCACTTGGCAGACCAGGAGGCAAAAACCGCAGCATTGATGATGGTAAGTACCCCGGAGATCAAAGGGATCGAGGTCCCAAATAACCCTCCTCCATCCTCCCCCCAAAGGAGATTGAAAGTTATGAGAAGATTGGGGAAAAATTGGAGGAAGGTAAGTGGAAACTACTGGATGGGAGAGAACTAGCCTCTGAAGGTTTTGCCCGAAGAATTTTGAGGAGATTGCACCAGCAAACACACTGGAGGGTTCAGGCCCTGGCTGAACAATTTTGGAAATTTTTCTGGTGCAGAGGAATTTATGAATTGGCCAAACAAGAGGTACAAGGATGCCTGATCTGTCAGAAAGTTAACAAAATCAAGGCAAGATAGGCAATCCTGGGGAGTCGCCACATTGGGTACTGACCTTTGGAGAGAATTCAAGTTGATTTTACTGAATTGCCCCAGCTGAGAAGGTTCAAATTTGTGCTTGTAAAAGTTGACAAATTGACCCATTTGGTGGAAACTTCCCCCAGTCCAAGGGCAACAGCTCAGACAGTGTCCAGGAAATTGCTGGAAGAAATTGTGCCCCGATATGGGGTGGTGAATTACATTGACTTGGATCAAGGGACTGATTTTACTTTGAAAATTATTAAGCAGATGGCAGAGGCACTGGGCATTTGGTGGGAATACCACTCCGTGGCATCCCCAGAGCTTGGGACAAGTTGAAAGGATGACTCAGACTTTGAAGGCGCAGTTCTCTAAATTAATTTTAGAAACTCGGTTATCCTGGCTGAAATGCCTCCCTCTGGCCTTGCTTAGTATCAGGATGATGCCTCATTCTAAAACGGGGCTCTCACCCTTTGAAATGCTATATGAAATGCCATATAAGCACAGGACACCAGTGGGACACCCCAGATTGGAGGACAGCCAAATTCAACTGTATTTAGTAGCGATAAACAGAAACTTACAGGAATTGAGAGAACAGGGGATAGTATCTCAGAGCGCCCCTCTGGGATTTGCTATCCACAAAATTCAGCCAGGTGACAGAGTTCTTGTGAATGTATGGAAAGATTTACCCCTCTCCCCTCACTGGGAAGGCCCCTTTCTTGTCCTGACGAAAGACATGGCCATTCGGATGGCAGAAAAAGGCTGGACACACATGTCCAGGGTGAAGAAAGTCGAGCATCAGGAGGAGGCTCCCGAGTAGAGGATCACTTCTTCTCCAGGTGACCTAAAGATCAAACTTCAACGTCCGATGGTGAACGGATAGGTTGTATACTGTCTGACTGTGTATGCTATCTTTTTGTACACTTCAAGTGTGAATATTGTTAAGGGGTTTTTCTTGTATACTATAGGAGGGGACAGACACCAAATGGATTGTGCCCCCAGTGTCTGGAAGAGGAGCTTGAGCTGACTGACCGCAATCTAACCCTAGACGCAAATTTAGGAATTATCGAATTAGATTCACAGGAGTGGTTCCACGTTTTCCAGAACGGCGTGCATGGAAAACTCAAATCTAAGGCAGAAATATTGGATGTGGAATGTCGGAAGTCAATCAAAGTACCATGCAGCTCAGATGCTGTCAAGATCTTGAGGTGGGGCTCCTTTAAGAGGAGGAATGTGGCTAGGTCAGAGAATGTGTTCCCTGAAGAATACTCCTGCTGCCGCAAAGATGGTCTTCCTCGCCGCTGGTGGCACCCCAGGGGGTGGAGGCAAAGGCAGAGGAGTACGCCTGGTGGGAATCCTGATTGGCCTGAGCCTAGCCATGTGCGGGACACAGAGTCTGCACATTGAGACCCTGATCCATGTGAGAAATCAGAGCTCCATGGATGAGTGCAGTAAGTGCACTCAGATGGTCCCGACTGAGCGAAGGGACAAGGGGATCTTAGCATGCCAAGCCCTGGAGAAATGCATCAAGGGAATCTGGCAGGTACTGTTTGATAAACGGCACTCGGGTCAAATTGTGCAGGTTGGGCAAAGAGATCCTATGTTTAGATCTGAAGGCTGGGACGCTGAACGGGCAGTCAGAAAAGCACCAACACTGAGTGCTGAAAAGAAATGTAGAACCAATGTCAATCCCCGTTTGCAGTCAATGTAAGCAAACAATGTGGGTTGGGGGAAAGACAGAATCAATTTTTGTAGTGTATCACCAGGTGAATCCATTGTGTTACGACAATTTGAATCTGGGAATGTGCGTGATGAACAGGAAAATGTACTGTGTGGGAAGAAATATGAAATTTGATAGCAAATTCACCCTGAACAGAGAGCCGATCATGTTGGACTTAGCACAGGCAAATGATGATAGAATCTGCCTGCAATATGTTTAGGGCTGTCTGTTTTGCAAGGAACAAAGATGGAATAGATCCTGAGGGAAAAATGAGAGCGATTACTCAGGAGCTGAAAAGGAGGGAGTCAGAACTGAGAAAGAAAAGGGTGGAACAGGAAAGATTGAAAACTTTGAGTGAGCAGTACGAACAGCTCAGGAGACAATACGCTGATGGGGAACTACCTTCCCAGATCGAAACTTACTCATTGATTTAGTTCAGGAAATTGCCACGGAATTGGGACTGTCAAACTATTGGATTTGTAGGGGGCTGAAATAGGCAGAGAAGTGGCCTTGGAAGGGTGAAGGTTTGGCTCCAGAACAGCTTTTGAAATGGGACAACCCAAGGGTCTCAAAATTGGCACTAAGACCTAAGGGATGGGTGTTGGAGCAGCGAGTGATTGGGACTATCTGCATCAGTCGAGAAGGGAAAGAATATACTGAAATGGTGGGATACACACCGTGTATAACCACTTTTTCAGTGAATTCAGACAGCAAGAGCAAAGTCTGGCAACCAGAACCTCCTATGGTGTACTGGAGTCAGAAGAATGAAACAAATTGTGATTGGAATGGTCAGATGGCACTATGTTGGGTCAAGAGTCCCGGAGCTAATCCTTACCAATCCTTGGCAGGACTGAGAGAATATTGGGGAGACCCAGGGAAAACTAATATCAGATGGAAAATCCCAGATGGAATTTATTGGATTTGTGGAAAGAAAGCCTACAGTGAGTTACCTCCAAGGTGGAAGGGATCATGTACTTTGGGCATGATCCAGCCAGTTTTCTTCACTCTTCCTCAAACAAAAAGCAACTTACTCGGGGCTCCTCTGTATGAGACCCTGAGGAGGGAGAGAAGCTTGAAGAAAATGATACCTGTCATAAGTGGCAGGCAAACTTGGGGGGAGGAGGAGTGGCTGGCAGCAAGGGAAATTGGTTACTATGGGCCGGCCACATGAGTTCAGGACAGGAGCTATGGATATAGGACTGCAATCTATCTACTGAACCGATTGATCAGGCTGCAGGCAGTGGAGGAAATTGTGTCAAATCACACCTCAGAGGCCCTGGATTGTTGAGTCTGCAGCACACTCAGGTACAGGCTTTTGTGTACCAGAATCAAATAGTTTTAGACTATTTGCTGGCTGAAGAAGAGGGAGTCTGTGGAAAATTCAATGAATCATAATGTTGTATTGAAATTGATGATTATGGGGAAACCATAAGAGGATTGACAGCCAAAATTAAGAAAATGGCCATGTCCCAGTCCAGAAATGGAATTCGATCAGTCATCTTGGTGGGACAGATTATTTGAGGGGGCCTGGTGGAACAAAATAATATATTTTGTGCTGTGTTCACTAGCAGGAGTCATATTCCTCCCTTGTCTAATACCTTGTTTTAATAGACTGATACACTCCGTGGTAGAGGGTATGCAGATAGCTATAGTGGACTTCGAGTTGGCTTCCAGAAACAACGTGTCCATGATCATGAAGCTGGGAGAGGGGAAGTGTACAAGCAATGCTGCTGAGGTCTTGGCAAAATTTGAGAAACAGGTCAAAACAAATGGGAACAATTATAATGGTTATTAGGGAATCCCGCAATGAGTGCATGGCATGAGAATTTAATAAAGCCTGCTCTTTGTAGGGGACCCTTAACAGTGGAGGGTAGATGTAGGAAGTAAATAGATAATGGTAATTTGGGATGTAGGGGAGCATAAATTAATGTGTTGAAATTAAAGAAGGGGGATTGTAATATATGTTGGGAAATAATTCATGCTATAAAAGAATGTATTTTATAAAGATTGTGAAATCCAAACAGGTCTCTGACCACAAGCAGCCCAAGAAGCAGATGTCTATTCAAACTCCGAAATTCCTGAAGGAGGCAGGATAACGCTCAGCATTTAGCTTATGAATAAATGCACCCAGCGTGATGATCACCGCCGTGAGAGTGGGAAGATGCCTAAGAGCGATCATTGCCCTGTTGATAACATCAATCAAGATAGCCAAAGTCACCAGGAACATACATGTGAATAAGCGCCTTCCCGGGATTCGATCAACGCTGGCTATTACCAGGAAACGGCAATTGTCCAGCTCTGCACATTGAAAGAACCAACTAAGAATGTGAAGAATTCCAGAAGAAACTTGGACTCCTTCTCCTCGGGCACAATAAACTGTATAAAACATCCCCGCTAGAAGTGGCTCTTGTGAACAAGGAGGGCTCTGATGTGATAGAGATTTGATCTAGGCTCACCCAGCACTGAACCCAGGCTTGACACTGTCTCTTTGGCTATGGTGGTTTTGAAGACCGTATTTTGGTTGCAGAAAAAGATAAATAAATCTTTTTTCATTCTTTTATAATTTGGCTTTTGATTCATCATTTATAACAGCAATATTGGTAATTCCAGTAAAGGAGAAACAGGAGAGGAATACAGCTTCCAGTTCAGATAAATGCCAGCATTTTGCTGCCCATTCCTGGTTAAGAAATAAAGGAATGTCCTGAAGATCCCTTCATGTGGGTGCATTATTGGCTGTATCAGTACTTGTGTTCTGTATAACAGGTAAGTTGTTAATGCTTCTTGCCTCTTTTATCACTGGATGAAACCCAAATACTGCATTGCTTCTTTTCTACTTGCTTCCAAGTCAAGGCAAATTTTGGTCATGATTGAGTGGGACATATTCACCTGTTCACAAGCAAATTCTTCTTGCCATTCACACAGTGGCAAGATTGCTTTGTGCATTTGCTCTAATCGCACTGTAAATAAGGCCTACCGCTCACTAGAATTAAAGCTGATGCATTAGGATGCAAAGTTTTGCGTAATTTGTCCTGGTGTCTGGCACTGTAGAGAGTTGTTCTGGAATTAAATGGCACTTGAAGACACGTGTAGTCTACCATACTTCTCGCATACTAGAAGTGAAAAAACAGCCTTTGAAACACAATTTTATCCTTTCTTCCTCCTCCTCCTCCTCCTCCTCCCAGGAATTTCAATGTCTGAGGTCTAAGCTCTTCATCTGCCTCACAAACATTGTTTTAATTCAGACAGGCATCCATGCCTTTAGCCACAATTCAGGACTGTGGCTGTGAAGCCTGAAGCAATGTAGGTTTATAGCATTAAAAATGATAATCCATTCCCAGGTTAAGCCAAGCATTTTCCAAATAACTCTACCTATTCTCAAGGATGTTTCAAAAAGGATGATTATAAAAGCTGGGAATGGGGAGAAGGAGTGTCTTCAAAATTAAAAATACAGCTTTCTGAAATCTATATATTCCTATAAAAAGAGATTCAAAATTGTTCATATATGGAACATTACCTAAGAAGTGAATGACATATTGTCAAAATAATTGCATGGGAAACAAAAAAAAAACATAAATAAAAATAAGTTTACATGTAGATAATAAGTAAACCATCACTCTAAGAAAAAAACCAGTGCTGCAAAAACTAAAACCAATAAGGCTCTTTCATCTGTCTCAATACAAAAAAATTACTGAAAAGAATTGGAGATCCTCAAGACCATTACCATATGCAGGAACTTCCAGCTATTGGAAAAAAAATGAAGGAAACTGCAGAGTGCAATTCACAGAGGTAACCTGGAATTTATTGGTGGATTTGTTGAAAAATTTCTGAGAGCAGACTGGAAAGGCATAGGGGCTGGTCAGTCCATGGGTGGGCATTTAGAGCAGTGTGAGGGATGTTTCTGGGACCAACTGCAGGGAAGAAAAGCAGAAATCACTGAGACAATCTCTTTGCTGGCTGTAGAGTTTTTGTCAGTCAGTTCCCTGGGGCTGGGGGAGCTGTCACGGGACAGGGAGGGCCAGGGCTGGCAGTGGCTGCTCAGGGATGGCTTTGGCCCGTGTCCCTCCAAGCAGCCACTGCCCAAGCAGCTGCGCTGCCCCCGGGCTCTCCTCCCGGCCTGCTGGGCTTTGTTGGGTGGCACAGCCTGTGCCAAGGGGCGGCAAGGTGCCTGCAGGCCCCAGCTCTGGGGGAAACGGAGAACGTCCTGCCCGCATCCACAGTGCTGCCAGCTCAGCAGTGCAGCACAGCACAGGCTCACGCTCCCCATTGCTCCCACAGAAGTGCTTGGCAAGTCAGACACAAACACCCAGAATCCATGGAACACCCCAAGAATTATCTGCCCCCAGGATGTGCGCAGCTCCTGCATGATTGGCACGGTAGTGACACTGTTCACTGCGCCAATTTCCATGGTGCTGTGCTATGTTGGGTTCCAGTGGTAGAAGGAAAAGAAACAGTAAGTTGTGCTCATCTCTACCTCACACAGCTTCCTTTAAATGCTTCTCATAGGCAGGGAACATTTCCAGTGAGGATGCAGTGGAGTTGTGGCCAGTCCATGGTTGTCCAAAGAACGGTGGGGACGGTTCTGCTGCTGCCCAGAGCTTTCATTGGCCTCCTCATTGCTGGGCCTTGTCCTGGGGGGCCCGCTTGGGCTGCAGCCAGTGCTGGCTCCCACTGAGGCTGCCTGGCCAAGAGCAGCCCCAGGGCCACAGGGCAGTGGCAAAGCACAGTGGGGAGGGGAAAGAGCAGGGACGAGATTGCCCTTGAAAGGCAGAGGCGCTCTGGGGCCCGCTCCTGGCCAGGGAGCCTGCCCAGAGCCGTGCCCTGCTCGCCGGGGCCTTGAGGGACAGCTGTGCAGCTGGGCCAAGCTGTGCCAGCAGCTCCAGCCGTGCTGGGGAGCCTTGCCAGCTCTGGGCCCTGCTGTGCAGGAGGCTCCCTGTGTGCCACTGGCAGCTGGGGCCTCAGCCACCTCCTCTCTCCACAGTCACACCTCTCTACAGTAGCGGAAGGACAGTGACAGGATCTCACCCCCAGATACCTTGAGCAGCTCCTCCAGCAGTGGTGAGGACCTGGGTAGCGCTAACAAAAGCTCTCAGAAGACAACTCCAGAACAGCTGCCATATAGGAGGAAGCAGACGATCCCTGTGGAGATCCCAGTACCACCTGCACTCCCTGCAGGAATCCCTGAGCCTCCTCCGCTCCCTGCAGGAATCCCTGAGCCTCCTCCGCTCCCTGCAGGAATCCCTGAGCTTCCTCCACTCCCTGCAGGAATCCCTGAGCCTCCTCCGCTCCCTGCAGGAATCCCTGAGCTTCCTCCACTCCCTGCAGGAGTCTCTGAGCCTCCTCCACTCCCTGCAGGAATCCCTGAGCCTCCTCCACTCCCCACAGGGATCACCAATATGCCTTCACCCCCCTCCAGTGCATCCCAATCTGTGCGGCGACCCCAAAACCAGTTCAGCAGCTTCCGTACCCAGCTGAGACAACCACATCCCCCTCCTCCCAAAATCATCTGACCTGTCTTCCAAATGACACTGAAGGTGCTTTTGTCCCCCACGACACGTCTACATTCCAGAGCCTTGCCCAGATTTTTTGTTGCAATAAAGAGATGAAGCTGTAACCTCACTGTCCAGGTGGTAGCAGCAGCAAAGCCCACCGAGCAGCAGCACAGGCCAAGCTCCATGGCCAGGAGCAGCCGTGGATGCCCACGGTGTGGGCAGGCAGGAGCCAGGCAGGGGCTGCTATGACCAGCGGCAGGGCCCCCAGGGCTGGGGGAGCCCATGCTGAGCGTCCCTGCGCTGAGGGCACATTTCCTTCGCTGACATCATCTGGGCCTGTGCCCCATGAGGCAGGCATGGATATTTTGGGGTCCCTGCTGAGGGATGCTCATGAATCACAAAGGAGTATTGATGGCCTCTCCTAAAGTGTGCAGGGATTCCTCATGAGGTGTGCAGCGGGGTTACATTTGAGGGGTTTTTTACTCTTCTCAGCACAGCAAAGGGTCACTTGGCCGAGGTTTTGCAAAGCTGGGAGAAAGCCTCTTGCAAAGCCTTGGGCCCGGCCTGCGGGCACAGTGGGTGGACAGAGCCCATCCTCTGGGGCCAGGCCGGGCTGCTCAGGCCGGGCTGGGCCGCACCAGGCTCGGTCCCGGCAGGGAAGGGCCGTGGCCCTGGGCTCTGATGAGGCTGCTGAGCTCCGCCCTGGCCCTGTGCTGCAGCCCAACACATTTACAGCCAGGGCCGTGCCCTGGCCCACAGGAGGCACCCGGGGCTGCAACTGAGTCCGCACCTTCTCCCAATCAAGGGGGCTGGCCCTGTTCCTTTGGAGGATCCCGAGCCTTGTACTTCGGCCTGATGGTTGCAAAGATTCCCCCAGCATCCCTGAGTTTGCAGAAATAAAGGCTTTGTGCTCATTAATATGAAAAGCTGCAAGGGTGGCCTGCAGCTAATGTTCTTTTTTGCCTGGACCCCAGTCAGTGCTTGAGTTTAAATGAATGACCCAGCCCGAAGCTGGCCTTAAGACTGATTTGATGAAAGGGACTGAAGCTCTGTTGACTGCAAATTCTCCAAGAAAAAAGTACAGGAACTTGGATAATGCTGGTGACAAAAGCAGAATGCAGAGTTGAACCTGTGAGGCCACCTCACTTCTGCCTCCTCCCACCCTTTTATTTCTATTTTGTTTAATATTCTGATTGTCAGCTCTTGCATGAAATGGACCTTCAGCAATGAGCTGCTGGGCCTCCTGGCTGTGTCCATTTGTGCTCCCAGTGCTTCTGGTCTGGTTGGGCTGCTGTGATAAATAGGTGTGATTTGTGCTGATGAAAATTGAAACAGTAATCAATATTGATACAGTAATCAATATTTAGGAATAATAAAATAGTTTAAAGTTGTAGTGCCAGAGAAGAGAGGGAGAGGAGGGGCTCCACTACCCCCCTCCCGGCAGATGTTCACAAGGACAGGAGGAAAGAAGCTGAAGATAAAGTTTCTAAAAATGAGCAGAAAGGAAGCAAAACCTGGTTGGGTCCCAGAAATTGCTAATTATAAGGGATTTGTTGCCTTGTTATATAGATATAGTGATATGTTATTCTTGGCTTATATTGTACTGGCTTGATGCGCATGTGTAACCCAAAGATGAATTAAAGGACAAAGAAGAAGACTACAGAGCCTTCATCAGTGATGACCCCCAAAGACTTGTGTGACCACCAAACCGAGTAGTGGCGCATGCGTGGTAAAAGTGGTAATGAAAGCAGAGATAGAGATATGACAAACCAAAAATGGGAAGAGATGGTATTGACACATGGCATATAAGGGTGATTATCTCTTGGCAAGCTTGTATGTGATGTGGCAAGGGTCCAAGAGCCCTGCACTCCGTACCCCACGGTTATCTTTTGCTTATGCACTATTATTGGAACCAAATTATCCCTTATTTTAATCAAATTATATTGTATCCAATTTTATATATTTTTTTATTTAACTATTCAATTAAACTTGTTACTATTTTTAATATTGTTTGGTTATTTTATGATGGGATGATTGGGTAAATATAACAGCTGGGACACTTCTCTATCATGCCTATGTGTCTGTTTCCTGTCATTCCAATGCACAGCCCTTTCCCGCTGCTTGTCATTTAAATACTGTAATTATTTTATTGGATAACTTACACCTTGTTATAAATGTGAAGCTTGACTAGGCCAATATTCAAGCAGCAATCAATTTATTAAATAATATGGTAAAGTATGAGCAATACAGTGGTAGGTACAGTGGGGGAAGTTTTCCCTCCCACTGCCCACCGATAGTTGAGGCTTACAGGTATTTAAAAGGGGTATTCATAAGCTTTCTCAAGAGTTTCTATTCCAATTTTTACTCATCAGCAGTTTTTATTCCCAATTTTGTGTCACAATTCTATACACTATTGTGATTTAGTTTTTCTCAGGATGTATCCCAGAAAAGGAGTGTCCCAGGTGGTGGTGGTCCGGTTTCCGAAATAAGGAAGAAGTATCCCATCTGGTGAGGTCCAGGTCTCCAGATGTGTGTCCAACTTTTAATTGCAAGGACTATAAATCTCATCACAGTGATGTCCAGCTTCCCTTGGTCAAAACTATTAATCCTTGAGTTGATGTTCATCTTCTTTTCTCAAGCTGCTTTTCTCTGTTTTGTTAAGGCCTGAGATAAGCCTGCTTCCTTTTTATATATTCTAAAGCTGTAGTTTCCAAGATCCTTACAACAAGCAATATTCTAAAATTATACTTAATTTATGCTAAAATTAAAAGGTTAATATTGCAAAACTCTTTAAGGCTTAGCTACAAGCAGAAAGTTCCTGTCAAACAGGAACATCCTTAATGCTTTAATTCAAATGCTCCTAAATCAACTTAAGACTCATAAAGGTTAATTGCGAACAAAAGATAGGTTCAAAGGCCTTTTCCCATGCTTTACTTTCCTCAGTTATTGTTAGAATTTGTCTTTATAACTGTCCCATGGTTGGTTTCCCCACATATCACAATGACAAATACATACGTTGCCTGTATGTACCTGACACATAACACAGCTTGGTATTTCACAATCCTGCACTTCATGACATTAAATTGTGTTAATCAGACTTTGTCCCGTCATGAGTTTCTGGAACACATTTCCAAGCCTTCCAGCTGTAGCCCAAGGGAAGCTGTTTCTGTCTTGCATCACCAAATTGGAAGGGTTTTTGCAAAGACAGCCCTTTAGAAAGGACTTGTGTGAGCATTAACATCTAAGGGGCTGCTTTCAAAGACAGACCCAAACCCCATAAACAAACAGCAAACCTACCAAACAACATATTTTGAAAAGTACTTTATTTGTAGCTCTTGTTCCTTATGTTTTCCAGTTGGCCACCTTTTCCACTGCAGTGTCTTTCCTTGGACAGAAAAGCCCCCTTGCAGGATGATGTGACTTAACAAGGAAAACAGAACTCACACACAATGGATTTATTAGAGCTAAACATGGAGGTTCCCATGATCACAGTCATAATCATTGATTTTCAGTTTATTTTGGTTTCAGATAGTTTTCAGAAGGGTGAGAACAGTATCTCAGATCCCCTGGGTGCGTTGGTGCCATAGCCACTTATTATCTCTTCTTTCTTATTATCTGTCCTTTCTGTAGTCCTGTAGTTCCTCTGCCCATTTGTTGCTCTTGGATCTCTGCCTCCTTCACCTGATTTTTATCTTTTTCTGGATTTGTGAGAATTTTTTGTTGGTTTTGATTTTTTTTCTTGGTGGTTGTTTTGTTTGCCTGTTCTAGTTGGTCACAGTTTTGCTATTGGTTTTTGGTGTTTTTTTATCCCCTTAACAGCAAAAATCAGCTTGTTATTTGTATTGTGAAGTTTTGATACACAGGTGTTGCACATAAAGGTTGTTTTTGTTTTTAAAGTAATCTCAGACCTGCAAGGCCCTGTGTCTTTGAAAACTGTGTGCTCTTGAAGCGATATGCAAAATAATTAGACTCCACAGTCTGATGAAGTTATGAAGTGGGTACGTACTGTCAGCAGCCGACACAAGCAAGATAGCTCTCGTGAAAACTTGTGCCCTGAGCCTCAGTCTGACCCACATCTTCATTCTCAAAGATGTTCCATGTTCATTACATTGCACAACCTTGCCATGCATATTCAACCCCTGGCCCCTCCTGTCCTCGCCTCGCATGGTAATCAGATCCAGGTCCTTCTGGGCATGCATTGTTTGCTGTGGTGTTCGCACAGGGGTCTCTTAGTGATCTCTGAGGCGGAAGACTGTGGTCTTCCTCATGACTGAACTTTGGAACTTTTCTCCTTTGTGTGTGCGCTTTGGTCCCTTGGTGGGGGTGCAATCTAGGGGTATAGCTAAGGCCATGAGGTCACAGCAGGCTCTGAGGTCACAGAGGTGCCAGACCCGGTGGTTGCACAGCAGCACAAGGAGCGAGCAGTCAGTGCTTGAGCACAACTGTTGCGGCAGCAGCAGCGGCGGTGGCAGCAGTGGTGCTGACATTGGGACAGCGGTGTCAGGACAGCGGTGGCAGCAAGAGCTGCGGGACTGGCAGAGGGCAAGGCAGCATGGCCCTTGCTCTGCGCCTCTTCCTCCTGCTCCTTCTGGCCGTGGCCCTGCCTGCCAGGGCTGCCCAGGCTGCTCCGCTGCAAGCGCGGCGAGCAGGTGAGCCGGCAGCCTGGCTCCCCTTTCCTGGGACAGTGCTCCCTGCTCCCCGGGAAGCGCTGGGGATGGTTTTCCCCAGGCCTTCAGGGAGGGTTTCCTCTGGGGGAAGGAGAGAATTCCCATGGGCCCAGGGCTGGCCCTGTTTCCTCTCCAGGGATGTGTCACAGGGCCTGCAAGGAGGATGGAGAGTGACCAGGACCAGCCCAGATCTCCCCAGGCCCCTGTACAGCTTTGGCCTTGTCCATTCACATCTGGCTCCCATGGCCTTTCCTGACCCCCTTGCAGTGCCCAGTTCCCTAAGGCAGAGGGGGATCCCAGCACACCATGGAAATGGGTCTGTTTGTGCTCCATTCTAGATTGGGATGGCGTCATAGATTATCTGGATGCCCTATCGGATGATGGCTTAAAATCCCTGGAGAATGCTGGTGGTAAGTTCTCTCTTTGCCTTTCCTGACAAAATTATCCATGTCCATGTGCGAAGAGGTCACTCATGAACACTTTAGGTTAACATCATTTCAGGGTTGAAAGAATCTAATAACCTTTCCCTGCTCCCTTCTGGAGCCTGAGCGATCCCACTCTGGAGGCCCTGGGGGGCATCCCCTAAGTTACACCCCATTGGCTCCCTCCACTGTTCTTATGTTCCTGAGCCATTGCCTCCCATTTCCTTGACTGGCCCTTTGTAGTGCCCTGATACCAACATCAGGCCTCGGGCCCCCAGAGAGAGAAAGCTGGACCCACTGTGTGTTTGTTTCTGGGACCTGAATATTTCACCGCCTGGCTGAATTAAACATCTGCGGATATTTTTCAAAGGCCCTTTTTGCTTCTTTACATTGCACTTTACTAGCAGCAATGCAGGCTGCAAAATCCCCCCGGATCGCTGTCATTGAGAAAAAGGATCATTTATCTATGCAACCTCCTCCCGTGTGCAACGCCACTGTGTCCTTCTGTGTGCTCTGTGCAGCCACAGAGAAGAGCAGAGAGGGAAGGCGCTGGGCCCAGGGCTGTTCCATGGGGCTGAGCCTTTCTCAGCTCCTTTACCGGCCCCAGGGAGCCTGAGCTGCTCCTGCTGCCACTGCCAAGCCCTGGCCCTGCCTGGGGCTGTATTTGGAGCTGCTGGCAGCTCCAGGGATTCCTTTCTGCCCAGACTGCCACACAGGGGGCTCCTTCCATCCCAGTTGGGGCCACTGCAGGTACAAGGTGCCCCTGGCTCTTCTCCTGAGTGGAAGGCAGAGCTGAGGGAGTGCCTTGGAGGGCACCAATCACCCAGGTGCCCTCACTGCCACTCTGGCAAGAAGTAGAAATGGAACAACTTTCTATTAAGATCCTCCTAGATGGATGGACCAAGGGACAGGAGACAAGAAATCCCTGGAGGCAGCCAAACTTCTGGACAAGATGCTGAGTGACCTGGAGAGGCGCCGTGGTGGGTGCATTTCCCTCAGCCTTGCCCTGGGGCTCAGCAGCCGGGGGCTTTGGCTGCACATCTGGACACGCCGTGCCCGGCACAGTGGGAAGGGATCCATGGCAGCCTCGCTGCCCCGCTGCTGCTTCCGTGCCCTGCAGGGCTGTTTGCCAGCCTGGCCTGGCTGCAGCTTCTCCCCAGCCTCTGCAGGAAGGCATTGGGCATCAGCTGACAGACAGACCAAATTGCACCATGGGCCATACATGCCCTGAGATCCCCTGCAATTGCCTGGACCATGGGGAGATCAGGAATGACAGAAGTTTAGAGAACGGCCAACCCTGGCCAATCCCAAAAGTTTTTATGATTTCTTGCTCATTATCCATCAATTTGACCACTATTGCCTCCTGAAAATGCCACCTCCCACAAAGGGGAACATACGCACCTAATTTAGCTGTCTCTTTTTCTTTCTCCAGAGATGAACCGAAAGTCTGTGCTGAAAACAGCACTTTCTGGAGGAAGCAGGGGCTCATTGGCAGCCTCTGCTGCAGGAAGGGAGGTGATGCCCAGCACAGTCACAGGAGGTAATTGCTGTGCCTCTGGGCCTGAGCCCTGCTGAGGCTTGAGCTGCCATCTTGGCTGTGCGTCAGTGCCTGCCCTCCAGGGATGTCAGACAGGCCCTGCAAAGAGGGTGCAGAGTGACCAGGAGCCAGCCCAGAGCTCCCCAGGCCCCTGTGCAGCTTTGGCCTTGTCCATTCACATCTGGCTCCCACAGCCTTACCCGATCCCCTTGCAGTGCACAGTTCCCATAGGCAGAGGGGGATGCCAGCACACCATGGAAATGGGTCTGGTCTGTGCTCCCTTCTAGATGAGAATGCTGGAATGGCTTTGCCAGCAGCTGGGATGGAAGATGGTTTGGAACCCATGGGAGCTTCTGCAGGTAAGTTCTGAGAGAATAATCACTGGCAACCTGGCAGGAACCAGGTGACAGAAGCTTCTGTGGCTCTTGAGTTACAGGTGTGTCTGCAGGGAGGATCTTCCCAGGTCCTTTGGTGGATGTTGCACACAAGCCCAGCTCCCATCGCAGGGGTGAGTAGTGTGTCCCTGCTGACCCCACAGGCTGAGCCCTGCTTCTGTGGGATCTATTCCTGGTGAAATGGAAATATTTTCTCCTAAGGTCCTCTGAGAGGGAGGAACAAACCTACAAAACAGAATGTGCCCCTGGAGGCATCCAAACAACGGGACCAAATCCTGATTCACCTGGAGAGGCACCGTGGTGGGTGCATTTCCCTCAGCCTTGTCCTGGGGCTCAGCAGCCGGGGGCTTTGGCTGCACATCTGGACATGCCATGCCCGGCACAGCGGGAAGGGATCCATGGCAGCCTCGCTGCCCTGCTGCTGCTTCCATGCCCTGCAGGGCTGTTTCCCAGCCTGGCCTGGCTGCAGCTTCTCCCCAGCCTCTGCAGGAAGGCATTGGGCATCAGTTAACAGGCAGCCCAAACTGCATCATGAGCCTGAAATTCCCTGGGATTTCCTGATCTCTGGGCAGAGACAGAGGGGCAGATGTTTGGAGGAGGGAGGATCTTGTGGCAGCCCCAAGAGCATTGGCCTTTCCCTGATCCTTATCCATGTCTTTCACAAGTGGTACTCCTTGAAGATGCCACCTCCCCAGTGGGCAATGGCTCCACCTGATCCAGCTGTCCCTTTTCCTTTCTAAAGAGATGGACCAAAAGTCTTTCCGGAAGGCAGCACATCCTGGAGGACGCAATGTACCTGTACTAGCCACTGATACAGGAAGTGAGGAGATGCCAGACAGTGCCACAGAAGGTGATTGCTGTGCCAGGCTCAGCCAGTCTGAGCAGTCCTGCTGGGGTCCCTCCATGTGAGACATGTCCTGAAACCTGGGAGAGACTGCATGGGGTGCCCATGGTGGGGAAAGGGCAGAGGGGGAGGGCAAGGCTCCAGTGTGTCCTGAGAGGGCCTGGCTGTGTGTCCCTGGGCAGGGGGAGCTGTCACGGGGCAGGGAGGGCCAGGGCTGGCAGTGGCTGCTCAGGGATGGCTTTGGCCCGTGTCCCTTCAAGCAGGGACTGCCCAAGCAGCTGCGCTGCCCCCGGGCTCTCCTCCCGGCCTGCTGGGCTTTGTTGGGTGGCACAGCCTGTGCCAAGGGGCGGCAAGGTGCCTGCAGGCCCCAGCTCTGGGGGAAACGGAGAACGTCCTGCCCGCATCCACCATGCTGCCAGCTCAGCAGTGCAGCACAGCACGGGCTCACACTCCCCATTGCTCCCACAGATGTTGTCACTGAAGCAGGAATATATGGCCCGGATCCAGTGCGCCTCCCAAGAATTGTCTGCCCCCAGGATGTGCGCAGGAAATGCATGATAGGCACAGTGGTGATAGTGTTCACTGTGCCATTTGTGCTGCTAGGCTGCTATCTTGGCATTCGCAAGCTGTATGAGATCAGGCGGTCAGTTGCTGATTTTTCTCTACGGTTTTCTTTTTACTGTGCTCCATTGCATTGGTAGCCTGACTCGTAGTCGTGCTGCTGTGGAGGAGTGGCCAGTCCATGGTTGTCCAAAGAACTCTGGGGACGGTTCTGCTGCTGCCCAGAGCTTTCATTGGCCTCCTAATTTTTGCCTTGTCCTGGGGGCCCGCTGGGGCTGCAGCCAGTGCTGGCTCCCACTGAGGCTGCCTGGCCAAGAGCAGCCCCAGGGGCACAGGGCAGAGGCACAGCAAGTTCTCAGCAGTGTTTGGGCAGCACAGTTCAGGACAGGACAGTGCTTATTTACTGCCTCATGAAAAGTTTAATGGCAGCAGTGGTGTTGCAGCACAAGCAAATGTGGTCCAGTTCAGTGTTAAAACGTGGTTTTCTTTATGAAATTCATACACTGTTTTAAAACTTAGTTTAAAATATAACTTCTTTTCCAGTGCTTTATACCGTTATTTGGTATAATGAATGTTGGCCTAATTATCCCATGGCTGAATTAGAAGACTGTAAGTACTATAAAATGGAATCATTTTTCTGCTCTTATGTCTTTCACAGACTCATGAAACTTTTGGTAGTGTTAATTAACCAACAGAAGAGTTTTTCTCTGCTGTTAATTCAAACAAGCAGCAGAGCTGGAACCTGTTGAGCAGAGTCACTTCACTTCATTGCTAAAGCAAACTGCCAGGGTCCTTTATGGAACAATATAAAATCTATATTACATGTATAGACTCCTGTCTAGTGACTGATAGATATGAGGGATTTGGACTCTTTGGGAAGTACTCACCAGCAGTGCATTGGCTCTGTGAATCTCAGTCTGTAATAATCAGTCTTTTTCAGAAGAGAATATTAAATTTCTTCCTGGCACTCCCTCTTGCATTTGTACTCAAAACCACTTCTGGAAAGAAATTTACAATGGCTCTTTATGCTCCCTTAGTTGACTTTTCTCTGTTTCACCATGGATGCAGATGAAAATCGGGATGATTGCATTAAAAAAGCTGCAAAGCAGATCCTGAAGAAGAGGGCATACATCTGCTCCCACCCTCTGGACAGGACCTTCTGATCCCTCCCTGACAGCAGGTGCTCATGACTGTCAGTCAGGGAGGAATTTGCTGCAGTTTCCATAATGGACAGCTTAAAAGCATCTGTTATTTAATGCATTTAATAAATGTAATTGTAAAAAATAAAAATTCTTTCTAAACAAGTACTTCAAAGGATAAGGATAAATAAAGAGATTTAATTTAAAGCTGAAATTATCTTGTTAGATAGATAGATGGGTAGATATATAGGAAGACAGGTAGATACTTAGATAGCTAGATAGCTAGATAACTAAGATAGACTTAGATAGATAGATAGATAGATAGATAGATAGATAGATAGATAGATAGATAGATAGATAGATACATACATACATACATACATACATACATACATACATACATAGATGTATATACATGTCTTTTGCTCTTGGAGCTGGATAAAGAGAGGGAGGGGAGGTTTGGATGGGGAGATGCTTCTTCCCAGGGAAGGGACTGTGTGGTTTCTCAGTATCTTTTCACTTCAATCAGCTGCTCATTCACTGAGCAAGTCTGAAAGACTTGGGCAATCACAACAGTTCTGTTTTGGAGGCCCCTCCAGCTCTCTTGTCCAGCAGCACCACCAGGACACTGAGTCCCCAGTGTCCAGGGAGCTTCTGCTGTCACCCTGAGGGACACCACTGGTCACTGACGTCCATCGGGCCTCTGAGCCATTGACCACAACCCCCTGGATGTGACCAGCCAGGCAATTGCTCATTCTCCAAACTGTGCCTCCATCAGATCCACAGCTCACCAAACGAGGGACAAGGATGCTGGGCAGGGCTGATGTGTCCAGGGCATGGCAGAAGTCCAGAGTGGTGCCATCTCTAGCTCTTCCCTTGTGCACTGGGGTGTAACTTCGCGGCTGGGTCACAGGCAATATGTTCTCTGGCCAGCTCACTGCCTGAGTCCCATGGACAGTCACAAGAGAGGCTGCCCCTGGATCCCTACAGGGACCTTCCCGGCTGGCGGTGCCTACAGGGGCTCGCAGCTCCCTGCAGCCGACACCTGTGGCACGGGTGACACAGCAGCAACACAGTACGAGGGACCGAGGCGAAGGAACTGAGAGAGTTCACTTGTTTGCGTTCTAAGGAAGGTTTATGTCACCAGAGGAGTCAGGGACAAGTGACAATAACTGAGGGCAAAACACTGATTTTTAAGGAAGGGAGGGAAGAAGGGGAGTGACACAACTTTTCACCAAGGGGAAGGCATTAGGGAAGGAGTGCAAGGCAAGGGCTATCCAATAGAAACCAACAAGGGGAAGGAGCAAACCTTGAAATCCAATCTTGCTTTGAGGAGGGGATGAACTACAGTGTACACACCAGAACAACAGGCTGTGCTTTGTTGGACAGGGGCATTGACATATACTTGGTGAATAAACAACTCAGGACTGAACCACCAGAGAAACCAAATGGGATACGTGGAATGAAGCATTACAAACATATTAAAAGGAATATTTTAAACTTACTACAGAAGAACAAACTGTAAAATAGACTACCACACTGGGGTGTTGCAGTGTGTCTCTATTGTGTTTTCAATTGCAATTCAGGTTCAATGGTCAGTTCTATAATCCACCTCCCCCCGTCTCTTGTATTGTTATAGCATATTTTATCCTTAATGGATTGTTCCTTTGCACCTCCCTCATTGGTTTTGCCCTGGTTTTCCATCTTCCCAAAGACCTGCCCTTTGTTCCTTAATGTTACCTGTTCCTTCTCCCAGGAGGAACATGTTCAGTCCCTCCTCATGCCTGCCCCTTTCTCCAGAAACTTCCTTGTCATTTTTGTATCCCTTGAGGTCTCATTGGTTTGTTTACCCTCTTCCCCTCCCCTGTAATTCCCAATTGGTTTAAACACTGTATTCCCTGCCTTATGCTTCTCCCCAGGTTTCTCCCACTTGGTTAAAGTTCTGTACCCTCCTCTTGAACCTCCCCTTAGTGAAAACCCCTTCTAGAGCCTGGACTTGTGTCTTTCTGTGCCTGACCTTCCTGGACATAAACGCCTTTGGGAGTTATACAGAAGACCTCTCCTTGCTCCTTGTCCCTGCCCTTGAAGCATTCCCCCTGTGCCATACAGCAGTTGTGCCCTACAGCCGCACCCCAAATTGTGTGGCTTTTTGGGGGCAGCCTCCTCCTGGTGACAGTGCTGGGAGCAGCCCAGGCTGAAGAACTCTGGCACCACATCACTGAGGCAGCCACTCCATCATGGAAGGGCTCTGGCTTGGTCAGGCAGCACAGACCCACCCTGTGCTCCTCAAGGGTTTTTTTGGCAGATCCAAGCATTGAAGAGGTTGGGTGACTTTCCCCCCTGTTTTATTGGCTGTGTCCTTTGAGGACCACAAGAGGAAGCAGTGCCTTAATTTGCACATGAAGAGCAAATGGTGACGTAAAGGCACAGCGGGAGGGCATCCATGGAAACCTCACTGCCTTGCTGCTGCTTCCATGCCCTGCAGGGCTGTTTGCCAGCCTGGCCTGGCTGCAGCTTCTCCCCAGCCTCTGCAGGAAGGCATTTGGCATCAGCTGGCAGGGAGCCCAAGCTGAAGCATGGGCTTAAGATCTGCTGGGGCTGCAGTCAGTGCTGGCTCCCACTAAGGCTTCCTGGCCTAAAACAGGGCAGAGGCAAAGCAAAATGTGGAGGAGAAAGAGCAGGGATTAGATTGCCCTGGAAAGGCAGTGGTGCTCTGGGGCCCGCTCCTGGCCAGGGAGCCTGCCCAGAGCTGTGCCCTGCTCGCCGGGGCCTTGAGGGACAGCTGTGCAGCTGGGCCAAGCTGTGCCAGCAGCTCCAGCCATGCTGGGGAGCCTTGCCAGCTCTGGGCCCTGCTGTGCAGGAGGCTCCCTGTGTGCCCCTGGCAGCTGGGGCCTCAGCCACCTCCTCTCTTCACAGGTGCCCCTGTGCGTCTTCAGAAGAGAGGCCTAGCAACTCGGGCAAAGAGAACTCAACTTGTTATCCCAGGTCTCCATTTCTGCCCCTATCTGCCCTGCCGTGGCTGCAGCACCGTCACGAGGCCTTCTCAAATTCCAAATTGGTTTTGCCCTCCAAAACAGACCCTCTACCCCAGAGTCCCCAAGTCCTGTTTCCCAGCCAGGAGTGAAGGTGGGCAGCCCCTGTCTGCCAGGGTAGGGCTTGGCCCACATTTTATATTTCAATAAAGAAATGGAGTTGTCACAGCTCTGTCTAGATGGTAACAGCCGCAAAGGCCACCCCGCAGAAGCATTGGCTGAGCTCCATGGCCAGGAGCAGCTGTGGATGTCCACGGTGTGGGCAGGCAGGAGCCAGGCAGGGGCTGCTGTGACCAGCGGCAGGGCCCCCAGGGCTGGGGGAGCCCATGCTGAGCGTCCCTGGGCTGAGGGCACATTTCCTTCGCTGGCATCATCTGGGCCTGTGCCCCATGAGGCAGGCATGGATATTTTGGGGTCCCTGCTCAGGGATGCTGGGGTCACTCATGATTCACAAAGGAGTATTGATGGCCTCTCTTAAAGTGTGCAGGGATTCCTCATGAGGTGTGCAGCGGGGTTACATTTGAGGGGTTTTTTACTCTTCTCAGCACAGCAAAGGGTCACTTGGCTGAGGTTTTGCAAAGCTGGGAGAAAGCCTCTTGCAAAGCCTTGGGCCCGGCCTGCGGGCACAGCGGACAGGCGGAGCCCATCCTCTGGGGCCGGTCCCGGCAGGGAAGGGCCGCGGCCTTGGACTCTGATGAGGCTTCTGAGCTCTGCCCTGGCCCTGTGCTGCAGCCCAACACATTTACAGCCAGGGCCGTGCCCTGGCCCACAGGACCCGGGGCTGCAACTGAGGTCGTGCCTTCTCCCAATCAAGGGGGCTGGCTCTGTTCCTTTGGAGGATCCAGAGACTTGTACTTCGGCCTGATGGTGCAAAGATTCCCCCAGCATCCCTGAGTTTGCAGAAATAAAGGCTTTGTGCTCATTAATATGAAAAGCTGCAAGGGTGGCCTGCAGCTAATGTTCTTTTTTGCCTGGACCCCAGTCAGTGCTTGAGTTTAAATGAATGACCCAGCCCAAAGCTGGCCTTAAGACTGATTTGGTGAAAGGGACTGAAGCTCTGTTGACTGCAAATTCTCCAAGAAAAAAGTACAGGAACTTGGATAATGCTGGTGACAAAAGCAGAATGCAGAGCTGAACCTGTGAGGCCACCTCACTTCTGCCTCCTCCCACCCTTTTATTTCTATTTTGTTTAATATTCTGATTGCCAGCTCTTGCATGAAATGGACCTTCAGCAATGAGCTGCTGGGCCTCCTGGCTGTGTCCATTTGTGCTCCCAGTGCTTCTGGTTGCCCGGGCCAGCAACTCTGGGGACAGGGGGTCCTGCTCTGCGTGGTATTGGCAATAGCATGTCCCCATCAATAAGCTGGTAGTGCAGACGTGAAAGGGACAACGGACACTGGCACAGAAATGAGAGATGACAGGTCCAGTTTTCCCTGCCTGAGTTATTTGACAGGTCTTGTGAAGCTGCAGAATCATCCCTGTGAAGAGAGGAGGTGGCTGGGAAATTGGGAAAACAGTGGGGTATTCATAATTTTTTGTATATGCCCAATTCACCAAAGGCACTTTTAGGAAGTGATTTTTTGAAGGAGTTTTGAAGCCACAATTACATTCAAAAATGAAGAGGGTGCTCTGGAGCTGAATGATCAAAAGTACATATAGGTATTAAGTTTAACCATACCAGCTATTGAAATTGAGGGGGAAATTGATGAAGAGATACTAAGTTAAGTATTTCCCAGCGTATGGACCTCTGGTGTACCAGGGATGGCGAAAAATGCCTCCTCCCTAGTAATTAAGCTTAAGGAAGGGACACAACAAGTCAGAATTAGGCAGTAGCCCCTAAAAAATTAAGACAGGGAAGGAATCAGCCCAATAATTTGAAATTTTCTGCGGGTAGCATAATTAAAGGAATGCCAAACTGATTTCAATACTCCCATTTTACCCGTTTGGCAATCTGATGGGTCAGACCGGATAGTACAGGATTTGAGGGCTGTCAATAAATAACAGAAGATTTGTATCCTTTGGTAGCCAATCCATATACTTTATGAACTTGTTTAACACCTGAGCAAACCTGGTTAACCATTTTAGATGCAAAAGATGCCTTCTTTTGCCTCCCTATCCACAAAGCCAGCCAGAAATTTTTTGCATTCAAATGGGAAAGCCCTAAAAGTGGGCGCAAAACCCAGCTCACATGGTCCATGCATCTGAAGGCTTCAAAATTTCCCCTACTCTTTTTGGGGAGCAACTTGCAAAAGATCTGGAGTCTTGGGAAGCTCCACAGGAGCTTGCCTCAGAGCTGTAGCAGCAGTCATGCTGAATATTCAAGAGGCACGCAAGTTTACCCTGGGACAAAAATGGCTGTGCTAGTGTCCCACACAGTGCCCGCAGTACTGGAAGCAAAGGGTGGCCTCTGGCTTTCACCACAGAAGTTTCTGAAATACCAGGCCATCATGGTAGAGCAAGATGATGTAGAGATCGTGGTGACTAATATTGTCAAGCCAGCTTCTTTTCTCAGTGGAAATCAAGGAGAAGCAGTACACCACGATTGCCTGGAGACCATTGAAGCTATTGTCTCCAGATGCCCAGACTTGAAAGACACTCCGCTGGACGATACAGAGACCTGGTTCACTGATGGCAGGAGTAGCCACGTTGCCAGTGGAAAGCGACATGCTGGATACACAGTGACTGCCTGCAGAGAAGTAATAGAATCCAGGCCCTTACAGACAGGCACCTCTGCGCAGAAGGCAGCGATAATTGCCCTGACCCGTGCCTTGGAAATGGCAAAAGGAAAGAGAATAAACATCTTTATGGACTCGAGGTATGCATTCAGAGTTGTGCATGCACATGGAGCCATCTGGAAAGAGAGGGGACTGCTAACCTCACAAAAAGAAGAGACAGTGCAGCTGCTGGAAGCAGTTCAGCTGCCTGAAAAGGCATATTAAGGCACACCATAGAAAGAGCTCAGAACTGGAAGAAGGAAATGAGCTAGTGGATGGAGAGGCAAATAAAGCAGCAAAAAGTGGAGTAATTATGGACAGATTTCCCTCAAAAGTAAGCCAAAATATAATAGTAGTAATCAAAAGAGACATGCAACCACAAGGGGTGGGCTACCATTGAAAGACAGCCAGTAATCCCTTCCCATTTTTGTGATCACTAGTGAAAGAAGAGCACCAGAAAACACACTGGGGCCTAACTACTTAAAAGCTTTTATAAAGTGTGGCTCCTTTCCCAGAATGACCAAGGCTGCCAGTGATACAGAGTGCATCAAAATAAAGGGTTGACTTTTAAGTAGTAGTTTCCACAGACTTTCTAAAATGAATATCTGATTGAAAGAATCATTGCCAAGAATAAATCTGCCACTATTACTCAGGTAAACCAACAGTGAGATCCTTGCCTCCAGACTAACGCCAAAAATACCCCCAGGCCGAAACTCGGTCAAATTAAGAGAGGCCATGGGTCTGGACAGCCATGGCAAATTAACTTTTCAGAACTGCCAAGGAAAGGGGGGTATCTGTATTTATTAGTATTGACAGATACATTTTCAGGCTAGCCAGAAGCATTCCCCACCAGAACTGTCAAAGCTCTAGAGGTGACCAGGGTATTATTACAAGAAATAATACCATGCTTCAGAGCTCCAGCCACAATATCCTCGGATAGAGGATCACATTTCATTTCCAAAATAGTGCCACCGATTAGTAGCCACCTGGGCATAGATTCATAGATTGAGAACTTCACACTCCATACCACCCGCAATCAAGCAGCCAGGTGGAGAAAATGAATCATTTGATTAAGCAGCAGATTGTAAGACTGGGGAGGATGTTAATCTGCCCTGGCCCCAAGCTCTTCCACTGGCACTATTGTGAATTCAGACTAAACCACGAGCTAAAGAAAAGCTGAGTCCTTTTGAAATGCTTTATGGAAGACCATATGGAATACGAAAGAGAATGTCCACCCACATTGGAGAGATAACCCTGGCCACCTGCATGGCGGCTTTAAGCAAACAGCTCAGAGAAATTGAGAAAGACGTGGCTAGAACTCGGAGCAAAGAGCTAGACAGACCAGTACATAACATACAGTCTAGAGATTATGTATATGTTAAGCCTCTTGCAGAAAAGACTTTGGATGCACAAAGTGAGAGAGTGAGAGAGACCACTGCAAGTGCTTCTCACCACCTTCACTGCAATCCAGATCAAGGAGCAGAATGCCTGGATTCATCACTCTCGAGTGAAGAAAGCCCCAGGAGCCCCTTGGAGAGGGACATCAAGAAACAATGAATTGAGATTAAAACTTACTCAGGCAAAATGAGTATATTGCAGCCAGGGGTTGTTTGTCATTTCAATTACAGAATTGATTTGTATGTAATTATAACTGGAGTCTTAGAATTAGAGAGTACCTCTATCCAAAGTAATGCTGAATGGCCTTGGTCCCAAGCTTTCAATCTGTATACTGGATCCATGGGAGAACTTTCTGAGATAAAAGAGCTAAACCTATCCACTGTAGAAATTCATGAAGATCAGGTATATGAGGAGCAAGAGTGGCAAGAACGAGAACTGTGGACACTTCAGGAGATCAAGAGAGAAGAAATCAAAATAGAGTGCTAGGTAGTCAGTGAGACAGCTTATGAGAAACCAGATGAAATTAGTGTCTCAACCTCCCCGTGTACAGGCACCAAGAAGTTTGTGATAGCCCAAGTGAATCAGACTGTTGGTGTAATTTCTCCTTGATACAGCCTGTAGAAGTGACCTGCCTTTAAGCTCGAGATTCTATCGGGTTCTCATTTAAATTTTAAATAGACACTGCAATTTTACAACAGCAGAACCTTATACAACCCACACTGGTAATCAAATAGTACAGACCCAACCCAAACTTGAACCTGAAGTGTATGAAATAGGCCCCTACGTAGTGAAGAATGTAAGTGAAAACAACTGTTGTTCAATCCAGAACGGCGTCTCAAACGTGTTGAGTTGCTAGTGCAAATTAACATCTCAAAAATCCAACCAGCCTGCTCCCCTTTCCTAAGAACATCCTTTGAGGGCTGCACAACGTGGTTACAAAGACAGATATAGCTCAGGAGCAGAATAAGAAATGATCTAACTGGGATGTTAGAGAATGGATGAGATTTTTAAATGGAATTGATTCAGAAATACTGATGAATAAGCTGGCCACTGCAGCAGATGACCTAGCAAAATTGAAGCAGCCTTTACAGTCATCTCTATTGGCTTTGGGAACTAGCCAGTGGCAGATTTCCAAAGTACTGACTGCCAAAGTGGGAAAAGGTCGGGGGCCAAGACCACAAGTTAATAGTAGAAGCACTTGGTACAGTTGAAAATAATGTGTCTTTAGCTTTCAGTTGTATACAAGCACAGTTATAGATGCAGGCAACAGCAGCTCTGATCATACGGGAAGAGGGTGAAGGTAATTTTCCAGCTGAAATTCGGAAAGTTGTCTGGGAGAATGTGATTGATTTTGAAAAGAAGTTTCAATCCTGGTGGACTACAGTAAATTTCACCTATGATCCTGCTTCTTATGTGGCCACTGTCTTTGTCCTTACCATACGTAATGCCACTGTTTATGTTATCTGCCCCATCATTGCACTGGGATTAAATAATGAAAAAAGAGTGCTCTACCCTTCAGAACATAGGGTGTGGGCAGGAAAGGTGAATGCAAAGTGGCAAACAGTAAAGTTAGAATCCTGCATTACTAGAGAACAACTGGGATTCATTTGTGAAAGCAATACAATTAATGCCCAAATGTGTGTCTAGACAGTGAACAGAATATTTGCCACTTTGAGATTCACCCAGTCACTGATCAGAAAACTGTGCTCGTATATACTAGTAAATGCTATGTGTGCCTGAGAACTGCTTGTGCTGCTGTAAAAATTGATAGCAATGATGTTATTTTGTCATGAAGAAAACATTTTAATTTTTGTATTTGTAATTTTGTTAAGATTATTGGGCGTGATTTTTTGTACGTGGCCCCAGTGACATCCCACCAGTTGACTGAAACCAATTACACAATGTAACACAGACTATCACCTACTCCTGTTGGGATGGACCTTACATTGATAAAACAATTAATTAAGCACCAAGACCCCCTACAGATCTTGAAAGAAATTCCAGAAAGCAGAGAAAACCCTAATTACTGTCCAACATGATAACAAAGAAATAACCAGAATTCGGCAAAGAATAAAACAAACTGCAGATCATCACTGGTGGGATGTGATCTTTGGGTGGTCACCAACTGACAATGGAATCCTTAATAAAATATAACATCCCATTGTAGTTTTGTTAATATTAGTTGGACTAAGTTTAGCCTTATATTGCTAATTTGAAATTGGAGAATACTACAGTGAACAGCTGTGTTAACCTCCTTATCAAATGTACATGGTAAAGCATTAAGAGACACTTATTGTCGTAGGCATTTGCGTTAGATACAAGAATTTACCTGTTGTCTAGGAAAGGGAGGAAAATAGACAGAGTAGAAATTTTCCGGAGTAGAAATCCATTTTGATTTAGGTGAAATGTACTACAGTCTGTAGTATGAAAACATAGCTGTTTAGACTGACTGCCTGTTCTGGAAAAAAGCCTAGGCTCAGAGAAAATGCTTCAGTGAAAAACAGAGATTGGGGGGGGATTGGGACAGAGAGACAGAGGAACTGCTATGAGAACAGGCCAACCTGACCTGGGAATTCTTTCTGATTAAGATTAACGAGCGGTAAATGTTATGCCAAATTTGTAAAAATGAATATGTATGAACCTATCGTAAAATTGGATGCATATCTATTTGAGAGAGTTATAAAAAAGGATCTGGAGTTCCCAGAGGGACGCATGCCATTTACGGAGAGGAATCTCCACATGCATCCAGCACAGTAATAAACATACCAGCTTTACAACTTTCACAAAGTTGTGGAGTTGCATTTATCTCCGCAAAAGAGGCCCCGGTGTCAGCTGGCTCACAGAGACCCTCCTGCAGAGCAGGAGATGCCCACTGTGCTCAAAGTTTGCCTCTGAAGACTGAGAGATGAGCTTGTAAGAAATCCCGGAAATTCTCAGGGAAAGGGCTTTAACTCCGTTGTTGTCACTGGGGAAAAATCTCCAGTGGGAAAAGAGCCTCACCAGTACACTGGGTGTCCTGTAATGACTTAGTTCATCTAAGAGTAATGATGACCAATTATTGCAGTTTTATTTTTTATTCGGCAAGTGTAAAAGTGTTCCACATTTTTCAGAATTCTAAAACTACTTTGAAAAATCCTAAACTACAATGGGAAAAGGGAAGAAATACTTGGGGATATTTTTCTACAAAAAATGTTTCTAAATATTTCTAAAATCTTCAGCTGTGTATAATTGTAAAACAAAGACAAAATGAGGTTGCTTTGTCTCAGGAGCCCCGTGCTCAGCTGCTGCCTTCCCAGCCCTGGCTGTGCCCAGACAAGCAGCTCCCCCAGTGCTGGTGGTAGCACAGACACACCTGAGCTGAACCCCAAAGATGTTGCCAGGCTCTGGCCCACTGGATGGCCCACCTACACGCAGTGTTAGCATTGTAGTAGGCCATCTGTCTTAACATCTACTCCCTCTCCCTTTCCCCCGGAACCTGCGCCTCAACGCATGAACGCCGGGTAAGGTTCCTGTGCGCCCTGCCTGATCTCATCTTCTTCCACTTGGGATGTGGTTGTAGCTAGCTTGTAAAAAGCGCGTTTCGCAGACTTCCCTGTTTCAACCAGCTGTATAGCAAACAACGCCTTAGCCTGAGCTGCCCCGCTTGCCCACTGCCAGGTGCCCACTAGATGGTCTTCTGAGATCACCAAGCCCTCGGTGTTGTGAGATGTGGAGGGATTCCCCCAAAGTATTGCGAGAACCTCCACAATCTCCCTCCTCCATTTTCCCACCCAGACCATGAATTCCATCGGGCCTAAAAGGCTGGAGAAGAGAGCCCTCAGCTCCGCGGGCACCAGATCTCCCTGTAGAAGAACCGGCCGAAGAAGCCCCCGGAAATATTCAGATTCCCGGGAGTGCTCCCTCTGGGCCTTGCACAGCTCCTTGATCCTGGCCTGGGTGATAGGCACCCATTGGGCCTGAGCACTCCCCTCCCCGCTGAGGTGGTATGTAACCAGGGCAGCTTCCAATAGAGGCACCTGCCCTGGCTTCTGGTCATCAACCCCCCCCCCCGGAATACGAAGCGTGGGAACCGGAAGGGGGAGCGTGGGAACTGGAATTGGAGGAGGTTGAGGCAGGGCTTGGTCTCTGCGCCGGGCACCAGCAGGGGCGTGGTGACTCATATTTCTCCGCCTCAAAGGTGGAGTTAGGAGGCGGAGTGGAATAAGGACGTGGGACATGGGAGGAGTCAAAGGAGGGTGGAACTGTGAGTGGGGCAAGGGGAGGAGCTGAGGGAGGAACCGAGGGTGGAGCTATGGGAAAAGAGGGAGGGTCAGGGGAAAGGAAGGGGTTGGGTTTAGGGAGAAAGGGATTCGGGGTAGAAGAAGGGGCAAAAGCGGGAAAGACCATGCGGTCTCCGCCATTTTAGGCTCCTTGGGAGCCATCTTGAGGAACTTCAGTAAAGCTTACAACTTTGGGGGTTACAACTGGGGACTTAGGGAGAGGAGGAACAGGGGGATGGGGAAGAGAGCTCCGAAGAGCTCGGCCAGGGCTCTTTGGAGAGGGAGGCCGAGCCGGTCTCGAGGGAGCAGGAGCAGGGTGGACCCCCTGCTTCTTACTGGCTTTGAGGATCCCTTGAGAGGGCTCCTGCCGCAGGGAAGAGGGAGAGGAATGGGGGGTAGGAACACATGCACCGGGAGAACTGGGGAGCAAACTAAAACGAGATGGGTTTTTCCTCAAATTCCCGGGTGGGCGCAGTGTGGTTAGCACTTTGCCCGCCCAATACGCCACAGTAGATAAATGAGTCTCCCTGGAATTGACTTCACTATCTAATTTTGCCGCAACAGCTGCCCAAAACTGTGGCTCCTTTACAAGTTCCGGGGTGACCTCAGAAAAATGAGAAAAAGTCCACTTAACCAATAACTTCAATTCTTTCTTGGGGGCAGCAAACCCTCCCCCAAGCAACAAACCTTTAATAACATAAAAAACTCCTTTTTGGGTTTTGCTCAGACCTGCACCCATGATCCTACTCCTAAAGCACCCTAGACAAGGCAACTTCAGGAGGAGCAAGCACCCACAATGGAACACTCCACCTGCCCAAGAAAAATGCAAACTAAAACAATGAAGCACACGCTGTCAGCCCCTGCTCCTCCCACTGTCCTTAAGTCAGAGGGTTCACTGAGGGAAAAAAAGGAATTTAGGGGATAGGACCTGGCCCCAAGTCTGGGGAAGCAGACCCAGTGAGTAATGATCACCAATTAAATGCAGTTTTATTTGTTATTCGGCAAGTGTAAAAGTGTTCCAAATTTTTCAAAATTCTAAAACTACTTTGAAAAATCCCAAACTACAATGGGTAAAGGGAAGAAATATTTGGAGATATTTTAAACAAAAAATGTTTCTAAATATTTCTAAAATGTTCTACTGTGTATAAATGTAAAACGAAGACAAAATGAGGTTACTTTGTCTCAGGAGCCCTGTGCTAAACTGCTGCCTGCCCGGCCCTGGCTGTGCCCAGACAAGCAGCTCCGCCAAAGCTGGTGGTAGCACAGACACACCTGAGCTGAACCCCAAAGATGATGCCAGGCTCAGGCCCTTCCCTGGTAGGAGGGCTGCACCTCCTGGCCTGGCTGGACACCAGGGGCAGCACCTTTGGGGACAGAGGCTCCTGCTCTGGGTGGTGATACCAACAAGCTGTCCCTAGCAATGAGCTGGTAATGCAGCCGTGGAAGGGAAAACAAACACGGGCATGGAGATGCGAGATGACAGGACCAGTTCTCCCTGGTCCTGTCATCTCCAGTTATTTGGCCAGTCTTGTGAAGCTGCAGAGGCATCCCTGTGGAGAGAGGAGGTGGCTGAGGCCCCAGCTGCCAGTGGCACACAGGGAGCCTCCTGCACAGCAGGGCCCAGAGCTGGCAAGGCTCCCCAGCACGGCTGGAGCTGCTGGCACAGCTTGGCCCAGCTGCACAGCTGTCCCTCAAGGCCCTGGCGAGCAGGGCACGGCTCTGGGCAGGCTCCCTGGCCAGGAGCGGGCCCCAGAGCGCCTCTGCCTTTCCAGGGCAATCTCGTCCCTGCTCTTTCTCCTCCCCACCGTGCTTTGCCTCTGCCTTGAGCCCCTGGGGCTGCTCTTGGCCAGGCAGCCTCAGTGGGAGCCAGCACTGGCTGCAGCCCCAGCGGGCCCCCCAGGACAAGGCCCAGCAATGAGGAGGCCAATGAAAGCTCTGGGCAGCAGCAGAACCCTCATCAGAGTTCTTTGGACAACAATGGACTGGCCACAACTCCACTGCAGCTTCTCTGGGAATGTTTCCTGTCTACATTAGACTTTCAAAAGAAGCTGTTTGCGGGAAAGATGATCAAAACACTCACCCTTTTCTCTTCCAGTAAGTCCAAAATTGGACAGAGCATAAGATGGAAACAACCTCCAAAATAGCAGGCCTGAAATAAATCCTATCCAGCATCCTGTTCCCTCACAGAAAACCTTTCCAGGGCCATTCTGGGAATCCAGAACACGTGTGGTGGGGACGGCTGCACCTGTGGGAGCAATGGGGAGTGTGAGCCCGTGCGGTGCTGCGCTGCTGAGCTGGCAGTACGGTGGATGCGGGCAGGACGTTCTCCGTTTCCCCCAGAGCTGGGGCCTGCAGGCACCTTGCCGCCCCTTGGCACAGGCTGTGCCACCCAACAAAGCCCAGCAGGCCGGGAGGAGAGCCCGGGGGCAGCACAGCTGCTTGGGCAGTGGCTGCTCGGAGGGACACGGGCCAAAGCCATCCCTGAGCAGCCACTGCCAGCCCTGGCCCTCCCTGCCCCGTGACAGCTCCCCCAGCCCCAGGGCTCAGAGTCAGGCCCTGTCAGGACCCAGTGCAGCCCCTGCCCAGTCGGGAGCCGAGGCTGGCTCTGGCCCTGGGCTCGCGGCAGGGCTCCCGCTCGGGGCTGCTCCTGTGCCTTGGGCCTCTGGGCACTCAGGGCCAGCTCCGGAGCAGCAGCAGCGGGAGGGACGTTGGTGCACGAGTCCCCTTTCCCCGGGGGTTTGAACAAGCTCCAGAGGCCTCCAAGCCTCTCGAAGCCTCCAAGCCTCCAGAGGTGCCTCCAGCATTGGCTGCTGCTGGGCCATGCAAGGGTACGCTCTGGTGGAAAGAGCTGCTGCCACACAGCCCCTCCAAGGGCTGACCGTGGCAGAGCAATTACCTCCTGTGCCTGTGCCCATGTCTGGCATCTCCTCCTTCCCCGCAGCAGAGGCTGCCAATCGGCCTCTACTTCCTTGTGGAAACACTGCCTTCTGTCCTGCCTTTTGCGCTATCACTTGAAAAAGGAAAAAGTTCAGCTGGATCAGATGAAACAATTTCTGATTTCTTTTGGTGGCATCCTCAGGACATCATGCCTATCAAAAATGGGGATAAGATTCAAAAAACATCTGGTTTTTTAGGGCTGGGCCAGGGCCCACCTTCCTCTAAATAGTTGCCAGGCCTGAGCAGAAGGTGTGAGGGGATTGCGCAGGGCGAGAGCACACACGTGCATGGCTCTGTCCTGGCACCTGCAGCGATGCCCCCCTGGCTGAGCTTTGGGCTCTGAGCTGGCAGCTCTCCCAGGGGAAAGGCCTTGACCTACCCTCACCATCTCCCAGAGGCTCAATCCTGAATGTTGGTTGGGAAGCCAGATCACCTTCACCAACAGGCTCAGCTGCAAAGAACGGCAGGACAGAACAGCTCCCGTGACACTGCAGGAGATCCTCAGCTGCAGGCAAGGCTCAGCCCCGGGGCACAGCCCTGGGCACGGCCCCTTTCCTCTCTGCTCTTCTCCGTGGCTGCACAGAGCACACAGAAGGACACACTGCCATTGCACACAGAAGAAGAATGGACAGTTAAATGCTCCTTCCTCCTACTGAGAGTGATCTTGTGGGATCCCTGAGGGCTCCAGAAGGGAGCAGGGCAAGTTTTCCAGAACTGAGCGTCTTGTCTGGGCTGTGCCTGCATTGCCAAGCAGCCGAGAGGGAAGCTCAAGCCTCAGCATTGAGGCTTGATTACCTCCTGTGACTGTGCTAGGCATCGCTTACATTCCTGCGGCAGAGGCTGCCAATGAGCCGCTGCTTCTGCTGGGAAGTGCTTCCTTCTGCCAAGCCTCTACCTCTGCTTCTGGAGAAAAGATCAGGTATAACTGGATCAGGTTGGGCTTTTCCCCACTGTGCACATGGCATCTTCAGGAGCCAATGCTTGTCAAAGACACCGTTAAAAAGCAGGAAAGCCCTGTCAACTTTTTGGGTAGGACAGGGCCCTCTGTACTCCAAACAGTTGCCTTTTCTGATTTGCCTGGCGACAGGGAAATTGCAGGGGATCTCAGGCCCATGTTGCAGGTTGATCTCCCTGTCAGCTGATGCCCAATGCCTTCCTGCAGAGGCTGGGGAGGAGATGCAGCCAGGCCAGGCTGGCAAACAGCCCTGCAGGGCGTGGAAGCAGCAGCGGGGCAGCGAGGCTGCCATGGATCCCTTCCCGCCGGGCACGGCGTGTCCAGATGTGCAGCCAAAGCCCCCGGCTGCTGAGCCCCAGGACAATGCTGAGGGAAATGCACCCTCCACGGTGCCTCTCCAGGTCTCTCAGGATCCTGGCCCTGTGTTTGGCTGCCTCCAGAGATTTCCTGTCTTCTGTGACTTGCTTCTAGGTGTGAGAGTCTGTGTGAATTTTCCCTCATCTGCCTCATGATCGTCATTTGGGGAGCACTGAAGAGAAGACCACCCCTGTCTAGCTCTGTAGGAGAAAGTCACACACCAAAGGCCCTGAGACCTGAGAGCACAGTGCTAAGTTATTGTTTTCACAGGTGTTGTTTGCTGTATGCTGCACTGAGCCCAAAGAAGGGGGCACTGTGCCCTTTCTGCAACAATAGCCCTTGGAAGCTCTCCCACCTCTCGGCCTGGCTGGACTTCTCCTGAGTTTCGAGTGGTCTCCCACAGAAGACCCTCACCTGTTTTACAACCACCGTGACAGACAGACTGAGATGTAAGAAGCCTCTCCATCAAGGACTGAGACATGAAACCTCTATGTGAAAAGGCCCCTCTCCTCCTTCTAAGGACTGGGACTGAAACCCCCAACCCAGGGGAAGTGTGTGGGGGCGGCAAGCTGACCAAAGCGAGATGTTTGCTTGCAGGTTGTGATCACTGGACCACAAAAACATTGCCTCATCCCTTCCCTCCTCCCCTCCCTCGGGTAAAAGGGTGAGCAACGATACGGTCCAGGAGTTCCATTGGAGCAGTTGCTGGATTCAGTGGCCTGTGGGCCAGAATAAAGCTCTGGATTAAAACCCTCCGTCAGAACCGACTCCTTTCCTTCACTACCGCCTTAAAGCTTCTCTGGCAGAGGGAAGCCTGAGGAGCAGACCCTCCAGGGGAGGAAGCTCCATCCCAACGGCACCGGAGTCCCGGCATGACTGGACTTGTCCCCACGTGCCCAGCGGCAACATCCAGCTGGCCGCAAGTGTCTCTGGGGTGGAACACCACAGTTGCCGCTATTTGGTTCAGCTGCAGGGGCCAGACAAGCCAAGGCATGTGCCATCACTAGTATTGGTGTAATATATGGTATGAAAAATTCATGCTGTTAATGAATGGTATAAAATATTGTGTAATCCAAAATCATGTCTTTGACCTCCTGGCTGGGAGCAGCTCTCTATTTAGATTCAACTAGCTCCTGGACACAAGTTAAGATAACAATCAACACCTTAACGTAAGAATAGAAGCTTCCATGGCGATGATCACTGGTTTCTTGAGTCATGGGGAGCCACCTAAGAGTGATTATCACCTTGCCAGTTGCATCTATCAAGATAGTCAGCGGTGCCAAATTGGTGCAGCTGAATACACGGCATCCCTGGACCCGATTAACGCCGATGGCACACCTGGACTCGGCCTTTGTCCAGCTCTGCCCATGGAAAGAAACAGCAATGCACGTGAAGAGATACAAAGGAAATTTGGTCATCTTTGCCTCGGGCAGAATAAACTGCATAAAACCTCATTGCAAGAAGCAGCGTGCGTGAACTGGGTAGACTCTGACACTCGGGAGGTCAGATACAGGTTCACCCGGCGGCTTTCCCGGGCTCGACGCTGTCTCTTTGGCTGTGGTGGTTTCAAGGACCAAAATTCGGTGTCACAGACAAATTAATAAACCTTTGCTAAATTTTTGAGAATTTTGGCTCATGATTTGATCATTTATAACATTGGTAATTCCAATAAAGGAGAAACAGGAGAGGAACACGGCTTCCACTTCAGATAAGTGCCACCATTTTGCTGCCCATTCCTGGTTAAGAAATAAAGCAATGTCCTGAAGATCCCTTCATGTGGGTGCATTATTGGCTGTATCAGTACTTGTGTTCTGTGAAACAGGGAAGTTGTACAGCTTCTTGCCCCATTTATCACTGGATGAAACCCAAATACTGCATTGCTCCTTGTCTACTTGTTTCCAAGTCAAGGCAAATTTTGGTCATGATTGAGTGGGACTTATTCACCTGTTCACAAGCAAATTCTTCTTGCCATTCACACAGTGGCAAGATTGCTTTGTGCATTTGCTCTAATTGCACTGTAAATAAGGCCTACCGCTCACTAGAATTAAAGTTGATGCATTAGGATGCAAAGTTTTGCGTAATTTGTCCTGGTGTCTGGCACTGTAGAGAGTTGTTCTGGAATTAAATGGCACTTGAAGACACGTGTAGTCTACCATACTTCTCGCATACTAGAAGTGAAAAACCAGCCTTTGAAACACAATTTTATCCTTTCTTCCTCCTCCTCCTCCTCCCAGGAATTTCAATGTCTGAGGTCTAAGCTCTTCAGCTGCCTCACAAACATTGTTTTAATTCAGACAGGCATCCATGCCTTTAGCCACAATTCAGGACTGTGGCTGTGAAGCTTGAAGCAATGTAGGTTTATAGCATTAAAAATGATAATCCATTCCCAGGTTAAGCCAAGCATTTTCCAAATAACTCTACCTATTCTCAAGGATGTTTCAAAAAGGATGATTATAAAAGCTGGGAATGGGGAGAAGGAGTGTCTTCAAAATTAAAAATACAGCTTTCTGAAATCTATATATTCCTTAAGAGCATTACTATATACAGGAAATTCCAGGTATTGGGAAAAATGAAGAAAATTTTAGTATGCAATTCACAGAGGTACCCTGTAATTTATTGGTGGGTTTGTTGCAAAATTTCAGAGAGCAGACTGGAAAAGCATAGGGGCTGGTCAGCCCATGTGTGGGCATTTAGAGCAGTGTGAGGGATGTTTCCGGGACCGACCGCAGGGAAGAAGAGCAGCAGACAATTACTGGGACAATCTCTTTGCTGGCCGTGGAGTTTGTGTCAGTCAGTTCCCTGGGGCTGGGGGAGCTGTCACGGGGCAGGGAGGGCCAGGGCTGGCAGTGGCTGCTCAGGGATGGCTTTGGCCCGTGTCCCTACAAGCAGCCACTGCCCAAGCAGCTGCGCTGCCCCCGGGCTCTCCTCCCGGCTTGCTGGGCTTTGTTGGGTGGCACAGCCTGTGCCAAGGGGCGGCAAGGTGCCTGCAGGCCCCAGCTCTGGGGGAAACAGAGAACGTCCTGCCCGCATCCACTGTGCTGCCAGCTCAGCAGTGCAGCACAGCACAGGCTGACGCTCCCATTGCTCCCACAGGTGCAGTGGGCCCCACCACACGTGTTCCTGATTCCCAGAAGAGGTGTGAAAAATGTCAATCCCTTGTTTGTAAAATTTTAAAATTTTATTAATAATAAAATGTTTATAAAAATAGCAATATCATTAGCGTGAAAAAAATTTTGGACAATTTGGATTAGGACAATAGGAGACAATAGAAACAAAGAGTTACGGACATCTGGGTACCTATTTTCTGGGCAACAGAAGTCCAAAAAGGAACACATGTTAACGGAGAATTAACCCTTAAAAAGAATAAGCTGTTGCATGTTCATACATCTCATACATGATGCATAAATTCCATTCAAACACAGGATTTTGTCTGGTCCTCGTCAACTTCTCTCTCTTAATCCTAACCGGCTTCCTGGGGGCTTAACGACGCAGGAGGAAGTTAGTTTCTTCTGATAGGAGAGCAATAAATTCTTTTTCTCTTAAAAATTTCAGTGTTCTATGGCTGCTACCTCGCTATGAGCTCTTGCTTTCAAACGAGTATCTTACATAGTGTAGTTTATATTTTAACATTCTGTTATAACTTAAATTATATTTATAAGACTGCTTGAGAAAATTAATACAACATTAGTTCTAAGATTACACATATAATATTCATTTTATTATTTGCAAAAAGCCAATCATAAAACAACCATGTTTCACAGGGGTTTGGAGGTGGTTGCTGTTGGGGAACACTCTTGTTTACCTGTGATAAGGGCAAGTTTGACCTTCTGTTGATGCCAGGAAAAGATTTGGAAGTGCTCAACAGAGCCCTGACTGAGAGCTTCCCTGTTGCAGTGCATGTTTTTGATTGTAATTCGGTCCTAGTAGTCAGTTTTATAACACCCCCTTATTTGGTATTGTTATACCATATTTTATTGCCAATGGGTTGCTCCTTTCCCCTCTGTGTTGTTGGCTTTGCCCTAGTTGTCCATCTCCCCAAAGACCTGCCTTTTTTTCCCTGTTCCTTCTCCCATTCAATGTCAATCCCTCCCCAAGCCTACCCCTTTCCCTAGAAACTTCCCTATCTATTTGGTATCCTTTGAAACCCTATTGGTTTTTTTAAGTTGTCCTCCTCCCCTGTAATCCCTTATTGGTTTAAACAATGTATTCCCTGCCTTGTGTTCCACCCTCAGTTTCTCCCAATTGGCTAAAGACTGTATCCTCCCCAGGGACCTCCCCAGTTTGGAAATCGGTGTATGGCTTTAATTCAGTGTCTTTCTATCGCCGAGTCGGCAGGCAACAAACATACAGAAGAGCTCTCCCTGTTCCTTGTCTCTACCACAGCGCAGTCCACGTGTGCTGTAAAGCAGCTGTGCCCTACAGCCAAACCCCAGAGCTGACAGTTTTCTGGGGGCGGCCCACTCTGGGTGTTGGTGTTGGCAGCTAGTCAGGCTGAAGAAATCGGGCACTGCAGCACTTCCCAAATGAGCTCTTCTCTTGCAATAAAGAGATGGAGCTGTCAGCCCACTGTCCGGGTGGCAGCAGCAGCAAAGCCCACCCGGCAGCAGCACAGGCTGAGCTCGGTGTCCAGGAGCAGCCGTGGATTGGCCTTGTCCATTGACATCTGGCCCCCGTGGACTTTCCCGACCCCCTTGCAGTGCCCAGTTCCCGGAGGCAGAAGGGGATGCCAGCGCATCATGGAAATGGGTCTGGTCTTTGCTCCCTTCTAGATTTGGATCGCAACTTTGATGATTTGGAATTGTTGTTGAATGATATTTCGAATGTCTTGAAGAATGCTGGAGGTAAGTTCTGAATTTCCCTTTCTAGTGACATATTAATCAGTATCCAAGTGGCAAGAGCTCGTTCCTCTGCCATTTCCATTAGCGGTTAAGTCAGGGCATAAGGGTTCTGAAAACCTTGCCCTGCTCCTTTCTGGAGCCCTGAGTGATCCCACAGGATGACTGTCAGTGGGAGGAAGGAGCATTTAGCCGTCCATCTTCCTCCCATGTGCAATGCCACTGTGTCCTTCCGTGCGGTCTGTGCAGTCACAGAGAAAAGCAGAGAGGGAAGGTGCTGGGCCCAGGGCTGTGCCCCGGGGCTGAGCCTTTCCTGCAGCCTGAGGATCTCCTACAGTGCCACGGGTGCTGTTCTGTCCTGCCTTTCTTTGCAGCTGAACCTGTTGGTGAAGGAGAAATGGCTTCCCAAGCCACGACCACGACTGAGCCTCTGGGAGATGGTGAGGGTAGGTCAAGGCCTTTCCCCTGGGAGAGCTGCCAGCTCAGAGCCCAAAGCTCGGCCAGGGGGGCATCGCTGCAGGTGCCAGGACAGAGCCATGCGCGTGTGTGCCCTCGCCCTGCGCAATCCACTCACAACTTCTGCTCAGGCCTGGCAGCTGTTTGGAGGAGGGTGGGCCCTGGCCCAGCTGAAAAAGCCCAGAGGTTTTATGGATCATTTCCCCATTTTTAATAAGCATGACGCCCTGAAGATGCCACCAAAGAAATGGGGAGTTGTTCCACCTGATCTAGCTGCTCTTTTTTCTTTCTCAAGTGATGGACCAAATGGCAGCACAGAAGGAGGTGTTTCCCCAAGGAAGCAGAGGCCAATTGGCAGCCCCTGGTGCAAGAAGGAAGGGCAAGCCAGACACAGGCACAGGCAAAGGCACAGGAGGGAATTGCTGTGTCAGGCTCAGCAGGGCTCCGCCCTTGGCGGGGCTGTGTGGCAGCAGCTCTTCCCCCAGGGTCTGCCCTTGCACGGCCCGGCAGCAGCCAAAGTTGGAGGTGCCTCTGGAGCTCGTTCACAGCCCCGGGGAAAGGGGACTCGTGCACCAACGTCCCTCCCACTGCAGCTGCTCCAGAGCCGGCCCTGAGTGCCCCGAGGCCCAAGGCACAGGAGCAGCCCCGAGCGGGAGCCCTGCCGCGAGCCCAGGGCCAGAGCCAGCCTTGGCTCCCGACTGGGCAGGGGCTGCACTGGGTCCTGACAGGGCCTGACTCTGTGCCCTGGGGCTGGGGGAGCTGTCACGGGGCAGGGAGGGCCAGGGCTGGCAGTGGCTGCTCAGGGATGAGTTTGGCCCGTGTCCCTCCGAGCAGCCACTGCCCAAGCAGCTGTGCTGCCCCCGGGCTCTCCTCCTGGCCTGCTGGGCTTTGTTGGGTGGCACAGCCTGTGCCAAGGGGCGGCAAGGTGCCTGCAGGCCCCAGCTCTGGGGGAAACGGAGAACGTCCTGCCCGCATCCACAGTGCTGCCAGCTCAGCAGCGCAGCACAGCACAGGCTGACGCTCCCCATTGCTCCCACAGGTGCAGCTGGAACCACAGCACATGTTCCTGATTCCCAGGAGGGCCATGGAAACTGTTTCTGTATGGGAACTCGCTGTTTGCTAGAGTTAATGGCCATCCTGGCTGGTGAGGAGCTTGTCTTCATGTTGTGCTGCTTTGGAATCTGGTATTCCTGGAAGAGAAAACAGTGAGTGTTTTGTTGCTCTCCCCCTCAAACAGCTTCATTTGAAAGTCTACCACAGACAGGAAACATTTCCAGTGAGGCTGCAGTGTCGGTGTGGCCAGTCCATGATTGTCCAAAGAACTCTGCTGAGGGTTCTGCTGCTGCCCAGAGCTTTCATTGGCCTCCTCATTGCTGGGCCTTGTCCTGGGGGGCCCGCTGGGGCCGCAGGCAGTGCTGGCTCCCACTGAGGCTGCCTGGCCAAGGCAAACCCCAGGGGCACAGGGCAGAGGCAAAGCACGGTGGGGAGGAGAATGAGCAGGGACGAGATTGCCCTTGAAAGGCAGAGGCGCTCTGGGGCCCGCTCCTGGCCAGGGAGCCTGCCCAGAGCCGTGCCCTGCTCGCCGGGGCCTTGAGGGACAGCTGTGCAGCTGGGCCAAGCTGTGCCAGCAGCTCCAGCCGTGCTGGGGAGCCTTGCCAGCTCTGGGCCCTGCTGTGCAGGAGGGTTCCTGTGTGCCACTGGCAGCTGGGACCTCAGCCACCTCCTCTCTTCACAGGCAGCACCTCAAAGAAAAGTTCAAAGCTGGTGGCTGGTCACAAGACCTCTACAGCCGGAAGAGCAGCAGCAGCAGCTCTGAATCTGACCAGTTTACAATTGTACCTGAAAGCTCTGTGGTGCTTTGAGACCACAGGCCCAGCCCTCCATCCGGGGCCAAAGGTGAAAGCCCCAGGAAAGTATTTGGAAGTGCTCAACTGACCACGGGCTGAGAGCATCCCGAATCAGTTCTTCTACTGCAATAAAGAGATGGAGCTGTCACCCCAGTGTCCGGGTGGCAGCAGCAGCAAAGCCCAGCCGGCAGCAGCACTGGCTCAGCTCCGTGCCCAGGAGCAGCCGTGGATGCCCACGGTGTGGGCAGGCAGGAGCCAGGCAGGGGCTGCTGTCACCAGCGGCGGGGTCCCCAGAGCTGGGGGAGCCCATGCTGAGCGTCCCTGGGCTGAGGGCACATTTCCTTCCCTGGCATCATCTGGGCCTGCACCTCCTCCAGTGGCAAGCCCAGGAAAAGAGGGAAGCCATCAAGAGCATCTCCACAGCCACAGCCTGACCAGCAATTCCACCAGGCAAAACAAAGCCCCACCCTAATTAACACACACTTGATAGAACCTAATTGATGGCCCATCACCAATGCAGGGTGCTGCACAGGGTCTGCTCCTCTGGACGAGGGCCAGAAGGGGAGGGAAGGGAAGGGCTGTGTGGCCTTGGGGCCCGATGGGGCTGATGAACAGCCCCAGAGGCACAACAGCCCAGCTGCAGCCACACTCCGTTTCCTGGTCAGAACCCTAGCCCTAGCTGCCCTGGCCTTCACGTAAGGCACCTGGGGGCTTTGGGGGCCCCCATAAGGCGCACGAGGGGCTGGGGTCCCTTGTGGGACACACAGGGATATTTCAGGCTCCCTCTGAGGTCACGGAGGGTGCTGGAGTCCACTTCAAGTCATGCAAAGGATTTGGAATTTTGTGTGAGGGATGCACGGAGTTAGGGATCTCTCCCAAGGTGTGCAGGGCGCTGGGGTCTCTGCTGAGGCACATGACGGGGTTTTGGGGTCTCACTTCACATGCGGAAAGGGCTGTGGGCTCTCATAAGCGTCCCGGGGCTTTGCGCCCCTCCTGCTGCCCGCATTGGGGCGGGAGTCTCTGCTGAGGCCCGCAGGGCTCGGGGCCCTCCCGCGCTCCCTCCCGAGGCCCTTCGGGCCCGTCCGGCTCGGGGCTGCCGCGGCCCTGGGGCAGCCGCCGTGCGGGGACAGCGCTGGCGACGAGCCCAGCCGGAGCTGCCCCGCCGGGTCGCGCTGCACGGGCACGGCACGGGCGGCGCTCAGCGCCGGGCAGGCGGCGCCACAGCCCCGGCCCTGCCTCCTTCGGGGCCGGGCACACACAGCCCCGCAGGCAGAGCGGCGGCTCCGGGCTCCGCTCGGCGCCCCAGGGGACGGAACCGATGCCACAGGAGCCGGGGGAGCCCCGCGCAGGGCCCTGGCGCCGCCCGCCCGCCTCTCCTGTGGGCATCCCGGGCGGCAGGGACTCGCTCTGGGCGAGCTGCCGGCTCCTGCCACTGCCCTGACAATGCTGAGGGGCCTTCGGGGCCGGCACTGGGCTTGCCAGGGAGACAATTCATAGGAGACTTGCTCAGGCCTTTTACAAGATTTACTGCGAAACAACTTTAAATCCCAGGCTAAATCGTACGGTTTAACGCCTGGGGATTTGCAGTCTCGTCCCGTGGCCACAGCAGCTGACGGGTGGAGACCACCAATCCCGGCACTCCCAGGTTCGCTGCCAGGACCCCGAGTTCTGGCTCCGTCTGCGGCGCAGCGACGCAGGCGAGAGCAGCACTGCGAAGCACTGAGGCGAAGGAAGGAAGGACTGGACACACGTAGGAATGCCCAGACGCTTTACAGACCCAGCCGGGGCCAGCACCGCTTTCAGAGAAAAACTGTTGGGGGGCCACTTATAAAGGCGAAGGGCGTGACACGAGGGGACACAAGGGACCAATGAACGAAGCCCAGGGGAGGAGCGAGGGACACAACCGAACCAATAGCAATGGCACTGGGGAGGGAGAAGGGTCGGGCGACAAATCATGTGTTAAGTAAGGCAAGATTGACACAGAAATTTCTCGAAATGAAAGGGGGCTGCTTACAATGATGGACAGGTAACTGGCAGGAGGAACAAACCTTTATGAGGGAGAACATGGGGGGAACCGAGGGTCAAACCAAAATCCTAATTTCCAAAATAACCAACTTTACAATAAAACCCGTATAAAACACACAATGCCACAGGGATTCCTTGAAGACGCTTTGTAACTCCCCGTGGTGCCGGGCCAGGCCGGGTCCCAGTGTGAGGAATGAAATCCTGGAGATGAGAGCTCTTTTTCAGAGTTGTCATTGGTAGTTGACGTTAATGAAATTGATAAGGTCTTAATTTGAAGTATTGGTCTGTTGTTAAACATTGACTGTTAGAGTTCTAGGACTTGCCTTCAGTTGCTGTTGCTGACTGTTACTATTTTACCTATATTTGTATCTCTTCTTGTTATACTCTGTATTTGTACCCCGTGTTAGTTAATCATTTGTAAAACTTTGAATGTTAGTATTCTAAGACTTGCTTTTAGCTGCCGCTGTTAGATGTTGCTATTTCACCCTGTATTTTTATCTTTCTCGGTCATTCTCTGTATTTGTTCCCCTTTCCGTCTCACCCGGGATTTGTATCCATTCCCTTCGGGAACCACTTTTCCTACTCCCCTCCTCGCAGGAGGACTTGCACCCGGACTGAATTTAAATGAGAGGCTGTGGGAACTATATGAACCCTCTCAAAACAACAAACCAGCACATAAACTTTGACTTTAGCCCATCAGAACCACACTAAGCCACCCACTCTTGGCCAGAGCCGGATTCCGTCCTGTCCCCATAATTTTGATAGTATCCAGCTTGGAAGATACCCCTCGGCTGTGAGCCAATATTTGCCTTCCTAAGGACTCTGGTGAGGATGGAAGGCCCAGCTGTGCCGAGAGACAAAGCTGTACTCTTCCTCCTCAGCGTCATCCAGTGGGAGCAGTGGCGGTGTGCGTGACACCTCGGGTTCCCCACCCAGAGCTGTCTTTAATAAAGGCATTTTAAATTAGCTCCTCTCCTGGCCCTATTTCTAACACCAGCGAGCACCAACACCCAGCAGCTCTCATGTATGCAGCACGGCTGGCACCGGGGACACGAGTCAACATCCCTCCAGCTGCCCGCTCTGCCTGCAGGCTGTCACACAACAGCAAGGTTCCAGCCAGAACAGGCATTTTTACATCCTCAGCACCACGTGCTCTTGTGGTCCTGCTAGTGCATCAGAGAGAAAAGCCAAATGTGACAGACCAAACTTGACTGTAGGAGAGGGATGGCTCAGCAGAGGCTCTGGGGACCTGTGGTGCCAGCCAGTGCCCGGGCACTCGGACACAGCAGCAATACCCCAGACTGTCACACTTCACCTGGGAGGGTATCAAAGCCCAGGGGTTCTTTGTTCAGGGTCCGCCAGAGGCACCAGCTCAAGCTGCCACTGTTCCACCACCATAAAATTGTTTTAAGGATCTAGAGGTCCAACACTCTGCTATGGAGGACATTCCACATTTCCAGTCTTTGGGGCATCTAGGACCTTTTGATTTTGCTTTGCACCCAAGAAAAATAAATCTCCAAATGTGCACAAATAACTCCTTTAGCAATTCCTCCTTTTATTTTCAGCAGAATTTTACATTGTTCTCTGCTATCTTGTCCTTGTTATGAATAAGAAGCTTGACTAGGCCAATATTCAAGCAGCAATCAATTTATTATTTAATATCGTAAGGCATGAGCAATACAGCGCTGGGTACAGTGGGAGAAGTTTTCCCTCCAACTGCACACCGATAATTGAGGGTTACAGGTATTTATAGGGGTACTCATCACCTTTTTTCCGCAGTTTCTATTTCCAGTCTTTTACTCATCAGCAATTTTTATTCCAAATTATTACATCACAATTCCATACACTGTTGTGATTTTAATTTCTCAGGATGTATCTGAAAGGAATATCCCCAGATGGTGGTGGTCCAGTTTCCGAAAGAAGAAAGACGACTCCCATCTGGTGGGATCCAGCTCCCCAGATGTGTGTCCACCTTTTAATTGAAGAGACTCTAAATCTCATAACAGTGATGTCCAGCTTCCCTTTGGTCAAAACTATAGACCTTTGAGGTGATGTTCATCTTCTTCTCTCAAGCTGTTTTTCTCTGCTTCAATAAGGCGTGAGATAAGCATATTTCCTTTATATATATTCCAAAGCTATAGTTTCAACGATACAAGTTATATTCTAAAATTATACTTCAAAAGGTTATTACTGCAGAGCTTTTTATGCATTAAATGCAAGCAAAAAGCAACATCTTTAACACATTAATTCCAACGCTCTTAAATCAACCAGGGTTAATTGCAAACAAAAGATAGGTTCAAAGGCCTTTTTCCATGCTTTATTCTCCTCAGTTATTATTAGAATTCACAGCTCTCCCATTGTCGGTGTCCACGCATTTCGCATTCACAGCTACACACATCGCCTGTTTGTACCTGACACGAAACACAACTTTGAATTTCACAATCCCCCCTCTGCTTGTATAAATTTTCATTTCTCTTACTCATTCGTGTCTGGGCTTCAACTCTGGCTAAAACTTTGGAAACTTTCTCTTTTTGGTCTCTTATCTTTAATTTCATTATTTTGCGTATCTTAGCTCTTTTCTCAAATCTACCAGCTTCTCTGGTAGCCAATTCTGAGTCGGTTACTGCAATCTGCATGCTTTGAATAACCAAGTGGATTGGTTGGATAAAACAGGGAATAAGGCAAGGTAGAAACAATAACCTAGCTAATGAGGACAATATCAGGAACCCTTTTTTCTTCTACTAAGTTCCTCCTCTAAGCATCTGGTCTCACCATGAGGCTTGAAGAATGGAATTCTGTTTTTGGACAGGAACATGAGCCACCCTTTTGATCTCTGCTGCTAAACCCCGGATGGTTTCTCCGTAGTCATCAATCTCAACTTTTCTACCTATGGGGCAGGCAGTTCTCTGTAAGCTTTTTGTCCACAAATCTAATATATCCCATTTCAATGGGTCATTTACACCTTCAGGTTTTAAATTTTTTCCAACCCAGTATAATTTGCCACCTATAGTGCACATCTTTAATTGGTTATGGTCATAGCACACTTCACTAACATGGGAATGTGCCATGAACATTGATTCTATTTTTCCCCCAATCCAGACAGTATGATTGCATTTGTCACAGACAGCTGGAGCAATAGGCTCTGATCCTGCAGCTCGCTCGTGGATTACGTGGAGTTCAGGAGTGAGGCTATTAAGGCCCATTGCCTGGGATGCAATGATCAATACAGTGAAAATAATCCTCAAGGGGTCTAACTCTCTACCTCTCTCAAGGCCCCTTGGGTTGCATCCAAGGGCCGAGATGTAGATCTTCTCGGTAGCAGAGTTTATGCCTTGGGATTTAGTCACTGATATTTTCCATTTCATTTTTGCCTTTTGACTCATGAGCCTTCAGATCTCTATTTATCATGGTTGTGGTCTGAATCTTTTTAATTCAGGCTAATTGGCCCCTGAGTTCGGGGGATGTGCGACTACAATGGGGTTGGTGTATGTGCCTCCCCCTCTTCCAGCGGTACTTGGCTTCCTGCCACTCTTTTGCTTTAATTTGATATTCGTCCAGTATCCAATTGCTCTTGTCACACTCTACTTTTTCTAATTTGGCTTTTGGTACTTCCTGCAAATCAATTCCTGCTCTTGTTCCGTGTACCCAGGTTCTCCACCAGTCTTTATCTCCTGTTTTAATATATCCTTTCCTTACTGGACCCCACAAAGTTTTATCAGTTTCTTTCTCTATTTCTTTCATACAATTACAGCAGAGAGCATTAGGGATCTGTCCCCTTGATAGGTTTGTATACCAAAATTCTACACACCCTATATACTTAAAACAACCCCATGTACAACACTTACAGTTTAGAGTAGTACATTCTACCTCTCGTGAGTACAATTGGTTTACTTAACCAATTGTTGCAGCTTGGCAGCTTAAGGTAGGAGCGTTTTTGTGACATACATCAGTCTCTTTTTAACTTGATATTCAGTTCTCCGGGGGTAGATGCAATTCTCCACTGGGATTCAGCAGGCGTCTCTGTCGGCGGTTCCATCTCTGTCGGTGGTTCCACTGGTCCTTTGACCCGCGACGCCTGGGTCCAGCCTTTTTCCGCAGTTCAGATAGCTGTATCAGTGGTCAGCAGAGTTAAATATGGACCTTCCCATCTAGGAGACAAACTCTCTTCCTTCTAGCTTTTAATCAGCACCCAGTCACCTGGTTTTATTTGATGTCTGCTAAATCTGAGAGGGGCTGATTGAGCAATTATGCCTTTCTCCCTTAGTTCTAGGACATGTTGTCCCATCTTCTGGATGTACTTTTGAATAGTCATATCGGCTATGACTGCTGATGTTTGGGGTACTTCCTGGGAATAAGGCAGCCCATAAAGCATCTCACATGCAGAAAGTCCCGTATCTGCATTTGGAAGTGTCCTTATATTAAGCAATGCTAAAGGTAAACATTTGACCCATGACATTTGGGCCTCAATCATTAATTTTGTTAACTGCTCTTTTATTGTTTGGTTCATTCTTTCTACCCTCCCAGAGCTCTGGGGGTGCCAAGGGGTGTGATATTCCCAGGAAATCCCCATGGCTTTTGTTACTCCTTTTATGATGCTGGAAGTAAAGTGGGAGCCTTGATCAGAATCAATGGCCCTGATAACCCCAAATCGAGGAATGATTTGTTCCAACAATATTTTAACTACAAACTTCGCCATGGCTCGGGCAGCCGGGTAGGCCTCCACGCAATGAGTCAGTTGATTTACTAATATTAACAAGTATTTCCATCTGCCCACCCTTGGTAATTCAGTATAATCCACCTGAACCCTTTCAAATTGTCGGTAGGCTATTTTTCTACCACCAGTTGAAGCTTGTCTCATTACCTTTTTGTTAACTTTTTGACATGTCAAACACTCCTGTGTTATTCGTTTTGCTATCTCAAAAATTCCAATACATCTATAATATTTTAAAAAATGATCACATAAGGCTCTTTTTCCCCGATGAGTATGTTGGTGCAACTGGCTTAAAATCCTTCTAGCATAAGCATTAGGTAAAATCTCTCTCTTATCTGATAGTATCTATTTTCCCAGCTCTTTCTTAGCTTCTAATTTTTTTATAGCTTCCTCCTCTTGAGTACTATAGCGTTTTGGCAGCTTCTCTTGAATTTCCGCTATAGTGTTCAGCTGGATAGTCTCTTTTAGTTTACAAGCTGCCTCTTTTTCTTCTTACTAAGTAGCTTGACCCTTGTTGATGACCTCTTACATGTACTACCGCTATTCTCTTAGGTCTTTTCAAGGCTTCAAGCACTCTGATTTTTAACTCCTGATGGATCAGTTTCTTCCCTTGAGTGTTTATCAAACTTCTTTCTATCTAGATGTGTGCACAATTCCAAAAGCATATTTTGAGTCTGTGTAAATTGTCCTCACCTTATCTTTTCTTAAGGAAATAATCAGGTCCCTTCCCAAAAGATTGCATTCTGCTTCTGAAACTAGTAATAGATCCCTAATATCCACTTGTCCTTTTGCTTCAATTAGTACTTGTTCAATAATGGGAACCTTAAAGGCCTCCCCTTTTGCTCTAATTACTTGAGCTGTTTTCCGGCTGATTTTGCAGCTTTTTGGTAATCTTTGCACTGTTGATCTTTCAGCAGCCATATCTACTGAAAGGCTGACTTCTTCACCTTGGGGAACTACTCTTAATTTTCCTCTACAAACAGTTTTTGATCTGCCTCTCACTTCCTGCAAACCCTTTTAACATGTCCTTCCATACCACAGTAAAAGCAGGTAGGTCTTTCAGAACCCTCACCTGTTCTTTTTCTCATGCTTTTAGCATTACTTGAAGATGCACTACCGTTCTGAACCTCTTTTACTGCAGCCATGAAAACCTTAGCTTTAGCTTTCACCTTCTCTTCATCTCTCTCTCTGTGCTTCCCTTAACAATTCTTGCAAACCTCTCTCCTGCCAGCCGTCTAACTTTCCAAGTTTCCTTCTAATTTCCTCCCATGATTTCGCCACAAACGGAGTTTTGATTAACGCTTCCCCACAGCTGCATCAGGATCTAATCCCAAATACATTTGTATACTCTACTTTATTCTTTCTAACTGATCTATGGTTGACTCATCTTTCCCCTGATGTTCATTCAGGGCCTTGCTAATATTTTGCCCTCCAGGGACTGCTTCTTGAATTCCCTGAATAATTATATTCCTGAGATCCACCATATTCTGCCTATTTTGGTCACTGTTATGATCCCAGTTAGGGACTGCCAGGGGCCATTTAATTTCTCCTAAAGGTCCCTGCTGGTGGTCCCTATCCCAAATTCTCATGCCAGTCTGTCATATCAGCTGCCTCTCTTCTGCTGTAAATAAAAGACTTAAAATTGACTGAATCTCCGTCTGGGTCTTAGAAACTGATCTAGCCTTTGAGACACCCCCAGAGGATCTTCAAGTAACCTTCCCATTTCTTTCTTTAAAAGTCCTTACATCCCCGGTGTTCAGGGCTGCTGGCACATACCCAAGGACTGGTGTCCCTTGATTTCCTACTAATGGTACTTTCCTTAATGGGTACAGCTGCCCCCCCTTCCCTTCTTTATTGCTATCCCCACTGCTTTCTGCTCGTGCCCTTTCCTGCCTTCTCGTTCTGTGTGCTGGTGGTGAATCAAGTATGGGGAGCGGAGCCACCGGGGCTTGTGGCAGCGGGAGTGGAGCCACCGGGGCTTGTGGCAGCGAGAGCAGAGCCACCGGGGCTTGTGGCAGTGGGACTGGAACCACCGGGGCTTGTGGCAGCAGCAGTGGAACCTCTGGGGTTTGCAGTGCAGCGGGTGCTGGAATGGGTGCAAAGGGTGCCGGGTTAGGTGCTGGATGAGGCACCTCTGCCAGTGCAGCTGGCTGTGGTAGATAAGGGGGGGAAGGTTATCTAAAGGGTCCCACTGATCCCTTTTCTTTTTGGTTTTTAATGCATACAGGGGAGTAGGCCAGGACCCATGCCATAAAGCAGCATAATCATAATCGCTTTCTTCTTGGTTAATAGGGTCCTTTTCATTTACATAGGCATTCAAGGCTTTACAGATCCACCCTTCAGATGACCCATACATTGGCCAGTATAAATTATCCGGTCGTATCATTTCCTTAGTCCATCCTACCATACAATATTGTATCATTTTCTCTTTATTTTTTTTCCTCTGCTGGATTCACATTTATCTTACAATTGTAACATTACCCCAAGGGGGCTGTCCTGGGGTATATCTGGCAAAATGCTCCCTCTTTTTCCAGTACTTTCAGTACCTTTATTTTCCTGCTGATTTATACCAGCTCCTGGGTTTTTGCTCTGGCATTGACCCATTTTTCCACCAAACAGGTGTTCCCTCACTGGCTTTGACTTCACTTGTTCACACCTTAGTCCTTTCTTGTCAGGAATTTCCTTAATAAAAAGTTCCTTCTAAATCCTCCCGCCTCTGATTCTCTACCGGGAAAAGAAAACAAATTCCTCTCCGTAACCATTATCTTATCTCACCACCCCCGACCTTTTACATACAGAGAATCCTTTTCCACACGCTTTGTTCCTTCACCTGCCGTCCCCCTCGCGGGGCAGCGAAACCGAGGTTAGAAGAGCTCCTCACTCGTGTCGTGACTAGGTCACGTCTCATACACACACCATTCACACTCTTACACACCTACACCCACCCGTTCTTATCCCACCAAACCAAGCGATACGTACAGCCTCCTTTTCTCGCCTGGGTGACAGTTTAATAAACTCGTGCACGAGTTTATTACATGTGAATTTTACTGCAGTCTACTCCAGGAGCTCCAAATTCTTTGCTCATAATTTACCTTATGGATTTCCTCTTCCCTGAGACATTCCCCCGTCACTCAGAGCCATTGGAGGCAGAAGCCTCCAAGGTGGGGCGTCTCCCCGAGATCAGGAGTCTCCCTCAATGGATTTGGAAATTCCCGGCCAATGCACCAAATCTGTTATGAATAAGAAGCTTGACTAGGCAAATAATCAAGCAGCAATCAATTTATTATTTAATATGGTAAAGTATGAGCAATACAGCGCTGGGTACAGTGGGGGAAGTTTTCCCTCCAACTGCACACCGATAATTGAGGGTTACAGGTATTTATAGGGGTACTCATCACCTTTTTTCAGCAGTTTCTATTTCCAATCTTTTACTCATCAGCAATTTTTATTCCAAATTATTACATCACAATTCCATACACTGTTGTGATTTTAATTTCTCAGGATGTATCTCAAAGAAGTATCTCCAGATGGTGACGGTCTAGTTTCAGAAAGAAGAAAGACGACTCCCATCTGGTGGGATCCAGCTCCCCAGATGTGTGTCCACCTTTTAATTGAAGAGACTCTAAATCTCATAACAGTGATGTCCAGCTTCCCTTTGGTCGAAACCATAAACCCTTGAGATGATGTTCATCTTCCTTTCTCAAGCTGTTTTTCTCTGCTTCAATAAGGTGTGAGATAAGCATATTTCCTTTATATATATTCCAAAGCTATAGTTTCAATGATACAAGTTATATTCTAAAATTATACTTGAGAAGATTATTATTGCAGAACTCTTTATGAATTAAACGCAGGCAAAAAGCAACATCTTTAACACCTTAATTCCAATGCTCTTAAATCAACCAGGGTTAATTGCAAACAAAAGATAGGTTCAAAGGCCTTTTTCCATGCTTTATTCTCCTCAGTTCTTATTAGAATTCACAGCTCTCCCATTGTCGGTGTCCACACATTTCGCATTCACAGCAACACACATCGCCTGTTTGTACCTGACACGAAACACAACTTTGAATTTCACATGGGGACCTGTGGTGCCAGCCAGTGCCCGGGCACTCGGACACAGCAGCAATACCCCAGACTGTCACACTTCACCTGGGAGGGTATCAAAGCCCGGGGGTTCTTTGTTCAGAGCCCCCAGAGGCACCAGCTCAAGCTGCCACTGTTCCACCACCATAAAATTGTTTTAAGGATCCAGAGGTCCAACACTCTGCTATGGAGGACGTTCCACATTTCCAATCTTTTGGGCATTTAGGACCTTTTGATTTTGCTTTGCACCCAAGAAAAATAAAACTTCAAATGTGCACAAATAACTCCTTCAGCATTTCCTCCTTTTATTTTCAGCTGATTTTTACATTGTTCTCTGCTGCCGTGCCCTTGTCTTTCCAAAATTCATGTGCCTATTGAAGCCCTGGCTTGGCGCACACATTTTCTTTATATCTGTAGGGATGTAACTCCAGCAACGCTGCTGAGCACACCCATTTCACTGTTGCACAAGCCTAACTCTGTGCTGCAGTATGTGAATCCCACTGTGGTGTGGGAGATGACAGGGCACCAGAGCAGGCCCTGAAGCACGGACATTCGGGGGTGGAATGTCCTGGGGTGACGTTATGATGCTTGTATCCCCATTCATCTGTTCTGTGCCTTTGAGACTGGCTTTGAAGAGTGGAAGTTTTGTTTGGGTTTCTCTTATCACGGACACAGAGAGGGGCAGTACTTATGGCTGTTTTCACTTCTTGCTTTCAGCTTGCTGCTTTGCTTGCTCTCTTTTCTGCTCTCGCTTCTGCTCTGCTTTGGCCTCTGCTTATTAGCTAGCTCTAGCTAAACAGTCCAAATGCCTTCCTGGACTGTTTCTCCTCTCCTTTTCTTCGACCATCTCAAACCTGCTCTGGACTGGGACCTGGGAACTCCGAGGATTTGCACCGTTTTGGCCTGCAGCAGCTGCCCCAGTGCCGGAGGGACTGAGAACAGAGCAACCACCCCCGAAAGAGACTTTCTGATTTTGTCATCTTTCCCAGAGCGGTGTCATCGGGTATCGTTAATTTTGTGCGCTGGGGGGTGCTGTGTCTGGTAAATAAACAACTTCTTTCCACCTCTGTCTGAGGAATTTTTACCCAAACCGGTTGGGCGGAGGGGCCGTGTGCGTTTGCTTTCTGGAGGGGCCCTCCTTTGCAGACTCTTTAACAAATTTGCCCTAAACCAGGACAAAATATTGACGCCCAACGTGGGGCTCGAGAGAGAGTGGAAAAACCCTGTTTTGACTGCATTTTTGTTGCTATTACTCTGTGTTCATTTAAGTCAGCTAGTAGCCATGCTTTTTGAGTTCATAATGTCTATTGGGGTGAAGGTTTGCATGCATTTCATGTCCCTAGGGTTTTTTGAGATTTTAATACCTCTCTCGTCCCCAGGTTTATTTTCTCATCCAGAAATAGCTTTAGTATTGTCCCTAATAGATAGTTTTTACATCAGAGGGGCAGTGACCAGAGTAGCTATCCTGCTGGGCTTGGTGGCAATGATGTGCAAGAAGTTTATAAACATGCTTGGGTATGAATGGTATGAATGGTTCATGGCTATGGTTATGCATCCAGTTTGTTGCAGGAGGAGCAGCAGGGAATGAGGTTTTTCAGCCTCTGCTTTCCTTCTTCTCCTATGAATCTGTTGCATCACTAGTGAAGGATGTTCAGTTTCCCCTCAATGTCAAAGAAACCATCTTTCTGGTATTCAATCTGGTAACCTTCCTCTATACAGCCTGCTGCTTCTCTGGAATGAGGGCTGAGATTTCTAGATGGGCTGATGAGACCCCTGACTCAGGAGTAAACCCCGGTGTGGAAAATCCTAAGTGGTGTGGGAAATGGGAGGATATGGGCCAAATCCTGAAGGAATTCTCTGACCCTATCGTCTGGGATTTTCCCCATGAACAAATTCAGAACCCAGCTGAGGTGGGCAAATATCTCAAAGAGAAGTACCAGGATGAGCCTAAGGAGAGGAAGGTCATTGCAGTGAGCTGGGCCCTGGCATATGCTTATCGCACACTGCTAGATAGTGTCGGGCAGCAGACAGAGGCAGGGGGCAGGGAGATAAATCAGCACTATCCCGGTGACTCAGGCTGCAGCTAACACTCCAGGCTCGAAGCCAGCATCTAAACCCATGGCTGTTGCTACCAGCACTAGAAGTGGGAAATGCACGGATAAGACCCATCGACCAGTGAATGATGATGATGATGAAGGAGAAGGAACCTCAATGCCTCCGGACATAAAATCAGGAGTCAAAGCAGCAGGTGCAAGATCAGATGCAAATATTGAGTCTTATTCCCTGAAGGACCTTTGTGGCCTACGGAAGGATTACACTTGAAGGTCTGATGAATCCATAATTAGTTGGCTGGTCCATCTCTGGGACGCTGCAGGCGAGGCTACAATTCTGGATGGCACTGAAGCCAGGCATTTGGGATCCCTGTCACAGGATCCTGCCATAGACCAGGGAATGATGAGGGGGGCTAACTCTCACAGCCTCTGGGAACGGGTCCTAAGAAGTTGTCCTGGTTTAGGACAAATTAGGGGAAATCTCCAAAAGGGAGCCCCCAAAAAAACAAACCTCCAACCACCCCTCCCCCAATACCGGGTTCGGGAAGGAATTCCTCGGAGGAGCAAAGTGGAAAACAAAACCTATTTATTAACAAGTAACAAAAGAACACTCCCCAACACAAGAAAAGAAAAGAAACCAGGCAGTGTTGTAGAGGGCGCTGAGCTTCTCTCTCAGACTCCGGGGGTCCTGGACGTCTCAGGTCAGGTCCGGAGCCAGTCCAGTATCTTCAGGGGAGGGTAAGAAAGAGGGAACAAAAGAAAAGAAAAAAAAACAGTGCAGAAAGCAGCAAAAAAACCTATCAGCTAGGGGCCGAGGCAGGAGCAAGCAAGCAAGCAAGCGGCAAGCCAAGCCAAGCAGCCAAAAGCCAAAAGCGAAAGTGCCCCGGTCACACTCCCTCCTCCCTCCCCGCCCCGCTGCGGCAAGACGGCCGGGGGGGGGGGAGGGAGAGAGAAAAGGCACAGCTGCCAGACACAACACACGATATTGGGATAAAGGCTGTCACCCCACGACACTCCACCCCTTATCCCATATCGTGAACATACAATAAAAAACTTTCATTTCACTTACTCACACCTTTGACACTTACGCATTCCTCTCATCTTACTTGCTCAGACCTTTTATACTTACAGTTTCCTTCTGTCTCACATTCAACAAACAATGACATTCATATATGAGTCTCATCCCACAATCAGGTCTCCCTGAGGTACACACCATGTTGTTCCATCTTTCTGCATTATCCACCATGTATAACCTGGTCCTTGAGCAAAGACAATCCCACGGATGGGTTTGTCTGTACTCGAGGCAGGGTTGATCCATACTGTCTTTCCCAACAAACCTCTGACATGGGCCACTGGGGCTTTATCCCCATCTACTATATTAAGGAGCTCAGACTGAGCAGGACCCGCTTGGTTGGTGGAACCTCGAGTGTTAACTAACCAGGTAGCCTTTGCCAAATGCTGCTCCCAGTTTTTTAAAGACTCCCCACCCAATGCTTTTAAGGTGGTTTTTAACAATCCATTGTACCTTTCCACTTTCCCTGCAGCTGGTGCATGATAGGGGATATGGTATACCCACTTGATGCCATGTTCCCTAGCCCAAGTATTAATAAGATTGTTTTTAAAATGAGTTCCATTATCCGACTCAATTCTCTCGGGAGTACCGTGCCTCCAAAGGACCTGCTTTTCAAGGCCCACGATAGTGTTACGGGCTGTAGCATGAGACACAGGGTAGGTTTCCAACCATCCAGTGGTGGCTTCCACCATGGTTAGTACATAGCGCTTGCCTTGGCGGGTTTGAGGCAGTGTGATGTAATCAATCTGCCAGGCCTCCCCGTATTTGTACTTAGATCACCGCCCCCCATACCAGAGGGGCTTCACCCGCTTGGCCTGCTTAATGGCAGCGCACGTCTCACAGTCACGAATAACCTGAGAGATACTGTCCATGGTTAGATCCACCCCTCGGTCTCGTGCCCACCCATAGGTGGCATCTCTACCCTGGTGGCCTGAGGCATCATGGGCCCATCGTGCTAAGAATATCTCTCCCTTATGCTCCCAGTCGAGATCTATCTTCAACTCCCCTATCTTTGCAGCCTGATGTACTTGCTGGTTGTTTTGCTGCTCTTCATTAGCTCTACTTCTGGGGACACGGGCATCTACATGGCGAACCTTCACAGGTAACTTCTCTAACCAAGTAGAGATATCTTTCCACTCTTCCGCAGCCCAAATTGGTTTTCCTCTGCGCTGCCAGTTGGCCTCTTCCCATCTCTTCAGCCATCCCCATAGAGCGTTGGCTACCATCCAAGAATCGGTATACAAATAGAGCCTTGGCCACTTCTCTCTCTCTGCAATACCTAGGGCCAGTTGAACAGCTTTGATTTCAGCAAATTGACTGGATTCACCCTCTCCTTCAGTAGCCTCTGCAACCCGTCGAGTGGGACTCCATACAACACACAAGATATTGGGATAAAGGCTGTCACCCCACGACAGAAGTGTAGCAGAAAGATACCTGTGCGCAGACGATCTCTATATGCAGCAAACTCAGTGGAAGACCATAGAGCAAGGGATCCAACGCCTGAGAGAAATGGCAGTGGCAGAGATTATCTTCTCAGATGATGTAACAACTAGGGACCCAGACTTAGTACCATGCACATCTGCGATGTGGCGAAAACTTGTACGACTTGGGCCACATGAATATGCTTCTGCCTTAGCCATCATGAAGAGGGATGAGAGGGATGAGACTGTGCTTGACATGGCAAGGAAGCTCCGAGCATATGCAGATGCTGTGCATGGCCCGACACATGCCAGAATCGCAGCGGTAGAAACACTTCCGCAGAACTTAGATGATAAGATAGAGGAGAATCATAAGAAGCTTAGAGAGGAGATTAAAGAAGACCTTCTCCAAATTTCAGCAGTACAGATCCGAGGTTCTGGTATCCAAGGCAGACGTTTCCCAGATGGTGAGAGAAGGTACACCCCACGAGCTGAGCTGTGGTTTTACCTGCGTGATTGTGAGGAAAACATGAGAAGGTGGGATAGGAAACCTACCGCGGTTATGGCACGATGGGTGCGTGAACTGAAGGAAGCCACCAGAAGGAAAGCAGCTCCAGTTGCCTGTAGCCGAATGGCCAGGTATGATGATGATGACATGTCTGATCCCCTCGAAGGAACATCCAAAACATACGCCCAGGGAAAGAAGGATAACCAGGCTTAGAGGGGCCCTGCCTCTAGCCAGGTAGAGGCCAGAGAAAATCGTGTTTTCTGGTCTGTGTGGATTTGTTGGCCTGGCACATCGGAACTACAGGAGTACAAAGCTTTGGTTGATACTGGTGCGCAATGCACATTAATCCCATCAAGACATGTGGGGACAGAGTCTGTTTCTATTGCTGGTGTGACAGGGGGATCCCAGGATTTCACTTTGGTGGAAGCTGATGTGAGCCTAACGGGAAATGAGTGGAAGAAGCATCCTATTGTGACTGGCCCAGAGGCCCCATGTATTTTGGGCATCGACTACCTTCGAATGGGTACTTCAAAGACCCAGAGGGACTCAGATGGGCATTTGGAATAGCTGCTGTAGAGACAGAGGACATCCAGCAATTGAACACCTTGCCTGGGTTGTCTGAGAATCCATCTGCAGTAGGATGCCTGACGGGAGAAGAGCAACGAGTGCCAATTGCCACTTCCATAGTGCATCGACGACAGTATAGGACCACTCGAGATGCTGTGATCCCCATCCACAAAATGATGCCTGAGCTGGAGAGCCAAGGGCTGGTCAGCAAGACCCAGTCACCCTTCAACAGCCCCATTTGGCCTGTGCGAAAATCTGAAGGAGAATGGAGATTGACTGTGGACTACCGTGCATTGAATGAAGTGACTCCACCACTGAGTGCTGCTGTGCCAGACATATTAGAGCTCCAGTATGAGCTGGAGTCCCAGGCAGCAAGGTGGTACTCCACTATAGACATTGCCAATGCATTTTTCTCCATTCCTCTGGCAGCAGAATGCAGGCCTCAGTTTGCCTTCACATGGAGGGGAGTGCAGTACACCTGGAACCGACTGCCCCAGGGGTGGAAGCACAGCCCCACCATCTGCCATGGACTGATCCAGGCTGCACTGGAAAAGGGTGAGGCTCCAGAACACCTGCAATATATTGATGACATCATTGTGTGGGGGAACACAGCTGCGGAAGTGTTTGAGAAGGGGGAGAAAATCATCCAGATCCTGCTGGGAGCTGGTTTCGCCATTAAAAAGAGCAAAGTAAAGGGACCAGCTCATGAGATTCAATTCCTGGGAGTGAAGTGGCAAGATGGACGGCATCAGATTCCTACAGATGTCACCAACAAGATCACAGCAATGTCTCCACCCACCAATAAGAAAGAGACACAAGCTTTCCTGGGTGCAATAGGTTTTTGGAGGATGCATATTCCTGAGTACAGTCAGATCGGGAGCCCTCTTTACCTGGTCACCCGCAAGAAGAACAATTTCCAGTGGGGCCCTGAGCAGCAACAAGCCTTTGTCCAGATCAAGCAGGAGATTGCTCATGCAGTAGCCCTTGGCCCAGTCAGGACAGGACCAGAGGTAAAGAACATGCTCTACTCTGCAGCCGGGAACCATGGCTTGTCCTGGAGCCTTTGGCAGAAGGTGCCTGAGGAGACTCGGGGTCGACCACTGGGATTTTGGAGTCAAAGCTACAGAGGGTCTGAAGCCAACTACACTCCAACAGAGAAGGAAATCTTGGCTGCCTATGAAGGAGTCCAGGCTGCCTCGGAGGTAATAGGCACTGAAGCACAACTCCTCCAGGCACCCTGACTACCAGTGCTGGGGTGGATGCTCAAAGGCAAGGTTCCTTCCACTCACCATGCCACCAGTGCTACATGGAGCAAGTGGATTGCTCTCATCACTCAGTGCGCCCGTATAGGTAAACTGAATCGCCCTGGGATTTTGGAGGTAATTACAAATTGGCCCGAAGGTGAGAATTTTGGTGTCACAGATGAAGAGGAACAAGAACCAGTGACACGTGCTGAAGAGGCTCCTCCCTATAACCAAGTGCCCCCAGAGGAAACACGCTACGCTCTTTTCACTGACGGTTCCTGTCGCATCGTAGGGATGAACCGGAAGTGGAAAGCAGCCGTATGGAGCCCCACACAACAGGTTGCACAAGCTACCGAAGGAGAAGGTGGATCAAGCCAACTCGCTGAACTCAAAGCTGTTCAGCTGGCCCTGGACATTGCTGAGAGAGAGAAGTGGCCAAAGTTCTACCTCTACACTGATTCATGGATGGTAGCCAATGCTCTGTGGGGATGGCTGGAGAGGTGGAAAAAGGCTAACTGGCAACGTAGAGGGAAACCAATTTGGGCTGCTGAAGAGTGGAAAGACATTGCTACCAGGGTAGGGAGGCTACCTGTGAAAGTCCGCCATGTACATGCCCACGTACCCAAGAGTAGGGCCAATGAGGAGCACCAAAACAATGAGCAGGCTGCAAAGATAGGGGTGTCCAAAATAGACCTAGATTGGGAACATAAGGGAGAGTTATTCCAAGCTAGATGGGCCCATGATGCCTCAGGCCACCAGGGCAGAGATGCCACCTATAAGTGGGCACGAGACCGAGGAGTGGATCTAACCATGGACAGTATTTCTCAGGTTATCCATGACTGTGAGACGTGTGCTGCCATCAAGCAGGCCAAGCGAGTGAAGCCCCTCTGGTACGGTGAGCGGTGGTCCAAGGACAAGTATGGGGAGGCCTGGCAGATTGACTCCATCGCACTGCCCAAGATGCGCCAGGGCAAATGCTACGTGCTGACCATGGTGGAAGCCACCACTGGATGGTTGGAAACCTACCCCGTGTCTCATGCTGCAGCCCGGAACACCATCCTGGGCCTTGAAAAGCAAGTCCTGTGGAGACATGGTACCCCTGAGAGGATTGAGTCAGACAACGGGACTCATTTCAAGAACAGCCTTATCAACACCTGGGCTAGGGAACATGGCATTGAGTGGGTGTACCATATCCCCTACCATGCACCAGCTGCAGGCAAAGTGGAGAGGTACAATGGACTACTAAAAACCCAGCTGAAAGCTTTGGGTGGGGTATCTTTCAAAAACTGGGAGCAGCATTTAGCAAAGGCCACCTGGTTAGTTAACACCCGAGGTTCCACCAACTGAGCAGGTCCTGCCCAGTCTGAGTCCCTGAATATAATAGAAGGAGACAAAGTCCCAGTGGTATATATCAGAGGTTTGTTAGGGAAGACTTTGTGGATCAATTCTGCCTCGAGTACAGACAAACACATTCATGGGGTTGCCTTTGCTCAGGGACCAGGTTGCACGTGGTGGATAATGCAAAGAGATGGAACAACACGATGTGTACCTCAAGGAGATCTGATTGTGGGGTAAGAATGATGTGCAATATCACTGTTCATTGAATGTTACTGCCATTGTCTGTACATTAAACCATACAGACATGAGATAGAAGCAAATGTGTAAGTGTTGAAGGTCTGGGCAAGTGGAAGATGGAGAAGGAAATGTGTAAGTGTTGAAGGTCTGAGCAAGTGATAGATGGAGCTTTAAGTGACTAAAGTGAAAAGGGGGAATCCTGCAGCTCTGTAATATAGGGCCTGGATTCAGTGGTCCAGTGTGGGGATGTGATGAAGGCATGATGGGTATTGCTTGTACATTTTGGGGGAACAGATGGAAATTTTGTATGAATAAGGCATGATGTGTTGTAGTATGTTGATGATATGGGGATAAGGGGTGGAATGTCCTGGGGTGACGTTATGATGCTTGTACCCCCATTCATCTGTTCTGTGCCTTTAAGACCGGCTCTGAAGAGTGGAACTTTTGTTTGGGTTTCTCTTATCAGGGACACAGAGAGGGGCAGTACTTAGGGCTGTTTTCACTTCTTGCTTTCAGCTTGCTGCTTTGCTTGCTCTCTTTTCTGCTCTCGCTTCTGCTCTGCTTTGGCCTCTGCTTATTAGCTAGCTCTAGCTGAACAGTCCAAATTCCTTCCTGGACTGTTTTTCCTCTCCTTTTCTTCCACCATCTCAAACCTGCTCCGGACTGGGACCTGGGAACACCGAGGATTTGCACCGTTTTGGCCTGCAGCAGCTACCCCAGTGCCGGAGGGACTGAGAACAGAGCAACCATCCCCAAAAGAGACTTTCTGATTTTGTCATCTTTCCCAGAGCGGTGTCATCGGGTATTGTTCATTTTGTGTGCTGGCGGGTGCTGTGCCTGAAATAAACAGGTTCTTTCCACCTCTGTCTGAGGAATTTTTTCCCAAACTGGTTGGGGGGAGGGGCCGTGTGGGTTTTGCTTTCTGGAGGGGCCCTCCTTTGCAGATTCTTTAACAAATTTGCCATAAACCAGGACAGGGGCATTAGTGACTAGACTGTTGGAACCCGGGCTAACTCTCAGAACTCAGGCACCACCGCAGGAGTAGGGAACTGCCTCAGGATAGGGATTTACCAGAGGCAGAACCTTTAGAGCCACTTGCTCTACTGTGCCAGACACCAGCCACGACAGGGACCAGGCAGAGGAGAAAGGAGGAGGCCCTCTGAGGTTCCACAAGGAAGAGTTTATGCCAGGTGAAAGAAATAGGATAAAAAGCCCCGAGATTTATTGTGCAAGGGGGTTTATACAGATAAAAGTCAGGGGGTGCATACAAACAGCTGACCAATAGGGAATCCTCAGGGGAGCAGGGAGGGGATTGGTCAAGTGTCTGGGGCCCATTGCGGTAGGAGGGTGGAGAGGATGGCTCACATGGGCCCACGGGGCCTCCGGAATAGGGGAATTCCAAAGGGCTGTTGCAGTCAGAGATTGGCCCGAAGGCTCCTTCGGGAACCAAGGGGTTGGGGTGCCGTGGCAGGCAGGGAAAGAGCTGGAACAAGGGGCGGGAAATGGCATGAGGGACAGCTTTGAGGGAGGGTAAAAACCACGGGTAAACCATGAACCACTTAAACAGGAATCAATAAAATAAATTCAAACTGCAACAATCAAGAGCATCTTCAGACACACAGCCGTACCGACCAGCAATGGAAGCTGGAAAAAAAAAAAGTTTTGCTGAGCAATGGCCCTTTGATGAAGCAAAACATTTACAATCAGGGCAGCCCATTGGTACAGATGGGAGCACACTCTGGGGGTACAGCTGAGGCCATGAGGTCACAGCAGGCTCAGGGGTCACAGCAGGCTGAGGTCACAGTTGGCTCTGAGGTCACAGATGTCCCAGACCCGGTGGTTGCACAGCAGCACAAGGAGCGAGCAGTCAGTGCTTGAGCACAACTGTTGCGGCAGCAGCAGCGGCGGTGGCAGCAGTGGTGCTGACATTGGGACAGCGGTGTCAGGACAGCGGTGGCAGCAAGAGCTGCGGGACTGGCAGAGGGCAAGGCAGCATGGCCCTTGCTCTGCGCCCCTTCCTCCTGCTCCTCCTGGCCGTGGCCCTGCCTGCCAGGGCTGCCCAGGCTGCTCCGCTGCAAGCGTGGCAAGCAGGTGAGCCGGCAGCCTGGCTCCCCTTTCCCGGGACAGCGCTCCCTGCTCCCCGGGAAGCGCTGGGGATGGTTTTCCCCAGGCCTTCAGGGAGGGATTCCTCTGGGGGGAGGGAGAGAGACACCAGGGCCCTGGGCAGCCCCTGATTCCTCTCCAGGCATGTGTCACAGGGCCTGCAAAGAGGGTGCAGAGTGACCAGGAGCCAGCCCAGAGCTCCCCAGGCCCCTGTGCAGTTTGGCCTTGTCCATTCACACCTGGCTCCCATAGCCGTAACCAAGCCCCTGGCAGTGCCCTGTTCCCAAAGGCAGAAGGGGATCCCAACACAACATGGAAATGGTTCTGATCCGCGCTCCCTTCTAGACTGGAAGCATGACACGGGTGTTTTGGAAGGCCTGATGAATCATGTTTTGAAGTTCTTGGAGGATGCTGGAGGCAAGTTCTCAGTGTGCCTTTCCCAAGACAATAATCAATGTGACAAGAGCTCACTCATAAGCCATTTCCTTTAACATAATCTTAAGGTTCAAGGATTCTGAAAACCTTACCCAGCTCCTTTCTGGAGCCCTGAGGGATCCCACAGGATCACTGTCAGTGGGAGGAAGGAGCATTTAGCTGTCCATCCTCCTCCCGTGTGCAATGCCACTGTGTCCTTCCGTGTGCTCTGTGCAGCCACAGAGAAGAGCAGAGAGGGCAGGGTCCAGGCCCAGGGCTGTGCCCCGGGGCTGAGCCTTGCCTGCAGCCTGAGGATCTCCTACAGTGCCACGGGTGCTGTTCTGTCCTGCCTTTCTTTGCAGCTGAACCTGTTGGTGAAGGTGATCTGGCTTCCCAACCCACATCCAGGACTGAGCCTCTGGGAGATGGTGAGGGTAGGTCAAGGCCTTTCCCCTGGGAGAGCTGCCAGCTCAGAGCCCAAAGCTCGGCCAGGGGGGCATCGCTGCAGGTGCCAGGACAGAGCCATGCACGTGTGTGCCCTCGCCCTGCGCGATCCCCTCACCGCTCCTGCGGCTCAGTGGTGCCCGTGCAGCTGAGTAGAGATGGCAGAAGCTTCTGTGGCTGTTGAGTTACAGATGTGTCTGCAGGGAGGAGATATCCTGTCCCTGTGATCAGTCCTACACAGAAGGCAGGCACCCGTCGCAGGGGTGAGTAGTGTGTCCCTGCTGACCCCACAGGCTGAGCCCTGCATTTGTGCCATCCAGTCATGGAAAATGGAACTACTTTCCCGTAAGGTCCTCCGAGAGGGAAGAACAAACCTAGAGACGAGATGAAATCACTTGAGTCAAATGACATCTTGAAACAAATACTGGAGATACTGCACAAAGAGAATGGTGAGAGTATTTCCCTCAGCCTTGCCCTGGGGCTCAGCAGCCGGGGGCTCTGGATGCACATCTGGACACGCCGTGCCCGGCACAGCCACAAGGGATCCATGGCAGCCTCGCTGCCCTGCTGCTGCTTCCACGCCCTGCAGAGCTGTTTGCCAGCCTGGCCTGGCTGCAGCTTCTCCCCAGCCTCTGCAGAAAGGCTGACAGGCAGGCAAAACTACACCACGGGCAATGAACACCCTGAGATCCCCCGCAATTTCCCTGTCTCCGGGCACATCAGGTGTAGGGGCTGTTTGGAGAAGGGACCAGTCTGGGACAGTCCCAAAATCCAGGGTGTTTCCTGATCCTTATCCATGCCTTTTGCAACTATTGCTGCCTGAAGCTGTCATCTTCCCCATTCCCAATGAGGAGTGTTTCCATCTGATCCAGCTGTCTCTTTTCCATTCTTCAGAAATGAAAGGAGAGCCTGTGCTGGAAGCTGAGTTCCATGGAGGAAGCAGTGATTCTGTGCCAGCCTCTGCTGCGGGAAGGCAGGCGATGCCAGGCACAGCCACAGGAGGTAATTGCTGTGCCTCTGGGCCTGAGCCCTGCTGAGGCTTGAGCTGCCCTCTCTGCTGCTTGGCACAGCGGGCACAGCCCGGACAAGACGGGCACAGCCCAGAGGAATTGTCCCCAGCAGGCTCAGGGCACTCGGGTACTGAGCTGTCCTGCTGGGCTCCCTCCGTGGGAGACACGTCCCCAAACCTGGGAGCGGCTGCACGGGGTGCCCACGGTGGAGAAAGGGCAGAGGGGCAGAGCAAGGCTCCACTGGGTCCTGACAGGGCCTGGCCACGTGCCCTTGAGGACTGGGCAGTGTCCCAGCAGAAGGAGGGCAGGAGGGACAGAGGGAGGCAGGGATAGCTGTGGCACTGCCTGCTGCAGTTTCCCTCTGGGCTTTAGGGAGGATTTCCTTTGTGTGTCAGTGGAAGCCCCCAGCGCCCTGGGCTACTCCAGTTGCCCCTTCCAGGGATGTTGCACAGGACCTGCTAAGTGGGTAGAGAGTGACCAGCAGCCTGCCCAGAGCTCCTCAGTCCCCTGTGCAGCTTTGGCCGTGTCCATTCACGTCTGGCTCCCATGACCTTATCCGACCCCATTACAGTGCCCATTTCCCAGAGGCAGAAGGGGATCCCAGCACATCCTGAAAAATGTTGTCCTCTGTCCTCTGTTCTAGATGAGGTCGCTGGGAAGGCATCGCCATTAGAATGGCTGGATCAAGTTTTGAAGCCCTTGGAGGCTCCTGCAGGTATTTTCTCACTGTCTTAACAAGGATTAATCATTGACAACCTGGCAGGACCAGGTGACCGATGCTTCTGTGTCTGTTGAGTTATAGGTGCTTCTGCAGGGAGGACTTTTGCTGCTCCTTTTCTGGTTCCTGCACGCAAACCCAGCTCCCATCGCAGGGGTGAGTAGTGTGTCCCTGATGACCCCACAGGCTGAGCCCTGCTTTTGTGCCATGCAGTCATGGGAAATGGAGCTACTTTCTCTTAAGGTCCTCCAAGAAGGAAGAACAAACCTAGAGGCGAGACAAAATCCCTTGAGTCAAACAACGTCTTGAAACAAATAGTGGAGGAACTGCACAAACGGAATGGTGAGAGCATTTCCCTCAGCCTTGCCCTGGGGCTCAGCAGCCAGGGGCTCTGGCTGCTCATCTGGACACGCCATGCCCGGCACAGCGGGAAGGGATCCATGGCAGCCTCACTGCCCCGCTGCTGCTTCCACGCCCTGCAGGGCTGTTTGCCAGCCTGGCCTGGCTGCAGCTTCTCCCCAGCCTCTGCAGGAAGGCATTGGGCATCAGCTCACAGGCAGACCAAACATCAACACACCCTGAAATTCCCCACAATATCCTGGTCGCCACATTAGGAAAAGGAGGTGGTTTGCACCAGGGAGTGATCTGACCCAGCCCCAAAAACTTGGTCGTTTTCCTGGTCTTTAACAAATATTGCCTCCTGTAGATGCCACCACCCAAATAGCCAACAGTTCCCTCTGATGCAGCTGTCTCCCTTCCTTTCTCAAGAGGTGGACATAGAGGTTCTGTGGAAAGCAGCATTTCCTGAAGGAAGCAGCCGCTCTTCGTTGCCAGCCCCTGCCACAGGAAAGGAGGAGATGCCAGACACAGGCACAGGCACAGAAGGTAATTGCTGTGCCAGGCTCAGCCCTTGGCAGGGCTGTGTGGCAGCAGCTCTTCCCCAGGGCCTGCCCTGCACAGGCCCGGCAGCAGCCAAAGCTGGAGGTGCCTCTGGAGCTCGTTCACAGCCCCGGGGAAAGGGGACCCGTGCACCAACGTCCCTCCCGCTGCAGCTGCTCCGGAGCTGGCCCTGAGTGCCCCGAGGCCCAAGGCACAGGAGCAGCCCCGAGCGGGAGCCCTGCCGCGAGCCCAGGGCCAGAGCCAGCCTTGGCACAAAAGGAAACCGTTCTCATCTTGGTTTGCTTCCAGACTGGGATACTGGGATGGCTTATCCATTAACCTGGAGGTTTGAAATTGTGAAGCCCACTGAGGGTTCTGCAGGTGCGTTCTCATGGTCCCACCAAGGCGTAATCATTGACAAGCTGGCAAGAACCAGGTGACAGAAGCTTCTGTGGCTGTTCAGTTACAGATGTGACTGCAGGGACAACGTCACCAACTCCTGGGCTGGATAGTGAGCACCAAACCAGCTCCCATCACAGCGGTGAGTAGCGTGTCCCGGCTGGCCTCACAGGCTGAGCCCTGCTTTTGTGGCATCCATTCATGGGAAACGGAACTACTTTCTGTCAAGATCCTCCAACAGTAAAGCCGAAACACACGACAGACAAGAAATTCCAGAAGCCATTTGACGTCATGTGGCAACTGCTAAAGAAAGTGCTTCAGGGAGGACAAGGTGGGTGCATTCCCTCAGCCTTGTCCTGGGGCTCAGCAGCCGGGGGCTCTGGCTGCACATCTGGACACGCCGTGCCCAGCACAGCAGGAAGGGATCCATGGCAGCCTCGCTGCCCCGCTGCTGCTTCCACGCCCTGCAGGGCTGTTTGCCAGCCTGGCCTGGCTGCAGCTTCTCCCCAGCCTCTGCAGGAAGGCATTGGGCATCAGCTGACAGGGAGCCCGAACTGCACCACGGGCCATGCACATCCTGACATCCCCTGCAATTTCCCTGTCTCTGAGCAGATCAGGAGGCACACAGTTGTTTGCACAAGGGAGTGCTCCTGCCCAATCCCATGAGTCTGGGCATTTTCCTGATTCTTATCTGTGTCTTTGAGAAGCATTGCCTCCTGAGCTGCGCCCTTGCCGATGGGAAACAGCCCCATCTGACCCAGTGTTCCTTTTCCTTTCTCCAGAAGTGGATGCAGAGGCTGTGCTGAAGGCGGCGTTTCCCACAGGAAGCAGGGATACTGTACCAGCCTCTGGTGCAGGAAGGCAGGCCATGCCAGGCACAGCCACAGGAGGTAATTGCTGTGCCTCTGGGCCTGAGCCCTGCTGAGGCTTGAGCTGCCCTCTCTGCTGCTTGGCACTGCGGGCACAGCCCGGACAAGACGGGCACAGCCCAGAGGAATTGTCCCCAGCAGGCTCAGGGCACTCGGGTACTGAGCTGTCCTGCTGGGCTCCCTCCGTGGGAGACACGTCCCGAAACCTGGGAGCGGCTGCACGGGGTGCCCATGGTGGGGAAAGGGCAGAGGGGCAGAGCAAGGCTCCACTGGGTCCTGACAGGGCTTGGCTATGTCCACTTCTGTTGGGGGAGCAATTTCGAAGGAAAGAGGAATAAAGAGAGAGAGGGAGTCAGGAAGGGAGTAAGGGAGGGCAGGACCGAGGGAGGGATGATTGTGGTACTGCCTGCTGCATTTTTGCACCAGGGCTTTAGAAGGAGTTTCAGCTTTGGCTGTGAGAGAGCCCCAATGCAACCTGTGCTGCTCCAGGCACCTCTCCAGGGATGTTGCACAGGGCCTGCAAAGAGAATGGGGGTGGACCAGGAGCCAGCCCAGAGCTCCCCAGACCCCGGTGCAGCTTTGGCCTTGTCCATTTACACCTGGCTCCCATGGCCTTACCCGACCCCCTTGCAGTGCCCATTTCCCAGAGGCAGAAAGGGATCTCAGCACAGCATGGAAATGGTTCTGATCTGTGCTCTGTTCTAGACTGGAATCGTAACATGGATTATTTGGATGCCCTGCTGGACAATGGCTTGAAATTCCTGGAAGATGCTGGAGGCAAGTTCTCAGTGTGCCTTTCCCAAGACAATAATCAGTGTAAATGTCACTAGAGCTCCCTCGCCTTCCATTTCCCTTCACATAATCTCATGGTTGAAAGATTCTTGAATTCTTGGCCCGCTCCTTTCTGGAGCCCTGAGTGATCCCACAGGATTGCTGTGAATGAGAGGAAGGAGCATTTTGCTGTCCATCCTCCTCCCGTGTGCAATGGCCGTGTCCTTCTGTGTGCTCTGTGCAGTCACAGAGAAGGGTAGAACGGGCAGGGATCAGGCCCAGGGCTGTGCCCCGGGGCTAAGCCTTGCCTGCAGCCTGAGGATCTCCTACAGTGCCACGGGAGCTGTTCTGTCCTGTCTTTCTTTGCAGCTGAACCTGTTGGTGAAGGTGATCTGGCTTCCCAACCCACATCCAGGACTGACCCTCTGGGAGATGGTGAGGGTAGGTCAAGGCCTTGCCCCTGGGAGAGCTGCCAGCTCAGAGCCCAAAGCTCGGCCAGGGGGGCATCGCTGCAGGTGCCAGGACAGAGCCATGCACGTGTGTGCCCTCGCCCTGCGCAATCCCCTCACTGCTCCTGCGGCTCAGTGGTGCCCGTGCAGCTGAGCAGAGATGGCAGAAGCTTCTGTGGCTGTTGAGTTACAGATGTGTCTGCAGGGAGGACTTCTCCAGCGGCTCGGCTGGATTCTTGGCACCAACCCAGCTCCCGTCGCAGGGGTGAGTAGTGTGCCCCTGCTGACTCCAAAGGCTGAGCTCTGCTTTTGTGGCATCCATTCATGGGAAATGGAACATGGAACAAAAGGAAAGACCCATGATAGTGCAGCCAAAACGTCTCTTGACTCGAATTCCTGAGACAAACACAGAATGGGGCACAGGCTGGACAAAGTGGGTGCATTCCCTCAGCCTTGTCCTGGGGCTCAGCAGCCGGGGGCTTTGGCTGCACATCTGGACACGCCGTGCCCAGCACAGCTGGAAGGGATCCATGGCAGCCTCGCTGCCCCGCTGCTGCTTCCACGCCCTGCAGGGCTGTTTGCCAGCCTGGCCTGGCTGCAGCTTCTCCACAGACTCTGCAGGAAGGCATTGGGCATCAGCTGCCACACAGCCCAAACCGCACCACGGGCCTCAGATCCCCTGCAACATCCCTGTCTCTGAGCAGATCAGGAGGCACAGCTATTTGGAGGAGGGAGTGTTCTGGCCCAGCCCCAACAGCAGGGGCATTTCCCAGTCTTTTCACTGACTTTTACAAGCAGTGCCTCCTGCCGATGTCACCTCCCCAGTGGGGAATGTTGCCATCTGATCCAGCTGTGCCTCTTTCTTTTTCAAGTGATGGGCCAAAAATCTGTGCAGAAGGAGCCACAACCCGGAGCAAGCAGTGGGTCGGGGTCCGGCTCTACTGCAGGAACAAATGTGATGGCAAGCACAGGTGAAAGCACAGAAGGTAATTGCTGTGCCAGGCTCAGCAGGGCTCAGCCCTTGGCGGGGCTGTGTGGCAGCAGCTCTTCCCCCAGGGCCTGCCCTTGCACGGCCCGGCAGCAGCCAAAGCTGGAGGCGCCTCTGGAGCTCGTTCACAGCCCCAGGGACAGGGGACTCGTGCACCAACGTCCCTCCCGCTGCAGCTGCTCCGGAGCTGGCCCTGAGTGCCCCGAGGCCCAAGGCACAGGAGCAGCCCCGAGCGGGAGCCCTGCCGCGAGCCCAGGGCCAGAGCCAGCCTCGGCTCCCGACTGGGCAGGGGCTGCACTGGGTCCTGACAGGGCCTGACTCTGTGCCCTGGCCCTGGGGGAGCTGTCACGGGGCAGGGAGGGCCAGGGCTGGCAGTGGCTGCTCAGGGATGGCTTTGGCCCGTGTCCCTCCAAGCAGCCACTGCCCAAGCAGCTGCGCTGCCCCCGGGCTCTCCTCCCGGCCTGCTGGGCTTTGTTGGGTGGCACAGCCTGTGCCAAGGGGCGGCAAGGTGCCTGCAGGCCCCAGCTCTGGGGGAAACGGAGAACGTCCTGCCCGCATTCAACATGCTGCCAGCTCAGCAGTGCAGCACAGCACGGGCTGACGCTCCCCATTGCTCCCACAGGTTCAGCTGGAACCACAGCACATGTTCCTGATTCCCAGGAGGGCCCTGGAGGGGGTTTCTGTCAGGGAACAGGCTGCTGGCTGGGGTTACTGGCAGGCCTACTTCTTTTGGAGCTTGTCATCATGTTGTGCTGCTTTGGAATCTGGTATACCTGGAAGAGAAATGGGTGAGTGTTTTGTTGCTCTTCCCCTCAAACAGCTTCTTCTGAAAGTCTACTGCAGACAGGAAACATTCCCAGTGAGGCTGCAGTGTCGGTGTGGCCAGTCCATGATTGTCCAAAGAACTCTGCTGAGGGTTCTGCTGCTGCCCAGAGCTTTCATTGGCCTTCTCATTGCTGGGCCTTGTCCTGGGGGGCCCGCTGGGGCTGCAGCCACTGCTGGCTCCCACTGAGGCTGCCTGGCCAAGGGAAACCCCAGGGGCACAGGGCAGAGGCAAAGCACGGTGGGGAGGAGAAAGAGCAGGGACGAGATTGCCCTTGAAAGGCAGAGGCGCTCTGGGGCCCGCTCCTGGCCAGGGAGCCTGCCCAGAGCCGTGCCCTGCTCGCCGGGGCCTTGAGGAACAGCTGTGCAGCTGGGCCAAGCTGTGCCAGCAGCTCCAGCCATGCTGGGGAGCCTTGCCAGCTCTGGGCCCTGCTGTGCAGGAGGCTCCCTGTGTGCCCCTGGCAGCTGGGGCCTCAGCCACCTCCTCTCTCCACAGTTCCACCTCTGCACAGCAGTTTAAAGGCGGCAGCACCTCACACCCGGAGGGCCTGGGCAGCCCTCTCAAGAGCTCTGAGAAGAGGACCCCGGAACGGCCATCTAAGACAAAACCTGCTATTCTCCCAGTGTAGATCCCACTGCCACCTCCTCTCCCCATGTGTATCCCTGAGCTGCCCTCATCCCCTTTTTGATCTTCCTCTGTCCCGTCCCAGCCCATTCCCGAGTTCTTCTATAGACCCCAGCAGCAGCCCAGCACCCTCCAGCCCCTCCTGAGACCAACACGTCCCTTCCTCTGCCCCCGAGCCCCCTGGCCCTGCCCTCTAAACAACCCTGTAGGTTACACCCCTGTGAAAAACGCCAATCACTTGTTTTTAAAATTTTAAGGTTTAATAAAATGGTTATATAGATAGTCATACAATTAGAGTCATGATAATTTGCACAATTTGCATTAGGACAATATGAGACAATAGAAACAAAGAGTTACGGACGTCCGGGTACCTTTTTCTGGGCAGCACAAGCTCAAAAGAGGACACCTGTTATCAGAGGATTAACCCTTAAAAACAATACCCTGTTGCATATTCATACACTTCATACGTGACGCATAAATTCCGTTCAAATACACGATTCTGTCCACTCATCATCAGCTTCTTCCTCTGAATCCTAACTGTGCCTTCGAGGCAGGAAGAAGTTTGTTTCTTCTGATAAGAGGACAAGGAATTCTTTTTCTCTGACAGATATATGTGTCCTGTGGCTGCTATCCTGCTGTGAGTCCTTTCTTTAAAAAAAGTGTCTTACATAGTGTAGCTTCTATTTTAACATATTTTATATTCTAAAACGATATTTAACACACTACTTAAAAGAATTAATACAGAATTACATTCTGACACAACACCTATAATATTCATTTTAGTATTTGCGAAAAGCCAATCATAAAGTACGCATTTTTCACATCCCCTCATCCCCCCCATCCCCACCCAGGTAGGTGATGGCCCTTTCTTCTATTGCCATAAAGAGATGGAGCTGTCACCCCAGTGTCCGGGTGGCAGCAGCAGCAAAGCCCAGCCAGCAGCAGCACTGGCTCAGCTCCGTGCCCAGGAGCAGCCGTGGATGCCCACGGTGTGGGCAGGCAGGAGCCACGCAGGGGCTGCTGTGACCAGCGGCGGGGTCCCCAGGGCTGGGGGAGCCCATGCTGAGCGTCCCTGGGCTGAGGGCACATTTCCTTCCCCGGCATCATCTGGGCCTGCACCTCCTCCAGTGGCAAGCCCAGGAAAAGAGGGAAGCCATCAAGACCATCTCCACAGACACAGCCTGACCAGCAACTCCAGCAGCCAAAGCAAAGCCCCACCCTAATTAACACACACTTGATAGAACCTAATTGATGGCCCATCACCAATGCACAGGGTCTGCTCCTCTGGACGAGGGCCAGAAGGGGAGGGAAGGGAAGGGCTGTGTGGCCTTGGGGCCCGATGGGGCTGATGAACAGCCCCAGAGGCACAACAGCCCAGCTGCAGCCACACTCCGTTTCCTGGTCAGAACCCTAGCCGTAGCTGCCCTGGCCTTCCCCGTAAGGCACCTGGGGGCTTTTGGGGCCCCCATAAGGCGCACGAGGGGCTGGGGTCCCTTGTGGGACACACAGGGATATTTCAGGCTCCCTCTGAGGCACGGAGGGTGCTGGGGTCCACTTCAAGTCATGCAAAGGATTTGGAATTTTGTGTGAGGCATGCATGGAGTTAGGGATCTCTCCCAAGGTGTGCAGGATGCTGGGGTCTCTGCTGAGGCACATGACGGGGTTTTGGGGTCGCACTTCTCATGCGGAGAGGGCTGTGGGCTCTCATAAGCGTCCCGGGGCTTTGCGCCCCTCCTGCTGCCCGCAGTGGGGCGGGAGTCTCTGCTGAGGCCCGCAGGGCTCGGGGCCCTCCCGCGCTCCCTCCCGAGGCCCTCCGGGCCCGTCCGGCTCGGGGCTGCCGCGGCCCTGGGGCAGCCGCCGTGCCGGGACGGCGCTGGCGACGAGCCGAGCCGGAGCTGCCCCGCCGGGTCGCGCTGCACGGCCACGGCACGGGCGGCGCTGAGCGCCGGGCAGGCGGCGCCACAGCCCCGGCCCTGCCTCCTTCGGGGCCGGGCACACACAGCCCCGCAGGCAGAGCGGCGGCTCCGGGCTCCGCTCGGCGCCCCAGGGGACGGAACCGATGCCACAGGAGCAGGGGGAGCCCTGCGCAGGGCCCTGGCGCCGCCCGCCCGCCTCTCCTGTGGCCATCCCGGGCGGCAGGGGCTCGCTCTGGGCGAGCTGCCGGCTCCTGCCACTGCCCTGACAACGCTGAGGGGCCTTCGGGGCCGGGACTGGGCTTGCCAGGGAGACAATTCATAGGAGACTTGCTCAGGCCTTTTACCGGATTTACTGCGAAACAACTTAAACATAACATAACAATTTTGGTGCCGAGACCAGGGACTCTCTCAGCTGCAGGGAGGTGGATAGATTCTGGGAAGGAACTCCCCACCAGACTTTTAAGTGGTCCCATGGCTAGACCAGTCTCACTTTGGAAAAGAGAGTCCTTTTTACAATAACGCATAAGCAAATTAATTTTTAAGAGCGCGCAAGAGAGGTTCCTATCAGAGTGTCAGCTTGTAGGAGAGAGAGTACCCATAGAAAACTGCTTTGTGCACAAAGACCCTCGTGAGAAAAGGAGGCTGTGAGTATCATGAGGTTTTGGGTCGGGGGGCAGCTGTATGTGTGTGTGAGTGTGTGTGGAGTGTCTGAGACGGGGGCTGGGCAGTCCCAGACCCCCGAAGTGATTGGGACCTCCCAGTACCGCGTTTTCGCATTCTCCGCGAGGAGACCGGCCAGGAAAGGAGGGAAGTGAAAGAAAAGTGAATGAGTGGGGACCCCGGGAGGGTTTGACCCAGGGGGAAGGAGGGGATCCTGGTCCAGGCACCTGTGGGAAGGTCCTTGGGCAGGAGGGATTTACTCAGTAGGGAGACTGAGAGAGTGAATGAATAGGTTCAATTTCCTTGGAGGGGTTGGTAGCAGGCAATTTAGTATGTGATTAGATGGTGAGAGGACGGGGCTAATAGATTGAGAAAGAGGGAGAGATAGGAGTGGAACAAGTAGATTGCAGAGGGAGAGACAGGAGTGGAACAGGTAGATTGAAAAGGCAGTGTGACAGAGTAGTAAGTGAGGAAGCTGAGCCACGAGGTGAGTGTGGCAAACTAAGACTCTCCTGGTACCGGGGAATTCTTAGTTTGTCGCCGCCAGAAATGGGTCAGGAAAAAAGTAAGTTCCTTGACCCAGGGGCTGTGGATTGTGTGGAAAATTCGCAGTCGTTTGAGGTATCTGGGAACCGTGAGGGGGGTTCTCCGGGGGGGGGCATTCCTCAGGACAGCCCACTGGGGATGATAATACGGCTTTGGGATGAATGGGAATCCCAAAGTGGAAAAAGTAAACAGAAAATAGTTAAGTATTACATGTTTAAATGGACAAAGGGAATGATCCAGCAAGATAATTTATATTGGCCCAAGTTCAGATCATTTGAGGATTAGATTTGCCAGGCTCTAAATATATATGTGAATTCAAAAGACCCTGTTAATCAGGAGGAGAGTGAGTATGCTGCCTTCTGGAGTCCCGAGGGGAGACATCAGGAAGAAGCTGGAAAAATTAGAAGACTGGCAGGACAGGGGACTTCAGGAGTTACTGAGAGGAGCACAGAAGATGTTTGTGAACAGAGATGAGAAAAAGCAGAAAGCAGATGCCAGAATTTTGGTGACGGCAGTTAGAGAAATGCAGGGAGCTTTGAATACAGAAAAAAAAAAAAAAAAAAAAAAAAAACGCAGGTAAAAACAAACAGCAGATGTCAGGATCTATTTTTAGGAATACAGGACCTCTGTTTGTTTTTTCCCGCCACAAGAAAGGGCACTTACAAATTTCTTGTCCTACCTTGAAGGGTGCGGGACCCACCTGTTTTTACTATCATAAAAAGGAGCACCTACAAAAAAAAAAATGGTTGCAGGAAGAAAGAGCAAGATGAGGAAACTTTTCAGGGAGGTCAGGGGCTCTGTTTAATGAAGGGGACCGAAACACCACCAGAAGAGCCCTTGATAAGTTATATTTTTAGTAAATACAGGAGTTTCTGAGCCGACAGTGACAAAATTATCCCAGGGATGTGAGAGAAGTCGTGAGCGAGTTTCAGTAATCGGAATTACAGGAGAGGCTTTCCCTGTTCCTGTAATAAAAGGAGTGCAAATTGAAAGAGATGAGAAATTTAGAGTAAATGACTTATTGTTGATACCAGAAGCCGAGAATAATTTGTTAAGCAGAGACCTAATAATAGCCTTAAATTTACAGATAAAACCCTGTGAAGGAAAACTTAAAATTTATTCTTCACCTGAACAAGATAATCTAGAAATTAATGACATGGGTTGGCATTCAGGTGAAGTGGGAAAAAGTTTAGGGTAAAGGAGTCTGGTCCCCCTAGTCCCTCCTGGTGAGCATAAGCCTGTGAATTTTATGCATTATTCCGTACATTATTAATAGTAAAAGGGCGAGAAGGGACTATTTATACAGACTCCAAATATGCTTTTAGTATAGTACCTACTTTTAGAAAAATTTGGAAGGAAAGGGGACTTATAAACACTCAAGGGAAAGGGTTAATACACGGGGGATTGATAATTCAGATACTTGAAGCTTTAAAAGGCTCCAAGAAAATAGCAGTAGTTCATGTAAAGGAACACCAGAGAGGGAGGGATATTAGAGTCAGAGAAATAATTTGGCTGATGAAGAAGCAAAAAGAGCGACCTTAAGAAAAAGAGATACTGAAATCATGACCTTACACAAAAAACAGAAATTCAGCAGGAGACACTTTCCCTTCTGCTAGCAGAACTGGCAGCTATAAGGAAATTAGGAGCAACATTTAAGGAGGGAAAGTAAGTTTTTCCTGATGGCAGGATTATGATGCCAAAGCCAGTGGCACATTAGATCTTAGATAACTTGCATAGATGGACACACTGGGGAACAAGGGCCTTTTGTGATCACTTTTTAAAATTGTATGGGTGTATAAGGATATTAGAAATTAGAAAGGAAATTACCCAGGGGTGTCTCACCTGCTAAAAGGTAAAGAAGAAGTTGAGGAGCCCTCCCTCTGGAGGATGCAAACCAGCCTACAGTCTATTTGAAAAGATCCAGGTTGATTTTATAGACTTGCTTAAAGTGGGTTGGTGAAATATTTGTTAGTTATAATAGATCAATTCACTCAGCGAGTTCAAGCATTTCCAGCAGCTCGGGCTACAGTTCAAACAGTAGCTAAAATATTGTTGGAACATGTAATTCCAAGAATGTGATAATATGGTGGGATTTAGGTTGATTTATATTAAGCCTGATTTATTAAGAAGGAACTAAGCATCCTCGAGTGGCTACGGACCGCAATTCCCTTGAGCTCGGAGGCAGAAGAACGCCGGTGGAAAAAGAATAAAAGACTTTCTGAATCGGTGGGAATGGCCTAAAAAGATGGAAGATCTCTTCCAGGATCACCCACCTGCAACATTATTAGAATTGATTACAGAACTGCAATTCCAGGAACTGAGATTGATAACACCTGTTGTTAAAAGAGCTCAGAGACAAGTAAAAGGTTGGGAGTGTGGTAAACATGGTTTAGGGTGTCATCCATGGTTATGTATTGTTTGCACACTTTGCTTTAACTCATGGTGGAAAGTAAGAGGGAAGAGAAGGAGCAACAATTGATTTGCTTGCTTTTCTATGGTTATGTATTTAGCCTGCTAATTATAGAACACATCGCTAGTGATTTTTTTTGGATACCTTTGAGATTGTGAGATGGGACCCTTCCATCAGCAATTGGATTAATAGAGAACTTAGATCAATTGGTTCTTGCTATATTGGCTATAGCACAAATAAGAGAACGAGCAGCTCATAATATTATAGACCAATGTCTCAAAATTGATAGTTGTGGTGGAGAAGAAGTCTATATACCACATCATAGGCACATTCCAAGGGCACACTGGCGCTGCGAGTGTGCCTATTGGAGGCGGTGACTTAATGAACTCCCCGCCCTTGAAGCAAAAAATAATTAGAAAAAAATCTTATTGTGGTTGGCACATCCTGAAATTTTGGAAAATACAGGTTTATGGTACTCCGGCCTAATCTTTTCCCTGTTCTTTTTGTTTTAATTATTGCTTCTTAACCAGCTAGAACTGGGAAATGGCATTTAAAAGGAGACAAGCAAACTCTGTGGGACTATGGGTACCAAGGAAACCAAAAGCACCAGTGACTAGATCCCGGGATATTACCTTTGCTACCGAGAAGACTGGCATCTCAGCACTTGGTTGCAACCCAAGGGGCCTTGAGAAAGGTAGAAAGGTAGATTTCCTGAGGATTATTTTCACTGTGATCATTCTGGTGCCATGGGCAGTTGGCCAAAGCCAGAGAGCCACACTGGACAGAGTTTCAGCAATGAAAAAGCAAACCAGGCAAAAACCAAGTCCCAGCAATTTCAACATTTGTGACTATTGCAATCACCCTGTGTGGATTAAGGACAAGATGGAAGCTGTGTTTGTTACACACCCATATGTTAGTTCTGCCTGCTACAATCGCAACAGCGTTACAGATGTTTGTATTAAGGAAGGAAAGATGTGTTGGGTAAGGAAAATTTTGGGATATAATGGACGAGCTCCGTATCCCCATGGTAATCAGATTGTCTCTCAATATGAAAGGGTTTTTTGTTTTGAAAGAGATGATAATGGAGATGATCCAAGTATAGGCATTGGAAATCGAGCACTAAAAGAAAAATGGAAAGAGAAAATAAAAGAAGAAAAAGAAACAAAGGGGAATAGAGGAAAGAACAGGAGAACAGAGTCAACAGAATTGGCTGAATTGTATAAACTCCTAAACCGGTACTACAAAGATTGGGATTTGCCAGCCTCAAATAAGAATCTGTGGGATTGATGCAAATGATTGCTACAGAATTGGGAATATCCAAATGTGGGATTTGTGGAGGTCTAAAAATGGCTAAAAGATGGCCATGGAAAGGTGAGAGCTTAGCTCCAGAGCAAATTTTAAAGTGGAACCACACCCAAATTTCTGGAACAGTGAAGAGACCTGCAAGATGGATTTTAAGCCATCAAGTAATTGGAATCATTTGTATAACTCGAGAAGGAAGGAAATTTAATAAAGTAGTAGGGCATACTTCTTGTAAATCCACATTGGTGGTCAATATGGATAATCGTTCAAAAATTTGGCAACCTGAAAACCCTGTTGGATATTGGGGACCAATAAAAGAAATAAATTGTGAATGGCATGAACAGATTAATTTATGCTGGTACAAAAGTCCTGGAGCTAACCCCTACCAATCCATCGACAGCCTGAGGTCTTATTGGGAACAACCGGAGAAAACTGATTAGAGATGGAAAGCCTCAGATGGGATATATTGGATTTGTGAGCAACGAGCATACAGTGAGTTACCTCAAAAATGGAGAGGAACCTGTACTTTGGGAGTAATACAACCCTCCTTCTTTGTTCTACTGAGGTCTAGGAGCAATGTGCTAGGAACTCCACTGTATGAAACCATGCAGTGGAATAAAGGAGATTTGAATTTAAATTTTCCAACAGCAGGAGGGAATCAAAAATGGGAGGAGGATGAATGGCCTGCAAAACAAATTATAGCATATTATGACCCAGCAACACGGGCTCAGGATGGGTCATGGGGATATAAGACCCCAGTTTATCTGTTGAATAGATTAATAAGGCTCCAAGCAGTAGTGAAGGTGATGTCAAATCACACCTCCGGTGCCTTAAAAATGTTGGCCAGGCAATATACAGAAATGTGTGTGTTTGTGTACCAAAACAGGATCGCCCTAGACTGTCTGTTAGCAGAAGAAGGAGGAGTTTGTAAGAGATTTAATGAATCTGAGTGCTGTGTAGAAATTGATGATTATGGGGAAGCTATCACAGGACTTGCAGAAGAAATTAAAAGGGTGGCTCATGTACCAGTACAAAAGTGGAATTCAATCTTGAAAACAGATTGGTGGGGTAACCTCTTTGGAAGTGTTTGGAGGAAAAAGTTAGAGTTCATGTTGCTATGCTCAATTCTGAGACTTCTGTTTCTGCCTTGTATGATTTTGTGTTTTATTAGGTTAATTCATTCAGTGATTCAGGGGATGCAGATTACAACAATGTCTCTAGATTCAGAATCAGCAGGAAAAGGAAAACCAAGATCTATAATGGTATTAAAAGCTAAATCGACTGCTGTTAAAGAACTAGGGCTTAAAAAGATGGAAATAGACCAGGAAATGCTAACTAAACTTGCAAGAGAGTGTGAAAGACTAGAAGTAGTAATAGAAATGTTGGAAAAGTTTGAAGCTAAAAAGAGACAAGGAGAAAACCAAAATTTTGAAAAATATAAAAGATATCAGGGCACAGGCTTTTAAACACAGCACGAATCATAATGATCAAAAAGAGAAATGGGGGATTTGTGATAAATAGGTATGACTCGTGCTGATAAAAATTGAAAGAGTAATTGATATTGATACAGTAATTAATATTTGAGAATAATAAACAGTTAAAAAGTTCTAATACCAAAGAAGAGAGGGAGAGGAGGGGCTCCACCCAACCCCCTTTCCCAGCAGATGCTTTCAAGGACCACAGGAAAGAAACTGAAGATACAGCTGATAGAAATGAGCAAAGAACCTGGTTGCGTCCCAGAAAATGTTAATTATAAGGGATTTATTGCTTTGATATATAGATGCAGTCATATGTTAGTCTTGGCTTACATTGTACTGGCTTGGTGCGCATGTGTAACCCAAAGGTGAATTAAAGGACAAAGAGGAAGAGGAGAGGTCTTCATCCAAAACGACCCCCAAAGACTTCTGCAACCTCCAAACCGAGTGGTAGCACATGCGTGATAAGGGTGGTAATGAGGGCGGAGATAGAGATATGATGAACCGAAAATGGGAGGAGATGGCATTGACACATGGCATATAAGGGGAGATTTTCACTTGGCAAACACCTACGTGATGTGGCAAGGGTCCCAGAACTCTGCCCTCCGTACCCCGCGGTTATTTTTGCTTATGCGCTATTATTGGAACCACATTATCCCTTATTATAATCAAATTATATTGTACCCAATTTTATATTTTTATATTAACTATTCAAATAAAATTGTTACTACTTTTAATATTGTTTGGTTTTTCTATGATGTGATAATTGGGCAAACATAACAAAACGAATCAATAAAATAAATTCAAACTGCAACAATCAAGAGCATCTTCAGACACACAGCCCAACCGACCAGCAATGGAAGCAGGAAAAAAAAAGTTTTCCTGAGCAATGGCCCTTTGATGAAGCAAAACATTTACAATCAGGGCAGCCCATTGGTACAGATGGGGGCACACTCTGGGGTACAGCTGAGGCCATGAGGTCACAGCAGGCTCAGGGGTCACAGCAGGCTGAGGTCACAGTTGGCTCTGAGGTCACAGATGTCCCAGACCCGGTGGTTGCACAGCAGCACAAGGAGCGAGCAGTCAGTGCTTGAGCACAACTGTTGCGGCAGCAGCAGCGGCGGTGGCAGCAGTGGTGCTGACATTGGGACAGCGGTGTCAGGACAGCGGTGGCAGCAAGAGCTGCGGGACTGGCAGAGGGCAAGGCAGCATGGCCCTTGCTCTGCGCCTCTTCCTCCTGCTCCTCCTGGCCGTGGCCCTGCCTGCCAGGGCTGCCCAGGCTGCTCCGCTGCAAGCGCGGCGAGCAGGTGAGCCGGCAGCCTGGCTCCCCTTTCCCGGGACAGCGCTCCCTGCTCCCCGGGAAGCGCTGGGGATGGTTTTCCCCAGGCCTTGAGGGAGGGATTCCTCTGGGGGAGGGAGAGAGACCCCAGGGCCCTGGGCAGCCCCAGTTTCCTCTCCAGGGATGTGTCACAGGCCTGCAAAGAGGGTGGAGAGTGACCAGGAGCCAGCCCAGAGCTCCCCAGGCCCCTGTGCAGTTTGGCCTTGTCCATTCACACCTGGCTCCCATAGCCGTAACCAAGCCCCTGGCAGTGCCCTGTTCCCAAAGGCAGAAGGGGATCCCAACACAACATGGAAATGGTTCTGATCCGTGCTCCCTTCTAGACTGGAAGCATGACACGGGTGTTTTGGAAGGCCTGATGAATCATGTTTTGAAGTTCTTGGAGGATGCTGGAGGCAAGTTCTCAGTGTGCCTTTCCCAAGACAATAATCAATGTGACAAGAGCTCACTCATAAGCCATTTCCTTTAATATAATCTTAAGGTTCAAGGATTCTGAAAACCTTACCCGGCTCCTTTCTGGAGCCCTGAGGGATCCCACAGGATCGCTCTCAGTGGGAGGAAGGAGCATTTAGCTGTCCATCCTCCTCCCGTGTGCAATGCCAGTGTGTCCTTCCGTGTGCTCTGTGCAGCCACAGAGAAGAGCAGAGAGGGAAGGGATCAGGACCAGGGCTGTGCCCCGGGGCTGAGCCTTGCCTGCAGCCTGAGGATCTCCTACAGTGCCACGGGTGCTGTTCTGTCCTGCCTTTCTTTGCAGCTGAACCTGTTGGTGAAGGTGATCTGGCTTCCCAACCCACATCCAGGACTGAGCCTCTGGGAGATGGTGAGGGTAGGTCAGGGCCTTTGCCCTGGGAGAGCTGCCAGCTCAGAGCCCAAAGCTCGGCCAGGGGGGCATCGCTGCAGGTGCCAGGACAGAGCCATGCACGTGTGTGCCCTCGCCCTGCGCGATCCCCTCACCGCTCCTGCGGCTCAGTGGTGCCCGTGCAGCTGAGCAGAGATGGCAGAAGCTTCTGTGGCTGTTGAGTTACAGATGTGTCTGCAGGGAGGAGTTTTCCTGTCCCTGTGATCAGTCCTACACAGAAGCCAGGCTCCCGTCGCAGGGGTGAGTAGTGTGTCCCTGCTGACCCCATAGGCTGAGCCCTGCATTTGTGCCATCCAGTCATGGAAAATGGAACTACTTTCCCGTAAGGTCCTCCGAGAGGGAAGAACAAACCTAGAGACGAGATGAAATCACTTGAGTCAAATGACATCTTGAAACAAATACTGGAGATACTGCACAAAGAGAATGGTGAGAGTATTTCCCTCAGCCTTGCCCTGGGGCTCAGCAGCCGGGGGCTCTGGATGCACATCTGGACACGCCGTGCCCGGCACAGCCACAAGGGATCCATGGCAGCCTCGCTGCCCCGCTGCTGCTTCCACGCCCTGCAGAGCTGTTTGCCAGCCTGGCCTGGCTGCAGCTTCTCCCCAGCCTCTGCAGAAAGGCTGACAGGCAGGCAAAACTACACCACGGGCAATGAACACCCTGAGATCCCCCGCAATTTCCCTGTCTCCGGGCACATCAGGTGTAGGGGCTGTTTGGAGAAGGGACCAGTCTGGGACAGTCCCAAAATCCAGGGTGTTTCCTGATCCTTATCCATGCCTTTTGCAACTATTGCTGCCTGAAGCTGTCATCTTCCCCATTCCCAATGAGGAATGTTTCCATCTGATCCAGCTGTCTCTTTTCCATTCTTCAGAAATGAAAGGAGAGCCTGTGCTGGAAGCTGAGTTCCCTGGAGGAAGCAGTGATTCTGTGCGAGCCTCTGGTGCAGGAAGGCAGGCAATGCCAGGCACAGCCACAGGAGGTAATTGCTGTGCCTCTGGGCCTGAGCCCTGCTGAGGCTTGAGCTGCCCTCTCTGCTGCTTGGCACAGCGGGCACAGCCCGGACAAGACGGGCACAGCCCAGAGGAATTGTCCCCAGCAGGCTCAGGGCACTCGGGTACTGAGCTGTCCTGCTGGGCTCCCTCCGTGGGAGACACGTCCTGAAACCTGGGAGCGGCTGCACGGGGTGCCCATGGTGGGGAAAGGGCAGAGGGGCAGAGCAAGGCTCCACTGGGTCCTGACAGGGCCTGGCCACGTGCCCTTGAGGACTGGGCAGTGTCCCAGCAGAAGGAGGGCAGGAGGGACAGAGGGAGGCAGGGATAGCTGTGGCACTGCCTGCTGCAGTTTCCCTCTGGGCTTTAGGGAGGATTTCCTTTGTGTGTCAGTGGAAGCCCCCAGCGCCCTGGGCTACTCCAGTTGCCCCTTCCAGGGATGTTGCACAGGACCTGCTAAGTGGGTAGAGAGTGACCAGCAGCCTGCCCAGAGCTCCTCAGTCCCCTGTGCAGCTTTGGCCGTGTCCATTCACGTCTGGCTCCCATGACCTTATCCGACCCCATTACAGTGCCCATTTCCCAGAGGCAGAAGGGGATCCCAGCACATCCTGAAAAATGTTGTCCTCTGTCCTCTGTTCTAGATGAGGTCGCTGGGAAGGCATCGCCATTAGAATGGCTGGATCAAGTTTTGAAGCCCTTGGAGGCTCCTGCAGGTATTTTCTCACTGTCTTAACAAGGATTAATCATTGACAACCTGGCAGGACCAGGTGACCGATGCTTCTGTGTCTGTTGAGTTATAGGTGCTTCTGCAGGGAGGACTTTTGCTGCTCCTTTTCTGGTTCCTGCACGCAAACCCAGCTCCCATCGCAGGGGTGAGTAGTGTGTCCCTGATGACCCCACAGGCTGAGCCCTGCTTTTGTGCCATGCAGTCATGGGAAATGGAGCTACTTTCTCTTAAGGTCCTCCAAGAAGGAAGAACAAACCTAGAGGCGAGACAAAATCCCTTGAGTCAAACAACGTCTTGAAACAAATAGTGGAGGAACTGCACAAAGGGAATGGTGAGAGCATTTCCCTCAGCCTTGCCCTGGGGCTCAGCAGCCAGGGGCTCTGGCTGCACATCTGGACACGCCGTGCCCGGCACAGCTGGAAGGGATCCATGGCAGCCTCGCTGCCCCGCTGCTGCTTCCACGCCCTGCAGGGCTGTTTGCCAGCCTGGCCTGGCTGCAGCTTCTCCCCAGCCTCTGCAGGAAGGCATTGGGCATCAGCTCACAGGCAGACCAAACATCAACACACCCTGAAATTCCCCACAATATCCTGGTCGCCACATTAGGAAAAGGAGGTGGTTTGCACCAGGGAGTGATCTGACCCAGCCCCAAAAACTTGGTCGTTTTCCTGGTCTTTAACAAATATTGCCTCCTGTAGATGCCACCACCCAAATAGCCAACAGTTCCCTCTGATGCAGCTGTCTCCCTTCCTTTCTCAAGAGGTGGACATAGAGGTTCTGTGGAAAGCAGCATTTCCTGAAGGAAGCAGTCGCTCTTCGTTGCCAGCCCCTGCCACAGGAAAGGAGGAGATGCCAGACACAGGCACAGGCACAGAAGGTAATTGCTGTGCCAGGCTCAGCCCTTGGCAGGGCTGTGTGGCAGCAGCTCTTCCCCAGGGCCTGCCCTGCACAGGCCCGGCAGCAGCCAAAGCTGGAGGTGCCTCTGGAGCTCGTTCACAGCCCCGGGGAAAGGGGACTCGTGCACCAACGTCCCTCCCGCTGCAGCTGCTCCGGAGCTGGCCCTGAGTGCCCCGAGGCCCAAGGCACAGGAGCAGCCCCGAGCGGGAGCCCTGCCGCGAGCCCAGGGCCAGAGCCAGCCTTGGCACAAAAGGAAACCGTTCTCATCTTGGTTTGCTTCCAGACTGGGATACTGGGATGGCTTCTCCATTAACCTGGAGGTTTGAAATTGTGAAGCCCACTGAGAGTTCTGCAGGTGCGTTCTCATGGTCCCACCAAGGCGTAATCATTGACAAGCTGGCAAGAACCAGGTGACAGAAGCTTCTGTGGCTGTTCAGTTACAGATGTGACTGCAGGGACAACTTCACCAACTCCTGGGCTGCGTAGTGAGCACCAAACCAGCTCCCATCACAGTGGTGAGTAGCGTATCCCGGCTGGCTTCAAAGGCGGAGCCCTGCTTTTGTGGCATCCATTCATGGGAAACGGAACTACTTTCTGTCAAGATCCTCCAACAGTAAAGCCGAAACACACGACAGACAAGAAACTCCAGAAGCCATTTGACGTCATGTGGCAACTGCTGAAGGAAGAGCTTCAGGGAGGACAAGGTGGGTGCATTCCCTCAGCCTTGTCCTGGGGCTCAGCAGCCGGGGGCTCTGGCTGCACATCTGGACACGCCGTGCCCGGCACAGCGGGAAGGGATCCATGGCAGCCTCGCTGCCCCGCTGCTGCTTCCGTGCCCTGCAGGGCTGTTTGCCAGCCTGGCCTGGCTGCAGCTTCTCCCCAGCCTCTGCAGGAAGGCATTGGGCATCAGCTGACAGGGAGCCCGAACTGCACCACGGGCCATGCACATCCTGACATCCCCTGCAATTTCCCTGTCTCTCAGCAGATCAGGAGGCACACAGTTTGCACAAGGGAGTGCTCCAGCCCAATCCCAAGAGTCTGGACATTTTCCTGATTCTTATCTGTGTCTTTGAGAAGCATTGCCTCCTGAGCTGCGCCCTTGCCGATGGGAAACAGCCCCATCTGACCCAGTGTTCCTTTTCCTTTCTCCAGAATTGGATGCAGAGGCTGTGCTGAAGGCGGCGTTTCCCACAGGAAGCAGGGATACTGTACCAGCCTCTGGTGCAGGAAGGCAGGCGATGCCAGGCACAGCCACAGGAGGTAATTGCTGTGCCTCTGGGCCTGAGCCCTGCTGAGGCTTGAGCTGCCCTCTCTGCTGCTTGGCACTGCGGGCACAGCCCGGACAAGACGGGCACAGCCCAGAGGAATTGTCCCCAGCAGGCTCAGGGCACTCGGGTACTGAGCTGTCCTGCTGGGCTCCCTCCGTGGGAGACACGTCCCGAAACCTGGGAGCGGCTGCACGGGGTGCCCATGGTGGGGAAAGGGCAGAGGGGCAGAGCAAGGCTCCAGTGGGTCCTGAGAGGGCTTGGCTATGTCCACTTCTGTTGGGGGAGCAATTTCGTAGGAAAGAGGAATAAAGAGAGAGAGGGAGTCAGGAAGGGAGTAAGGGAGGGCAGGACCGAGGGAGGGATAATTGTGGCACTGCCTGCTGCATTTTTGCACCAGGGCTTTAGGAGGAGTTTCAGCTTTGGCTGTGAGAGAGCCCCAATGCAACCTGCGCTGCTCCAGGCACCTCTCCAGGGATGTTGCACAGGGCCTGCAAAGAGAATGGGGGTGGACCAGGAGCCAGCTCAGAGCTCCCCAGACCCCGGTGCAGCTTTGGCCATGTCCATTCACACCTGGCTCCCATGGCCTTACCCGACCCCCTTGCAGTGCCCATTTCCCAGAAGCAGAAGGGGATCTCAGCACAGCATGGAAATGGTTCTGATCTGTGCTCTGTTCTAGACTGGAATCGTAACATGGATTATTTGGATGCCCTGCTGGACAATGGCTTGCAATTCCTGGAAGATGCTGGAGGCAAGTTCTCAGTGTGCCGTTCGCGAGACAATAATCAGTGTCAATGTGGCTAGAGCTCCCTCGCCTTCCATTTCCCTTCACATAATCTCATGGTTGAAAGATTCTTGAATTCTTGGCCCGCTCCTTTCTGGAGCCCTGAGTGATCCCACAGGATTGCTGTGAATAGGAGGAAGGAGCATTTAGCTGTCCATCCTCTTCCCGTGTGCAATGGCCGTGTCCTTCTGTGTGCTCTGTGCAGCCACAGAGAAGGGTAGAACGGGCAGGGTCCAGGCCCAGGGCTGTGCCCCAGGACTGAGCCTTGCCTGCAGCCTGAGGATCTCCTACAGTGTCACGGGAGCTGTTCTGTCCTGCCTTTCTTTGCAGCTGAACCTGTTGGTGAAGGTGATCTGGCTTCCGAAACCACATCCAGGACTGAGCCTCTGGGAGATGGTGAGGGTAGGTCAGGGCCTTTCCCCTGGGAGAGCTGCCAGCTCAGAGCCCAAAGCTCGGCCAGGGGGGCATCGCTGCAGGTGCCAGGACAGAGCCATGCACGTGTGTGCCCTCGCCCTGTGCGATCCCCTCACTGCTCCTGCGGCTCAGTGGTGCCCGTGCAGCTGAGCAGAGATGGCAGAAGCTTCTGTGGCTGTTGAGTTACAGATGTGTCTGCAGGGAGGACTTCTCCAGCGGCTCGGCTGGATTCTTGGCACCAACCCAGCTCCCGTCGCAGGGGTGAGTAGTATGCCCCTGCTGACTCCACAGGCTGAGCCCTGCTTTTGTGGCATCCATTCATGGGAAATGGAACATGGAACAAAATGAAAGACCCATGATAGTGCAGGCAAAACGTCTCTTGACTCAAATGAATTCCTGAGACAAACACAGAATGGGGCACAGGCTGGACAAGGTGGGTGCATTCCCTCAGCCTTGTCCTGGGGCTCAGCAGCCGGGGGCTTTGGCTGCACATCTGGACACGCCGTGCCCAGCACAGCAGGAAGGGATCCATGGCAGCCTCGCTGCCCCGCTGATCCTTCCACGCCCTGCAGGGCTGTTTGCCAGCCTGGCCTGGCTGCAGCTTCTCCCCAGACTCTGCAGGAAGGCATTGGGCATCAGCTGCCACACAGCCCAAACCACACCGTGGGCCTCAGATCCCCTGCAACATCCCTGTCTCTGAGCTGATCAGGAGGCACAGCTATTTGGAGGAGGGAGTGTTCTGGCCCAGCCCCAACAGCATGGGCATTTTCTCCATCTCTACACTGACTTTTACAAGTTTTGCCTCCTGCCGATGTCACCTCCCCAATGGGGAATGTTGCCATCTGATCCAGCTGTGCCTCTTTCTTTTTCAAGTGATGGACCAAAAATCTGTGCAGAAGGAGCCACACCCCGGAGCAAGCAGTGTGTCGGTATCCAGCTCTACTGCAGGAACAAATGTGATGCCAAGCACAGGTGAAAGCACAGAAGGTAATTGCTGTGCCAGGCTCAGCAGGGCTCAGCCCTTGGCGGGGCTGTGTGGCAGCAGCTCTTCCCCCAGGGTCTGCCCTTGCACGGCCCGGCAGCAGCCAAAGCTGGAGGTGCCTCTGGAGCTCGATCACAGCCCCGGGGAAAGGGGACTCGTGCACCAACGTCCCTCCCGCTGCAGCTGCTCCGGAGCTGGCCCTGAGTGCCCAGAGGCCCAAGGCACAGGAGCAGCCCCGTGCGGGAGCCCTGCCGCGAGCCCAGGGCCAGAGCCAGCCTCGGCTCCCGACTGGGCAGGGGCTGCACTGGGTCCTGACAGGGCCTGACTCTGTGCCCTGGGGCTGGGGGAGCTGTCACGGGACAGGGAGGGCCAGGGCTGGCAGTGGCTGCTCAGGGATGGCTTTGGCCCCTGTCCCTCCAAGCAGCCACTGCCCAAGCAGCTGTGCTGCCCCCGGGCTCTCCTCCCAGCCTGCTGGGCTTTGTTGGGTGGCACAGCCTGTGCCAAGGGGCGGCAAGGTGCCTGCAGGGCCCAGCTCTGGGGGAAACGGAGAACGTCCTGCCCGCATCCACCGTGCTGCCAGCTCAGCAGTGCAGCACAGCAAGGGCTGACGCTCCCCATTGCTCCCACAGGTGCAGCTGGAACCACAGCACATGTTCCTGATTCCCAGGAGGGCCCTGGAGGGGGTTTCTGTCAGGGAACAGGCTGCTGGCTGGGGTTACTGGCAGGCCTACTTCTTTTGGACATTGTCGTCATGTTGTGCTGCTTTGGAATCTGGTATTCCTGGAAGAGAAATGGGTGAGTGTTTTGTTGCTCTCCCCTTCAAACATCTTCTTCTGAAAGTCTACCGCAGACAGGAAACATTCCCAGTGGGGCTGCGGTGTCGGTGTGGCCAGTCCATGATTGTCCAAAGAACTCTGCTGAGGGTTCTGCTGCTGCCCAGAGCTTTCATTGGCCTTCTCATTGCTGGGCCTTGTCCTGGGGGGCCCGCTGGGGCTGCAGCCACTGCTGGCTCCCACTGAGGCTGCCTGGCCAAGGCAAACCCCAGGGGCACAGGGCAGAGGCAAAGCACGGTGGGGAGGAGAAAGAGCAGGGACGAGATTGCCCTTGAAAGGCAGAGGCGCTCTGGGGCCCGCTCCTGGCCAGGGAGCCTGCCCAGAGCCGTGCCCTGCTCGCCGGGGCCTTGAGGGACAGCTGTGCAGCTGGGCCACGCTGTGCCAGCAGCTCCAGCCGTGCTGGGGAGCCTTGCCAGCTCTGGGCCCTGCTGTGCAGGAGGCTCCCTGTGTGCCCCTGGCAGCTGGGGCCTCAGCCACCTCCTCTCTCCACAGTTCCACCTCTGCACAGCAGTTTAAAGGCGGCAGCACCTCACACCCGGAGGGCCTGGGCAGCCCTCTCAAGAGCTCTGAGAAGAGGACCCCGGAACGGCCATCTAAGACGAAACCTGCTATTCTCCCAGTGTAGATCCCACTGCCACCTCCTCTCCCCATGTGTATCCCTGAGCTGCCCTCATCCCCTTTTTGATCTTCCTCCGTCCCGTCCCAGCCCATTCCCGAGTTGTTCTATAGACCCCAGCAGCAGCCCAGCACCCTCCAGCCCCTCTTGAGACCAACACGCCCCTTCCTCTGCCCCAGAGCCCCCTGGCCATGCCCTCTAAACAACCCTGTAGGTTACACCCCTTTTAAAAATGCCAATCACTTGTTTTTAAAATTTTAAGGTTTAATAAAATGGTTATATAGATAGTCATACAATTAGAGTAACGATAATTTGCACAATTTGCATTAGGACAATATGAGACAATAGAAACAAAGAGTTACGGACGTCCGGTTACCTTTTCCTGGGCAGCACAAGCTCAAAAGAGGACACCTGTTATCAGAGGATTAACCCTTAAAAACAATACCCTGTTGCATATTCATACATTTCATACATGATGCATAAATTCCATTCAAATACAGGATTCTGTCCTTTCATCATCAACTTCTTCCTCTGAATCCTAACAGTGCCTTTGAGGCGGGAAGAAGTTTGTTTCTTCTGATAAGAGTACAATGAATTCTTTTCCTCTGACAGATATATGTGTCCTGTGGCTGCTATCCTGCTGTGAGTCCTTTCTTTAAAAAAAAAGTATCTCACATAGCGTAGCTTCTATTTTAACATTTTTTTATAAGCTAAAACTATATTTAACACACTACTTAAACGAATTAATACAGCATTACATTGTAACACAACACCTATAATATTCATTTTGGTATTTGCGAAAAGCCAATCATAAAGTACACATTTTTCACACCCCCCCCATCCCCCCATCCCCACCCAGGTAGGTGATGGCCCTTTTTTCTATTGCAATAAAGAGGTGGAGCTGTCACCCCAGTGTCCGGGTGGCAGCAGCAGCAAAGCCCAGCCAGCAGCAGCACTGGCTCAGCTCCGTGCCCAGGAGCAGCCGTGGATGCCCACGGTGTGGGCAGGCAGGAGCCAGGCAGGGGCTGCTGTGACCAGCGGCGGGGTCCCCAGGGCTGGGGGAGCCCATGCTGAGCGTCCCTGGGCTGAGGGCACATTTCCTTCCCCGGCATCATGTGGGCCTGCACCTCCTCCAGTGGCAAGCCCAGGAAAAGAGGGAAGCCATCAAGACCATCTCCAGGGACACAGCCTGACCAGCAACTCCAGCAGGCAAAACCAAGCCCCACCCTAATTAACACACACTTGATAGAACCTAATTGATGGCCCATCATCAATGCACAGGGTCTGCTCCTCTGGACGAGGGCCAGAAGGGGAGGGAAGGGAAGGGCTGTGTGGCCTTGGGGCCCGATGGGGCTGATGAACAGCCCCAGAGGCACAACAGCCCAGCTGCAGCCACACTCCGTTTCCTGGTCAGAACCCTAGCCGTAGCTGCCCTGGCCTTCCCCGTAAGGCACCTGGGGGCTTTGGGGACCCCCATAAGGCGCACGAGGGGCTGGGGTCCCTTGTGGGACACACAGGGATATTTCAGGCTCCCTCTGAGGCACGGAGGGTGCTGCGGTCCACTTCAAGTCATGCAAGGGATTTGGAATTTTGTGTGAGGCATGCATGGAGTTAGGGATCTCTCCCAAGGTGTGCAGGGCGCTGGGGTCTCTGCTGAGGCACATGACGGGGTTTTGGGGTCGCACTTCACATGCGGAAAGGGCTGTGGGCTCTCATAAGCGTCCCGGGGCTTTGCACCCCTCCTGCTGCCCGCAGTGGGGCGGGAGTCTCTGCTGAGGCCCGCAGGGCTCGGGGCCCTCCCGCGCTCCCTCCCGAGGCCCTCCGGGCCCGTCCGGCTCGGGGCTGCCGCGGCCCTGGGGCAGCCGCCGTGCGGGGACAGCGCTGGCGACGAGCCGAGCCGGAGCTGCCCCGCCGGGTCGCGCTGCACGGCCACGGCACGGGCGGCGCTGAGCGCCGGGCAGGCGGCGCCACAGCCCCGGCCCTGCCTCCTTCGGGGCCGGGCACACACAGCCCCGCAGGCAGAGCGGCGGCTCCGGGCTCCGCTCGGCGCCCCAGGGGACGGAACCGATGCCGCAGGAGCCTGGGGAGCCCCGCGCAGGGCCCTGGCGCCACCCGCCCGCCTCTCCTGTGGCCATCCCGGGCGGCAGGGGCTCGCTCTGGGCAAGCTGCCGGCTCCTGCCACTGCCCTGACAACGCTGAGGGGCCTTCGGGGCCGGGACTGGGCTTGCCAGGGAGACAGTTCATAGGAGACTTGCTCAGGCCTTACACAAGATTTACTGCGAAACAACTTAAACATAACATAACAATTTTGGTGCCGAGACCAGGGACTCTCTCAGCTGCAGGGAGGTGGATAGATTCTGGGAAGGAACTCCCCACCAGACTTTTAAGTGGTCCCATGGCTAGACCAGTCTCACTTTGGAAAAGAGAGTCCTTTTTACAATAACGCATAAGCAAATTAATTTTTAAGAGCGCGCAAGAGAGGTTCCTATCAGAGTGTCAGCTTGTAGGAGAGAGAGTACCCATAGAAAACTGCTTTGTGCACAAAGACCCTCGTGAGAAAAGGAGGCTGTGAGTATCATGAGGTTTTGGGTCGGGGGGCAGCTGTATGTGTGTGTGAGTGTGTGTGGAGTGTCTGAGACGGGGGCTGGGCAGCCCCAGACCCCCGAAGTGATTGGGACCTCCCTGTACCGCGTTTTCGCATTCTCCGCGAGGAGACCGGCCAGGAAAGGAGGGAAGTGAAAGAAAAGTGAATGAGTGGGGACCCCGGGAGGGTTTGACCCAGGGGGAAGGAGGGGATCCTGGTCCAGGCACCTGTGGGAAGGTCCTTGGGCAGGAGGGATTTACTCAGTAGGGAGACTGAGAGAGTGAATGAATAGGTTCAATTTCCTTGGAGGGGTTGGTAGCAGGCAATTTAGTATGTGATTAGATGGTGAGAGGACGGGGCTAATAGATTGAGAAAGAGGGAGAGATAGGAGTGGAACAAGTAGATTGCAGAGGGAGAGACAGGAGTGGAACAGGTAGATTGAAAAGGCAGTGTGACAGAGTAGTAAGTGAGGAAGCTGAGCCACAAGGTGAGTGTGGCAAACTAAGACTCTCCTGGTACCGGGGAATTCTTAGTTTGTCGCCGCCAGAAATGGGTCAGGAAAAAAGTAAGTTCCTTGACCCAGGGGCTGTGGATTGTGTGGAAAATTCGCAGTCGTTTGAGGTATCTGGGAACTGTGAGGGGGGTTCTCCGGGGGGGGGGCATTCCTCAGGACAGCCCACTGGGGATGATAATACGGCTTTGGGATGAATGGGAATCCCAAAGTGGAAAAAGTAAACAGAAAATAGTTAAGTATTACATGTTTAAATGGACAAAGGGAATGATCCAGCAAGATAATTTATATTGGCCCAAGTTCAGATCATTTGAGGATTAGATTTGCCAGGCTCTAAATATATATGTGAATTCAAAAGACCCTGTTAATCAGGAGGAGAGTGAGTATGCTGCCTTCTGGAGTCCCGAGGGGAGACATCAGGAAGAAGCTGGAAAAATTAGAAGACTGGCAGGACAGGGGACTTCAGGAGTTACTGAGAGGAGCACAGAAGATGTTTGTGAACAGAGATGAGAAAAAGCAGAAAGCAGATGCCAGAATTTTGGTGACGGCAGTTAGAGAAATGCAGGGAGCTTTGAATACAGAAAAAAAAAAAAAAAAAAAAAAAAACGCAGGTAAAAACAAACAGCAGATGTCAGGATCTATTTTTAGGAATACAGGACCTCTGTTTGTTTTTTCCCGCCACAAGAAAGGGCACTTACAAATTTCTTGTCCTACCTTGAAGGGTGCGGGACCCACCTGTTTTTACTATCATAAAAAGGAGCACCTACAAAAAAAAAAATGGTTGCAGGAAGAAAGAGCAAGATGAGGAAACTTTTCAGGGAGGTCAGGGGCTCTGTTTAATGAAGGGGACCGAAACACCACCAGAAGAGCCCTTGATAAGTTATATTTTTAGTAAATACAGGAGTTTCTGAGCCGACAGTGACAAAATTATCCCAGGGATGTGAGAGAAGTCGTGAGCGAGTTTCAGTAATTGGAATTACAGGAGAGGCTTTCCCTGTTCCTGTAATAAAAGGAGTGCAAATTGAAAGAGATGAGAAATTTAGAGTAAATGACTTATTGTTGATACCAGAAGCCGAGAATAATTTGTTAAGCAGAGACCTAATAATAGCCTTAAATTTACAGATAAAACCCTGTGAAGGAAAATTTAAAATTTATTCTTCACCTGAACAAGATAATCTAGAAATTAATGACATGGGTTGGCATTCAGGTGAAGTGGGAAAAAGTTTAGGGTAAAGGAGTCTGGTCCCCCTAGTCCCTCCTGGTGAGCATAAGCCTGTGAATTTTATGCATTATTCCGTACATTATTAATAGTAAAAGGGCGAGAAGGGACTATTTATACAGACTCCAAATATGCTTTTAGTATAGTACCTACTTTTAGAAAAATTTGGAAGGAAAGGGGACTTATAAACACTCAAGGGAAAGGGTTAATACACGGGGGATTGATAATTCAGATACTTGAAGCTTTAAAAGGCTCCAAGAAAATAGCAGTAGTTCATGTAAAGGAACACCAGAGAGGGAGGGATATTAGAGTCAGAGAAATAATTTGGCTGATGAAGAAGCAAAAAGAGCGACCTTAAGAAAAAGAGATACTGAAATCATGACCTTACACAAAAAATAGAAATTCAGCAGGAGACACTTTCCCTTCTGCTAGCAGAACTGGCAGCTATAAGGAAATTAGGAGCAACATTTAAGGAGGGAAAGTAAGTTTTTCCTGATGGCAGGATTATGATGCCAAAGCCAGTGGCACATTAGATCTTAGATAACTTGCACAGATGGACACACTGGGGAACAGGGGCCTTTTGTGATCACTTTTTAAAACTGTATGGGTGTATAAGGATATTAGAAATTAGAAAGGAAATTACTCAGGGGTGTCTCACCTGCTAAAAGGTAAAGAAGAAGTTGAGGAGCCCTCCCTGTGGAGGATGCAAACCAGCCTACAGTCTATTTGAAAAGATCCAGGTTGATTTTATAGACTTGCTTAAAGTGGGTTGGTGAAATATTTGTTAGTTATAATAGATCAATTCACTCAGTGAGTTGAAGCATTTCCAGCAGCTCGGGCTACAGTTCAAACAGTAGCTAAAATATTGTTGGAACATGTAATTCCAAGAATGTGATAATATGGTGGGATTTAGGTTGATTTATATTAAGCCTGATTTATTAAGAAGGAACTAAGCATCCTCGAGTGGCTACGGACCGCAATTCCCTTGAGCTCGGAGGCAGAAGAACGCCGGTGGAAAAAGAATAAAAGACTTTCTGAATCGGTGGGAACGACCTAAAAAGATGGAAGATCTCTTCCAGGATCACCCACCTGCAACATTATTAGAATTGATTACAGAACTGCAATTCCAGAAACTGAGATTGATAACACCTGTTGTTAAAAGAGCTCAGAGACAAGTAAAAGGTTGGGAGTGTGGTAAACATGGTTTAGGGTGTCATCCATGGTTATGTATTGTTTGCACACTTTGCTTTAACTCATGGTGGAAAGTAAGAGGGAAGAGAAGGAGCAACAATTGATTTGCTTGCCTTTCTATGGTTATGTATTTAGTCTGCTAATTATAGAACACATTGCTAGTGATTTTTTTTGGATACCTTTGAGATTGTGAGATGGGACCCTTCCATCAGCAATTGGATTAATAGAGAACTTAGATCAATTGGTTCTTGCTATATTGGCTATAGCACAAATAAGAGAACGAGCAGCTCATAATATTATAGACCAATGTCTCAAAATTGATAGTTGTGGTGGAGAAGAAGTCTATATACCACATCATAGGCACATTCCAAGGGCACACTGGCGCTGCGAGTGTGCCTATTGGAGGCGGTGACTTAATGAACTCCCCGCCCTTGAAGCAAAAAATAATTAGAAAAAAATCTTATTGTGGTTGGCACATCCTGAAATTTTGGAAAATACAGGTTTATGGTACTCCGGCCTAATCTTTTCCCTGTTCTTTTTGTTTTAATTATTGCTTCTTAACCATCTAGAACTGGGAAATGGCATTTAAAAGGAGACAGGCAAACTCTGTGAGACTATGGGTACCAAGGAAACCAAAAGCACCAGTGACTAGATCCCGGGATATTACCTTTGCTACCGAGAAGACTGGCATCTCAGCACTTGGTTGCAACCCAAGGGGCCTTGAGAAAGGTAGAAAGGTAGATTTCCTGAGGATTATTTTCACTGTGATCATTATCATACCCTGGGCAGTTGGCCAAAGCCAGAGAGCCACACTGGACAGAGTTTCAGCAATGAAAAAGCAAACCAGGCAAAAACCAAGTCCCAGCAATTTCAACATTTGTGACTACTGCAATCACCCTGTGTGGATTAAGGACAAGATGGAAGCTGTGTTTGTTACACACCCATATGTTAGTTCTGCCTGCTACAGTCGCAGCAGCATTACAGATGTTTGTATTAAGGAAGGAAAGATGTCTTGGGTAAGGAAAAATTTGGGATATAATGGACGAGCTTCGTATCCCCATGGTAATCAGATTGTCTCTCAATATGAAAGGGTTTTTTGTTTTGAAAGAGATGATAATGGAGATGATCCAAGTATAGGCATGGGAAATCGAGCACTAAAAGAAAAATGGAAAGAGAAAATAAAAGAAGAAAAAGAAACAAAGGGGAATAGAGGAAAGAACAGGAGAACAGAGTCAACAGAATTGGCTGAATTGTATAAACTCCTAAACCGGTACTACAAAGATTGGGATTTGCCAGCCTCAAATAAGAATCTGTGGGATTGATGCAAATGATTGCTACAGAATTGGGAATATCCAAATGTGGGATTTGTGGGGTCTAAAAATGGCTAAAAGATGGCCATGGAAAGGTGAGAGCTTAGCTCCAGAGCAAATTTTAAAGTGGAACCACACCCAAATTTCTGGAACATTGAAGAGACCTGCAAGATGGATTTTAAGCCATCAAGTAATTGGAATCATTTGTATAACTCGAGAAGAAAGGAAATTTAATAAAGTAGTAGGGAATACTCCTTGTAAATCCACATTGGTGGTCAATATGGATAATCGTTCAAAAATTTGGCAACCTGAAAACCCTGTTGGATATTGGGGACCAATAAAAGAAATAAATTGTGAATGGCATGAACAGATTAATTTATGCTGGTACAAAAGTCCTGGAGCTAACCCCTACCAATCCATCGACAGCCTGAGGTCTTATTGGGAACAACCGGAGAAAACTGATAAGAGATGGAAAGCCTCAGATGGGATATGTTGGATTTGTGAGCAACGAGCATACAGTGAGTTACCTCAAAAATGGAGAGGAACCTGTACTTTGGGAGTAATACAACCCTCCTTCTTTGTTCTACTGAGGTCTAGGAGCAATGTGCTAGGAACTCCACTGTATGAAACCATGCAGTGGAATAAAGGAGATTTGAATTTAAATTTTCCAACAGCAGGAGGGAATCAAAAATGGGAGGAGGATGAATGGCCTGCAAAACAAATTATAGCATATTATGACCCAGCAACACGGGCTCAGGATGGGTCATGGGGATATAAGACCCCAGTTTATCTGTTGAATAGATTAATAAGGCTCCAAGCAGTAGTGAAGGTGATGTCAAATCACACCTCCGGTGCCTTAAAAATGTTGGCCAGGCAATATACAGAAATGTGTGTGTTTGTGTACCAAAACAGGATCGCCCTAGACTGTCTGTTAGCAGAAGAAGGAGGAGTTTGTAAGAGATTTAATGAATCTGAGTGCTGTGTAGAAATTGATGATTATGGGGAAGCTATCACAGGACTTGCAGAAGAAATTAAAAGGGTGGCTCATGTACCAGTACAAAAGTGGAATTCAATCTTGAAAACAGATTGGTGGGGTAACCTCTTTGGAAGTGTTTGGAGGAAAAAGTTAGAGTTCATGTTGCTATGCTCAATTCTGAGACTTCTGTTTCTGCCTTGTATGATTTTGTGTTTTATTAGGTTAATTCATTCAGTGATTCAGGGGATGCAGATTACAACAATGTCTCTAGATTCAGAATCAGCAGGAAAAGGAAAACCAAGATCTATAATGGTATTAAAAGCTAAATCGACTGCTGTTAAAGAACTAGGGCTTAAAAAGATGGAAATAGACCAGGAAATGCTAAGTAAACTTGCAAGAGAGTGTGAAAGACTAGAAGTAGTAATAGAAATGTTGGAAAAGTTTGAAGCTAAAAAGAGACAAGGAGAAAACCAAAATTTTGAAAAATATAAAAGGTATCAGGGCACAGGCTTTTAAACACAGCACGAATCATAATGATCAAAAAGAGAAATGGGGGATTTGTGATAAATAGGTATGACTCGTGCTGATAAAAATTGAAAGAGTAATTGATATTGATACAGTAATTAATATTTGAGAATAATAAACAGTTAAAAAGTTCTAATACCAAAGAAGAGAGGGAGAGGAGGGGCTCCACCCAACCCCCTTTCCCAGCAGATGCTTTCAAGGACCACAGGAAAGAAACTGAAGATACAGCTGATAGAAATGAGCAAAGAACCTGGTTGCGTCCCAGAAAATGTTAATTATAAGGGATTTATTGCTTTGATATATAGATGCAGTCATATGTTAGTCTTGGCTTACATTGTACTGGCTTGGTGCGCATGTGTAACCCAAAGGTGAATTAAAGGACAAAGAGGAAGAGGAGAGGTCTTCATCCAAAACGACCCCCAAAGACTTCTGCAACCTCCAAACCGAGTGGTAGCACATGCGTGATAAGGGTGGTAATGAGGGCGGAGATAGAGATATGATGAACCGAAAATGGGAGGAGATGGCATTGACACATGGCATATAAGGGGAGATTTTCACTTGGCAAACACCTACGTGATGTGGCAAGGGTCCCAGAACTCTGCCCTCCGTACCCCGCGGTTATTTTTGCTTATGCGCTATTATTGGAACCACATTATCCCTTCTTTTAATCAAATTATATTGTACCCAATTTTATATTTTTTATTGTAATCATTCAATAAAAATTGTTACTACTTTTAATATTGTTTGGTTTTTTTATGATGGGATAATTGGGTAAACATTACAAAACGAATCAATAAAATAAATTCAAACTGCAACGATCAAGAGCATTTTCAGACACACAGCCTGACCGACCAGCAATGGAAGCTGGAAAAAAAAAAAGTTTTGCTGAGCAATGGCCCTTTGATGAAGCAAAACATTTACAATCAGGGCAGCCCATTGGTACAGATGGGGGCACACTCTGGGGGTACAGCTGAGGCCATGAGGTCACAGCAGGCTCAGGGGTCACAGCAGGCTGAGGTCACAGTTGGCTCTGAGGTCACAGAGGTGCCAGAGCCCCGTGGTTGCACAGCAGCACAAGGAGCGAGCAGTCAGTGCTTGAGCACAACTGTTGCGGCAGCAGCAGCGGCGGTGGCAGCAGTGGTGCTGACATTGGGACAGCGGTGTCAGGACAGCGGTGGCAGCAAGAGCTGCGGGACTGGCAGAGGGCAAGGCAGCATGGCCCTTGCTCTGCATCTCTTCCTCCTGCTCCTCCTGGCCGTGGCCCTGCCTGCCAGGGCTGCCCAGGCTGCTCCGCTGCAAGCGCGGCGAGCAGGTGAGCCGGCAGCCTGGCTCCCCTTTCCCGGGACAGCGCTCCCTGCTCCCCGGGAAGCGCTGGGGATGGTTTTCCCCAGGCCTTCAGGGAGGGTTTCCTCTGGGGGAGGGAGAGAGCCCCCAGGGCCCTGGGCAGCCCCAGTTTCCTCTCCCGGGACGTCAGACAGGCCCTGCAAAGAGGGTGCAGAGTGACCAGGAGCCTGCCCAAAGCTCCCCAGGCCCCTGTGAAGTTTGGCCTTGTGCACTCACACCTGGCTCCCATAGCCTTAACCAAGCCCCTGGCAGTGCCCTGTTCCCAGAGGCAGAAGGGGATCCCAGCACACCATGAATCACAGAATCACTGGGTTGGAAGAGACCATCAAGTCCAACCCAGCCCTAACACCTCAAGTACACCATGACACCAGGTGCCACTTCCAGTTTTTTTAAGACACATCCAGGGATGATGACTCCACTCCTCCCTGGGCAAACCATTCCAGGACTTTATGACCCTTTCTGTAAAAACCTTTTTCCTAATATCCAACGTATATTTCCCTTGGCACAGTTTAAGACTGTGTCCGCTCATGCTGTCACTTGCTACCATGGAAATGGTTCTGATCTGTGCTCCCTTCTAGATCGGGATGCTGGAAATGTTTTTCTGGAACCTTGGCTGGAAGATAGTTTGGATACAGTGGAACCTCCCACAGGTAAGATATCTATGTTTTTCCATAGAACAATGACTGACAACCTGGCAAGAACCAGGGGACAGAAGCTTCTGTGGGTGTTGAGTTACAGGTGTGTCTGCAGAGCAGAATTTTCCAACTCCTGGCATGGATGCTGCACACAAGCCCAGCTCCCATCACAGGGGTGAGTACTGTGTCCCTCCTGACCCCACCACAGGCTGACCCTGCTTTTGTGGCATCCATTCCTGGGAAATGGAACTACTTTCTGTTAAGGTTTTCCAAAAGGAAAGACCCAAGCTAAAGGAGAAAATAAATCCTTGAAGCCTCCTGAACTTCTGGACCAGATGCTGAGTGACCTGGAGAGACGCCGTGGTGGGTGCATTTCCCTCAGCCTTGTCCTGGGGCTCAGCAGCCGGGGGCTTTGGCTGCACATTGGGACACGCCGTGCCCAGCACAGTGGGAAGGGATCCATGGCAGCCTCGCTGCCCCGCTGCTGCTTCCACGCCCTGCAGGGCTGTTTGCCAGCCTGGCCTGGCTGCAGCTTCTCCCCAGCCTCTGCAGGAAGGCATTGGGCATCAGCTGCCACACAGCCCAAACCGCACCATGGGCCTGAGATCCCCTGCAACATCCCTGTCTCTGAGGAGATCAGGAGGGGCAGCTGATTGGAGGAGGGAGAGGTTGAGGGGGAGACATCAAAGCCCATCTGATTTCCTGAAACCTCTCCATGATTTGAGAAGACTCCTGAATATGCCATCTCCCCAAGGGGAACAACTCCATCTGATCCAGCTGTGCATCTTTCTTTCTTTAGAAATGAAAGGAGAGGCTGTGCAGAAGGAAGCATTTCCCACAGGAAGCAGGGATTCTGTGCCAGCCTCTGGTGCAGGAAGAGAGGCGATGCCAGGCACAGCCACAGGAGGTAATTGCTGTGCCTCTGGGCCTGAGCCCTGCTGAGGCTTGAGCTGCCCTCTCTGCTACTTGGCACTGCGGGCACAGCCCAGACAAGACGGGCACAGCCCAGAGGAATTGTCCCCAGCAGGCTCAGGGCACTCGGGTACTGAGCTGTCCTGCTGGGCTCCCTCCGTGGGAGACACGTCCCGAAACCTGGGAGCGGCTGGACAGGGTGCCCATGGTGGGGAAAGGGCAGAGGGGGAGAGCAAGGCTCCACTGGGTCCTGACAGGGCCTGGCCACGTGCCCTTGAGGACTGGTCAGTGTCCCAGCAGAAGGAGGGCAGGAGGGACAGAGGGAGGCAGGGATAGCTGTGGCACTGCCAGCTGCAGTTTTCCCCAGGGCTTTAGTGAGGATTTCCTCTGTATGTGAGGGAGAGAGCCCCAGGGCCCTGGGCTGCCCCTGTTTCCTCTCCAGTGATGCTGCAATGGGCATGGAAAGAGGGTGGCGAGTGATCAGGAGCCTGCCCAGAGCTCCCCAGGCCCCTGTGCAGCTTTGGCCGTGTCCATTGACATCTGGCTCCCACAGCCTTACCCGACCCCCTTGCAGTGCCCATTTCCCAGAGGCAGAAGGGGATCTCAGCACAGCATGGAAATGGTTCTGATCTGTGCTCTGTTCTAGACTGGGATCCTGAGATGGATTATCTGGAAGTCCTGGCACATAACCATTTCAAGTCCTTGGAGGATGGCAAAGGCAAGTTCTCCATATACCTTTTCTGAGAGAATTATCAGTGCCTATGTGGCAAGAGCTCATTCGTGCTACATTTCCCTTTAACATAATCTCAGGGCTGAAGGAATCTGGAAGCCTTGCCCTGCTCCTTTCTGGAGCACTAAGGGATCCCATAGGATCGCTGTCAGTGGGGGGAAGGAGCATTTATCTGTCCATCCTCCTCCCGTGCAATGCCAGTGTGTCCTTCCATGTGCTCTGTGCAGCCACAGAGAAGAGCAGAGAGGGAAGGGGCTGGGCCCAGGGCTGTGCCCCGGGGCTGAGCCTTTCTCAGCTCCTTTACCGGCCCCAGGGAGCCTGAGCTGCTCCTGCTGCCACTGCCAAGACCTGGCCCTGCCTGGGGCTGGGTTTGGAGCTGCAGCAGCTCCAGGGAGTCCTTTATGCCCAGACTGCCACACAGGGGGCTCCTTCCATCCCAGTGTGGGGCCACTGCAGGCACGAGCTCCCCCTGGCCCTGCTCCTGAGTGGAAGGCAGAGCCGAGGGAGTGCCTTGGAGGGCACCAATCACCCAGGTGCCCTCACTGCCACTCGGGCCTGAAGGAGAATCTTCAGCAGTATCATGGCCTTTTAGTTGCAGCCAAGCCTGCTGGTGAAGATGATGCAGCTTCCCAACCCATGTCCAGGACTGAACCTGTGGGATCCAGGACTGAGCCTCTGGGAGATGGTGAGGGTAGGTCAAGGCCTTTCCCCTGGAAGAGCTGCCAGCTCAGAGCCCAAAGATCGGCCAGGGGGGCATCGCTGCAGGTGCCAGGACAGAGCCATGCGCGTGTGTGCCCTCGCCCTGCACGATCCACTCACAACTTCTGCTCAGGCCTGGCAGCTGTTTGGAGGAGGGTGGGCCCTGGCCCAGATGAAAAAGCCCAGAGGTTTTGTGGATCATTGCCCCATTTTTAATAAGCATGATGCCCTGAAGATGCCACCAAAGAAATGGGGAGTTGTTCCACCTGATCTAGCTGTTCGTTTTTGTTTCTCACGTGATGGACCAAATGGCAGCACAGAAGGAGGTGTTTCCCCAAGGAAGCAGAGGCCAATTGGCAGCCCCTGGTGCAAGAAGGAAGGCCAAGCCAGACACAGGCACAGGCACAGGAGGGAATTGCTGTGCCAGGCTCAGCAGGGCTCAGCCCTTGGCAGGGCTGTGTGGCAGCAGCTCTTCCCCCAGGGTCTGCCCTTGCATGGCCTGGCAGCAGCCAAAGCTGGAGGTTCCTTTGGAGCTCGTTCACAGCCCCGGGGAAAGGGGACTCGTGCACCAACGTCCCTCCTGCTGCAGCTGCTCCGGAGCTGGCCCTGAGTGCCCAGAGGCCCAAGGCACAGGAGCAGCCCCGAGCGGGAGCCCTGCCGCGAGCCCAGGGCCAGAGCCAGCCTCGGCTCCCGACTGGGCAGGGGCTGCACTGGGTCCTGACAGGGCCTGACTCTGTGCCCTGGGGCTGGGGGAGCTGTCACGGGGCAGGGAGGGCCAGGGCTGGCAGTGGCTGCTCAGGGATGGCTTTGGCCCCTGTCCCTCCAAGCAGCGACTGCCCAAGCAGCTGCGCTGCCCCCGGGCTCTCCTCCCGGCCTGCTGGGCTTTGTTGGGTGGCACAGCCTGTGCCAAGGGGCAGCAAGGTGCCTGCAGGCCCCAGCTCTGGGGGAAACGGAGAACGTCCTGCCCGCATCCACCGTGCTGCCAGCTCAGCAGTGCAGCACAGCACGGGCTGACACTCCCCATTGCTCCCACAGGTGCAGCTGGAACCACAGCACATGTTCCTGATTCTCAGAAGGGCCATGGAAGCTGTTTCTGTATGGGAACTCGCTGTTTGCTAGAGTTAATGGCCATTCTGGCTGGTGGGGAGCTTGTCTTCATGTTGTGCTGCTTTGGAATCTGGTATTCCTGGAAGAGAAAACAGTGAGTGTTTTGTTGCTCTCCCCCTCAAACAGCTTCATTTGAAAGTCTACTGCAGACAGGAAACATTCCCAGTGAGGCTGCAGTGTAGGTGTGGCCAGTCCATGATTGTCCAAAGAACTCTGCTGAGGGTTCTGCTGCTGCCCAGAGCTTTCATTGGCCTCCTCATTGCTGGGCCTTGTCCTGGGGGGCCCGCTGGGGCTGCAGCCACTGCTGGCTCCCACTGAGGCTGCCTGGCCAAGGCAAACCCCAGGGGCACAGGGCAGAGGCAAAGCACGGTGGGGAGGAGAAAGAGCAGGGACGAGATTGCCCTTGAAAGGCAGAGGCGCTCTGGGGCCCGCTCCTGGCCAGGGAGCCTGCCCAGAGCCGTGCCCTGCTCGCCGGGGCCTTGAGGGGCAGCTGTGCAGCTGGGCCAAGCTGTGCCAGCAGCTCCAGCCGTGCTGGGGAGCCTTGCCAGCTCTGGGCCCTGCTGTGCAGGAGGCTCCCTGTGTGCCCCTGGCAGCTGGGGCCTCAGCCACCTCCTCTCTCCACAGGCACCACCTAAAAGAAAAGTTGAAAGCTGGTGGCTGGTCAGAAGACCTCTACAGCCGGAAGAGCAGTAGCAGCGGCTCTGAATCTGACCAGTTTACATTTGCATCTGAAAGCCCTGAGGTGCTTTGAGGCCCCAGGCCCAGCCCTCCGTCCGGGGCCAAAGGTGAAAGCCCCAGGAAAGTATTTGGAAGTGCTCAACTGACTACGACTGAGAGCATCCCGAATCAGTTCTTCTGTTACAATAAAGAGAACGTTCTGTTACCCCAGTGTCCAGGTGGTAGCAGCAGCAAAGCCCACCCAGCAGCAGCACTGGCTGAGCTCTATGGCCAGGAACAGCCATGGATGGCCACGGTGTGGGCAGGCAGGAGCCAGGCAGGGGCTGCTGTGACCAGCAGCGGGGCCCCAGGGCTGGGGGAGCCCATGCTGAGCGTCCCTGGGCTGAGGGCACATTTCCTTCCCCAACATCATCTGGGCCTGCACCTGCTCCAGTGCCAAGCCCAGGAAAAGAGGGAAGCCATCAAGAGCATCTCCACAGACACAGCCTGACCAGCAATTCCAGCAGGCAAAACAAAGCTCCTCCCTAATTAACACACACTTGATAGAACCTAATTGATGGGCCATCACCAATGCAGGGTGCTGCACAGGGTCTGCTCCTCTGGACGAGGGCCAGAAGGGGAGGGAAGGGAAGGGCTGTGTGGCCTTGGGGCCCGATGGGGCTGATGAACAGCCCCAGAGGCACAACAGCCCAGCTGCAGCCACACTCCATTTCCTGGTCAAAACACTCCGCGTAGCTGCCCTGGTGTCCTGGGTTGACTATATGATGCTTTTATCCCCAATCGTCTTATTCTGTCAATGTTGAGTAATAAGCTTTGTACCTTTAAGACTGTTCCAGAGAGTGAAGGGGGCAGAGAAGAAGTGCACGGTTTGTTTTCAGACACTGCACTCCTCCTCCACATTCCTGCTCCTGGACTGTGTTGTCTGTGGAAGAACAGACAGCGGGACAGAGCTCTCCTTTGCTTTTAGTTAGTTTAGCTAGCTGAGGCAGAGAAGTTCACTGGACTTTTTTTTTTTCCTTTTTCTTTGACCTCTTGAAACTGCTCTGGACTGACGTTTTGCGGAGAAAAGAAGAAACCTCACAACTTTATAAAAGTTGTAAAGCCTGGTATGCTTTTATTACGACGCGCGCCGGACGCAAGTCCCCCAACAAGGCATGCGTACCTCTGAAGACCTCAGGTCTTCTTTTATTCCCCTTCCAAATGCATATGCATACAGTTTCACAATAAGTTCATACATATTCATTCCGTGTGACATTTAGCACCAGTTCTTCTTTATCAAAGGAATTTCTAAGTCGGGGGCAAATCGACCTTGTGGTCTTTTCTGTTTTTCTTTCTCTGTCTCCTTGCTGTCTCGGCATGCGAGTTTTTCCTTTCTGTGAAGCTTTGGCTTCACAGACTTTTCACCTTTCTTAGACACTTCACCTAATTCAGAATTGATCTTTACTCTGTCTCATTCCCCCCTTTCCTAGGAAATAAGTAAATTTTTTTACTTAATGAAAACCTTCACAACAGTAAGTGTCTTTCAGTGCTTCACCATGTACGTTTGACAAAGATGTTAGTACAGCTATTCGTTGTAGCATTCTCCAGTTCCAAATTAACAATATAATAAATAATCCTAAGCTTATCCCAACTAATATTAGTAAAACTACAATGGGGTGGCACAACTTATTAAAGATTCCATTCGCAGTTGGTGACCACCCAAAGATCACATCTCACCAGTGATGATTTTGTTTTATTCTTTGTAGAACTCTGGTCATCTCCTTTGTATCATGCTGGACAGTAATTAAGGTTTTCTTTCCGCTTCCTTGGATTCCTTTCAAGCCTTCCAATAGGTCTTGGTGCTTAATTAATTGTTTTACCAATGTAAGGTTCATTCCAATAGGGGTAGGTGGTAGTCTGTGATGCATTGTGTAATTGGCTTAAATCAGCTGGTGGGATGTTACTGGTACCAAATACAAAAACCACACCCAATAATCTTAACAAAATTACAAATACAGAGATTAGAATGGTTTCTACTAGACCGAATAACATCATTGCTATCAATTTGTACAGCAGCACAAGCAGTTCTCAAGCATACACTCTTTTCTAGGATATACGAGCACAATTTTCTGGTCAGTGACTGGATGAATTTCAAAGTGACAAATACTCTGTTCAGTGTCCAAACACACATCCTGAGCATTAATAGTATTGCTTTCACAAATATATCCCATCTGTTCTCTAGTAATGCAGGATTCCAAGTTTACTGTCTGCCACTTTCCATTCATCTTTCGTGCCCACACTCTATGTTCTGAAGGATAGAGTATTGTTTTTTCATGGTTTAATCCTAGAGCAACGATGGGATGGATAACATAAACAGTGGCATTATGTATGGTAAGCAGTAAGCACAAAGGCAGTTGCCACATTAGAAACAGGATCATAGGTGAAATTCACCATAGTCCACCAGGATTGAAACTTCCTTTCAATATCAATTGCATTATCCCACACAATTTCTTGAATTTCAGCTGGAAAATTACCTTCACCCCTTTCCCATATGATCAGAGCTGCTGTTGCTTGTATCCATAACTGTGCTTGTATACAACTGAAAGCTAAAGACACATTATCTTGAACTATACTAAGTGCTTCTACTATCAACTTGTGGTCTTGGTCCCCGGCCTTTTCATACTTCCTTACTTTGGCAGTACTTTTGAAATCTGTCACTGGCTAGTTTCTAATGCCAATAGAGATTACTATAAAGGCTGCTTCAATTTTGTTAGGCTACCTGCTGCAGTGGCCAGTTTATTCACCAGTATTTCTGAATCAATTCCATTTAAAACTCCTAATCCTGTCCCTAATATGCCAGTTAGATGTTTGTTATGGGGAACAGGAACTGCTTTCTGTCCATGACCATCCCTCCCTGCCAGAGGGATGTGCTGGGCTCACACTGCAAATTCAGATACACTTCACAAGTGTATCTGACAGAGGTTTAGGTCATATTTGAGGCAGATGTTTGTTCTGAAATGTAGAGACCTCAGGGAATCTCCTTCCCCCTCCAAAGCACCTGATTTCCCAGATGTGTGGCAAGCAGGAATGTCTCTCCTGGTCTACGAAACCTCACCCACCTTGCCCCTAGCTTCAGGTCCAAGCCTCAAGTAAATAATGAAGGGGAAGTCTGAGAGAAGAGCCTAAATTCATTGCAGTGCCTCAGAAGAAACTGGGATCAGGTTTCTGCTACTTGAAACACTCAGCACAAAAGTGATGCTCAAAATATACACCAGGGGAGGTTCAGACACTAATTACATCTGGTCTCTCATAAGCTATCCTATTGATGACCTGGCACCCTACTTTGGTTTCTTCTCCTCTGATTCCTTGAAGAGTCCACAGTTCCTGTTCCTGCCATTCTTCCTCCTCATATACCTGATTCTCATGGATTACTACAGTAGATATGTTTAAATCTTTTATCTCAGAAGGTTTTCCTATGGATCCAGTATACTGATTAAATGCCAGGGACCAAGGCCATTCAGCATTGCTTTGAATAGAGGTACTCTCAAGTTCTAAAACTTCAGTTATGATTACACACAAAACAATTCTACAAACTAAAATATGAGCTACTCCCAACTGCAATATACTCATTTTGCCCGAGTAAGTTTTAATCTCAGTTCATTGTCTCCTGGTGTCACTCCTTAAGGGGTTTCTGGGCCTTCTTCACTCGAGTGATGGATCCAGGCATTCTGCTCCTTGATTTTGATTGCAGTGAAGATGGTGAGAAGTACTCGCAGTGGTCTGTCCCACTGTGGTTCCAAAGTCTTCTCTGTAAGAGACTTAACATATACATCATCCCCAGGCTATCTAACTCCCTGCTCCGAGTTCCAGCCACATGTTTCTCAATTACTCTGAGCTGTTTGCTTAATGCCACCATGTAGATGGACATTCTGGACATTCCCCTTGTATTCTATATGGTCTTCTATAACGCATTCCAAAAGGATTCAGCATTCCTTTAGCTCAAGGTTTAGTTCGAATTTGCAATAGTGCCAGTGGAAGAGCTTGGGCTAGGGTAGATTAACTTCTTGCCCCAGTCTTATGATTTGCTGCTTAATCAGCAAATTGGGGAAGGTATGGGGTGTGAAGTTCCGAATCTATGCCCAGATGGCTACTAATGTGTTGCACTATTTTGGAAATGAAATGTGATTCTTTATCTGAGGATATCGTGGCTGGAACTCTGAAGCGTGATATTATTTCTTGTAAAAATAATCTGGTCACGTCTTGAGTTTTGACAGTTCTGGGGAATGCTTCTGGCCACCCTGAAAATGTATCTATCAATACCAGTAAATACTGATACCCCCCCTTTCCTTGGGAGTTCTGAAAAGTTAATTTGCCACTGCTGTACAGGCCCATGGCCTCTCCCAGTCTGACCGAGTTTCGGCCGGGGGGTATTTTGGGGTTAGTCTGGAGGCAAGGATCACATTGTCGGCTTACCTGAGTGATAGTGGAATATAAATTCCTGACAACGATGCAACGATTGTTTCAATCAGATGTGTGTTCTAGAAAGCCTGTGGAAATTACTGCTTCAAAGTCAACACTTCATTTCAATGCACTCTGTATCACTCGCAGCCTCGGTCATTTCAAAAAAGGAGCCACTCTCTATAAAAGGCTTTTAAGTAGTTCGGCCCTAGTGTGCTTTCTAGTGCCCTTCCTTCACTAGTAACCACGAAAATGGGAAGGGATTCCTAGCTCTCTTTCAATGGTAGCCCACCCCTTGCAGTTGTACATCTCTTTTGATTAGTATTATTGTATTATGGCTTACCTTTGAGGAAAATCTGTACCTCACCCTTTGCTGCTTTCTTTGCCTCTCCATCCGCCAGCTCATTTCTTCCCTCCAATTTTAAGCTCATTCTCTGGTGTGCCTTAATATGCTTTTTCAGGCAGCTGAACTGCTTCCAGCAGCTGGATTGTCTCTTCTTTCCCTGTGAGGTCAGCAGTCCCGTCTCCTTCCAGATGGCTCCATGTGCATGTACGACTCTGAATGCATACCTTGAGTCTGTGTACATGGTTATTCTCCTCCCTTTTGCCCTTTCCAGAGCACGGGTCAGGGCAATTATCTCAGCCTTCTGCGCAGAGGTACCTGTTGGTAAGGGTCCAGACTCGATTACCTCTCTGTAGGTGGTCACTGCATACCCAGCATGTCGCTTCCCATTGGCAACGTAGTTGCCCCCGTCAGTGAACCAGGTCTCTGCATCATCCAAAGGAGTGTCCTTTAGTTCTGGGCGGCTGGAGTAGGTAGCTTCAATGGTCTCCAGGCAATCGTGGTGTACTGCTTCTCCTTGATTTCCAGAGAAAAGAAGCTGGGTTGACAATATTAGTCACCACGATCTCTACATCATCTTGCTCTACCATGATGGCCTGGTATTTCAGAAACTTCTGTGGTGAAAGCCAGAGGCCACCCTTTGCTTCCAGTACTGCGGGCACTGTGTGGGACACTAGCACAGCCATTTTTTCCCAGGGTAAACTTGCATGCCTCTTGAATATTCAGCATGACTGCTGCTACAGCTCTGAGGCAACCTGGCCATCCTTTGGCTGTTGCATCTAGTTGCTTAGAGAAGTAAGCAACTACCCTTCAGTATGGGCCCAAGTCCTGAGCCAATATTCCCTGGGCAATTCCTTGCGTGGAAAAATAGAAAGAATGGTTTACTTACATCTGGAAGTTTCAAAGCTGGAGCTGGCATGAGAGCACTCTCTCTAGCTGGCGAAAGGCCCGTGTGGTGTCTTTTGTCCACTGGAGATTTCAGTTTCCATTGGCAATAAGAGCATAGAGGGGTCTGGCGAGCAGTCCATAATTATAAACCCACAGCTGGCACTACCCTGCCATGCCTAAGAAGGTTCAGAGTTCCTTCGTTTTCTGGGGTTTCAGGGTTTGGCATACGGCTTCTTTGCCTTAAAGTCTGCTGCTCAGCACTCACTTCTTACCCCAGGTAGATTACCTTCTGTTTCACTACCTGTGCCTTTTTCTTTGAGACTCTGCATCCTTGGAGTTCTAGGAAATTCAAAAGGCTTACCGTCCAGGCTTCTCCTGCTTCCCTTGTCCGAGTGGCTACTAGAAGATCATCCACGTAACTGCAACAGCCTCCTTTCCTCTTGTGGAGGTTCCCGGGACTCTGGGTCTTTGCAAGCTGTTCTTCAATCGGAGTGGGGAATCTTGAAGCCTTCAGGCACATGGACTATGTGAGCTTGAGTTTGAATGCAAAAAATTTTCTGGCTGGCTTCGTGGATAGGGAGGCAAAAGAAGGCATCTCTTAGGCCTAAAACAGTGAACCAGGTTAGCTCAGGTGTTAAACAAGTTGGTAAAGTCTATGGATTTGCTACCACAGGGTATAAATTCTGTGTTATCTTATTGACAGCCCTTAATCCAGTACTATCAATTATTGGGCTGATTCCTTTCTTACCTTCCTTTTGAGGGTACTACTCAGTTCTCACTAGTTGTGTTCTTTCCTTAAGCTTGATGCTCATGGGGGAGCATCTTTCACTCTCCCTGGTACAGCAGAGGCCCATACCCTTGAAAACACTTGTTTACTTATTCTAATATCTCCTTACTAATGTCTTTAATTTCAGTGTCTGTTAATGTTAAGCCTAACCTCTTTATATCATTTGCCTCCAGAGTAACCTTTCTCATTTGAGAATGTTTAGCAAATTGAGCGAATTGTACAAAAGTTTTTAGGTACACATAGTACACATGTTACTTTAAAGGTTTGCACAATTATGCTTTCTCAGACTGGCCAGTTGTTCATTCCCCACACTACAACATAAACATTCTCCACAGGTGCTAAAGCTTTATTTAAAACTGAATATATGGCCCTTGTGTCGACCAAAATTCTTCCTTTTTTGGGAGGTCATCTTTACCCTTCCTCCCTTACCTTGGGAGGAGCCTTTAGCAAATCATATGTACTCATTTTGCGAACTGGGATTGCTTTGCATTTCAGCATGATAATCTTTGCCTGATTTCATACGTTGCTATCTTATGCTGCATGCTGAACAACATGTTTGATTTGCTTTCTCTTTGCCTTGTTTTCCTTTTCAAGGGGCCAACACCAGAGGGCGGTCTAATCTCACAGTCTCTTTGCCATTCTGGGTGATTTCTTAAAACAAAAAGATATATCAGCATGCAAAAAAAAAACCTCTATCCCATTTATCTTCCTATTTTAAAACAGTACTAACAGCAATGAAGTATTATAAATCCTTTTATTTTCTGAGATGCTCTTACTGGCAACCTCCTCCCAGTCAGCCCCTCCCAAAAGGGGTTAATTTAGGAACCTGTTTGCGTTTGCTCTGGTCAGTTCTCATTATTTATTTCTCCTTGCCCTATCTCACTTCCACTCAAACCTTTTTACAGACACCTTCACAGTAGTTTCTCAGTTTTCCTCCTATACACACAGCTCCAGGTGGCAGGTTATCAGATGTGATTCCCACACACAAGCTCTAAGACCTTAAGTTCTGAATCCGCTTGACCAGAAACCTCTAATTTACATGTGCCCTGACACTTATTAGAACAGCAAAACAGCAATACCAGTGTTTCTCATAAACACTGCACTGCCATAATACCTGCACATCCAGCTTTTGCTCACAGGTCATTCCCGTGTTCCCTGGGGAGACGGGGCAGCCAGAGCTGTCCCTGTGCCCAGGGGACAGCCACTGTCACCTCACACAGCATGCTAATCAAAAACGTGACATAGACACTATGTTCTGATCAAACAAAATATCAGTCTTTTCTAGTTCTCTTCTTGCACAATCTAATTAAGCACTGTGTATACTTACACTTGTTTTACTGCTTTGCAAAAAGGCTGTGCTAGTCACAGCCGAAACTCTGATATGCTCACAGACACAGACACATGCACCCACAACCCCCTTTATCTCAAATTCACTAGAGCCAAGGCTTGAATTGCTGTGAGGGGGAGAATTCTTGGAATTCCTTTAACTCGCTTTATCGTAGTTAAGCATAAATCACCGTACTATAGTTCTCTTATGTAAAATGCTACTCTTGTTGCAACAAAATCTTAAAATCTCCACAAACACTACTATACAATCTGAGAATCAAATTACCACAATGCAGCGGAAGAAAATCACCACACAAAATCACTAGGAAAGGGCATATTTCTCAAAGTGCTCACTTTTCTCAACACAACACCGCACACCATAATTCAGCATTTACTCACATCAATTTTTCCTGGACACAATCAAAATAACAGCACACAGTCTAGAGATCAAGTCCAAACATCCAAGGCAAAGGAACTCTCTGAGCTCATACTCATGGTTAAAATGTACCACTCTACACAAATCACTACATTTAAACACAATAAATACCATCACTGACATTCTGCTTCTCCGCAGGGCACTTCTCTCCCTGCCCCCGCAGCCCGCTGCAGCCGGCGCCTCAGGCCTCACTCGGCTGCTTCAAACACGGGTAGTACTCACCCCCCCGCACTGTACGGCACTGTAGATCTACTCTCTTTTATACACCATACACTTATACACTTGCACGATTGCAAACACAGTGCACTGACCACACAATGCATTAACCACACAGCGACACAGTGTCCGGACACCACACACACACACACACACACACACACACACACACAAAAAACACACGCGGGTTCAGCAGTTCTGCCCTATCAGAACAATGAACCCCCAATACACACATACACGGGTTCACCCGACTCACCCCCAGAGTCACTAGCGATCTGCCCTATCAGAATGATGAACCCCGTCTCTAATATAGCTGCTCCATCAGCTATACCCAGATGTCTCTGAGTGATTTACTCCCTACTGAGTGATTTACTCCCTAGCTCTCCTTTCCCTCCCCCAGGGGCCCCTCAGTACATACCATATTCTCCTCCGCAGGCCAGCAGGTGCTTGTCTGTCCTCGCAGGAGGCAAGTCGAGACGAGCAGAGCCCCACCAGGAAAAAAAATCCTAGGGTGCGCCTTGGAGGTCCATCTATCCCCCCTGCCCCTGTGGGGACAGAGAACTCCTGGCTGGCTCGCCATAATGTTTAGCGGAGAAAAGAAGAAACCTCATAACTAACTTTATAAAAGTTGTAAAGCTCAGTATGTTTATTTATGGCGCCGGACACATGCAGAGAAAACTCTCCTCAAAAGGCATGCGTACCTCTGAGAACTTCAGATCTCCTTTCATCCCCCTCTCAAATACATATGCATACAGTTTCACAATAGGTTCATACATATTCATTTTTATGGGTTTTGTGTGACTTTTACTACTAGTTCCTTTTTATCAGAAAGAATTCCGAGGTCAGGCTGACTTGCCCTTACAGCAGTCCCTGTCTCTCTCTATCCTCATCTGCCTCCTCCCCTTTATCTCTGTCCTTCGCTGAAGTAACTTCATTGAGCTTCGGCCTTGCAGTCTGGCTAAATAACTATGATTTCTAACCACAGACTCAACTCAAAAATGTACATTTCACCTTAATTAAAATGGATTTCTATCCTGGAAAATTTTCACTTTGCTTCAGTTCTACCTGCGTGATTGTGGAGAAGACATGGGGAGATGGCATAGAATACCTACCGCTGCTCTGGCACAATGGGTGCGACAACTGAAGACTCAGAGAGGAAGTTCCAAAAGGGAAGCGGCTCCAGTGGCCAGTAACCAAACTGTCACATATGATGATAATGACAATATTTTTGATCCCCTTGAAGGAACCTCCAAGACATATGCCCAGGGAAAGAAGGATAACCAGGCTTAGAGGGGCCCTGCCTCTAGCCAGGTAGAGGCTGGAGAAAACTGTTTTTTGGACTGTGTGGATTTGTTGGCCTGGCACATCTGAATCACAAGAATACAAAGCTTTGGTTGACACTGGTGCACAATGTACATTAATCCCATCGAGACATGTGGGGACAGAGTCCGTTTCTATTTCTGGTGTGACAGGGGGATCCCAGGATTTCACTTTGGTGGAAGCTGAGGTGAGCCTGACTAGAAATGAGTGGAAGAAACACTCTATTGTGACTGGCCCAGAGGCCCCATGTATTTTGGGCATAGACTACCTTCGAAGTGGGTACTTCAAAGACCCAAAGGGACTCAGATGGGCATTTGGAATAGCTGCTGTAGAGACAGAGGGTGTCAAGCAGTTGAACAGCTTGCCTGGACTGTCAGAAAGCCCATCTGCAGTAGGTCTCCTGAAGGTGGAAGAGCAACGAGTGCCAATTGCCACCTCAACAGTGCACTGCCAATAATACCGAACAAATCGAGATGCTGTGATCCCCATCCACAAAATGATCCGTGAGCTGGAGAGCCAGGGGCTGGTCAGCAAGACCCAGTCACCCTTCAACAGCCCCATTTGGCCTGTGCAAAAATCTGAAGGAGAATGGAGATTGACAGTGGACTATCGTGCATTGAATGAAGTGACTCCACCACTGAGTGCTGCTGTGCCAGACATATTAGAGCTCCAGTATGAGCTGGAGTCCCAGGCAGCAAGGTGGTACGCCACTATAGACATTGCCAATGCATTTTTCTCCATTCCTCTGGCAGCAGAATGCAGGCCTCAGTTTGCCTTCACCTGGAGGGGCGTGCAGTACACCTGGAACCGACTGCCCCAGGGGTGGAAGCACAGCCCCACCATCTGCCATGGACTGATCCAGGCTGCACTGGAAAAGGGTGAGGCTCCAGAACACCTGCAATATATTGATGACATAATGGTGTGGGAGAAGACAGCAGCAGAGGTGTTTGAGAAAGGGGAGAAAATCATCTAGATTCTCCTAAAAGCTGGCTTCGCCATCAAGAAGAGCAAAGATCAAGGGTCCAGCTCGAGAGATTCAGTTCCTGGGAGTGAAGTGGCAAGATGAACGGCATCAGATTCCCACCAATGTCATCAACAAGATCACAGTAATGTCTCCACCATCCAGCAAAAAAGAAACACAAGCTTTCCTAGGCGCCATAGGTTTTTGGAGGATGCATATTCCTGAATACAGTCAGATCGTGAGCCCTCTCTACCTGGTCACCCGCAAGAAGAACAATTTCCAGTGGGGCCCTGAGCAGCAACAAGCCTTTGCGCAGATCAAGCAGGAGATTGCTCATGCAGTAGCCCTTGGCCCAGTCAGGACAGGACCAGAGGTAAAGAACATGCTCTATTCTGCAGCCGGGAACCATGGCTTGTCCTGGAGCCTTTGGCAGAAGGTGCCTGGGGAGACTCGAGGCCAACCACTGGGATTTTGGAGTCGTAGATACAGAGGGTCTGAAGCCAACTACACTCCAACACAGAAAGAAATCTTGGCTGCCTATGAAGGAGTCCAGGCTACCTCAGAGGTAATAAGCCCTGAAGCGCCAACTCCTCCTGGCACCCCGACTACCAGTATTGGGGTGGATGTTCAAAGCCAAAGTTCCCTCTACGCACCATGCCACCAATGCTACATGGAGCAAATCGATTGCTGTTATCACACAGCGTGCCCATATTGGAAAACTGAATCACCCTGGGATTCTGGAAATAATTACAAACTGGCTGGAAGGTGAAAACTTTGGTCTCGCTGATGAAGGGGAACAAGAAGTGACACGGGCTGAAGAAGCTCCACCATACAACCAACTGCCAGTAGAAGATACACGATACGCTCTCTTTACTGATGGTTCGTGCCGCATTGTGGGAATGAACCAGAAGTGGAAAGCAGCCGTATGGAGCCCCACACCACAGGTGGCAGAGGCCACTGAAGGAGAAGGTGGATCAAGCCAACTTGCTGAACTCAAAGCTGTTCAACTGGCCCTGGACATTGCTGAGAGAGAGCAGTGGCCAAAGCTCTACCTTTATACTGATTCATGGATGGTAGCCAACGCTCTGTGGGGATGGCTGGAGAGGTGGAAAGAGGCTAACTGGCAGTGTAGAGGAAAACCGATTTGGGCTGCTGAAGAATGGAAAGACATTGCTGCCAGGATAGGGAAACTGCCTGTGAAAGTCCGCCATGTAGATGCCCATGTACCCAAGAGTAGAGCTAATGAGGAGCACCAAAACAATGAACAGACAGACCAAGCTGCAAAGATAGAGGTGTCCAAAATAGACCTAGATTGGTAACATAAGGGAGAGTTATTCCTAGCTCGATGGGCCCATGATGCCTCAGGCCACCAGGGCACCTATAAGTGGGCACGAGACCAAGGGGTGGATCTAACCATGGACAGTATTTCTCAGGTTATCCATGACTGTGAGACGTGTGCTGCTATCAAGCAGGCCAAGCGAGTGAAGCCCCTGTGGTACGGTGGGCGGTGGTCTAAGTACAAGTATGGGGAGGCCTGGCAGATTGACTCCATCACACTGCCCCAGACACGCCAGGGAAAACGCTACGTGCTGAGCTTGGTGGAAGCCACCACTGGATGGTTGGAAACCTACCCTGTGTCTCATGCTACAGCCCGGAACACCATCCTGGGCCTGGAAAAGCAAGTTCTATGGAGACATGGTACCCCTGAGAGGACTGAGTCAGACAATGGGACTCATCAAGAACAGCCTTATCAACACCTGGGCTAGGGAACATGGCATTGAGTGGGTGTACCATATCCCCTACCATGCACCAGCTGCAGGCAAAGTGGAGAGGTACAACGGACTGATAAAACCACATTGAAAGCATTAGGTGGGGGATCTTTCAAAAACTGGGAGCAGCATCTGGAAAAAGCCACCTGGTTAGTTAACACCCGAGGTTTTACTAACCGAGTGGGCCCTGCCCAATCTGAGCCTCTGCAGAGAGTAGATGGAGACAAAGTCCCAGTGGTACATGTCAGAGGTTTATTAGGGAAGACAGTTTGGATGAATCCTGCCTCAAATACAGACAAACCCATTCGTTTTTGTTCGGGGTTGTTTTTGCTCAGGGACCACCATTTTGCACATGGTGGATAAAGCAAAAAGATGGAAGAACACGCTGTGTACCTCAGGGAGATCTGAATGTTGGATAAAACCTGTGTAAATATCACTGTTTGCTGAATTTTATTACCATTGTCTGTGAATAGCTGTATAATGGATGTATCATGTGTGTACTTGTAGAGTTAGAATTTATATTAGTTTTAATAGTAAGCAGATGATATGAGGATAAGGGGTGGAATGTCCTGGGCTGACTATATGATGCTTTTATCCCCAATCGTCTAATTCTGTTTATGTTCAATAATAAGTTTTGTACCTTTAAGACTGTTCCAGAGAGTGAAAGGGGCCAGAGAAGAAGCGCGCAGTTTGTTCTCAGACACTGCACTCACTCCTCCACATTCCTGCTCCTGACTGTGCTGTCTGTGGATGAGCAGACAGCGGGACAGAGAGCTCTTCTTTTGCTTTTTCGTTAGTTTTAGCGAGCTGAGGAAAAAAAGTTCTCTGGACTGTTTTTTTTTTTCCTTTTTCTTTGGACCTCTTGAAACTGCTCTGGACTGAACATCCAGGAGAGCACCGGCAGCTGCACCTGTGGCCCACCGGGCCAGGCCTGGCCTGCGACAATTCCAGCACCGGAGGGACTGATCAGAGACTGAGTGAGCTGAGCTTCAACCCGGGGTTTTCTCAGTTTGTCATCTCTTTTAGAGTGGCAAGGGGTCTCATTGTTTGATATTGTTTTGGTTTTATTCTTAAATAAACAGGTTTTTTTCCACCTTTCTCCAAGGAGGTATTTTTTCCCTCCTGGGCCAGTTGAGGGGAGGGGCCAATTGGATCTTCTTTTCCCACCAGAGCTCCTTTGGGGGATTCTTCCCAAAAATTTGCTCTAAACCCGGACACTTGACAACGCTGAGGGGCGTTCGGGGCTGGGACTGCGCTTGCCAGGGAGACAATTCATAGGAGACTTCCTCAGGCCTTTTACAAGATTTACTGTGAAACAACTTAAAATCCCAGGCTAAACCGTGTGGTTTAACGCCTGGGGATTCCTTGAAGACGCTTTGTAACTCCCCGTGGTGCCGGGCCAGGCCGGGTCCCAGCGAGCACCAACACCCAGCAGCTCTCATGTATGCAGCACGGCTGGCACCGGGGACACGAGTCAACCTCCCTCCAGCTGCCCGCTCTGCCTGCAGGCTGTCACACAACAGCAATGTTCCAGCCAGAACAGGCATTTTTACATCCTCAGCACCACGTGCTCTTGTGGTCCTGCTAGTGCATCAGAGAGAAAAGCCAAATGTGACACACCAAACTTGACTGTAGGAGAGGGATGGCTCAGCAGAGGCTCTGGGGACCTGTGGTGCCAGGCAGTGCCCGGGCACGGGGACACAGCAGCAGTACCCCAGACTGTCACACTTTACATGGGAGGGTATCAAAGCCCAGGGGTTCTTTGTTCAGAGCCCCCAGAGGCACCAGCTCAAGCTGCCACTGCTCCACCACCATAAAATTGTTTTAAGGATCCAGAGGTCTGACACTCTGCTATGGAGGACATTCCACATTTCCAGTCTTTTGGGCATTTAGGACCTTTTGATTTTGCTTTGCACCCAAGAAAAATAAATCTCCAAATGTGCACAAATAACTCCTTTAGCATTTCCTCATTTTATTTTCAGCTGATTTTTACATTGTTCTCTGCTACCTTGTCCTTGTCTTTCCAAAATTCATGTGCCTATTCAAGCCCTGGCTTGGTGCACACATTTTCTTTAGTTCCGTTGGGATGTATCTCCAGCAACGCTGCCGAGCACACCCATTTCACTGTTGCACAAACCTAACTCTGTGCTGCAGTATGTGAATCCCACTGTGGTGTGGGAGATGGCAGGGCACCAGAGCAGGCCCTGAAGAAGGGACATTCGGGGGATTAGTGAAGAGACTGTCGGAACCTGGGCTAACTCTCAGAACTCCGAAACCACCGCAGGAGTAGGGAACTGCCTCAGGATAGGGATTTCCCAGAGGCAGAACCTTTAGAGCCACTTGCTCTACTGTGCCAGACACCAGCCACGACAGGGACCAGGCAGAGGAGAAAGGAGGCCCTCTGAGGTTCCACAAGGAAGAGTTTATTCCAGGTGAAAGAAATAGGATAAGAAGCCCCTAGATTTATTGTGCAAGGGGGTTTATACAGATACAAGTCAAGGGGGGCATACAAACAGCTGACCAATAGGGAATCCTCAGGGGAGCAGGGAGGGGATTAGTCAAGTGTCTGGGGCCCATTGCGGTAGGAGGGTGGAGAGGATGGCTCACATGGGCCCACGGGGCCTCCGGAATAGGGGAATTCCAAAGGGCTGTTGCAGTCAGAGATTGGCCCGAAGGCTCCTTCGGGAACCAAGGGGTTGGGGTGCCGTGGCAGGCAGGGAAAGAGCTGGAACAAGGGGCGGGAAATGGCATGAGGGACAGCTTTGAGGGAGGGTAAAAACCACGGGTAAACCATGAACCACTTAAACAGGAATCAATAAAATAAATTCAAACTGCAACAATCAAGAGCATCTTCAGAGACACAGCCTGACCGACCAGCAATGGAAGCAGGAAAAACAAAAGTTTTACTGAGCAATGGCCATTTGATGAAGCAAAACATTTACAATCAGGGCAGCCCATTGGTACAGATGGGGGCACACTCTGAGGGTACAGCTGAGGCCATGAGGTCACAGCAGGCTCAGGGGTCACAGCAGGCTGAGGTCACAGCAGGCTCAGGGGTCACAGCAGGCTGAGGTCACAGTTGGCTCTGAGGTCACAGAGGTGCCAGACCCGGTGGTTGCACAGCAGCACAAGGAGCGAGCAGTCAGTCCTTGAGCACAACTGTTGCGGCAGCAGCAGCGGCGGTGGCAGCAGTGGTGCTGACATTGGGACAGCGGTGTCAGGACAGCGGTGGCAGCAAGAGCTGCGGGACTGGCAGAGGGCAAGGCAGCATGGCCCTTGCTCTGCGCCTCTTCCTCCTGCTCCTCCTGGCCGTGGCCCTGCCTGCCAGGGCTGCCCAGGCTGCTCCGCTGCAAGCGTGGCAAGCAGGTGAGCCGGCAGCCTGGCTCCCCTTTCCCGGGACAGCGCTCCCTGCTCCCCGGGAAGCGCTGGGGATGGTTTTCCCCAGGCCTTCAGGGAGGGTTTCCTCTGGGGGAGGGAGAGAGACCCCAGGGCCCTGGGCTGGCCCTGTTTCCTCTCCAGGGATGTGTCACAGGGCCTGCAAAGAGGGTGCAGAGTGACCAGGAGCCAGCCCAGAGCTCCTCAGGCCCCTGTGCAGTTTGGCCTTGTCCATTCACACCTGGCTCCCATAGCCTTACCCAACCCCCTTGCAGTGCCCTGTTCCCAAAGTCAGAAGGGGATCACAACACAACACGGAAATGGTTCTGATCTGAGCTCCCTTTGAGACTGGAATCATAACATGGATTATTTGGAAGCCCTGCTGGAAAGTGGATGGAAATTCCTGGAAGATGCTGGAGGCAAGCTCTCAGTGTGCCTTTCCAGAGACAATAATCAGTGTCGATGTGACAAGAGCTCACTTGCCTCCATTCCCATTAACTTAATCTCATGGTTGAAGGAATCTGGAATTCTTGGCCTGCTCCTTTCTGGAGCCCTGAGTGGTCCCACAGGATCGCTGTCAGTGGGAGGAAGGAGCATTTAGCTGTCCATCCTCCTCCCGTGTGCAATGGCCGTGTGTGCTTCTGTGTGCAGCCACAGAGAACAGCAGAGAGGGAAGAGGCCGGGCCCAGGGCTGTGCCCTGGGGCTGAGCCTTGCCACAGGCTGAGGATCTCCTACAGTGCCACGGGTGCTGTTCTGTCCTCCCTTTCTTTGCAGCTGAACCTGTTGCTGAAGGTGGTCTGGCTTCCCAACCCACATTCAGGATTGAGCCTCTGGGAGATGGCGAGGGTAGGTCAAGGCCTTTCCCCTGGGAGAGCTGCCAGCTCAGAGCCCAAAGCTCGGCCAGGGGGGCATCGCTGCAGGTGCCAGGACAGAGGCATGCACGTGTGTGCCCTCGCCCTGCGCGATCCCCTCACTGCTCCTGCGGCTCAGTGGTGCCCGTGCAGCTGAGCAGGGATGGCAGAAGCTTCTGTGGCTGGTGTGTTACAGATGTGTCTGCAGGGAGGACTTTTCCTGTCCCTGTGATCATTCCTACACAAAAGCCAGGCTCCCATCGCAGGGGTGAGTAGTGTGTCCCTGCTGACCCCACAGGCTGAGCCCTGCTTTTGTGGCATCCATTCATGGGAAATGGAAATGTGGTGCCCCAAGGACCCCCGACAGGGAAGATCAAATACACAACAGACAAGACAGCCCTGCAATCATTGAAACACATGAAGCAAATGCAGAAAGGAATACTTCAAATAAGTCAAGGTGGGTGCATTTCCCTCAGCCTTGTCCTGGGGCTCAGCAGCCGGGGGCTTTGGCTGCACATCTGGACACGCCGTGCCCAGCAAAGTGGGAAGGGATGTATGGTAGCCTCGCTGCCCCGCTGCTGCTTCCACGCCCTGCAGGGCTGTTTGCCAGCCTGGCCTGGCTGCAGCTTCTCCCCAGCCTCTGCAGGAAGGCATTGGGCATCAGCTGACAGGCAGCCCAAACATCAACAGACCCTGAAATTCCCCACAATATCCTGGTCTCCACATTAGGAAAAGGAGGTGGTTTGCAGCAGGGAGTGATCTGACCCAGCCCCAAAAGCCTGGCTATTTTCCTGGTCTTTAACAAATATTACCTCCTATAGATGCCACCACCCAAATAGCCAACAGTTCCCTCTGATGCAGTTTGTCTCCCTTCCTTTCTCAAGCGATGGACAGAGAGGTTCTGTGGAAAGCAGCATTTCCTGAAGGAAGCAGTCGCTCTTCATTGCCAGCCCCTGCCACAGGAAAGGAGGAGATGCCAGACACAGGCAGAGGCACAGAAGGTAATTGCTGTGCCAGGCTCAGCCCTTGGCAGGGCTGTGTGGCAGCAGCTCTTCCCCAGGGCCTGCCCTGCACAGGCCCGGCAGCAGCCAAAGCTGGAGGTGCCTCTGGAGCTCGTTCACAGCCCCAGGGACAGGGGACCCGTGCACCAACGTCCCTCCCGCTGCAGCTGCTCCGGAGCTGGCCCTGAGTGCCCAGAGGCCCAAGGCACAGGAGCAGCCCCGAGCGGGAGCCCTGCCGCGAGCCCAGGGCCAGAGCCAGCCTTGGCACAAAAGGAAACCGTTCTCATCTTGGTTTGCTTCCAGACTGGGATACTGGGATGGCTTCTCCATTAACCTGGAGGTTTGAAATTGTGAAGCCCACTGAGAGTTCTGCAGGTGCGTTCTCATGGTCCCACCAAGGCGTAATCATTGACAAGCTGGCAAGAACCAGGTGACAGAAGCTTCTGTGGCTGTTCAGTTACAGATGTGACTGCAGGGACAACTTCACCAACTCCTGGGCTGCGTAGTGAGCACCAAACCAGCTCCCATCACAGTGGTGAGTAGCGTATCCCGGCTGGCTTCAAAGGCGGAGCCCTGCTTTTGTGGCATCCATTCATGGGAAACGGAACTACTTTCTGTCAAGATCCTCCAACAGTAAAGCCCAAACACACGACAGACAAGAAACTCCAGAAGCCATTTGACGTCATGTGGCAACTGCTGAAGGAAGAGCTTCAGGGAGGACAAGGTGGGTGCATTCCCTCAGCCTTGTCCTGGGGCTCAGCAGCCGGGGGCTCTGGCTGCACATCTGGACACGCCGTGCCCGGCACAGCGGGAAGGGATCCATGGCAGCCTCGCTGCCCCGCTGCTGCTTCCGTGCCCTGCAGGGCTGTTTGCCAGCCTGGCCTGGCTGCAGCTTCTCCCCAGCCTCTGCAGGAAGGCATTGGGCATCAGCTGACAGGGAGCCCGAACAGCACCACGGGCCATGCACACCCTGACATCCCCTGCAATTTCCCTGTCTCTCAGCAGATCAGGAGGCACACAGTTTGCACAAGGGAGTGCTCCAGCCCAATCCCAAGAGTCTGGACATTTTCCTGATTCTTATCTGTGTCTTTGAGAAGCATTGCCTCCTGAGCTGCGCCCTTGCCGATGGGAAACAGCCCCATCTGACCCAGTGTTCCTTTTCCTTTCTCCAGAATTGGATGCAGAGGCTGTGCTGAAGGCGGCGTTTCCCACAGGAAGCAGGGATACTGTACCAGCCTCTGCTGCAGGAAGGCAGGCGATGCCAGGCACAGCCACAGGAGGTAATTGCTGTGCCTCTGGGCCTGAGCCCTGCTGAGGCTTGAGCTGCCCTCTCTGCTGCTTGGCACTGCGGGCACAGCCCGGACAAGACGGGCACAGCCCAGAGGAATTGTCCCCAGCAGGCTCAGGGCACTCGGGTACTGAGCTGTCCTGCTGGGCTCCCTCCGTGGGAGACACGTCCCGAAACCTGGGAGCGGCTGCACGGGGTGCCCATGGTGGGGAAAGGGCAGAGGGGCAGAGCAAGGCTCCAGTGGGTCCTGAGAGGGCTTGGCTATGTCCACTTCTGTTGGGGGAGCAATTTCGTAGGAAAGAGGAATAAAGAGAGAGAGGGAGTCAGGAAGGGAGTAAGGGAGGGCAGGACCGAGGGAGGGATAATTGTGGCACTGCCTGCTGCATTTTTGCACCAGGGCTTTAGGAGGAGTTTCAGCTTTGGCTGTGAGAGAGCCCCAATGCAACCTGCGCTGCTCCAGGCACCTCTCCAGGGATGTTGCACAGGGCCTGCAAAGAGAATGGGGGTGGACCAGGAGCCAGCTCAGAGCTCCCCAGACCCCGGTGCAGCTTTGGCCATGTCCATTCACACCTGGCTCCCATGGCCTTACCCGACCCCCTTGCAGTGCCCATTTCCCAGAAGCAGAAGGGGATCTCAGCACAGCATGGAAATGGTTCTGATCTGTGCTCTGTTCTAGACTGGAATCGTAACATGGATTATTTGGATGCCCTGCTGGACAATGGCTTGCAATTCCTGGAAGATGCTGGAGGCAAGTTCTCAGTGTGCCGTTCGCGAGACAATAATCAGTGTCAATGTGGCTAGAGCTCCCTCGCCTTCCATTTCCCTTCACATAATCTCATGGTTGAAAGATTCTTGAATTCTTGGCCCGCTCCTTTCTGGAGCCCTGAGTGATCCCACAGGATTGCTGTGAATAGGAGGAAGGAGCATTTAGCTGTCCATCCTCTTCCCGTGTGCAATGGCCGTGTCCTTCTGTGTGCTCTGTGCAGCCACAGAGAAGGGTAGAACGGGCAGGGTCCAGGCCCAGGGCTGTGCCCCAGGACTGAGCCTTGCCTGCAGCCTGAGGATCTCCTACAGTGTCACGGGAGCTGTTCTGTCCTGCCTTTCTTTGCAGCTGAACCTGTTGGTGAAGGTGATCTGGCTTCCGAAACCACATCCAGGACTGAGCCTCTGGGACATGGTGAGGGTAGGTCAGGACCTTTGCCCTGGGAGAGCTGCCAGCTCAGAGCCCAAAGCTCGGCCAGGGGGGCATCGCTGCAGGTGCCAGGACAGAGCCATGCACGTGTGTGCCCTCGCCCTGCGCGATCCCCCCACTGCTCCTGCGGCTCAGTGGTGCCCGTGCAGCTGAGCAGAGATGGCAGAAGCTTCTGTGGCTGTTGAGTTACAGATGTGTCTGCAGGGAGGACTTCTCCAGCGGCTCGGCTGGATTCTTGGCACCAACCCAGCTCCCGTCGCAGGGGTGAGTAGTATGCCCCTGCTGACTCCACAGGCTGAGCCCTGCTTTTGTGGCATCCATTCATGGGAAATGGAACATGGAACAAAATGAAAGACCCATGATAGTGCAGGCAAAACGTCTCTTGACTCAAATGAATTCCTGAGACAAACACAGAATGGGGCACAGGCTGGACAAGGTGGGTGCATTCCCTCAGCCTTGTCCTGGGGCTCAGCAGCCGGGGGCTTTGGCTGCACATCTGGACACACCGTGCCCAGCACAGCAGGAAGGGATCCATGGCAGCCTCGCTGCCCCGCTGATCCTTCCACGCCCTGCAGGGCTGTTTGCCAGCCTGGCCTGGCTGCAGCTTCTCCCCAGACTCTGCAGGAAGGCATTGGGCATCAGCTGCCACACAGCCCAAACCACACCGTGGGCCTCAGATCCCCTGCAACATCCCTGTCTCTGAGCTGATCAGGAGGCACAGCTATTTGGAGGAGGGAGTGTTCTGGCCCAGCCCCAACAGCATGGGCATTTTCTCCATCTCTACACTGACTTTTACAAGTTTTGCCTCCTGCCGATGTCACCTCCCCAATGGGGAATATTGCCATCTGATCCAGCTGTGCCTCTTTCTTTTTCAAGTGATGGACCAAAAATCTGTGCAGAAGGAGCCACACTCCGGAGCAAGCAGTGTGTCGGTATCCAGCTCTACTGCAGGAACAAATGTGATGCCAAGCACAGGTGAAAGCACAGAAGGTAATTGCTGTGCCAGGCTCAGCAGGGCTCAGCCCTTGGCGGGGCTGTGTGGCAGCAGCTCTTCCCCCAGGGTCTGCCCTTGCACGGCCCGGCAGCAGCCAAAGCTGGAGGTGCCTCTGGAGCTCGATCACAGCCCCGGGGAAAGGGGACTCGTGCACCAACGTCCCTCCCGCTGCAGCTGCTCCGGAGCTGGCCCTGAGTGCCCAGAGGCCCAAGGCACAGGAGCAGCCCCGAGCGGGAGCCCTGCCGCGAGCCCAGGGCCAGAGCCAGCCTTGGCTCCCGACTGGGCAGGGGCTGCACTGGTTCCTGACAGGGCCTGACTCTATGCCCTGGGGCTGGGGGAGCTGTCACGGGACAGGGAGGGCCAGGGCTGGCAGTGGCTGCTCAGGGATGGCTTTGGCCCCTGTCCCTCCAAGCAGCCACTGCCCAAGCAGCTGCGCTGGCCCCGGGCTCTCCTCCCAGCCTGCTGGGCTTTGTTGGGTGGCACAGCCTGTGCCAAGGGGCAGCAAGGTGCCTGCAGGGCCCAGCTCTGGGGGAAACGGAGAACGTCCTGCCCGCATCCACCGTGCTGCCAGCTCAGCAGTGCAGCACAGCAAGGGCTGACGCTCCCCATTGCTCCCACAGGTGCAGCTGGAACCACAGCACATGTTCCTGATTCCCAGGAGGGCCCTGGAGGGGGTTTCTGTCAGGGAACAGGCTGCTGGCTGGGGTTACTGGCAGGCCTACTTCTTTTGGACATTGTCGTCATGTTGTGCTGCTTTGGAATCTGGTATTCCTGGAAGAGAAATGGGTGAGTGTTTTGTTGCTCTCCCCTTCAAACATCTTCTTCTGAAAGTCTACCGCAGACAGGAAACATTCCCAGTGGGGCTGCGGTGTCGGTGTGGCCAGTCCATGATTGTCCAAAGAACTCTGCTGAGGGTTCTGCTGCTGCCCAGAGCTTTCATTGGCCTCCTCATTGCTGGGCCTTCTCCTGGGGGGCCCGCTGGGGCTGCAGCCACTGCTGGCTCCCACTGAGGCTGCCTGGCCAAGGCAAACCCCAGGGGCACAGGGCAGAGGCAAAGCACGGTGGGGAGGAGAAAGAGCAGGGACGAGATTGCCCTTGAAAGGCAGAGGCGCTCTGGGGCCCGCTCCTGGCCAGGGAGCCTGCCCAGAGCCGTGCCCTGCTCGCCGGGGCCTTGAGGGACAGCTGTGCAGCTGGGCCACGCTGTGCCAGCAGCTCCAGCCGTGCTGGGGAGCCTTGCCAGCTCTGGGCCCTGCTGTGCAGGAGGCTCCCTGTGTGCCCCTGGCAGCTGGGGCCTCAGCCACCTCCTCTCTCCACAGTTCCACCTCTGCACAGCAGTTTAAAGGCGGCAGCACCTCACACACGGAGGGCCTGGGCAGCCCTCTCAAGAGTTCTGAGAAGAGGACCCCGGAACGGCCATCTAAGACGAAACCTGCTATTCTCCCAGTGTAGATCCCACTGCCACCTCCTCTCCCCATGTGTATCCCTGAGCTGCCCTCATCCCCTTTTTGATCTTCCTCCGTCCCGTCCCAGCCCATTCCCGAGTTGTTCTATAGACCCCAGCAGCAGCCCAGCACCCTCCAGCCCCTCTTGAGACCAACACGCCCCTTCCTCTGCCCCAGAGCCCCCTGGCCATGCCCTCTAAACAACCCTGTAGGTTACACCCCTTTTAAAAATGCCAATCACTTGTTTTTAAAATTTTAAGGTTTAATAAAATGGTTATATAGATAGTCATACAATTAGAGTAACGATAATTTGCACAATTTGCATTAGGACAATATGAGACAATAGAAACAAAGAGTTACGGACGTCCGGTTACCTTTTCCTGGGCAGCACAAGCTCAAAAGAGGACACCTGTTATCAGAGGATTAACCCTTAAAAACAATACCCTGTTGCATATTCATACATTTCATACATGATGCATAAATTCCATTCAAATACAGGATTCTGTCCTTTCATCATCAACTTCTTCCTCTGAATCCTAACAGTGCCTTTGAGGCGGGAAGAAGTTTGTTTCTTCTGATAAGAGGGCAATGAATTCTTTTTCTCTTACAGATATATGTCCTGTGGCTGCTATCCTGCTGTGAGTCCTTTCTTTAAAAAAAAAGTATCTCACATAGCGTAGCTTCTATTTTAACATTTTTTTATAAGCTAAAACTATATTTAACACACTACTTAAACGAATTAATACAGCATTACATTGTAACACAACACCTATAATATTCATTTTGGTATTTGCGAAAAGCCAATCATAAAGTACACATTTTTCACACCCCCCCCATCCCCCCATCCCCACCCAGGTAGGTGATGGCCCTTTTTTCTATTGCAATAAAGAGGTGGAGCTGTCACCCCAGTGTCCGGGTGGCAGCAGCAGCAAAGCCCAGCCAGCAGCAGCACTGGCTCAGCTCCGTGCCCAGGAGCAGCCGTGGATGCCCACGGTGTGGGCAGGCAGGAGCCAGGCAGGGGCTGCTGTCACCAGCGGCGGGGTCCCCAGGGCTGGGGGAGCCCATGCTGAGCGTCCCTGGGCTGAGGGCACATTTCCTTCCCCGGCATCATCTGGGCCTGCACCTCCTCCAGTGGCAAGCCCAGGAAAAGAGGGAAGCCATCAAGAGCATCTCCAGGGACACAGCCTGACCAGCAACTCCAGCAGGCAAAACCAAGCCCCACCCTAATTAACACACACTTGATAGAACCTAATTGATGGCCCATCATCAATGCACAGGGTCTGCTCCTCTGGACGAGGGCCAGAAGGGGAGGAAAGGGAAGGGCTGTGTGGCCTTGGGGCCCGATGGGGCTGATGAACAGCCCCAGAGGCACAACAGCCCAGCTGCAGCCACACTCCGTTTCCTGGTCAGAACCCTAGCCGTAGCTGCCCTGGCCTTCCCCGTAAGGCACCTGGGGGCTTTGGGGGCCCCCATAAGGCGCACGAGGGGCTGGGGTCCCTTGTGGGACACACAGGGATATTTTAGGCTCCCTCTGAGGCACGGAGGGTGCTGCGGTCCACTTCAAGTCATGCAAGGGTTTTGGAATTTTGTGTGAGGCATGCATGGAGTTAGGGATCTCTCCCAAGGTGTGCAGGGCACTGGGGTCTCTGCTGAGGCACATGATGGGGTTTTGGGGTCTCACTTCACATGCGGAGAGGGCTGTGGGCTCTCATAAGCGTCCCGGAGCTTTGCACCCCTCCTGCTGCCCGCATTGGGGCGGGAGTCTCTGCTGAGGCCCGCAGGGCTCGGGGCCCTCCCGCGCTCCCTCCCGAGGCCCTCCGGGCCCGTCCGGCTCGGGGCTGCCGCGGCCCTGGGGCAGCCGCCGTGCGGGGACAGCGCTGGCGACGAGCTGAGCCAGAGCTGCCCCGCCGGGTCGCGCTGCACGGGCACGGCGCAGGCGGCGCTGAGCACCGGGCAGGCGGCGCCACAGCCCTGGCCCTGCCTCCTTCAGAGCCGGGCACACACAGCCCCGCAGGCAGAGCGGCGGCTCCGGGCTCTGCTCGGCGCCCCAGGGGACGGAACCGATGCCGCAGGAGCCTGGGGAGCCCCGCGCAGGGCCCTGGCGCCGCCCGCCCGCCTCTCCTGTGGCCATCCCGGGCGGCAGGGGCTCGCTCTGGGTGAGCTGCCGGCTCCTGCCACTGCCCTGACAACGCTGAGGGGCCTTCGTGGCCGGCACTGGGCTTGCCAGGGAGACAATTCATAGGAGACTTGCTCAGGCCTTACACAAGATTTACTGCGAAACAACTTAAACATAACATAACAATTTTGGTGCCGAGACCAGGGACTCTCTCAGCTGCAGGGAGGTGGATAGATTCTGGGAAGGAACTCCCCACCAGACTTTTAAGTGGTCCCATGGCTAGACCAGTCTCACTTTGGAAAAGAGAGTCCTTTTTACAATAACGCATAAGCAAATTAATTTTTAAGAGCGCGCAAGAGAGGCTCCCATCAGAGTGTCGGCTTGTAGGAGAGGGAGTACCCATAGAAAACTGCTTTGTGCACAAAGACCCTCGTGAGAAAAGGAGGCTGTGAGTATCATGAGGTTTTGGGTCGGGGGGCAGCTGTATGTGTGTGTGAGTGTGTGTGGAGTGTCTGAGACGGGGGCTGGGCAGTCCCAGACCCCCGAAGTGATTGGGACCTCCCAGTACCGCGTTTTCGCATTCTCCGCGAGGAGACCGGCCGGGAAAGGAGGGAAGTGAAAGAAAAGTGAATGAGTGGGGACCCCGGGAGGGTTTGACCCAGGGGGAAGGAGGGGATCCTGGTCCAGGCACCTGTGGGAAGGTCCTTGGGCAGGAGGGATTTACTCAGTAGGGAGACTGAGAGAGTGAATGAATAGGTTCAATTTCCTTGGAGGGGTTGGTAGCAGGCAATTAAGTATGTGATTAGATGGTGAGAGGACGGGGCTAATAGATTGAGAAAGAGGGAGAGATAGGAGTGGAACAAGTAGATTGCAGAGGGAGAGACAGGAGTGGAACAGGTAGATTGAAAAGGCAGTGTGACAGAGTAGTAAGTGAGGAAGCTGAGCCACGAGGTGAGTGTGGCAAACTAAGACTCTCCTGGTACCGGGGAATTCTTAGTTTGTCGCCGCCAGAAATGGGTCAGGGAAAAAGTAAGTTCCTTGACCCAGGGGCTGTGGATTGTGTGGAAAATTCGCAGTCGTTTGAGGTATCTGGGAACCGTGAGGGGGGTTCTCCGGGGGGGGGGCATTCCTCAGGACAGCCCACTGGGGATGATAATACGGCTTTGGGATGAATGGGAATCCCAAAGTGGAAAAAGTAAACAGAAAATAGTTAAGTATTACATGTTTAAATGGACAAAGGGAATGATCCAGCAAGATAATTTATATTGGCCCAAGTTCAGATCATTTGAGGATTAGATTTGCCAGGCTCTAAATATATATGTGAATTCAAAAGACCCTGTTAATCAGGAGGAGAGTGAGTATGCTGCCTTCTGGAGTCCCGAGGGGAGACATCAGGAAGAAGCTGGAAAAATTAGAAGACTAGCAGGACAGGGGACTTCAGGAGTTACTGAGAGGAGCACAGAAGATGTTTGTGAACAGAGATGAGGAAAAGCAGAAAGCAGATGCCAGAATTTTGGTGACGGCAGTTAGAGAAATGCAGGGAGCTTTGAATACAGAAAAAAAAAAAAAAAAAAAAAAACCCGCAGGTAAAAACAAACAGCAGATGTCAGGATCTATTTTTAGGAATACAGGACCTCTGTTTGCTTTTTCCCGCCACAAGAAAGGGCACTTACAAATTTCTTGTCCTACCTTGAAGGGTGCGGGACCCACCTGTTTTTACTATCATAAAAAGGAGCACCTACAAAAAAAAAAAATGGTTGCAGGAAGAAAGAGCAAGATGAGGAAACTTTTCAGGGAGGTCAGGGGCTCTGTTTAATGAAGGGGACCGAAACACCACCAGAAGAGCCCTTGATAAGTTATATTTTTAGTAAATACAGGAGTTTCTGAGCCGACAGTGACAAAATTATCCCAGGGATGTGAGAGAAGTCGTGAGCGAGTTTCAGTAATCGGAATTACAGGAGAGGCTTTCCCTGTTCCTGTAATAAAAGGAGTGCAAATTGAAAGAGATGAGAAATTTAGAGTAAATGACTTATTGTTGATACCAGAAGCCGAGAATAATTTGTTAAGCAGAGACCTAATAATAGCCTTAAATTTACAGATAAAACCCTGTGAAGGAAAACTTAAAATTTATTCTTCACCTGAACAAGATAATCTAGAAATTAATGACATGGGTTGGCATTCAGGTGAAGTGGGAAAAAGTTTAGGGTAAAGGAGTCTGGTCCCCCTAGTCCCTCCTGGTGAGCATAAGCCTGTGAATTTTATGCATTATTCCGTACATTATTAATAGTAAAAGGGCGAGAAGGGACTATTTATACAGACTCCAAATATGCTTTTAGTATAGTACCTACTTTTAGAAAAATTTGGAAGGAAAGGGGACTTATAAACACTCAAGGGAAAGGGTTAATACACGGGGGATTGATAATTCAGATACTTGAAGCTTTAAAAGGCTCCAAGAAAATAGCAGTAGTTCATGTAAAGGAACACCAGAGAGGGAGGGATATTAGAGTCAGAGAAATAATTTGGCTGATGAAGAAGCAAAAAGAGCGACCTTAAGAAAAAGAGATACTGAAATCATGACCTTACACAAAAAATAGAAATTCAGCAGGAGACACTTTCCCTTCTGCTAGCAGAACTGGCAGCTATAAGGAAATTAGGAGCAACATTTAAGGAGGGAAAGTAAGTTTTTCCTGATGGCAGGATTATGATGCCAAAGCCAGTGGCACATTAGATCTTAGATAACTTGCACAGATGGACACACTGGGGAACAGGGGCCTTTTGTGATCACTTTTTAAAATTGTATGGGTGTATAAGGATATTAGAAATTAGAAAGGAAATTACCCAGGGGTGTCTCACCTGCTAAAAGGTAAAGAAGTTGAGGAGCCCTCCCTCTGGAGGATGCAAACCAGCCTACAGTCTATTTGAAAAGATCCAGGTTGATTTTATAGACTTGCTTAAAGTGGGTTGGTGAAATATTTGTTAGTTATAATAGATCAATTCACTCAGTGAGTTGAAGCATTTCCAGCAGCTCGGGCTACAGTTCAAACAGTAGCTAAAATATTGTTGGAACATGTAATTCCAAGAATGTGATAATATGGTGGGATTTAGGTTGATTTATATTAAGCCTGATTTATTAAGAAGGAACTAAGCATCCTCGAGTGGCTACGGACCGCAATTCCCTTGAGCTCGGAGGCAGAAGAACGCCGGTGGAAAAAGAATAAAAGACTTTCTGAATCGGTGGGAATGGCCTAAAAAGATGGAAGATCTCTTCCAGGATCACCCACCTGCAACATTATTAGAATTGATTACAGAACTGCAATTCCAGAAACTGAGATTGATAACACCTGTTGTTAAAAGAGCTCAGAGACAAGTAAAAGGTTGGGAGTGTGGTAAACATGGTTTAGGGTGTCATCCATGGTTATGTATTGTTTGCACACTTTGCTTTAACTCATGGTGGAAAGTAAGAGGGAAGAGAAGGAGCAACAATTGATTTGCTTGCTTTTCTATGGTTATGTATTTAGCCTGCTAATTATAGAACACATCGCTAGTGATTTTTTTTGGATACCTTTGAGATTGTGAGATGGGACCCTTCCATCAGCAATTGGATTAATAGAGAACTTAGATCAATTGGTTCTTGCTATATTGGCTATAGCACAAATAAGAGAACAAACAGCTCATAATATTATAGACCAATGTCTCAAAATTGATAGTTGTGGTGGAGAAGAAGTCTATATACCACATCATAGGCACATTCCAAGGGCACACTGGCGCTGCGAGTGTGCCTATTGGAGGCGGTGACTTAATGAACTCCCCGCCCTTGAAGCAAAAAATAATTAGAAAAAAATCTTATTGTGGTTGGCACATCCTGAAATTTTGGAAAATACAGGTTTATGGTACTCCGGCCTAATCTTTTCCCTGTTCTTTTTGTTTTAATTATTGCTTCGTAACCAGCTAGAACTGGGAAATGGCATTTAAAAGGAGACAAGCAAACTCTGTGGGACTATGGGTACCAAGGAAACCAAAAGCACCAGTGACTAGATCCCGGGATATTACCTTTGCTACCGAGAAGACTGGCATCTCAGCACTTGGTTGCAACCCAAGGGGCCTTGAGAAAGGTAGAAAGGTAGATTTCCTGAGGATTATTTTCACTGTGATCATTCTGGTGCCATGGGCAGTTGGCCAAAGCCAGAGAGCCACACTGGACAGAGTTTCAGCAATGAAAAAGCAAACCAGGCAAAAACCAAGTCCCAGCAATTTCAACATTTGTGACTACTGCAATCACCCTGTGTGGATTAAGGACAAGATGGAAGCTGTGTTTGTTACACACCCATATGTTAGTTCTGCCTGCTACAATCGCAACAGCGTTACAGATGTTTGTATTAAGGAAGGAAAGATGTCTTGGGTAAGGAAAAATTTGGGATATAATGGACGAGCTCCGTATCCCCATGGTAATCAGATTGTCTCTCAATATGAAAGGGTTTTTTGTTTTGAAAGAGATGATAATGGAGATGATCCAAGTATAGGCATTGGAAATCGAGCACTAAAAGAAAAATGGAAAGAGAAAATAAAAGAAGAAAAAGAAACAAAGGGGAATAGAGGAAAGAAGAGGAGAACAGAGTCAACAGAATTGGCTGAATTGTATAAACTCCTAAACCGGTACTACAAAGATTGGGATTTGCCAGCCTCAAATAAGAATCTGTGGGATTGATGCAAATGATTGCTACAGAATTGGGAATATCCAAATGTGGGATTTGTGGAGGTCTAAAAATGGCTAAAAGATGGCCATGGAAAGGTGAGAGCTTAGCTCCAGAGCAAATTTTAAAGTGGAACCACACCCAAATTTCTGGAACAGTGAAGAGACCTGCAAGATGGATTTTAAGCCATCAAGTAATTGGAATCATTTGTATAACTCGAGAAGGAAGGAAATTTAATAAAGTAGTAGGGCATACTTCTTGTAAATCCACATTGGTGGTCAATATGGATAATCGTTCAAAAATTTGGCAACCTGAAAACCCTGTTGGATATTGGGGACCAATAAAAGAAATAAATTGTGAATGGCATGAACAGATTAATTTATGCTGGTACAAAAGTCCTGGAGCTAACCCCTACCAATCCATCGACAGCCTGAGGTCTTATTGGGAACAACCGGAGAAAACTGATTAGAGATGGAAAGCCTCAGATGGGATATATTGGATTTGTGAGCAACGAGCATACAGTGAGTTACCTCAAAAATGGAGAGGAACCTGTACTTTGGGAGTAATACAACCCTCCTTCTTTGTTCTACTGAGGTCTAGGAGCAATGTGCTAGGAACTCCACTGTATGAAACCATGCAGTGGAATAAAGGAGATTTGAATTTAAATTTTCCAACAGCAGGAGGGAATCAAAAATGGGAGGAGGATGAATGGCCTGCAAAACAAATTATAGCATATTATGACCCAGCAACACGGGCTCAGGATGGGTCATGGGGATATAAGACCCCAGTTTATCTGTTGAATAGATTAATAAGGCTCCAAGCAGTAGTGAAGGTGATGTCAAATCACACCTCCGGTGCCTTAAAAATGTTGGCCAGGCAATATACAGAAATGTGTGTGTTTGTGTACCAAAACAGGATCGCCCTAGACTGTCTGTTAGCAGAAGAAGGAGGAGTTTGTAAGAGATTTAATGAATCTGAGTGCTGTGTAGAAATTGATGATTATGGGGAAGCTATCACAGGACTTGCAGAAGAAATTAAAAGGGTGGCTCATGTACCAGTACAAAAGTGGAATTCAATCTTGAAAACAGATTGGTGGGGTAACCTCTTTGGAAGTGTTTGGAGGAAAAAGTTAGAGTTCATGTTGCTATGCTCAATTCTGAGACTTCTGTTTCTGCCTTGTATGATTTTGTGTTTTATTAGGTTAATTCATTCAGTGATTCAGGGGATGCAGATTACAACAATGTCTCTAGATTCAGAATCAGCAGGAAAAGGAAAACCAAGATCTATAATGGTATTAAAAGCTAAATCGACTGCTGTTAAAGAACTAGGGCTTAAAAAGATGGAAATAGACCAGGAAATGCTAACTAAACTTGCAAGAGAGTGTGAAAGACTAAAAGCAGTAATAGAAATGTTGGAAAAGTTTGAAGCTAAAAAGAGACAAGGAGAAAACCAAAATTTTGAAAAATATAAAAGATATCAGGGCACAGGCTTTTAAACACAGCACGAATCATAATGATCAAAAAGAGAAATGGGGGATTTGTGATAAATAGGTATGACTCGTGCTGATAAAAATTGAAAGAGTAATTGATATTGATACAGTAATTAATATTTGAGAATAATAAACAGTTAAAAAGTTCTAATACCAAAGAAGAGAGGGAGAGGAGGGGCTCCACCCAACCCCCTTTCCCAGCAGATGCTTTCAAGGACCACAGGAAAGAAACTGAAGATACAGCTGATAGAAATGAGCAAAGAACCTGGTTGCGTCCCAGAAAATGTTAATTATAAGGGATTTATTGCTTTGATATATAGATGCAGTCATATGTTAGTCTTGGCTTACATTGTACTGGCTTGGTGCCCATGTGTAACCCAAAGGTGAATTAAAGGACAAAGAGGAAGAGGAGAGGTCTTCATCCAAAACGACCCCCAAAGACTTCTGCAACCTCCAAACCCAGTGGTAGCACATGCGTGATAAGGGTGGTAATGAGGGCGGAGATAGAGATATGATGAACCGAAAATGGGAGGAGATGGCATTGACACATGGCATATAAGGGGAGATTTTCACTTGGCAAACACCTACGTGATGTGGCAAGGGTCCCAGAACTCTGCCCTCCGTACCCCGCGGTTATTTTTGCTTATGCGCTATTATTGGAACCACATTATCCCTTATTATAATCAAATTATATTGTACCCAATTTTATATTTTTATATTAACTATTCAAATAAAATTGTTACTACTTTTAATATTGTTTGGTTTTTCTATGATGTGATAATTGGGCAAACATAACAAAACGAATCAATAAAATAAATTCAAACTGCAACAATCAAGAGCATCTTCAGACACACAGCCCAACCGACCAGCAATGGAAGCAGGAAAAAAAAAGTTTTCCTGAGCAATGGCCCTTTGATGAAGCAAAACATTTACAATCAGGGCAGCCCATTGGTACAGATGGGGGCACACTCTGGGGTACAGCTGAGGCCATGAGGTCACAGCAGGCTCAGGGGTCACAGCAGGCTGAGGTCACAGTTGGCTCTGAGGTCACAGATGTCCCAGACCCGGTGGTTGCACAGCAGCACAAGGAGCGAGCAGTCAGTGCTTGAGCACAACTGTTGCGGCAGCAGCAGCGGCGGTGGCAGCAGTGGTGCTGACATTGGGACAGCGGTGTCAGGACAGCGGTGGCAGCAAGAGCTGCGGGACTGGCAGAGGGCAAGGCAGCATGGCCCTTGCTCTGCGCCTCTTCCTCCTGCTCCTCCTGGCCGTGGCCCTGCCTGCCAGGGCTGCCCAGGCTGCTCCGCTGCAAGCGCGGCGAGCAGGTGAGCCGGCAGCCTGGCTCCCCTTTCCCGGGACAGCGCTCCCTGCTCCCCGGGAAGCACTGGGGATGGTTTTCCCCAGGCCTTCAGGGAGGGTTTCCTCTGGGGGAGGGAGAGAGACCCCAGGGCCCTGGGCAGCCCCAGTTTCCTCTCCAGGGATGTGTCACAGGCCTGCAAAGAGGGTGCAGAGTGACCAGGAGCCAGCCCAGAGCTCCCCAGGCCCCTGTGCAGTTTGGCCTTGTCCATTCACACCTGGCTCCCATAGCCGTAACCAAGCCCCTGGCAGTGCCCTGTTCCCAAAGGCAGAAGGGGATCCCAACACAACACGGAAATGGTTCTGATCAGTGCTCCCTTCTAGACTGGAAGCATGACACGGGTGTTTTGGAAGGCCTGATGAATCATGTTTTGAAGTTCTTGGAGGATGCTGGAGGCAAGTTCTCAGTGTGCCTTTCCCAAGACAATAATCAATGTGACAAGAGCTCACTCATAAGCCATTTCCTTTAATATAATCTTAAGGTTCAAGGATTCTGAAAACCTTACCCGGCTCCTTTCTGGAGCCCTGAGGGATCCCACAGGATCGCTCTCAGTGGGAGGAAGGAGCATTTAGCTGTCCATCCTCCTCCCGTGTGCAATGCCAGTGTGTCCTTCCGTGTGCTCTGTGCAGCCACAGAGAAGAGCAGAGAGGGAAGGGATCAGGACCAGGGCTGTGCCCCGGGGCTGAGCCTTGCCTGCAGCCTGAGGATCTCCTACAGTGCCACGGGAGCTGTTCTGTCCTGCCTTTCTTTGCAGCTGAACCTGTTGGTGAAGGTGATCTGGCTTCCCAACCCACATCCAGGACTGAGCCTCTGGGAGATGGTGAGGGTAGGTCAGGGCCTTTGCCCTGGGAGAGCTGCCAGCTCAGAGCCCAAAGCTCGGCCAGGGGGGCATCGCTGCAGGTGCCAGGACAGAGCCATGCACGTGTGTGCCCTCGCCCTGCGCGATCCCCTCACCGCTCCTGCGGCTCAGTGGTGCCCGTGCAGCTGAGCAGAGATGGCAGAAGCTTCTGTGGCTGTTGAGTTACAGATGTGTCTGCAGGGAGGAGATATCCTGTCCCTGTGATCAGTCCTACACAGAAGCCAGGCTCCCGTCGCAGGGGTGAGTAGTGTGTCCCTGCTGACCCCATAGGCTGAGCCCTGCATTTGTGCCATCCAGTCATGGAAAATGGAACTACTTTCCCGTAAGGTCCTCCGAGAGGGAAGAACAAACCTAGAGACGAGATGAAATCACTTGAGTCAAATGACATCTTGAAACAAATACTGGAGATACTGCACAAAGAGAATGGTGAGAGTATTTCCCTCAGCCTTGCCCTGGGGCTCAGCAGCCGGGGGCTCTGGATGCACATCTGGACACGCCGTGCCCGGCACAGCCACAAGGGATCCATGGCAGCCTCGCTGCCCTGCTGCTGCTTCCACGCCCTGCAGAGCTGTTTGCCAGCCTGGCCTGGCTGCAGCTTCTCCCCAGCCTCTGCAGAAAGGCTGACAGGCAGGCAAAACTACACCACGGGCAATGAACACCCTGAGATCCCCCGCAATTTCCCTGTCTCCGGGCACATCAGGTGTAGGGGCTGTTTGGAGAAGGGACCAGTCTGGGACAGTCCCAAAATCCAGGGTGTTTCCTGATCCTTATCCATGCCTTTTGCAACTATTGCTGCCTGAAGCTGTCATCTTCCCCATTCCCAATGAGGAATGTTTCCATCTGATCCAGCTGTCTCTTTTCCATTCTTCAGAAATGAAAGGAGAGCCTGTGCTGGAAGCTGAGTTCCCTGGAGGAAGCAGTGATTCTGTGCCAGCCTCTGGTGCAGGAAGGCAGGCGATGCCAGGCACAGCCACAGGAGGTAATTGCTGTGCCTCTGGGCCTGAGCCCTGCTGAGGCTTGAGCTGCCCTCTCTGCTGCTTGGCACAGCGGGCACAGCCCGGACAAGACGGGCACAGCCCAGAGGAATTGTCCCCAGCAGGCTCAGGGCACTCGGGTACTGAGCTGTCCTGCTGGGCTCCCTCCGTGGGAGACACGTCCCCAAACCTGGGAGCGGCTGCACGGGGTGCCCATGGTGGAGAAAGGGCAGAGGGGCAGAGCAAGGCTCCACTGGGTCCTGACAGGGCCTGGCCACGTGCCCTTGAGGACTGGGCAGTGTCCCAGCAGAAGGAGGGCAGGAGGGACAGAGGGAGGCAGGGATAGCTGTGGCACTGCCTGCTGCAGTTTCCCTCTGGGCTTTAGGGAGGATTTCCTTTGTGTGTCAGTGGAAGCCCCCAGCGCCCTGGGCTACTCCAGTTGCCCCTTCCAGGGATGTTGCACAGGACCTGCTAAGTGGGTAGAGAGTGACCAGGAGCCTGCCCAGAGCTCCTCAGTCCCCTGTGCAGCTTTGGCCGTGTCCATTCACGTCTGGCTCCCATGACCTTATCCAACCCCATTACAGTGCCCATTTCCCAGAGGCAGAAGGGGATCGCAGCACAGCCTGAAAAATGTTGTCCTCTGTGCTCTGTTCTAGATGAGGTCGCTGGGAAGGCATCGCCATTAGAATGGCTGGATCAAGTTTTGAAGCCCTTGGAGGCTCCTGCAGGTATTTTCTCACTGTCTTAACAAGGATTAATCATTGACAACCTGGCAGGACCAGGTGACCGATGCTTCTGTGTCTGTTGAGTTATAGGTGCTTCTGCAGGGAGGACTTTTGCTGCTCCTTTTCTGGTTCCTGCACGCAAACCCAGCTCCCATCGCAGGGGTGAGTAGTGTGTCCCTGATGACCCCACAGGCTGAGCCCTGCTTTTGTGCCATGCAGTCATGGGAAATGGAGCTACTTTCTCTTAAGGTCCTCCAAGAAGGAAGAACAAACCTAGAGGCGAGACAAAATCCCTTGAGTCAAACAACGTCTTGAAACAAATAGTGGAGGAACCGCACAAACGGAATGGTGAGAGCATTTCCCTCAGCCTTGCCCTGGGGCTCAGCAGCCAGGGGCTCTGGCTGCTCATCTGGACACGCCGTGCCCGGCACAGCGGGAAGGGATCCATGGCAGCCTCACTGCCCCGCTGCTGCTTCCACGCCCTGCAGGGCTGTTTGCCAGCCTGGCCTGGCTGCAGCTTCTCCCCAGCCTCTGCAGGAAGGCATTGGGCATCAGCTCACAGGCAGACCAAACATCAACACACCCTGAAATTCCCCACAATATCCTGGTCTCCACATTAGGAAAAGGAGGTGGTTTGCACCAGGGAGTGATCTGACCCAGCCCCAAAAACTTGGTCGTTTTCCTGGTCTTTAACAAATATTGCCTCCTGTAGATGCCACCACCCAAATAGCCAACAGTTCCCTCTGATGCAGCTGTCTCCCTTCCTTTCTCAAGAGGTGGACATAGAGGTTCTGTGGAAAGCAGCATTTCCTGAAGGAAGCAGTCGCTCTTCGTTGCCAGCCCCTGCCACAGGAAAGGAGGAGATGCCAGACACAGGCACAGGCACAGAAGGTAATTGCTGTGCCAGGCTCAGCCCTTGGCAGGGCTGTGTGGCAGCAGCTCTGCCCCAGGGCCTGGCCTGCACAGGCCCGGCAGCAGCCAAAGCTGGAGGTGCCTCTGGAGCTCGTTCACAGCCCCGGGGAAAGGGGACTCGTGCACCAACGTCCCTCCCGCTGCAGCTGCTCCGGAGCTGGCCCTGAGTGCCCCGAGGCCCAAGGCACAGGAGCAGCCCCGAGCGGGAGCCCTGCCGCGAGTCCAGGGCCAGAGCCAGCCATGGCACAAAAGGAAACAGTTCTCATCTTGGTTTGCTTCCAGACTGGGATACTGGGATGGCTTCTCCATTAACCTGGAGGTTTGAAATTGTGAAGCCCACTGAGGGTTCTGCAGGTGCGTTCTCATGGTCCCACCAAGGCGTAATCATTGACAAGCTGGCAAGAACCAGGTGACAGAAGCTTCTGTGGCTGTTCAGTTACAGATGTGACTGCAGGGACAACTTCACCAACTCCTGGGCTGCATAGTGAGCACCAAACCAGCTCCCATCACAGCGGTGAGTAGCGTGTCCCGGCTGGCTTCAAAGGCGGAGCCCTGCTTTTGTGGCATCCATTCATGGGAAATGGAACTACTTTCTGTCAAGATCCTCCAACAGTAAAGCCCAAACACACGACAGACAAGAAACTCCAGAAGCCATTTGAAGTCATGTGGCAACTGCTGAAGGAAGAGCTTCAGGGAGGACAAGGTGGGTGCATTCCCTCAGCCTTGTCCTGGGGCTCAGCAGCCGGGGGCTCTGGCTGCACATCGGGACACGCCGTGCCCGGCACAGCGGGAAGGGATCCATGGCAGCCTCGCTGCCCCGCTGCTGCTTCCGTGCCCTGCAGGGCTGTTTGCCAGCCTGGCCTGGCTGCAGCTTCTCCCCAGCCTCTGCAGGAAGGCATTGGGCATCAGCTGACAGGGAGCCCGAACAGCACCACGGGCCATGCACACCGTGACATCCCCTGCAATTTCCCTGTCTCTCAGCAGATCAGGAGGCACACAGTTTGCACAAGGGAGTGCTCCAGCCCAATCCCATGAGTCTGGACATTTTCCTGATTCTTATCTGTGTCTTTGAGAAGCATTGCCTCCTGAGCTGCGCCCTTGCCGATGGGAAACAGCCCCATCTGACCCAGTGTTCCTTTTCCTTTCTCCAGAATTGGATGCAGAGGCTGTGCTGAAGGCGGCGTTTCCCACAGGAAGCAGGGATACTGTACCAGCCTCTGGTGCAGGAAGGCAGGCGATGCCAGGCACAGCCACAGGAGGTAATTGCTGTGCCTCTGGGCCTGAGCCCTGCTGAGGCTTGAGCTGCCCTCTCTGCTGCTTGGCACTGCGGGCACAGCCCGGACAAGACGGGCACAGCCCAGAGGAATTGTCCCCAGCAGGCTCAGGGCACTCGGGTACTGAGCTGTCCTGCTGGGCTCCCTCCGTGGGAGACACGTCCCCAAACCTGGGAGCGGCTGCACGGGGTGCCCATGGTGGGGAAAGGGCAGAGGGGCAGAGCAAGGCTCCAGTGGGTCCTGAGAGGGCTTGGCTATGTCCACTTCTGTTGGGGGAGCAATTTCGTAGGAAAGAGGAATAAAGAGAGAGAGGGAGTCAGGAAGGGAGTAAGGGAGGGCAGGACCGAGGGAGGGATAATTGTGGCACTGCCTGCTGCATTTTTGCACCAGGGCTTTAGGAGGAGTTTCAGCTTTGGCTGTGAGAGAGCCCCAATGCAACCTGCGCTGCTCCAGGCACCTCTCCAGGGATGTTGCACAGGGCCTGCAAAGAGAATGGGGGTGGAGCAGGAGTCAGCCCAGAGCTCCCCAGACCCTGGTGCAGCTTTGGCCTTGTCCATTCACACCTGGCTCCCATGGCCTTACCCGACCCCCTTGCAGTGCCCATTTCCCAGAAGCAGAAGGGGATCTCAGCACAGCATGGAAATGGTTCTGATCTGTGCTCTGTTCTAGACTGGAATCGTAACATGGATTATTTGGATGCCCTGCTGGACAATGGCTTGCAATTCCTGGAAGATGCTGGAGGCAAGTTCTCAGTGTGCCGTTCGCGAGACAATAATCAGTGTCAATGTGGCTAGAGCTCCCTCGCCTTCCATTTCCCTTCACATAATCTCATGGTTGAAAGATTCTTGAATTCTTGGCCCGCTCCTTTCTGGAGCCCTGAGTGATCCCACAGGATTGCTGTGAATAGGAGGAAGGAGCATTTAGCTGTCCATCCTCTTCCCGTGTGCAATGGCCGTGTCCTTCTGTGTGCTCTGTGCAGTCACAGAGAAGGGTAGAACGGGCAGGGTCCAGGCCCAGGGCTGTGCCCCAGGACTGAGCCTTGCCTGCAGCCTAAGGATCTCCTACAGTGTCACGGGAGCTGTTCTGTCCTGCCTTTCTTTGCAGCTGAACCTGTTGGTGAAGGTGATCTGGCTTCAGAAACCACATCCAGGACTGAGCCTCTGGGAGATGGTGAGGGTAGGTCAGGTCCTTTGCCCTGGGAGAGCTGCCAGCTCAGAGCCCAAAGCTCGGCCAGGGGGGCATCGCTGCAGGTGCCAGGACAGAGCCATGCACGTGTGTGCCCTCGCCCTGCGCGATCCCCTCACTGCTCCTGCGGCTCAGTGGTGCCCGTGCAGCTGAGCAGAGATGGCAGAAGCTTCTGTGGCTGTTGAGTTACAGATGTGTCTGCAGGGAGGACTTCTCCAGCGGCTCGGCTGGATTCTTGGCACCAACCCAGCTCCCGTCGCAGGGGTGAGTAGTATGCCCCTGCTGACTCCACAGGCTGAGCCCTGCTTTTGTGGCATCCATTCATGGGAAATGGAACATGGAACAAAATGAAAGACCCATGATAGTGCAGGCAAAACGTCTCTTGACTCAAATGAATTCCTGAGACAAACACAGAATGGGGCACAGGCTGGACAAGGTGGGTGCATTCCCTCAGCCTTGTCCTGGGGCTCAGCAGCCGGGGGCTTTGGCTGCACATCTGGACACGCCGTGCCCAGCACAGCAGGAAGGGATCCATGGCAGCCTCGCTGCCCCGCTGATCCTTCCACGCCCTGCAGGGCTGTTTGCCAGCCTGGCCTGGCTGCAGCTTCTCCCCAGACTCTGCAGGAAGGCATTGGGCATCAGCTGCCACACAGCCCAAACCGCACCACGGGCCTCAGATCCCCTGCAACATCCCTGTCTCTGAGCTGATCAGGAGGCACAGCTATTTGGAGGAGGGAGTGTTCTGGCCCAGCCCCAACAGCAGGGGCATTTTCTCCATCTCTACACTGACTTTTACAAGTTTTGCCTCCTGCCGATGTCACCTCCCCAATGGGGAATGTTGCCATCTGATCCAGCTGTGCCTCTTTCTTTTTCAAGTGATGGACCAAAAATCTGTGCAGAAGGAGCCACACCCCGGAGCAAGCAGTGTGTCGGTATCCAGCTCTACTGCAGGAACAAATGTGATGCCAAGCACAGGTGAAAGCACAGAAGGTAATTGCTGTGCCAGGCTCAGCAGGGCTCAGCCCTTGGCGGGGCTGTGTGGCAGCAGCTCTTCCCCCAGGGTCTGCCCTTGCAAGGCCCGGCAGCAGCCAAAGCTGGAGGTGCCTCTGGAGCTCGTTCACAGCCCCGGGGAAAGGGGACTCGTGCACCAACGTCCCTCCCGCTGCAGCTGCTCTGGAGCTGGCCCTGAGTGCCCCGAGGCCCAAGGCACAGGAGCAGCCCCGAGCGGGAGCCCTGCCGCGAGCCCAGGGCCAGAGCCAGCCTTGGCTCCCGACTGGGCAGGGGCTGCACTGGGTCCTGACAGGGCCTGACTCTGTGCCCTGGGGCTGGGGGAGCTGTCACGGGACAGGGAGGGCCAGGGCTGGCAGTGGCTGCTCAGGGATGGCTTTGGCCCCTGTCCCTCCAAGCAGCCACTGCCCAAGCAGCTGTGCTGCCCCCGGGCTCTCCTCCCAGCCTGCTGGGCTTTGTTGGGTGGCACAGCCTGTGCCAAGGGGCGGCAAGGTGCCTGCAGGGCCCAGCTCTGGGGGAAACGGAGAACGTCCTGCCCGCATCCACCGTGCTGCCAGCTCAGCAGCGCAGCACAGCACGGGCTGATGCTCCCCATTGCTCCCACAGGTGCAGCTGGAACCACAGCACATGTTCCTGATTCCCAGGAGGGCCCTGGAGGGGGTTTCTGTCAGGGAACAGGCTGCTGGCTGGGGTTACTGGCAGGCCTACTTCTTTTGGACATTGTCGTCATGTTGTGCTGCTTTGGAATCTGGTATTCCTGGAAGAGAAATGGGTGAGTGTTTTGTTGTTCTCCCCCTTGAAACAGCTTCTTCTGAAAGTCTACCGCAGACAGGAAACATTCCCAGTGGGGCTGCGGTGTCGGTGTGGCCAGTCCATGATTGTCCAAAGAACTCTGCTGAGGGTTCTGCTGCTGCCCAGAGCTTTCATTGGCCTCCTCATTGCTGGGCCTTGTCCTGGGGGGCCCGCTGGGGCTGCAGCCACTGCTGGCTCCCACTGAGGCTGCCTGGCCAAGGCAAACCCCAGGGGCACAGGGCAGAGGCAAAGCACGGTGGGGAGGAGAAAGAGCAGGGACGAGATTGCCCTTGAAAGGCAGAGGCGCTCTGGGGCCCGCTCCTGGCCAGGGAGCCTGCCCAGAGCCGTGCCCTGCTCGCCGGGGCCTTGAGGGACAGCTGTGCAGCTGGGCCAAGCTGTGCCAGCAGCTCCAGCCGTGCTGGGGAGCCTTGCCAGCTCTGGGCCCTGCTGTGCAGGAGGCTCCCTGTGTGCCCCTGGCAGCTGGGGCCTCAGCCACCTCCTCTCTCCACAGTTCCACCTCTGCACAGCAGTTTAAAGGCGGCAGCACCTCACACACGGAGGGCCTGGGCAGCCCTCTCAAGAGCTCTGAGAAGAGGACCCCGGAACGGCCATCTAAGACGAAACCTGCTATTCTCCCAGTGTAGATCCCACTGCCACCTCCTCTCCCCATGTGTATCCCTGAGCTGCCCTCATCCCCTTTTTGATCTTCCTCCGTCCCGTCCCAGCCCATTCCCGAGTTGTTCTATAGACCCCAGCAGCAGCCCAGCACCCTCCAGCCCCTCTTGAGACCAACACGCCCCTTCCTCTGCCCCAGAGCCCCCTGGCCATGCCCTCTAAACAACCCTGTAGGTTACACCCCTTTTAAAAATGCCAATCACTTGTTTTTAAAATTTTAAGGTTTAATAAAATGGTTATATAGATAGTCATACAATTAGAGTAACGATAATTTGCACAATTTGCATTAGGACAATATGAGACAATAGAAACAAAGAGTTACGGACGTCCGGTTACCTTTTCCTGGGCAGCACAAGCTCAAAAGAGGACACCTGTTATCAGAGGATTAACCCTTAAAAACAATACCCTGTTGCATATTCATACATTTCATACATGATGCATAAATTCCATTCAAATACAGGATTCTGTCCTTTCATCATCAACTTCTTCCTCTGAATCCTAACAGTGCCTTTGAGGCGGGAAGAAGTTTGTTTCTTCTGATAAGAGTACAATGAATTCTTTTCCTCTGACAGATATATGTGTCCTGTGGCTGCTATCCTGCTGTGAGTCCTTTCTTTAAAAAAAAAGTATCTCACATAGCGTAGCTTCTATTTTAACATTTTTTTATAAGCTAAAACTATATTTAACACACTACTTAAAAGAATTAATACAGAATTACATTCTAACACAACACCTATAATATTCATTTTGGTATTTGCGAAAAGCCAATCATAAAGTACACATTTTTCACACCCCCCCCATCCCCCCATCCCCACCCAGGTAGGTGATGGCCCTTTTTTCTATTGCAATAAAGAGGTGGAGCTGTCACCCCAGTGTCCGGGTGGCAGCAGCAGCAAAGCCCAGCCAGCAGCAGCACTGGCTCAGCTCCGTGCCCAGGAGCAGCCGTGGATGCCCACGGTGTGGGCAGGCAGGAGCCAGGCAGGGGCTGCTGTCACCAGCGGCGGGGTCCCCAGGGCTGGGGGAGCCCATGCTGAGCGTCCCTGGGCTGAGGGCACATTTCCTTCCCCGGCATCATCTGGGCCTGCACCTGCTCCAGTGGCAAGCCCAGGAAAAGAGGGAAGCCATCAAGAGCATCTCCACAGCCACAGCCTGACCAGCAACTCCAGCAGGCAAAACCAAGCCCCACCCTAATTAACACACACTTGATAGAACCTAATTGATGGCCCATCATCAATGCACAGGGTCTGCTCCTCTGGACGAGGGCCAGAAGGGGAGGGAAGGGAAGGGCTGTGTGGCCTTGGGGCCCGATGGGGCTGAGGAACAGCCCCAGAGGCACAACAGCCCAGCTGCAGCCACACTCCGTTTCCTGGTCAGAACCCTAGCCGTAGCTGCCCTGGCCTTCCCCGTAAGGCACCTGGGGGCTTTGGGGGCCCCCATAAGGCGCACGAGGGGCTGGGGTCCCTTGTGGGACACACAGGGATATTTTAGGCTCCCTCTGAGGCACGGAGGGTGCTGCGGTCCACTTCAAGTCATGCAAGGGATTTGGAATTTTGTGTGAGGCATGCATGGAGTTAGGGATCTCTCCCAAGGTGTGCAGGGCGCTGGGGTCTCTGCTGAGGCACATGACGGGGTTTTGGGGTCGCACTTCACATGCGGAAAGGGCTGTGGGCTCTCATAAGCGTCCCGGGGCTTTGCGCCCCTCCTGCTGCCCACAGTGGGGCGGGAGTCTCTGCTGAGGCCCGCAGGGCTCGGGGCCCTCCCGCGCTCCCTCCCGAGGCCCTCCGGGCCCGTCCGGCTCGGGGCTGCCGCGGCCCTGGGGCAGCCGCCGTGCCGGGACGGCGCTGGCGACGAGCCGAGCCGGAGCTGCCCCGCCGGGTCGCGCTGCACGGGCACGGCACGGGCGGCGCTGAGCGCCGGGCAGGCGGCGCCACAGCCCCGGCCCTGCCTCCTTCGGGGCCGGGCACACACAGCCCCGCAGGCAGAGCGGCGGCTCCGGGCTCCGCTCGGCGCCCCAGGGGACGGGACCGATGCCACAGGAGCCGGGGGAGCCCCGCGCAGGGCCCTGGCGCCGCCCGCCCGCCTCTCCTGTGGCCATCCCGGGCGGCAGGGACTCGCTCTGGGCGAGCTGCCGGCTCCTGCCACTGCCCTGACAACGCTGAGGGGCCTTCGGGGCCGGCACTGGGCTTGCCAGGGAGACAATTCATAGGAGACTTGCTCAGGCCTTACACAAGATTTACTGCGAAACAACTTTAAATCCCAGGCTAAATCGTGTGGTTTAACGCCTGGGTATTTGCAGTCTCGTCCCGCAGCCACAGCAGCTGCTAGAATGACCGGTGGAGACCACGAATCCCGCCACTCCCAGGTTCGCTGCCAGGACCCCGAGTTCTGGCTCCGTCTGCGGCACAGCGACGCAGGCGAGAGCAGCACTGCGAAGCACTGAGGCGAAGGAAGGAAGGACTGGACACACGTAGAAATGCCCAGACGCTTTACTGACACAGCCGGGGCCAGCACCGGTTTCAGAGAAAAACTCTTGGGGGGGCACTTATAAAGGCGAAGGGCGTGACACGAGGGGACACAAGGGACCAATGAACGAAGCCCAGGGGAGGAGCGAGGGACACAACCGAACCAATAGCAATGGCACAGGGGAGGGAGAAGGGTCGGGGGACAAATCATGTGTTAAGTAAGGCAAGATTGACACAGAAATGTCTCGAAATGAAAGGGGGCTGCTTACAATGATGGACAGGTAACTGGCCGGAGGAACAAACCTTTATGAGGGAGAACATGGGGGGAACCGAGGGTCAAACCAAAACCCTAATTTCCAAAATAACCAACTTTACAATAAAACCCGTATAAAACACGCAATGCCACAGGGATTCCTTGAAGACGCTTTGTAACTCCCCGTGGTGCCGGGCCAGGCCGGGTCCCAGTGTGAGGAATGAAATCCTGGAGATGAGAGCTCTTTTTCAGAGTTGGCATTGGTAGTTGACGTTAATGAAATTGATAAGGTCTTTATTTGAAGTATTGGTCTGTTGTTAAACATTGACTGTTAGAGTTCTAGGACTTGCCTTCAGTTGCTGTTGCTGACTGTTACTATTTTACCTGTATTTGTATCTCTTCTTGTCATACTCTGTATTTGTACCCCGTGTTAGTCATTTGTTAAACTTTGAATGTTAGTATTCTAAGACTTGCTTTTAGCCGCCGCTGTTAGATGTTGCTATTTCACCCTGTATTTTTATCTTTCCCCGTCATTCTCTGTATTTGTTCCCCTTTCCGTCTCACCCGGGATGTGTATCCATTCCCTTCGGGAACCACTTTTCCTACTCCCCTCCTCGCAGGAGGACTTGCACCCGGACTGAATTTAAATGAGAGGCTGTGGGAACTATATGAACCCTCTCAAAACAACAAACCAGCACATAAACTTTGACTTTAGCCCATCAGAACCACACTAAGCCACCCACTCTTGGCCAGAGCCGGATTCCGTCCTGTCCCCATAATTTTGATAGTATCCAGCTTGGAAGATACCCCTCGGCTGTGAGCCAATATTTGCCTTCCTAAGGACTCTGGTGAGGATGGAAGGCCCAGCTGTGCCGAGAGACAAAGCTGTACTGTTCCTCCTCAGCGTCGTCCAGTGGGAGCAGTGGCGGTGTGCGTGACACCTCGGTTCCCCACCCAGAGCTGTCTTTAATAAAGGCATTTTAAATTAGCTCCTCTCCTGGCCCTATTTCTAACACCAGCGAGCACCAACACCCAGCAGCTCTCATGTATGCAGCACGGCTGGCACCGGGGACACGAGTCAACATCCCTCCAGCTGCCCGCTCTGCCTGCAGGCTGTCACGCAACAGCAATGTTCCAGCCAGAACAGGCATTTTTACATCCTCAGCACCACGTGCTCTTGTGGTCCTGCTAGTGCATCAGAGAGAAAAGCCAAATGTGACAGACCAAACTTGACTGTAGGAGAGGGATGGCTCAGCAGAGGCTCTGGGGACCTGTGGTGCCAGCCAGTGCCCGGGCACTCGGACACAGCAGCAATACCCCAGACTGTCACACTTCACCTGGGAGGGTATCAAAGCCCAGGGGTTCTTTGTTCAGGGTCCGCCAGAGGCACCAGCTCAAGCTGCCACTGTTCCACCACCATAAAATTGTTTTAAGGATCCAGAGGTCCAACACTCTGCTATGGAGGACATTCCACATTTCCAATCTTTTGGGCATCTAGGACCTTTTGATTTTGCTTTGCACCCAAGAAAAATAAATCTCCAAATGTGCACAAATAACTCCTTTAGCATTTCCTCCTTTTATTTTCAGCTGATTTTTACATTGTTCTCTGCTACCTTGTCCTTGTCTTTCCAAAATTCCTGTGCCTATTGAAGCCCTGGCTTGGCGCACACATTTTCTTTAGATCTGTAGGGATGTAACTCCAGCAACGCTGCCGAGCACACCCATTTCACTGTTGCACAAACCTAACTCTGTGCTGCAGTATGTGAATCCCACTGTGGTGTGGGAGATGGCAGCGCACCAGAGCAGGTCCTGAAGCAAAGACATTCAGGGCATTAGAAGATGGTATTTGTTTGAGCCTGACTGCTAATGCTGATACAGAACTGCCTGTCATGTTGCCTTGTCTTTTTGCAAAGCTGGATTTGTGTTGTGATTTACATGTGATATTTTCAAGTGTTCCTATTTTAAGATGATTCTGCCAAAGTAGCTGTTTTAATTTGAATTTGATATAAAATCATCCAATAATTGAGACATATATAAATTACCTGTATTTGAACTGGTCTATTTTTAATTCTAAATATTTGTCATTTACAGAACCGAATAAAAATATTTTGGAAAAGGATAAATTCTTGTTTAACTACTTGCTGAACCTCTCATTCTGCAAACTGGCATTCCAGTCCAGATCCTAAGGCTGGAATGCAAAACTGTTTTAGGATGCTGTCCCAGCTGTTTCTATTTTATTAGATAAGAATGCCTTGGCAAAGTGTATTGCAGCTAGTAAGGCTTTGATTAATATCACACTTCTTTGTGTATTTGCTGGATGTAAGTATGGACAGAATCATATTCTTATGAAGATTTCATGATGAAGTGTTTTTTCACTTAAAGCTATAAAAGTTTAGCTAATAAAGTAAAATTTTACTCTTATTCAAAGCACTTTAAATGCCTCAATCAATTTTCTGTTAAAAACAGTTTGAAGCTTTCTCAGCCAAAAAAGTCTAAATTAGGGCTTGATGACTACTGTTCAACACAGTGCATTTCTCTCCTACAAGACCTTCTAGAAATACTTTGGTTACAATTGTTTAAGAGATCTGAAAAAAAATACTGTCCGCTGTCTATAACAGATCTCAAGATCTGTGAATCTCTCCATTATTACTGTTGGTCTCACTTCAAAATTTCTGAAAGGAAAAGCAGTTTCACAGGTGCAGTCAATATTTATTTTCTGCAAAATGAAATCAAATATCATTAATGTAAACATATGTAATACATAAATATTAATCCATTAAACCTTTGAGGATCATGGCACTGAACTTTATGGCAGTCGTGTCACTTGACAATAATGTTTCTTGCCAATAACAGAGGTTTCCACATCAATAAACACATCTGAAAATAGAAGAACCCTTCACAACATAAAAGAACAGTACCTGAAACAAAATGCTACAGAGAATGGTTACATGGAGCTGTTCTTTAAAACTATGTAGACTGAACAACTGCCACTAAAACTCCCTCTAAAAAAATAAAATTATTTGTTAATAACTTCTGTTAGGTAGATCATGCCAGGTAGCACAAAATACAGTAGCTGGAATATGCAAAATAATTCGGTAGGCCCATCTAATGCTTCAGCAGAGCTGTGTAGAAATCAAGGAGGATTCTCTGTGCCTTCTTTAATCCTTTTCCTTTTTTCTTCCAGGGCTTGTTTAAACACAGTTTTCAAGGTATTGTAAACATATGGCCCGTTCTCAGAATCGAAGCTTGTCTAATAAAAGAGAGAAGTTTCAGTTCAGTTGTTAAAGAGATGCCATACAGCAAAATGCAAAGTAGATGCACAACATTAAAAAAAAAAAAGCTTTGAGATTTATCAAAGAAAATATTTGTTTTTGATGGAGTGCTTAATGCCAAGTGTTTTCAGTTTTATGCTAACTAGACATTAAAATGAAACAGAAGAAAGAGAAATGTGGTGATTGTTTTAACAGGCAGGTTTACAAGAGATGAGGAAACAACACAGTGAACATTCTGTTCAAGCTCAGATTTCATTGACTGAATCTGAGAAGAAATCTGAGCTGAGCAATAACTTCACCTGTCACTGTTACTCAATGAGCCCAAAGCAGAAATTAGTTACTCACAACCTGTGGTACAGGTCTGGAACAGAACTGACTTGCAGTGTAATTTCAGAAAGTGATTTAATCTGATGGAAAGAATTCACATGGTACAGAATCTACCAAAGCCTTTGGGAAACTACTCTAGGTGATTAGTCAGTGTCACCCTGTAAAATTCTCTTTTCCCTAATTTGAAGATGTCCATGAACTGGCAGTGGTCCAGAAAGAGAAAAACGAGACTCCAGGATTAAGGTTGTAGTGACGGAATTTAATTTTTTAGAGAATATTTCCAACCCTTTATGTATGTGAGTATTATAAAATGTAAACTCTGAAATAAATAAGGTACACTGAAGCATGAAGGAATTACTGTAGCCTTTCTCACAGAGGCCTCCCTCTGTTGATTGCTTCACCCTTCATGATTTAAACCAAGTAAATACAATATCCTGGATAGTTATTTGGGATTACTTGCCTTGGTGAAAGCTTTAATAGCACGAGCAAGTAAGGCCTCCTCCACATCAGCTGGCAGCACTTGCAGTTTCGCCACACAGTGTAAAATACAAAGGATGGTCTGACACTGCTCCTGGTGGGGAAAAGGAACAGCATCTCATCAGAAGAAATATTTCCATAAAAAGCAGTTTAGCACTCAGATTTTGTTAACTGCTGTGTAAATACCAGGTTGTGCCTTCTTGTGCTGAAACTTCATGTGCAGGAGCCCAAATTTTCCACCAGCCCAAAGAGCCGCGGCATAATTATTTCAGTCACGATAGGAAAACTCTCCTGAGTGCTACAACTACTCTGGCAATTCCTCCTTATTTCTGGGAATTTCAAGATTCCCTCCACGAACAGCAGCCTTCCTGTGAATTGGCATAGGAAGGGTGAGATTTGACCTTTTCAGCCCAAAATGCTGTGCATGTTCAGGGCTTTTTTCCCATCTTGTACCTCTCTCTGTCCTTCCCAGTATCCGTCACCACTGGAAGCTGGCAGAGACACTGAGCAGTGCTAGCAAGGAGGAAGAAAAGGAAGAACAATATTGGGGTTGTTCCTTCCCAACCCTTTTCCAGCTTAATTAAGGGGCTGGAGCATTTGTCACACAAGCAATCTGCTCTAGGTAACTCTGTTTTGAGCAAGACACTTGGACTAGAAAATATCTAGAGATACCCAGACAATTCACACAGTTTGATGCAGAATGAATTCTCATTCTGATTTTGAAAGAGAATTAAGTGGCTTTTTTAAAGTGCAACCCTTGCCCAAAGTGAAGGAATGAACTGTCAGATTGAATATGTACCTTTCCCAGCAAGTGGAGTGCATCCTGGGATTCTGTGCATTGTTTTGCCAACATGTCAATGTCATCTTTGGATATAATAGGTTCTTTCAGCTGCTCTATCCATGACCACATCAAGCTGGAGAGGATAAAAGGATCTCTCTCGGTGCAGATTTTATCCCAAGCTCCATCTTGAGAATTCAGTTCTTTCTTAAAACAAAAAACAAAAAAAAAAAAAAAATACAAAAAAACAAAACAAAACTGAAAATGTATTATCTATATACCTTTGCCAAATTCTCTTTGATTGTTGCAGTATTTGGCTCTTATATTCCAACAAGAAAAGTGTTTTCAAAAAAATTTGTATTTTTTTCCAGAGTATCAACATTAATCAACAGTAATACAAGTGATTCTTTAAAACAGAAGGATGAAAGCAGCAGTGCAGCTGAGAACCTCCCAATACTCCACTGGAATACATAAACCAGCTTTGCATTACAACTTCAAAGCAAATGTTGCTAAGAGGATTTGGGTTTGACATTAAGCAGTTAAGTTTCCACTAAATTCTTTTTCTTTTACTCACAAATCCTCTGATTAGTTCTAAGAAAACACTGATGAAAACCAACTCAAACCTTTAAAACCTGTGCTATTTCTGTGCCACCAGCAGCCACATTACAGCCAGAGGTAATGGCATCAATTTCCCCCAGTTAGGAAAGTGAACACAACCAGAACCTCCACCCTCCTGCTATAGACCAGAATGTGTAGGTGTATCTTGCCAGCCTGTGAAACACCTGAACCCAGGCCTCATATAAATTGCTATCCTAATGTGCCATTTCAAAGCTCCATTGGCATTTTTGCCATTCCAGGAACTCACTGAGGTGAAATATGCAGAGCCCGTAGCATGGGTTTGAGTTAAAAATTACCTGCCACATTTCTACCTTCTGCTTCACTTCATCCTCTCCCAGAAATTCATTTATATCTGCAAGTGCTTTGGCTGCCAAAACTCGTCGGGCTTCCAAACTTAATTCTGACTGCAGAACAATGTGTGGAATTGTCTCTGACAACTCTCTGCTACTCTCACTTTCATATCCAGTGGAAAAATTCACTTTGGAAGAGGAAGAAGAAGAGTCAGAGTCCTCAGAGAGATAGAATCTCCTGCCATACATATTGGTCTTGTGGTCCTTCCTGTGAGCAGTCTCACTGGCAAAGCTGTGCCTTTGCATCCCAGGTTCCTTGGGATTGTGCATGGACGCCAGGCCTGAGGAAAAGGTCCTGCTGCGTTGGACTTCTTTGGTAGAGCTCCTTCTGTGACAGGAGCCGTCCCTTCGTCCATGCAAATCAAATTTCCCTTGGCTCCAGAACGTGCACGTGTTGCGCACTAATGCTTCTTTGTTTAACTCCATCTGTGGCTTTGTCTCACCTGTGGCAGAACATTCCTCTTCACTGTTCTGCTTGGGTTTGTTGTTCACTAAGATCTGCGCAGGCACTGTCCAGGCAGTGTCATCCTGTTCCAAAAGAAACTCAGTTCTCCTTAGGTCTGACTCACTGTAGCTCAGACGCCTTCTCATATGAGTAAGAGGCTGAAGGCATCCGACGTGCCTTCTCCTGCAGTAGGCATCACACTCGTGTCCCAGGGAGACGTGTGAGTCCTGGCTGTCGAGAGCAGAGCAGTGGGCGTAGGACGAGTCCGACGCGTCGCTGTCGTGCCTGGCCAGCTCCCGCTCGAGCTCCGTGGCCGCCAGCTGGGACACGGTGCTCTCAATCTCAGCTGAGAGGTCTGGGATGTCCAGCAGCTCTGCCTCTACCACCTGTCTGTTCTCAGCCAGGTCCAGCAGCAGCTTGCACACCAGGTGGATGAGCTTTGGCACGTGCTTGAGGTGCCTGCTCTCGTAGCCGTGGAGCAGGTGCCTCTGGCGGGTCAGGTACTGGGCCAGGGTGACGGCGGGCGCCCTGGGCTCGCAGCAGGCGAAGACGTTGCGCAGGGGCACCAGGAACTGCGAGAACTCCCTGACACACAGCAGCTGCCCCCGCGTCTGGATGGAGTTGGGCCTTTTGGCTCTGACAAACAGAATCGCCTGGTCAGCACTCATTCTGGTGGCAAAAACCAGGTAGCAAGCTATTAGAACACCTGGAAAATACAAAGACAGGATTAGTGAAGGAACTTTCAGACTCAAACAAACACTCAGTGGAAATACGGGATAGAAATTAATACAGGTGAAGACAGAGCGTCCTCTATTATGTGATGCTGTTACTGAAACGTAATTTCCTGTGAAGAAGCACGAGACAGTGACGCCCTGCTCACTGCACTGCAGTGGGAGCTCCCCACAGCCTCTCCAGGAGTTCCACTATTCACAAACATGGGAGTAATGGAGGCTTCTAAGGGAAGGGCACAACCAGAAAGGACTTGAAAGGGGCAAATGAAATTTTAGGTGCTCCACCAAATCTACCCAATCCAACAGTGAGTGGCAGTTTGTGAACATGTTATAAATACTGGACAAAGAAAGTGTACCAGGGGAATCTTTCCCCTCCAGAAGCAGGAATGTAATGGAACTATTATACAGATTAAAAACTTCTCTTACAGGTCTTTGGTTCTAATATACTAAAACTGATCTTCTCTAGCCATTGAGGACATTTGGACGCAGTAGTTTAGCACTTTTAACCATTTTATAGAGGTTCATCTTGCAATGACACAGAATCCAGCCCAGTTATTACTGGTTTATAAGCAGAGAGGGTTGGAGTTTCTAGAGGAACCCTGGTGCTGCTCCTGCACAGGGCACGTACCTGTCCTCCCCAGTCCTGCATGGCAGTGAACAGCCACCCTGCCCTCCTGCAGGGCGAAAGACATCACCTTGACCATGTCAAGGATAGTCGTGAGAGATGCCACGCCGTAATCCTTCCATCCAAAATTATAGAAATAAACTGAAATAAAAACAGAGACAGTGATTTTCTGCCACACCAAATGTGAAAGGCGTAGTACCATTTGCAGAGGAGAGATTACTAATAAGAAATTATAGTATTAAAATTGCATAATGGATCTTAAAATCTGACTGCATCTTGTTTGCAAGAGATTATTTTCCCATTTCAGTGTATGCTTGCTATTGAAACTTGATAGATACACGAAGCTAGCAAAGATTTGTCAAACTCAAGTTCAGCTAGAATGTAAAAGAGGTAACAAAACAGTGATTCATGCAAAATTGCTCAGCTATATATAGAAAGAGGGCAATTTTTTCTTTTCAGAAATAAAAGCACTTCTTCAGTCAGCAGCTGCTTTTTACAGAGAGGCACTTTCTTCTCACCATAACATGAAAATACAAAGATATGGTCAGCAGCAGTGTCCTCACATGAAATAACCTTTTATAGTCTAGGTAAGAAGACATGAGTGTACCAGAATTTGTGAATACAGAAGAAAAAGTGAACTGTTGTCCTTCCTTTAGAAACACCTGCACACAAACCCTCCATCTCTCTCTATATAATACAGAATCTTCAATAATGTGTTATTTGCTCTTCATTGTATTTGCCAGGTTTCACATTTTGTGCAATGTTTCCTACATAGCTGCGTTTAATTCACAGGAATTCAAGTAAAAATACCCTTAAATGTCAAAGTCAATAATTAATGAGGAACAACAGCAGGAGGGCACTTACTGCCAGCCTCCATAAAGGCTTCAGGACGGTAGGTGAAGCCGCTCTCCTGCTCCAGGGGGTTCCCACAGCTCGCGTGCTCCCCAGGACGCTGAAGGTTAATTATGGTTTTTATGCCACATCTTAGGGAAGGAATAGATGAGTCAAAGTATTACAAGCAGCCAAAACCTCATTGTCCCTTATTTTCTGAAACACATATTTATTCTTAGTGGATAATAAATCTTTACCTGTAGAGCGTTAAAATGAAAGGATCTTTATCAACAATCCAAATCTATGTTGAAAGAGAAAATGGATCAGGAATTACACCAGTAATATTCACAATAAATAATGACTAAATTTGTTACCTTTCAAACTGCTCAATAATGTTGTACTTTTCAATTACTTCTGTTGAGGGTCGAGCCATAGCCAGGATGTTATCTGTTATCCTGAGAAATTAGAAAAGTAAATAAATAATAATGTTATCATTAATAATTTCCTGGGTACGAGTCTTCCAAAATAAGAATATTATTATATTCAAGAAACAGAGAAATACCTTGGTGATTAATTGGAAATTACTTTTAAAATTCTACTATGCCACAGTGTTAATGATAAATCCTATTAAACTGATACAGATGGAACATTATCAAAAGACAATTACTGGAACTGCTTAGATGCCAGGACGTAAGTAAGAATTCCTTTGGATAGAAATCTTTCTATTCCTTTGAATAGAAATCTGGACCCAGATCTCTCTTTATTTATTTAAGGTTTGTAAATGTTGCTTAAGCATTTGCTGTTAGAAAAAAAACCCTGTAAGAATGTCAAGATATACTTCATGTGACTTTTGCTGCACATGAATGTCCTTCTGAACACATGCCCACATTATTTCATCTGCAGGAAATGCTTTTACTTTTCAATTGTATTATTAACATATTTAATTCATTTGCATCCTAATCCTGAGCAGCCCAGAACAGCTTTTTAATAATTCATGACACACAGGTATTTATTCTTTTGGATCTGACCCAAACCCACTGTAAGTCACCAGGAATCTTTCACTGTCTTTCCTGGGCTGTGTCCAGCAGCCACCAGGTCAGGTTCTAACTGCAGATCAAACTCCCGTTCCGTGTGCCACCTGGCAGCTGGTTTCCCAGCAGCCCGGCGGTTTTGCCGCTCACCATGAGGAGTAGAGCCCCTTGATGGCCTGCTGGTGCTCGGCCCAGCGCTCGGGGTTCTCGTACTTGCAGGCGCGGCCGCCGCAGGCCATGGAGCACTGCATGTGCCCGGGGATGACGTGGCGCAGCCGCTCCCCCACCTTCGTGTACTTGGCCGTGGGGCGCCTGGAGCTCCCTGCGACACACAGAGCCGCGTTAGCCACGAGCCCGCTGAGAAACACCCCTTCAGCCTTATGGCAGAGCCACAAACACCAGAAAATATGCAACGTGTACTTCAGGCTCGTTGGTCAAGGAAGGATTCTGAGGGGAAAAAATCGCCTGCATTACTGCCAGGTATTTAGTCTGATGAAGTTAGAGGTTAGTGACATCCTTTGCAGCTGAAAAAAGTCACGGTCCTCTTCAACCTGAAACCAATATAGTTAACCATGTCCTCTGAGTATGCATGAATGTGAGCTTCTGTTTTACCTGTTATTTATAACTGAGCTCTTAGAGTAAAAAGCATGTATTAACACCTGAATAAGGAATCAGTGAACAAAACAGAATACACAAAATACAAGAAGAAAATTAAACCCCACTATTTTATCCACACATAAAAAGTACAGTTAACAGAACAAAACTATAGTAATACCGAGAAAATACCCAGAACTGCCAACAGTCTCAATGAAAAGTACTTTACTTTTTTTTTCAGGAAAAGTGGCGTCTAGCTCCTCGGGGCTGAGCGACGACAGAGCCACCATGACCCGCTGCGTGGACGAGGAGAGCAGCTCCACCACGGAGCTGCGGCGCCGCTGGCTGAGGCGGAGAAGGGGATCGGAGGAGGAATGCCTCCGCCCCTGGAAGAAATGGCTAAAGATGCTGACGGCCGAGCGGCGGCGGGGAGAGGGCTGCATGGCTGCGCGGCCGCAGCTCCGCGCGGCGCCGCTGCCCGGGGCGCTCTGAGCGCAGGGGAAGTTGCCGAGCGCTGAAGTTGCGGGAGCGGAGCGGAGCGGAGCATCCCCGAGCGCGCTCGGCAGCTGGTCCCCGGGCTGAGCTGTCGCCATGGCAACGGAGGATGCAGGCGCTGCTGCCAGCCAGCCCCGGGCTGCTCCTTTCCACAGGGATTGCGTCTGCTCGGGACAAACTGTTCCACCGCTTGATGAAAACAGTTGCTTGTCAAGTAGGTAATTTTCAAAACGCGCTGGGAACAACCAAAATGTTTGTAACAAACAATGGGAGTATTTAGTTCCTGCTCAATAACAGGCATTCAGAACTCGCTAAGACACAAAATACTCCATTCAACAGAACAATGAAAATGTAGCTGGAGGCTCTGCCTCCTGAGAGATCTGTAAGGAAGCACATTATACTCCCCCACCTCCTGGTTCTTCATTCCACAGCCACCTCTCCTCCTCCACTTCGCTGCTCCAAAATGCATCATTAGCTGTGTAATGACTGGGATTAGTGTGTTCCTGCTGAAATGCTTTAGTACATGATGAATTGTAGACTGTTTGCCTGGACCATTCACATCTAACAAAACACAATTTGTTATCCAAAACAAAGGGCTGGGTTTTTTTCCAGGGCACAGCTTTTTTATGAAGCAGAGCTGTTAACCCTGCAGCCTGACAGAAAGCAGATCACGAGGAGGAGAAGGTGTGTCAGCTGAGTGCTTCAGGCTTCTGAAGGTAGGTATGAGGTGGCAAATTGCCTCCCACCTTGCTTCCAGTGTGCTGAGCAGGAATGAGGTGGCCAGAAAGATTGCAGCACTTGAAAAAGCTACTGTGCACAGAAGGGATTATAGTGATGTAAAAAGCCTCTGTCATCCCAATGTCTGTGCATCAGACTGCACAGAAAGGGGAAGGCTGGGGAAATCAAGAAAATTCACTTGAACTTTGTCAATAAACAAATTAATCCCGCTGTATTTTCCTAAAACACATTTGTGTTTCTTCTTGTTCCACAAAACCAGTAACCTGTACAGAGGAATTTGCATAAGAGGAAGTTCTCTTTTGGGACAAATTCATCAGGTAAAAATGTGCTTCTTCCAGGCACTGACCAGGAACTGAAGGCCTGAACTTTGACTGCTGCTCCCCAGCTCTTACAGAGACGTGGCAATGTTTGCTGTGGGTACCAGGCCTGAAATATCAGCAGTGATGTCGTGTGAGGAAAGGAAAATGTTCAAAGCCTTGACTCGTCATTCATCAGTGGAACTGGTATCAGCAGGTGAGGAAACATGGACATATACTTTTAGTTTGGGGGTTGCATGGAAGAGAAAGGAGATAAAAAAGGCTATTTCAAGTGCTACCTGTATCCAAGGAATGTGAAACATATTTTCTAATTCACTATATTCCTTTCTTGTATGTAATTATTTTTCTCTTTCTCTTCTCAGAAACTTTTCAGTATATATCAAATGATAGTGGAGATAGAAGTGAGGAAAATGAAATGCTACACATCATTATTTTCTTACTGAATCTAGCAGATTTGCAAACACTCACGCAAAACGGTAAGAAAGAATTGCATCTGTACAAGTTTAAAAAATTAGAAAGGTGAGTTTTGCTGAAGGCAGGTTTGTATTTTCAGAGAGCTAGGCAGTTTCTCAACACAAAAATGACATAGTTTCTTCCATTAAGAGACCTGACAAAATGAAAATTACAGAAAAGGTTGACACATTATCACCATGATACACTGATAAAATAATGCAGTTTGGTTTTGTTAGAGACATTTTACATTTATAAACATGGATAATATTTCTGGGGTTTTTTAAATTTTGTGGGCATTTTTCCAGAATTGTTCTAAGCATTTATTATGAACGGCACATCAGAGCCAAACTCTTACCTGAACTCATATTTGCCAGATACACACTGCTCTCTATCAGCGACGAGTATGGTTGCTCATTTTGCAGCAAAACTCCTGCAGCCATTGCAGTACCTGTGGAAACAATGGAATAATCACTGAAAATCAGAGAAGCTCAAAATGGGCAGAATAAAGGCACATGCTCCTGGTGAGGCTGTGGAGTCGTTGAAGATTTGGGCAGTAAGGCATGGGCTGGTATTTGACACACAGATTGTCCACAATGCACGGCCCCTCACTGCTCTCTTGGGCTTTGGAATCACATCTGCCATGGTTCTCCTCCAACAAGAAAACTGAACCCACCACTCTCTCCAGGCAGAAACAGATTTTTTTCTCTAGTGTTATTTCTAATACAAGGTAAGTCCTGCTTTGAAAACCTTCTATCTGACAGAAAGATAAAGCAAGCTGTAGATATGAACACAGTCATCAGTCTGTGATGTTTAAATAAACCCTTTGCATGGCTCTTGAATGGAAATTCTTACTCAGTATAAGATCACCCTTCTGTTTCTCTTATCTCTATAGGAAAACAGCTGCAAGCATAACAAAAAAGAGCAATTTTTATACCAAACTAAGCACATCTCTGCTGCATCATTAGCTACAGAAACTTTGCCAAATAGACAAACCTTGGGTTCCCAAGTCTGCAAAACCTGTATTAGAATTCAGCATAAATAGGGTTTTAAAAGACAGATTTGCTAAAAAAATATATATAAAAATAGAAGAGTCCTGCGGGGATTAGGTGATACACCAGGCCTGTGTGGTGCTAACTGCTTGCTGTTCATTGTCCAGCTTTTATCTCTAATTCTGCATGATAATTTTTGCAGCAAATATTTAAATAAAATTTATTCATTCAGATATTACATAATCTACCACATACTTGAATAAATTATTTTTCTAACAATGCTAATGGACTTTATTCCACAAAGTCAGCCAGTGCAGGTCTGTTCTCTTCAAGATGCTTAATGGTGGGAATGGATCACAGATTCACATTAAGAACCCTTTCACAGAGCTGCACCAGTCCTCTCAAAGGCATGAGAATTACATTTGTCAGTGAAAGACAAAAAAGCCTTCTGAAACTTCAGAGATGCTCAGAAAGGCATCTCTGATGTAGGTATTTTTAAAAGAATATGAATCAAGAAAATTAATCAAGAACACTCTTTAATAAAGATTAAAAGAGTATCTGGAGCATTTTCTACTCAGCTACTTGACCATCTGACTGTATTCTGAAAAGTCAGTCCTTTCATAAACTGCCTTCATATAATTGCATTCTATTTGGAGAAGTTCCAGAACCTCTACTTTTTTTTCAATGGATTTTGAAATCAGTAAGTGATGGCTTCCATTAAAACTTTGAACCTAAAGAAAGTACTTCATTTTATCCCCAGAATTTCTTTTTTTAGAGTTAATAATGCTGAATTAACAAAAAATACTGGTTTCTATTTCTCAGCAAATTCACTTCAAAATTCTTAACAGCTTGTCCAGATAACATTTGAAAAAGATATCATACTGGCAGCAAAATCACCACCATGATGACTATTTAGTTCTCCTATTTCCTTATATTCAAATGATTAAAAAAATAAAGAGATTAAATGTCAAGGATATTTCTATCTAAAATTATTTCCTTTTTTTTTTTTTTTTTTACTGAGGAATCAGGCTGATAAGAACTCTTAACTGGAAAGGGACGTGACGGAGGTTAATGCAGAAGAGAATATACCTAGAGTATGAAAAAATACTAGCAAGCTTCTTCTAAGTGGCAGAGGTGAGGTTTTTGTTTCTTCGTTGTCTAACCAATTTTATTTCATTTATACACCAAATCCCTAATTCCTGTGCTGCCCAACTGACCTGAATATTTTTTCTGTGCCTTTCAGTTTGCAAAACTTGACTGACAGCGCAGTGTGATCAATGGGAGCAATTCCCTTATATTTACTTCGGGAAAAAAAAGTTAGCAATATTGTGACAAATGACTTTGCTGAGTTACACTGCACTCCCTCAGACACGTGTAAGGTGGTAATTTGGGACAGGTCAGGGCTGATGTTCCTACGGAGGGGCATTGTGTTCCTGCAGCAATAAAAAGGATGCTAGAAGTGCTTAGGTTAAAGCAGCAGCTTTCTCCTGCTTTGCCTCTATACCAGATATTCTTGGTTTTTAAAGACGTTCTTCAGCATTTTGCTCATCTCGTGAACGCTCGGTAGCTGCGGAAGGCACAGCCTGGAGCACTGTTGCAGGTCGCGGTGCCATGAGCTGCCTGAGGATCTGAGTCACGTACCTTGGGGCAATCACGGTATCGCCTTAACCAGCTCTGCTGCTCGATCTGTGCCGTGCGTCCCTATTGCCATGACAGCAAAGCGGCCGCCCCTTAATCCCGGCTCCCGGCAGGAGTGAGAGGAGCGGCACCTCCTGCGGGGCAGCTCACCTCCGCTGCAGCACAGGCAGCGGTGCCACGCAGCGAGCGGGAACAGCCCGGCTCTGACCCCGAGCCCCGGGAAACGTGCCGGTGCTGCCGGCTGGCACAGGGCAAGGGCGGCACCACGCTGCCCAGGGATCTCCTGGAATCCTCATGCCAAGCACTCTGGGTATTTCGAGAGGTCCCCTCCAGGTGTGGGTTTGATACGTGCTTTGATGTTTGTCTGCAGTTTTGAGTTTCTTTTCTTCCCCCCACTTTTGAGCTGAACAATTTCTACCAGAAGGGATTTTTGTCTCCTGTCGCACTGGATTCACACGTTGCATTTGGAAACGCGACAGCTGCCGTGCCCCACTCGCTGTGCACACTTGCAGGGCTGCATTTCCTGCGGGGGATGCAGAGTGGGCACCTGGTGGATGAGGTCGCTCCCAGCACCCACCTTATCAGCAGTGAAGCCCCTGCCCAGGCCCTTTCCTCTGCAGCGCAGGCCCTGCTCTTTGGAAGGGCACGGGGGAGCAGCAGCACAGCTGGGACACGGGGGTGCCAGCTCCTTCCACTCCTTCCTCCCAGGAGCTGGCTGCAGGAGGCACCCTGCAAACCAGCACTGGGCTTTGCAAATCAACAACTCTGCCTTGTCACAAAACATTTCTTTCTGGCGTTTCAGGATCTGAAAAGCAGTGGCTTCCAGTGGCTGGGCTGAATTTTTGCTCCAGACTGGAATGAGAGGAGCAATGTCCATTACTGCAGCAGCCAGAAAACAATTACACAGTCAAAAGTGAGGAGACAAGAAGATGCTGGTCTCACTCTATCTTGGCAGTGAGGATGGTTATTTAATAAATGCAATTGCTACCTTTCCCTTCAGAACACATTTCAAACAGAGAGAAGAGCTTGCATTCCCAGCTGGAAGGATTCCAGTTAGGGCAGTGTAGCTGCCAGCATGGCCAGTAATCCCATTGTGAGGCTCCCCACAGTGCCCTGTGCACCTATCCACGAATACTGAGGGCCCAAATCTTTAATTCCTGTGGCTTTGGCAAACAAGGATGTCACAGCAGACCACACACTTAAAAAGATTACCTGTATGTATTAACATAAAAAAATATAGTAAGTTTTCCATTTCAAATATCAATATATGGGAAAAATTATTTTAAACCTCAAATATATTCATACAACAGAGGCAATGCTGATGCTTAGGCCTGTCACATGAAATTCTGAGATTATTTTACTGTTTTATTGTCTTCTAAAGTGAATGTGTTCTCTCCCTGTTGCAGTCATATGTAAGTAACTACCTAGCAGCTAAATTTTTAAAGAAACTCACTGCAGGTAGGGGCAAGGGTAGCTTAGTACCTAAGCACTTGGCTGACACCTTTCAAATTTCCTGTGGCCTAATTCTCCAAGCACTTGAGAAGCTTTGCTTTGAGAACAGTCCCACAGAAGTAAATGGAATGTCTAAATATAAGATCACACGGGATACAGTTTCACTGCCAAAATGCAAAACCCTGTAAACAGCACTAATGGAGATGTTTCAGGCAGATGACTAAAGATAACTTCAATGATTAAGACTAAGTAAAAATAGGATAGTGTAGTGAGGACTGGGTATATTTAATGAAGTGGTTAAGAGCTACTAAATTATAACCTTGTCTCTTAATTCAGGCTTTGAATCTGACGCTTTAAGATTGGCAGATCATGAGAATTTCTAGCAAAAAATCTTCTAAATTGGCTGAGAGGTGGTTAGTCACTGGTACAGGAAGCACTGGTAAATGAAAATGCATTTTAAATTACCACAGACTATCTAATTTTAACATTGCCAGGAATAACAAAGCATTTATAAATGTTTGTGAAAAAATTATGATAACTGAGGGTTTTGCTAAACTTGATTATTATGATTAATGAAACAAGATGCAGAGGTTGTTGTTCTAATGCCTTACCAGTGAAAAAGGTCACTGGGAACAGATATTTCATGAATGCTTAAGCTACAATTTAACCATGGTTTGGAAGGCAGTTTTAGCACTGAGCACACATCTTTCAGTAGGCACACACCTCAATTCCCAAGGTGCTTTAAAAAGCTCACTTATTTGAAATTTAAATGTTTGCTACCTGTACGAAAACACCAAAACACTGGAAAAGCAAATAAACACACGGATAAAGGGCAGAGAGAAGACTAGGTAAAAATGTAAACAAATTTTCATCTAGTTTAGTTATACACAACTCACACAGCAGGATGATACTACAGCTGCTGTGAAACTCCACTGGAACCACAACCAGAACAGATTTGTTATTTCTACATGTCTCTTACCCTCTTTGGGAAAAAATATTCCCCACCTGTCTTAGTAAAAGATGGATGTCATTTAATTATCAAGTTTGATATTTACAAAGGACTCTAACCTCTTTCATGTGCAAAAGAGACAAGAGAATATAATTCATTAAAAGATTATGTAGGTGCTGGTTTGGTGATTCAGCCTTTGCTGTTCATAGATTTTTGACATAAATAGCAAGAAACTGCAAGCTAAACCGATGGACAAGTCTCTCCATTGACTTGAGCCATGTTATTTAAATCACCTCTTTCTGTGGCAGTGCCAACCTAAGAGTTAACAGAAGGTATTTGAAACTACCTTGCACACACTGGCAGGCAGTAATTACTAGAGAGACTCACCAAGGAGATGGCATAAAGTGAATAGATTAACTGTTCTACAAACAAAAGTGCTGCCTCTGAGAGCCTTGATCATGAACATCATGTTTACCATGAGCCTCTCAGACTCATCACGCTGACTACATGCAAAATGAAATAGTCAGTAATTGCCAGAATTCTGACAGCACTCGAGTGCCAGTTCAAAAATTATCTCTGCGAGTTAGAGGATTTTTATATCTAATACAGTCAAAATCATAGTAAATTTACAGGAATTTTAATAGTTTCAGTAATTTCAGTGTAACACCTTACCTGTTACCCTGCAAAAAGAATGAGTGAGTGCTGATCCCTTCATAGCTGCAGTATCAGCCACAAGAAACAGGTGCAGGGCAGTCACGTTTTACAGAGAAGCTGAATGAATTCCCCTGGTGTTTCCTGTGGCTAATCGGATCGGGGATGGTAATCTGGGAGGAGCCAGCAACGATCTTTTCTTAACCTAAACGGTGCGGGGAGTGCCTCGGGGACTATGCAGATAATCGTCCCTAAAGTGCTTTCTGCGTCTGCCCGGCCTTTGAAGGGATTGAGGCAAACAGGCCGCGCTGCCTGATGTTCTAATAACTGACTCTCCCAGCTCTGCTCCTCCTGTGCACCTCATTCCCCACCAGCAACAACCAAACAGGTATTTATCTGTGTGTCTACATGCACAACACAGAACCACAGAGAGAATTTTGAGGAGTGAGATTAATTACAGTAAAACTGATACATTGATTTTGAAATGTCATGAGAATTAGAAATGTTCCATTGTTATCGGGGCCTATCACTGTTATCTGCATAAAACATTTCTTCTTACCCAGTAAAAACACAGAATGTCACTGAAGTATTTTTAGCAAGTATAAATTAACTGCATTAAAAGTAAGGTCTCAAAACCATAACAAAAATACTAGATAAACAATGTATAGGATACAGTATCTTATTCTATCTTAAAAATAGATCTTATCTCAAAATCAATTTCAAGCACTAAGTAGTAGCTGATAAAGAAAAGGGCTTTCATCTATTCCCATCACTTCCCTGCATGTCTTGTTAAAAAATCCCTTCCATTAATGAAGCTAGGGATTAATTTTAAAAACCTCCCAATTATTTAGAATCAAAGTATCCTTAAAATTAAAATCCAATGTGATCTGACTGTTCTGTGATTCTAAGCTTTTTGGGGGAAAAAAAAATAAATGGGACTTCAAAAGATTTGTACACAATTTGGGAAAATCCACCAAGATACCTTGGCTACTTAAAAACCTGAACAGATTGTAGAGCCTAAACCCCTCTTTTGCACAGCTTTCTTGTGCTGGTAGAAGTTTCAGCCACAAAGGGGCCAAGCAGCCACAGCTTCCCCAGCCTGCAGCTGCAACTGGGGGGTTCAGAATCTCCAAAAATGAACTCATGTGGCTTCCCAGAAACTTTGCCAAATAGACAAACCTTGGGTTCCCAAGTCTGCAAAACCTGTATTAGGATTCAGCATAAATAGGGTTTTAAAAGACAGATTTGCTAAAAAATATATATAAGAATAGAAGAGTCCTGTGGGGATTAGGTGATACACCAGGCCTGTGTGGTGCTAACTGCTTGCTGTTCATTGTCCAGCTTTTATCTCTAATTCTGCATGATAATTTTTGCAGCAAATATTTAAATAAAATTTATTCATTCAGATATTACATAATCTACCACATACTTGAATAAATTATTTTTCCAACAATGCTAATGGACTTTATTCCACAAAGTCAGCCAGTGCAGCTCTGTTCTTTTCAAGATGCTTAATGGTGGGAACGGATCACAGATTCACATTAAGAACCCTTTCACAGAGCTGCACCAGTCCTCTCAAAGGCATGAGAATTACATTTGTCAGTGAAAGACAAAAAGCCTTCTGAAACTTCAGAGATGCTCAGAAAGGCATCTCTGATGTAGGTATTTTAAAAAGAATATGAATCAAGAAAATGAATCAAGAACACTCTTTAATAAAAAGAGTATCTGGAGCATTTTCTACTCAGCTACTTGACCATCTGACTGTATTCTGAAGTCAGTCCTTTAATAATATATATATTGCATTCTATTTGGAGAAGTTCCAGAACCTCTATTTTTTTTCAATGGATTTTGAAATCAGTAAGTGATGGCTTCCAGTGTGCAGTGCCACTGGTGTGGCAGTGCCACTGCTGCAGCAGCCCTGCCCTGCCCAGGCACACTGACACACTCACTGGTGTGCAGGCCAGGCACACTGACACACTCACTGGTATGCAGCAGCCCTGCCCAGGCACACTGACACACTCACTGGTGTGCAGGCCAGGCACACTGACACACTCACTGGTGTGCAGCCCAGGCACACTGACACACTCACTGGTGTGCAGCAGCCCTGCCCAGGCACACTGACACACTCACTGGTGTGCAGTGCCAGGCACACTGACACACTCACTGGTGTGCAGGCCAGGCACACTGACACACTCACTGGTGTGCAGCAGCCCTGCCCTGCCCTGCCCAGGCACACTCAGGTGTGGGTAAGAGCAGAGTTCCAGCAGAACAGTGAATTCTCCCTGGGAATGACAGCCCTTCAGCAGGAATGTGTACTGGAAATGTGGGGTAGAAAGACTGAGGGGTCAGCTTGAATGGAATATAAATTGTAGAGTGAAATAAATCTGCTCTGTGCATTTGGGTTGAGGGTTGCCCTTGGTTACCAGTCTGGGTCAATTCACAGAGCAGGAACAGCCCCAGGGCAGCACTCCGTGGTTTCACATTGTTCACTCACTACAGAAGTGGCTCTAGAAATCTGGTTCTGTGAATTATGAGTGAAGGGATACATAGAAATCTGATTCTGTGAATTATGAGTGAAGGGATACATGTATTTTCCAAGTGTCAGTACACTAAAATGTGTTAACAAATGGAGCATCTGGCAAAACATTTTGTAGGAGGAGCTGGAGGAAGCTGGCATCATTTTAGTTGACTAAAGAACAAAGAGCAGCTTCAGATAACTAATAAATATTAATTAAATTCTTAATATCAGCATACTCTCTGGGGGAACTTCTGAATGTTCACATTTGAGAAGCTGACATAGCTAAGTTTTATTTCCATGTGGGTAATATAGCACTATTTACCTATTTGATTCCAGAGGGGGTTAATCCTTGGAGGGTTTGGATTCCTGGTGCAACAGCCTCTGCTTCCCTGTACCCACTTGTGGGTGTCTGACTTTTGCTGGCTACTCCTTTATCTGTTCCTACATTTGTACTGCTCACTATTAATGACTTTGTTCAGCTGAAGAACTAATTTCTTCTAGTGCTCTGCAGAGTTTGGCTAATTCCAGGCACCAGTGCCAAACGTGTTTGCTCAAACAGGACTTGCCCCATGTTTGAGCCAAAACAAGGCTTTGTGCTAACTGAGAGTAACTTTTTGGGAGAATTAACCTACAGGGTGGAATAATTTGCCATTTCCAAGGAAAGAATACACAGAGTAGGTGGGATGCTAATGACTAAACTAGCAATCTTCATGTCTCTAGGCTTGGCATTTTCCTGTTTCAACAAAATGAACAATCCCAAGCCCTCTGGAAAATTCTGCTGAACTATGATTGCCATTTAAAGCATTTTAAGTAAGGAGAACAGGATCACTGGGCTTCTGGCAGCTTCTCTTGCACTGCAGGAGCTGCCTCATGCCTACTTCACAGCAGATGTAGCAAATCCACCTGTCCTGTGACCTTAGGGACAGGTTTATCAGATTAGGCAGGCAGAAAAGTGCCTGAACTGCCTCATCAGAATGTCTGACCACTGCCTACACTGCACTGTTTCCAGTGGTACATAGAAAGAATCAAAACATCACATTATCCTAAAACTTAAAGCTGACTAAAACCTGAGATTAATTTTCATTTAATACAGACTCTGTGTTTGGATTCCTAGCTGGCTTTGGGCATTTCCAGCTTCTCTTTTTGCTCTTTGCTCTTCTCATAGTTTGGATCATAAAAATCAATTAATGTTGCTTTATTTTCAGCCTGTATTGAAACTCTGTATTGAAACAGGGGAAGCTTTAACTTGGTGTAACTTTCCAACTGTATACATGTTATTGAAGACTTTCTACTTTTAGATATTTTACATATTTATGTATATCAATATATATAGACACATATAATTTTTTTCTGTCCATTAAGCATAATGCTGTACCACCACAAATCAATCACAAAAGCAGACTCAAAGCCTTTGGCAGACCTCAGCTTTACCAGCAGTGTTACAAGTGTGGGAGAAATGTACACATTTAGCTGCTTAATGAGATTCCAGAGCAGCAGCCCACCTGTGATCCCTGTCCTCTTTCACCATCTCTACTTCTGGACAGTCTCTCTTTTCCTGTTGGTTCCACTGTTACCTAAAATTGCCAGTAAAGGACAAAATGTAGTGAAATGTTAGGTAAAGGCAGCAGTGTAATATGAAAATTTCAATTCAAAAGACAGTTCCAAAACTGAAGAGTTGTATCAGGTGTTCATTCAATGGACTTACAATGCAAAAGATGACTACACACCTAGGAAAATAGTGTAGAACCACTTAAACTAGATCTAGCTAGAAAAAGGAAAGCTCTGATTTATGAGACAACTATCTCCTCCATGTCAGATTTCCCAGCTCCTAGACAATTCATTACAAAATAAAATAGTCATTATGGTGTCCAAATGGTATAAGTGGATTTCCAAAGTGAAATAATGAAACATGTGGAATGTGAAACATTTTGGGTCAGTTTATGTGTCAAGCCAAGCAGGTACACCACGGGAGAGGACTGCATTGCTCACTGTACCTGAGGTGACACCCCCACAGCAGCTGGCCCTGCACAGTCTCCCTCTCTCACTTCATCTTGCCCTAGACATGCAGGTACTCCCTGTGTGTCACACAAACTACTGATGGAAACAAGAGATGGAAAAATCACAGAATCCCAGACTGGTTTGGGCTGCAGGGACCTTGAAGCCCCTCCAGTGCCACCCCTGCCATGGCAGGGACACCCTCCACTGTCCCAGGCTGCTCCCAGCCCTGTCCAACCTGGCCTTGGGCACTGCCAGGGATCCAGGGGCAGCCACCACCTGAATCACAACCTGAAAATGCTTTCAAGCAATACAAAAGTGCAAACACATTTATTTTGTACACATGATATTGGGATTAATTCCTCCACAGATGTGAAGCTGCGTGTTGCTCAGTGGTGTGAAGGACTCCCAAAACCAAGTCAATGAGAAAAGCAAAAGCAAGGGATCTATGCAAAGAGGAAACACTGAAGCCTAGATTATTAACAAATCAGGTAACCGTTATTTTTGTTATTCCACTGAAGAGTGCAGTGACAGTCCGGAACCCAAAGCAGTAATAGCTACATCTAAAAGGTACTGCTGAGTGTGTGGAGTAACCTATGTATTGAGGTCCCTCAAGCAGGACTGACTGAGCTGCGTTTTTCAGGGTGACTGATGATTAGAGGTAAGGTACAACCACTAAAACATGCAGACACTGCTGAGAAGGGGAAAATCAGTTTCCATTGTGCTACCCCGCTGTCCTTCATGGACCCCTCTCCCCCCGACAGCTGCGGGTCTTTGCTAAAGTAAACCTACACAGACCATTCCTTTAACTGGAAGCATTTTGAGATTGTGATTCAGGGGGTGGCAGCCCCATCCCTGGAAGTATTCAAGGCCAGGTTGAACGGGGCTTGGAGCACCCCGGGCCAGTGGACCCCAGACCAGCCTGGGCTGCTGTGCTTCGGTTCTGTGACTATTCAGCAGCGGGTGGCAGAGGGGCTGTGTCACCGCACATCCCCCGCGGCACCACGGGCCGTTCTCGGCCCGGGGACAGCGGGAGGAGCCCAGAGAGCCGTGCGGGGTCGCGGCGGGGGCTCAGTCCTTAACTGCGGGGCCAGGCCGAGCAGCGAGCGCGGGGCTGCCCCACAGCCCGGGGTGCCCGGCGGGGCTGGGCGCTGTGAGGGGCGCGGGGCGCTGCGAGGGGCCCCGGGTGCCGTGAGGAAGGTGCGCGGCGCTGTGAGGAAGGTGCGCGGGGCGCTGTGAGGAAGGTGCGCGGGGCGCTGCGAGGGGCCCCGGGTGCCGTGAGGAAGGTGCGCGGCGCTGCGAGGGGCCCCGGGTGCTGTGAGGAAGGTGCGCGGCGCTGTGAGGAAGGTGCGCGGGGCGCTGTGAGGAAGGTGCGCGGGGCGCTGTGAGGAAGGTGCGCGGCGCTGTGAGGGGCCCCGGCTGCTGTGAAGAAGGTGGGCTCTGAGGGAGGGGCGCGGCGCTGTGAGGGAAGGACGCTGTGAGGAAGGTGCGCGGCGCTGTGAGGAAGGTGCGGGGCGCTGTGAGGGGCGCTCTCAGGAAGGTGCGCGGCGCTGTGAGGGGCCCCGGCTGCTGTGAAGAAGGTGGCTCTGAGGGAGGGGCGCGGCGCTGTGAGGGAAGGACGCTGTGAGGAAGGTGCGCGGCGCTGTGAGGAAGGTGCGGGGCGCTGTGAGGGGCGCTCTCAGGAAGGTGCGCGGCGCTGTGAGGGGCCCCGGCTGCTGTGAAGAAGGTGGCTCTGAGGGAGGGGCGCGGCGCTGTGAGGGAAGGACGCTGTGAGGAAGGTGCGCGGCGCTGTGAGGGGCGCGGGCGGGGCGGGGCGGGGGCGCGGACCCACCTCACCTGCAGGGCCGCTCGCGCCGCTCCGCCGGCACCGCCCCGCGACGTGCGCATGCGCAGGGAGGGACCGGGGACAGGGGAGGCAGGAGCGGGAATGGCGGGGTCGGGATCGGGATCGGGAATAGCAGTGTCGGGAATAGCAATGTCGGGAATAGCAATGTCGGAACTAGCAGTGTAGGGATCGGGAATAGCACTGTCGGGAACAGCGAGGTCGTGATTGGGAAACAACGGGATCGGGAATAGCGGGATCGAGGAGCAGCGGGAGCCGGAAAGGCGGGGCCGGGGAGGAGCGGGATCTGGAAAGGCGGGATGGCATGGGGGGAACGCGCATGCGCGACCGGGAAAGGCGGGAGCAGGGGAAGCCGGCGGGATGCGGGGGAGGAGTGGGAGCGGATGCGGGGAAGGCGGGAGCGAGATGGGGAAAAGAGAGCGGCGGGTGAGGGTCTGGTGCGGGTGTGTGGGTGGCTGGCTGTGTGTGTGTGGTGTATGGGTGTGCGTGGGTGTGTGTGGTGTATGGGTGTGCGTGAGTGTGCGTGGTGTATGGGTGTGCGTGGGTGTGTGTGGTGTATGGGTGTGCGTGAGTGTGTGTGGTGTATGGGTGTGCGTGAGTGTGCGTGGGTGTGTGTGTGTGTGTGTGTATGTATGTATATATTTCACGCTGTTTTACTGACACGGTTTAATGTTTGATCGTGAGCCATTGGGTTTTAGTGGTAAAAGGTCGGGAGCTTAATTGAAAATGTCCCAATGACCGTGTTTTCCAGGTGAATGGTGCCTGCCGGTGGAGGTATGGTCGCACTGACACTCCAAAGGTTTCAGCTTCATCCCCCTGCCCCATCCACATCTCATCAAGCATTTTATCGAGGGCATGCCACACAGACATAGGTCAGGGCTTTGAGAGGCTTGGCTGAAGACTTTTGATAGGCATGAAAGGCATTTAGGTCTTGGACACAGAGCAGAATAGGTTTGTAATGGTTTATTTTAATACTGGAGTTGAATATACAGTCGCTGATTAAAGGAGGAGTGAGAGCCATAAACCTCTGCACACGTCAGTGAGCTGGGCTGGAACATCTGTCCGAGGGTCAGCAGGGTGTTCTTGGAGTGAGTGCCTGCTACCACGCTTGGGAAGTCTGAATTGTGGTTTTCAAGGTCCTCACAGACTTTAGGCACTGCTCTTTGTCTGTCTCGGTAGCCACATTAGTACATTAGCACCTAAAATAAGTGTCCCTAGTATATCAATTATTTAAACACTACCGAGGTTTACATACTTTTAATTGACTTTTTTTTAAGGTAAAAACAGGTTTGGGAACTTTGTAGAAATGTTGGAAAGAATTCTGTCTCTCCTTCTGCTAAGCTGAAGGAGTTGTCAGCGAGGAGACACAGGGCTTTTTTCTTAAATATGTCTTGATTTTTGGCAGCATAACGTATTCCTACAATAATACTGATTTATAAACTAAAAAAATAAAAAAGGTTGTGTGACTCTTCCTTCTGTCTTCCTCTAAAAGATTTGAATGGGGTTTCTCTGTGCCTATGAGAAAATGTTATTAAAATTCACAAGTTTCATTTTTTAAATGAACTGCAGGGCACACATGAAGTGTTTGGTCCCGCAGAGTGAGATTTGTGCCTTTGCCATCAATTATCATTCTCATGTGTTTAGGGTTTGGCTGGCTTGGGCTTGGAAGGCTGAGCACGGCTCTGATCACGCCATGTGATCTCTTCCCAAAATTTGTGTTTATCATTACATAATTACACGAATAAACAATCTTTTGCATGCTTCACAAAGAATTTGTAAAATTCATAGAAGAAAGCACAAAGCTCTCTTTGTTTCGTTGTAAAGATGCAACCACAAAGGCATGAAAATAAATGCTTGCTTTGCTCTTTCTTGTCTGAAATAAGGAAAAAGTTGAGGTTTTCACCACAGCGTGTCCTTGGTGCAGCTGCACAGTTGTGCTTGTGCCGTGCTGCAGAGGGGGCAAGGCTGCTTCTGTCCCAAGCTGAGCAGGGACAGCCCCTCAGGACCATGGCACAGAGAAATCCGTGCTCCTGGAATGCTCTGAAATGTTGTCTTTTGAATTTTATGGGTTTTTTACTCCAGAGACTGGAGAAAACTCGGTGAGGCTGACCATGAGGGGCAAGCTCCCAGATAGAGACAGGAAAAGGATCTTTCCTCGGTAGGAAAAACTCCAGGGGTGCACAGGGGAGAGGGAGACTTTGTGCTTTCTTCCCTTGCTTGAGCACCAGGTTTCGCAGCCTTCCAGTGCTTTAAGGGAGAGAGGGACTTTTTATCTGGGTAGATAGTGACAGGACAGGGGATACAGACTTTAAACTATCAGAGGCAGATTTAGGCCAGATATAAAGAAATTCTTCCCTGTGAGGGTGGGCAGGCCCTGGCACAGGGTGCCCAGAGCAGCTGTGGGTGCCCCTGGATCCCTGGCAGTGCCCAAGGCCAGGCTGGAGAGGGCTTGGATCCACCTAGGATAGTGGAAGATGTCCCTGCCCATGGCGGGGGTGGAAGTGGATGGGCTTTAAATGTCCCTTCCAACCCAAACCATTCTGTGATTCCATAATTCTGTGATTTGAACACTTTATTCCACTTTTTGTTTCTTTGTATCCCAGGGGATAGCAGTGTTCTTTTCTAGCATAAACACAGCCTTTACAGAGATGATTCAGGTTTTCTCTGGGAGCCTTTCACTTGCACTGTTTATGCAGGCACATTGTGTGTTGTACAATGTCTCTCTTGTTTGCCACGAGCATCAGCGTGGTGGGAAGGCAACAGAAGACTCGGAGGGACACTCAGCAGATGTAAGGAAACTATGCCAGCAGCAGGAGAAAATAGCTGGAGAGGCTGCTCCTGGGGGTGGGCACGTCCTCAGTGGGATGTGACAATGCTGTGGTGAGTGTGGAGAGCACCCCAAGTGGAAGCAGGTTTGTTTGCAGAGTCACTGGAACCATTGGATCTTCTCCAGACTGAGTAATGTGCTGGAGCTCTCACCTTTCCTGGGAGCAATGAACTATCCCTACTGCCACAGGTTTTCTGAGGGATTTAGCCTGGGCAGGATGCTGGTGGCAGCTCCTGTGCTTTGGCACACAGCAGTGTGAAGATGGAAACCCTCTCTGCCCGCTGGCTGTGGTGTCAGAGCAGGACAGGTTCTGCAGGTGCAGTCCTGCTTTCTGTAGTGACCATTTCATATCCTTTCCTTTGGCTTTGTGTGGATTTGGTTCCTGTTCCTCCTAAAAATATGCGAACATGTCTCTGACAAGTTACCAGTCTTCTCCTGATTCTGTAGAATTTTCTTGTCCTGACTATTTTTTTCCCTTGGCCTTTTACATGGGCCTTTGTATTGAGTTTCCTTTTACTGCCTTTTTGTTCTTTCTTTGATTCACAGTTGTTGACTTCAAGACCTTGAAGCTGTGCTTTGACCTTTACAGCTCTGACGGTTTGCTAAGACGAGTGAGAAGTTGTTCTAGGAGAGTTAGTTATCACAAAAGGGTAGATGTTTCCTTAGTCCCATGTTTTGCAACATCGCAGGTAAGGTAATGGAAAAAGATCTGAGTGTTTTCAGCTTCAAGTGGCTGTACTTCAAAGTAACAGTGAAGAAATTTGGAAGTCTGCAGCTTTGACTAGAGTGAATTCTTTCTCAAATGAGGGAATTGAGGGATTTTGAGACCCTCCCCCCGTGCATGGTGTGTGTCCTCCTTGCAGAAGGATGTTAATACACCAACGTGGCAGGAGAGGAAGGTGTAACCTACTGTGCTTATTTCAGAAACCTACTTTTATTATTCACCTGGCTGTAACTGTTTGGCTTTCTAAAATGAATACTTAAATGTTTTGCATTTTAAAAGCCTTCAATGGTTGAAGGTATATATTGCAAAAGTGGAATGTTCCAATTTTAAAACAGATTTGTTTTGGCTGTGGGCTTGTCTACCATCCATGGAAATCTGTGCCAATAAAAACAGATGTGGAAGCTGTCTGTCCAGAGGGTGAACTGAGGAGCCTGTGCAGTCATGTTGGAGCAATGTGGACACTTGGTTCCTTGGGGACGTGAGCGGCACAATGTGAAGGACCCACTTAGTCACGACCAACTGTTCTGGAAGTGACTTCAGAGAGCGATTTTGTTTTTAATAAAAAAATACTTTAAAATTGTAATTGCACTTGAGGAAACTGCATTTGATTCAGAGATATTATGGAAGCAATAAAGAGATTTAAAAGAAATCAGCAGTTTTCTGGCAATTATTTGCTCAGCTCAACTATTAATATTGGTTTGTTTGCCAGAACATGATCAAAAACATTTGGCAGGCAAGACTTGGTCAGGAAAGTGAGCCAGTAAAATTGAGCTGTCATCTAAGTACATACAGAAAAACTGTTCACTTGGCATGAAAAACAGACTGTTTACAGAGATAATAAACATGCCCTCGAAAATTATGTTCCTTCTCTCTAAAATCACGGAAGGTCACAAGACTTTGACCTTACAGAAGGAGCATAACACTTTATGAGACTCCTGTCAAAGCACATGATAAAAAATAAATACACTGCAATAAAGAAGTGTCAGGCTGATGGCTCAAATGTGCCTTCCTGCGTATCCTGTCTCCTTCCCGCAGGATGTGGGGTGCCTGCTGCCAGCCCCACACGGAGGGGAGGGCAAACCCACCCCTTCTCCTGACACATCACTCCCTGTAATTAACTTGTGTTTCATCTCCCAAGTAAACCTTGCAAACAGCGAAACGTGTCAGAGTGACATGGAAGTTATTGGAAAGTGTAATTTGCAAAAGCCCCTCTGGTGATTCAGCTGCTGGATAGAGCCCCAGCGCTGGGTGTCCGTGAGGAATTCGGGATTTGGCCACAGCTTGCTGGTTTCTCGGAGCCCTGAGGATGGAGGAGTGAGCTCTAGGCAAGGATGGGGGGTGGCTGCAGCTGGAGGAGGTGTCCACCCCTGGCCAGCTCCCCCGAGGGCAGTGGTCTCACCTGTTTGCGCCTCAGGATTTCCAGGTTCACTCTTTAGGTGGATTCTAAAACTGTTGGCTTTAAGGCTCCAGTGTGAGCTGTGGCCCTGGGAGGGAGGACCACCACTCACTCTGGCACACCCATGAACTGGGGTTATTTAGTGGAAGAAAAGGAGGCTCAGGGGGCCCCCATCACTTTCTGTTACTGCCTGAAAGGAGGTTGTGCTCAGGTGGCTGTCAGCCTCTTTTCCCAGGTAACAAGTGACAGGACAAGGCAAAGCACCCTCAGGTTGCACCAGGTGAGCTTTAGGTTGGGTGTTATAAACAGTTTCTTCACTGAAAGGGAGGTCAGGCTTTGGAACAGGCTGAATGTGTAGGTGTGGCACCCGGGGATGGGGTTTAGTGGCAGCACTGGGTGAACCATTGGTCTCAATGATATTTTTCCATCTTTAATGGTTCTGTGGTTTTTCCCTCCCCTAATTCCTTGCGCAGCCATCGCCTTTCTGCTCCTCCTGCTGCCTCTGCTGGGGCTGGCTGTCACTGTGCAGTGCCACAGGGGCACAGCCAAGGGGCTCTGCAGCCCAGGTGCAGCAGGGGCTGCGCTCACCTGGGGAAGCAGCGTGGGCTGCAGAGCCAGGGAAGCACCAGCCCAGGACTGCCACAAAGACATTGGTGTCACTGAGCAAGATAGAAAAAGAAAGTCAAGAAGCTCAGCTCTGTTTTTTGAGGGCAGTTCAGACTCATGGTCAGCACTGCTGTGCTTCCTGGAGATTTTACAGACTGACATGATGTCATGCAGCCATTCTCTCTTCTTCCAGCATCCCTGAGTTCAGAGGGAGCAGAAGAGTTTCCTCACTGCCTTCCTCAGTTGCCTCCTCCCAGCACAGCACGAATCTAGCCAGATAAGCTGTATTTTGGAAGTCCCCCAGTAGAGCTTATACATGAGCAGAACATAAAATATACCTAAATTTATAAAGCCTGAGCTCTCTGCGTGCTGAGGTTGAGTGTGCAAGTATTTGGCTTTGGGTCTGTCTGCCCCAGCCCCACAAAACAGCTTAATCCAGAAAAAACAATCTATAAAAAAACTTCATTTGCTGGCAGTTTAGATTCTGTTTAGTTATAACTCACAACCTCAAAACATAGGAATTAAGTTTAATTGTTCATAAATTATACAGCACACAGCACATACTGTTGTAATCTGCGCTGCACATATCTATATGAAGTATTAACACCAATGTTTAAACAATGTTTAAACAAAATACAAAGTCACCACAGGCAGCCTTAAACCTCAGCTGTACCATTTTGCTAAACTATTTTGGCTATGGATGTGATTTTTCACCCCTCTACCCTCATATGGTATTAATTCAATTGTTTTAGATGTTGTACATGCGTAAGAACTAGAAGGGATTTCCTCAAACAACAAACACTGAAGATAAAAAGGTCGATGTTTATAAAAATGTCAAACTCCACGGCTCTTCCATGAGCTGTTAGAGGATTGCTCTCATGAAGACTCCGAGCCAGTCTCTCAGGAGTCCTTCAAGCGAGGGAAGCTAATCCTGAGTTTCCACTCCTGCGCCTGTGCTCAACCCTCAACACAGCACCAGCAGCAGGAGTGCTGAAGGGAGAGCAGGGAAATTTGGACGTGGTTTAAAAGATCCCAAAAGTTCTTCATCACTCTGGTTTGGGTTTGTGCTCAGGAGCTCTCTGGAAGCAGCTCCTGCACGGTGCTGTTGGTGTTGCTGCAGGGGTCTGTGGCCGCCAGGTGCTGAAAGGGCCCTCCCTGTCACAGCTGAGCTGCTGCTCTTCCGCAGCGGGGGGGCAGACAAGAAACCTTTAAAAGACAGTGTCTTAACCTTGTTAAAAGAGGGGTTTGTATGTCTCTGCTCTTTACTCGCAGCTCTAAGCATGTTCTGGAAGGCCATGCTCTGTCACAGGATGAGGTGGGAGAGCCTTTGGAGTCACTGGGCCGTGCTTGTTCCCTGGGGAGTCTGTTCAGTGCCCCAGCAGCTTTTCCTGCCACCCAAGCTTAGCCCCACCTGACACAGCTCCAGCCGCTCCTCAGGTCCTGTCCCTGGTCACTGAGAGGGGAGCTGTTGGCTGTGCAGGTGTCCTGGTGCTGCTGGTTAGGTACCAAACCTCCAGTGCCCTCCACAGCCTCCACGGAACTGGCTCCAGGAGCTCCAGACCCCTGCAGTCCCAAGGGGCTCAGCATGGGCTCAGCACAGCAGCTGCAGCAGCCCCAGGAGTGGGGAGAGAGGCAAGGCCTGCTGGCAGAGCCCCCCTCCATATTCCCCCTTCCTCTTACCCTCTGCACTCACCTTCTCCTTATTCTGCAGATCCCTTCTGTGGATGCCTTCAGGGCAGGCCGGGGAGCGGCTCTCAGCTGGCACCTGACACGGAAACCCTGAACGGGTGCCCTGCCACCCCCTGTGCCCGCGCTGCCACAGCCCCAGGGCCGGGACACGGCTCTGGGACCCCCAACACACCCTGAGCCGGGACACTGGGAACGGGGACCCCCAGGCACCCCATACCCCTCAGAGCCCTGTCCTGCGACACTCGGGGACACTCCGGGACACCTGGGGACACTCGGGGACAGCCGGGGACACTCCGGGACACCTGGGGACACTCGGGGACACCTGGGGACACTCGGGGACAGCCGGGGACACTCGGGGACACCTGGGGACACTCGGGGACAGCCGGGGACAGCCGGGGACACCTGGGGACACTCGGGGACAGCCGGGGACACCTGCGCTCTGACCCGCCGCCGCCAGGGGGCGCTGGCGCCGCGGGACACGGGAATGGGGAATGGGACATGGGGACACGGGAATGGGGACACGGCAATGGGGAATGGGGACACGGGAATGGGGAATGGGGAATGGGGACACGGCAATGGGGAATGGGGACACGGGAATGGGGAATGGGGAATGGGGACACGGGAATGGGGAATGGGGAATGGGGAATGGGGAATGGGACATGGGGACACGGGAATGGGGAATGGGGGCATGGGAATGGGGACATGGGAGAGGGGAGTAGGGACACGGGACAGGGAATGGGGATACGGGACTGGGAATGGGGACACGGGACAGGGAAGGAGGACACGGGAATGGGGAATGGGGAATGGGGAATGGGGACACGGGAATGGGGAATGGGGAATAGGGACACGGGAATGGGGACACGGGAATGGGGAATGGGACATGGGGACACGGGAATGGGGACACGGGAATGGGGAATGGGGACACGGGAATGGGGACACGGGACAGGGAATGGGGAATGGAGAATGGGGACACGGGACAGGGAATGGGACATAGGGACCCGGGAATCAGGACACAGGAATGGGGAATGGGGGCATGGGAATGGGGACACGGGAGAGGGGAGTAGGGACACGGGACAGGGAATGGGGATACGGGACAGGGAAGGAGGACACGGGAATGGGGATACGGGAATGGGGACACGGGACAGGGAATGGGGAATGGGGACGTGGGAATGGGGACACGGGACAGGGAATGGGACATGGGGACCCGGGAATCAGAACACGGGAATGGGGAATGGGGGCATGGGAATGGGGACACAGGACAGGGAATGAGGAATGGGGACACAGGACAGGGAATGGGGCATGGAGGATCTGGGAATGGGGACACGGGACAGGGAATGGGGACACGGAATACAGAATGGGGCCACAGGAATGGAGAATGAGGGGTACCAGATACGGGATATGGGGATGGAGGATACGGGATGGGGGGCACAGGGTGAGGGAATAGTGGGTACAGAATATGGGCCATGGAAATGAGGGCCATGGGGTACAGCCTCCAGGACATGGGGGAGGGAATGGGAGGTACAGGGGATGGGAATGGGGATATGGGATAGGGGTGTGGGAATGGGGGTGTGGGAATGGGGGATAAGGAGTGCAGGATAAGGGTATGGGGGGTGGGATTCAGGGCACAGGATAGGGTGCAGGGTGGGGATATGGGATGCAGGGTGTGGGATGCAGGGTGGGATGAGGATTCAGGGTGGGGATGTGGGATGCAGGGTGTGGGATGGGGTGCAGGATGGGCGTGCAGGATGAGGGTGCAAAGCGGGGTGTGGGATGTGGGATGGGGTGCAGGATGAGGGTGCAGAGTGGGGTGTGGGATGTGGTGTGCAGGATCACCCCAGCTCAGGAGAGAACTGGGGAAGAGGCTCCAAGCCCAGCAGGATGAGCAGGCCGTGGTAAATGGCTCCATCTGGAGCTCGGCAGATCGCTATCAGTGGGTCTCGGAATGTCGTGTTAGAGTCCAAAAATTTGCAAGTGTCATAATATATGTACAGAAAGGGAAATTGTTTAAACTTCTTAATCAGCCGTGGCCATATATGGGTTTGAAATGTAGTTCTGAGCACAGTAAATAGAAATTTGGCGTATCAGATGTAGGAATTGCAGTGTAAGCAATGTGAAACTCAGGTCTCATCTCGCCTCAAGTGGATGGCAGATCTCCTTCTGGTGGCTTCAGTGTCAGCAAGGGTTTCTCCCTTAGAATTTAAAATCCCTGCTGCAGGGTCAGGGGCCTTAAATGCTTGTGAGGGTCCCTGTCTGTGTGTGAAAGGAAAATAAAAGACCTAGTGGACATGGCAGAATCACTGAAAGGAATGGTTTGGAAGAACCCTTCAACACTGAATTGTTTTGTATGGTTTGGCCTTTAGTGAGAGCTATTTGATGTTATGAGCTCTCCAGCTCAGGGAGTTTACCCATGGTAATGGTGCTTATGAGGGACGGGGAAGCTAGCTTTGATATGATTTTAATATGTATAAAACATCTTGTTATTTTTTAAATAAAGTGTTTCAATTAGCCATTATTATGTTTAATGATTTAAACATCTCCCTGCTGATCTATAAACCCAAACCATCCAGATCTGATGTAGCACTCGAGAACTGGGAACCAGAAGTGACTGGAGGCAAACCATAAAACTGAAGAGTGTAAGGATTTTATTCTGCTTCTTCCCTTTTAAAAACCGAAGGCCCCAGCTCTGCACAGATGTAGTCATTAAGCGAATTTTATGAACCATAAACAGTCCTGCTGCAGTCACCCACGTGCACACTGAGGCTGTTTACAGGGTGCCAGCAAAGCATCCCTGCTTTCTGCACAGATGCAGGGCTGGGCTGGATTTCAGCTCACACAGGAGTGATAAGGACAGATCGTTGCTTTCTGCCTCAAACTCCTTTATCACCTAGAAATGAATGGAGCAGCCAGGCGTGGCGTTTCAGGTGAAGAATGGTTATTTACTGAACCACTGCACTGGTGTTCAACTTGCTCCTTTATGTGTGTCCCGTTGTTTCAGGATGTGTCCCCGGCAGTGTCACCTGCAGGGCTCTTGGCCATCGCTCCTGGGGTGGCCAGGGTGGCTTTGGTGTGGGCTGGGCCTTGGTGCTGGGCACTGAGCACAGCCCCTGTCCACAGCAAAGCAGGACAGAGGTACAGCTGTCACCAAGGCAGGTACAGCTGTCACCAAGGGCGGTGCCACTGCACTCATCTCTCACTGGAGCCTGCTTTCAGGGGCAGCCACCGCCCTCTCGGCTGGGCGGGGGAAGGAGCTCTGAACCTACAGATCTGTGCATGGCCAAGAATCAGTTCACAGAGAAGAGGCTGTCCCAAAAATACTGCCTGGCCTGAAACCTAATCGTGTATGCGGCAGCTTGCTGGTTTGTATTTCCAAGCATTGCATCCCTTGTCCGTGAACTAACTAAAAGTAAAAATAAATGAATAAAAATTTTAAATTTTAAAGAGAGAGAAGGGGGCTTTCACAGAGTGTGCCTTACTGCTTGTGCTGGTTTGGGGCCCTGCACAATAAAAGGATTTGGGCAAGTGTCACAGCTGGGTACGTGCTTGGCACTCGGTGTGTGGTACCTGATGGCAGCCGTGGGGACAGAGGTGGCACATTTAGGCAGCTGCTCGTTCTGCTGGCTGTTCCAATGGGGATAAATGAAATGGATTCAGACAATAGTGGTTTCAGGGATGGTTTCCTTATGCTTGGACAGAAACGGAGAACACCCAGTTTGTGAAGAGCTGCTGGCGTGTGTGTAGGAGGGAGGAGGATGGACCATGGACCTCGAGGGGCAGGGAAATAAAGGGATTGCAGCCCTCACTCAAACCAAACTGCATCCTCTGAACGTGACTCTCAAAGATAATTCCATAGTCTGACTTTCTGACAAAGCCAGGTGTTCGCAGAAAATCATTTTTAGGGGGATACGTGTTAAATGGCCGCTGATGAAGCTTTACCCAGCCATTAAACATAACTTATTACTCAGGCCTGAGCTGTTCCCTCAGCCCGAGCGCTCCTTCCCAATTAGCCCGTGATGTCACGTTTTCCACTCTCTTCGTTGCACTTTGTGGATTTCCTGAATATTAAGTGCCGCGAGGAGGGAGCGGGAGGGAGGCGGCTGTGCCTGACCGCCCTCCTCGGGCCCCGGTGGGAAGGGCAGGGGCTGCGGGGCGATGCCCCCGCAGGGCACCGGGGGCCCGCAGTGCCCGGCAAGGCGGGCGGGCACAGCCCCGAGACCCGGGCACAGCCCCACAGCCGGGCACAGCCCCACAGCCCGGGCACAGCCCCACAGCCGGGTACAGCCCCACAGCCGGGCACAGCCCTGAGCCGGGCACAGCCCCGAAACCCGGGCACAGCCCCACAGCCGGGCACAGCCCCGAAACCCGGGCACAGCCCCACAGCCCGGGCACAGCCCCGAGACCCGGGCACAGCCCCGAGAACCGGGCACAGCCCCACAGCCGGGCACAGCCCTGAGCCGGGCACAGCCCCACAGCCCGGGTACAGCCCCACAGCCCGGGTACAGCCCCACAGCCCAGGCACAGCCCTGAGCCGGGCACAGCCCCGAGACCCGGGCACAGCCCCGAGATCCGGGCACAGCCCCGAGACCCGGGTACAGCTCCATAGCCCGGGCACAGCCCCACAGCCGGGCACAGCCCCGAGACCCGGGCACAGCCCCACAGCCCGGGCACAGCCCCGAGACCCGGGCACAGCCCCACAACCGGGCACAGCCCCACAGCCGGGCACAGCCCCACAGCCCGGGTACAGCCCTGAGCCGGGCACAGCCCCACAGCCCGGGTACAGCCCCACAACCGGGCACAGCCCCACAGCCCGGGCACAGCCCCACAGCCGGGCACAGCCCCACAGCCGGGTACAGCCCCACAGCCGGGCACAGCCCCACAGCCCGGGCACAGCCCCGAGACCCGGGCACAGCCCCACAGCCGGGCACAGCCCCACAGCCCGGACACAGCCCCACAGCCCGGGCACAGCCCCACAGCCCGGGTACAGCCCCACAGCCGGGTACAGCCCCAGAGCCGGGCACAGCCCCACAGCCCGGGTACAGCCCCGAAACCCGGGCACAGCCCCACAGCCCGGGCACAGCCCCAGAGCCGGGTACAGCCCCGAAACCCGGGCACAGCCCCACAGCCGGGTACAGCCCCACAGCCGGGTACAGCCCTGAGCCCGGGTACAGCCCCACAACCGGGCACAGCCCCGAGATCCGGGCACAGCCCCACAGCCGGGCACAGCCCTGAGCCGGGCACCGAAACCCGGGCACAGCCCCACAGCTGGGCACAGCTCTGAGCCGGGCACAGCCCTGAACCCGGTCACAGCCCTGAGCCTGGACACAGCCCTGAGCCCTGGCGCAGCCCCGCAGCCAGGACACAGCCCTGAGCCGGGCACCGCTGTCCCGGCGGGCTCCGGGCACCGCTGTCCCCGGCGCTGGGGCGCCATGGGAGACACGGGGACATTTTATTGGAGTTTTAGAAAAGGTGATGTTGAGAAAACAAAGAATTGGTTGTGTTTAAAAGCCTCTGAGAGCTTTGACACAAGTTTTAAAAAGCCCTCCCGAAGGCGCCCCGGTGTTTCATTGATGTGAGCAGCCCCGCGGCTCCGGTGCGATCGGGGGTGACCGGCACCGGGCCCCGCTGCCCTGAGCCGCCACCGGCTGCGAGAGCCCCGCCTGGGCTGCCCCGGGTACCCCAGTATTTCCCCGGCTGGGATATTTCCCGAGGGATCCGGGAGCCGAGGAGTTTGCGTTTCGCTGTTCTCCCCGTCACGGTTGTAGGAGTCGGGAGAACTGCGGGAATTCAGAAAAATTCCTCGTCAAATCGGGGATGAATCAGCGCAGCAAAAGTACTCCCACCCCAGGGAAGATTTTAGAGCACTGGGTGAACTTGTTTCCTTTCTCGTAGCAAAGTTTTCACGGGTGGAAATGTCATCCTTCTAGGAGTTACTCAGCCGAAACAGAGACATCAAAATATCTGAAGCGTGAAAGTGAGCGAGAGGAGCCTCTAAAAAACGCGTTCTGCTTTTATGCAAAACGAAGATCAGAAGAGTCTCGTAATGTGATAAATGCATCGATAGTTTCTGAAATCAGTTAGTAACATTTGTATAAAGATTATTTTTTAAAAAAGCTAACTAGAAATAGCCTGTTTCTAGCAGCCGTTTAAAGCCTGTACCTGGTGCAAGGAAAAAAAATCAACAAAACAACCCAACCCTAAACAAAACAAATAAACCAACAAACCCCAAAATAACAACAAAACAAGAATTTTAAAAAGCCACTCGGTAAATGAGGAGCAATTTTGTAAATAAAAGTGATTCCATTCTGGTTGCTGGGAGGAAAAAAATTTGGAGTCTGCAGTTTGTTCACGTGGTTGGTCCCTAAAACCCCACGTATGTTTCTGAACTCCCACTCTAAGATGCTGCTTTTTATAAAAGTGAATGAATCTACCACCCAAATCAATGTGAAATAAAAGTGCGGGTTTACATGCTCTGTAAGAGTACAGGAGATCAGACACTACTGCACTAAAAGAAGAAAGAAGTAGTAGTAGTAGTAGTAGTAGTAGTAGTAGTAGTAGTAGTAGTAGTAGTAGTAGTAATAATAATAATAATAATAATAATAATAATAATAATAATAATAATAATAATAATAATAATAATAATAACTTCTGTCCTTTTCACTACAGGATTTGTTTTCCAACGATTTTAAATTCCTGACTGTGAGTACGGCCAGATGATGAAGTTCACCCTCTCTTTCTTCAGTGCAGCTTCGAAATGTTTCAGTAGGAGCTTTTTCAGAGGCGCTATTTTTTATTTTATTTTATTTTATTTTATTTTATTTTATTTTATTTTATTTTATTTTATTTTATTTTATTTTATTTTATTTTATTTTATTTTATTTTATTTTATTTTATTTTATTTTATTTTATTTTATTTTATTTTATTGGTGACCTGGGGGGCTGTAGGCCTGCTCGCGGGAGGATGTGGGATCCGCCGACCGTCCGTGCTCTCCTGAGCAGCCTCGGGGCAGATGGATCCCAAGGATTACAAAAACTTAAATTATCAAATTTGATGGCGTATGATAGGAAATTATTCCGGGTCTGTACCACTCTGATCCTAACCTGCTCCGGGGTGGGGATCGAAGTATTGTTATTTACAGTTATTCTTGAGCTTTGATTTATTTTAAAGAAACAAAAAGCTCAAGGGAGGCGTGGGTAATTTCTTTTACGTGCACTATTTGTTTATGAGCGCGCTGGTCTCGGGGGTGAGGTTGTTTAAGCAATTCGATGTGGATTTGCCTTCTCGCTTGGATGTGTCCAAAATTCTTCTCACTTTACTCATAATTATTCTCCTCGTTTCATGGTAATAGCTCCAGTGGCCTCTTTGGCCTCGGCCGTAGGAAATCAGCGCTTTGGCATGGAGCACCTTGTGATCTCAGCAGAGCAGATGGACAAAGCACGGCAGGACGGAAACGGGCAGGGTTCGGGGTTGGGATTTTTGGTTTTTTCGGGGGCCCCGTTGGTCTCGGTCGGGGCTCCCCGGAGCGCAGGTGTGCACGGCTGCCCCGAGATTCCCGGCGGGCATTCGGGGAGCTGGGGCGGGATGGATGGAGGTGCCCGGTCCCGCAGCATCTCGGGGGGTCCCGGTGCCGGCCCCCGCTCCGCCGCGTGTCACCGAGATGATGTCTGAGCAAATGACAACCCGCTAACAGCAGGGAGCACCCGGGCAGCTGACGGGGCTTCAGCCCCTTAGCGTTTCACAGAGCGAGTGGCGTAATTTTAAATTGAAGAAATGTGGAGAAACCAGAACGAATCCGCGCGGAACTGCTCCGTACGAGTCGCAGTTACCATATGGAACGGGTTATGTGGGCAGGCAGTGAAGTACAGAGCATAAATTAATTCGTTGTTGTCGCATGCAGGGGTGAGTAGTACAGAGAAACAGCAGCAGGACTCAAATAGCGCTGACAGGAGCAGCAGGGCGGCCTCGTGTTCTCCGCAGTTCCCCGAGCGCCTCCGCCTGCCCCTACCTCGATGTTTAATTCAAGTTACGGGGCCGGGGGCTCCTGCGGGATGCGGGGCCCCGGGGCTGTTGCCGGCTCTGGGCCGTGCCCGCGGGCCGGAGCGGGAGCCGAGGGGAGCTGCGGGGCCCGCCCGGCTCGGGGCAGCCCGGGGCTGGGAAAGGCGCTCGGACACTCGGGCCCCGACGGCAGCCGAGCGCTGGGACGTGTTCCCCGAGCGCTGCGCCCACGGACGGCGCTGCCGGGTGACCTGCGTGGCCATCGCATCTCGCTCGGGGCTTCCGAAACGGGGCCGGGCGAGATCCCGCGGCTGCTCCGCTCTGCCCCGCGCATCCCCCGGAACACGGGGCAAACACGGGCAGAACCCTCTTTTTTTGGTCTGAAATGTTAAAAAAGGAGGCTGAGCTTCCCTAGCCGGAGGGATGAGCCCCGCTGCCGTCGCTCTGCGCGGGCCGGCCTGGCCGTGCCCGTGGGCGCCTCCCGTGATCACCGCCCGGTCACGGTCACGGTCACCCGTGGGCAACCCCGGCCGTGGGCAGAGGCCGAGCGCAGCCGAAGCCGCCCCACGCCGTGGGACCCGAAACGATCTGCCTGTAATCCATTAGCGCCGACGTTTTCGGGAGGGATTTGGGCGCTCGGGCTCCTGCAGACGAATTTGGCTCGAAGCAAGGCAGTAGCGAGCAGGGGCGACTCGTGGGTCTCCGCTGTCGTGCGTGACACAGGCTAAAGGGAATAGAAATGAATCACGTTGTACCGAGCAGAATGTCCGTGTAAATGATCTAAAAGTCCAGGGAAGTGCTCCGCTTCGTGCTGGGTTTTGTTTCCTGACCAGCTCCTTTTAGATGTTTACACCGCTCTGACCAGGGCCGGGGGGGAGCTCGGAGCTGGGGGCATCGGGGCCGGCTCCCCCCTGCCCTCGGCCTGCTCGGGCTCCGCCGGGCCCCGGACACCGCCCCGGGGCTGCCCCGAGGGCTCCGAGCGCGGCGGGGCAGGGCCGAGAGGATGGGCCCAGGCTCCGTGTCCGCCTCCATCGGCCGAGGAGCCCCAGAGCCGCGGTTAGCCCGTCGGGGGACGGATGGGGAGGGGGACGAGGGCTGGGACGGGAATGGGAAAGGGACGGAAGATTGGTGTGGGGACGGGAACCGGGATGGCGATGGATATGGATATGGCCACGGGAATGGGGCTGGAGCCGGGAACGGGGACAGGGATGGTCATAGGAATTAGGCCGGGACTGGGAGCGGAGCCGGGGCTTCGAGGGGGCCAGCGCTTGTTTGGGTGTCTGCTCTCCCGCAGCGAGCAGAACGGGTAATTTGCTTTATATGGCGGGGGATCAAATGCTGGGCTGTAACCCCGCCGCAGGTACTCGCCCGCCCCGGCCCCTTCCTTCCTCCGCAGCCCCTCCCGCGCCCTCCCCCGCCGCGCTGACGGCCCCGCGGGCCCGGCCGTATAATAGGCGGCCGCCGCCGTCCCGGGGCGGAGAGACGCACGCTGCCCGGTGCCGCGCCCCGAGTGCAGCGGCGGGGACGGCTCCGGGCGGCCGCGCAGGGCCAGGGGAGGGGCGGCGGGGCGATGGGCAGAGCCCCCGCTGCCCGGCTGCCGGCCGGGGGGCTGCGCTAGGGCGGCCCCGGCGGCCGGGGGTCCCCCCGCGCCCCGGGGGCGGCGAGGATGCAGCACCCGCTGGAATTGGGCGCCGCGCGCTACTTCCCGGCCGAAGCCTTCCCCGACCACCGCTCGCACCGCTACCGCAGCTTCATGATCGAGGAGATCCTCACGGACCCCCCGGACGCCAAGGGCGCCGCGCCGGCCGGGGAGCTGCTCAAGTTCGGGGTGCAGGCGCTGCTCTCCGCCCGGCCCTACCACAACCACCTCGGTACGTGCCGGGGGCTCCCCGCGGCTGGGGGGCGGCTGGGGGCGGCAGGCGGGGAGGCATCGCCGGCCGGGGCTCTGCAGCGCCTTTGGGAGCCGGGTTCCTCGCAGACAAACTCAGCAATTCTGCAAAGCTGCCGCGGGCTCTGCCGGCCGTGCGCATCCCCGGCGCGCCCGGGCGCTCCAGCCGGGAGCAGCCGCGAGTTTGGGGCCTAAAAGCGACGAAAGCGGCTCTGCCGCTCCGGCTCTGCACAGAACGGCTTTTGGATGGCAGGGAAGAAGGTTGTTGTCGATAGCTTTGTTTTGGGGGTTTCCCCGTGTTTTTGGATGAGGTGAGAAGTGCCGGAGCCGAGCAGCGGGGTCTGCGCGGGGCTGCGAGGGGCGGCAAGAGGCCCGGCGGTCACAGATTTAGCTGGAAACCCGACTTATGTGTAAACAAAAAAAATTATATAATATGCAGAGATATTTTATATAGTATATAATTATATGCTATGTTTATATAATAATAATAATAATATAGCAGATGAAAGGCATAACATTATATGTTATAATCCATGTTTGGATTTTTCTTTTAAAAGGGGTGCCAGCATTGTCTGCCCAGTCAAATATAGCATCCAGGACAAATGCAGTTTATTAACATATTCAAATAGGTTTGGGCGTTTTGTAATTGTAATTGTTATTGGTTTTATTGTTTGGGAGAGTTTTTTGCGGTTCTTTTTCTTTTTCTTTTTTTCTTTTTTTCTTTTTTTCTTTTTTTTTTTTTTTTTTGTATTTTGGGTGGTTTTTTGTTTGGTTGGTTTGTTGGTGTTTTTTTCGGTTTTGGTTTTTGTTTTGTTTTTTTGGTTGTTTTTGTCTTTGTTTTTGTTTTTTTGCAGTAGTGTTTAATGCATTTTGAAGGCTATTACTTAATATACTTTAAAGGCCGATATTTAAATGGATGATGGCGAACGCTTTCACTTCGCAAGCCATCTTCAACTGCAGAGCCGTAGCTCTTCATCCATTGACCTGAACAGAAAAAGACTATCCCAATCTCATTTTCTGCCTTTAAGAGAAAAAGCAGAAAGCGTCAAGCCCCTCTGAGCAAGGGAGCAGCATGCGTTAGAATATCTAGAAATTAGTTTTATTTTCAGGATGAACTATTCAGAACCGCTCGGAATAGCGGATCAGATGAAAGGCTCTTTACACCCCTCAGGCTCAGTTCCGCTGCGATAGGTGGGAGCGGGATGGGGCCCGGTAGGAAGGGAGGCGATTTCGGGCAGGCCGAGGAGAGGACCCCGCAGAGGCTCCCCCGGATTCCTTCCCCGGTGCCGAGCTCGCTCGTGTGGGAGGCCGGGCCGAGCGGGACCGCAGCCCCAGCCCACCCTCAGGCCGGGGAGCGGAGCGGGGGCGTCGGGAGGGACCGGGCCGGGCCGGGCCGGGCCAGGGATTTGAGCCGAGCAGAGCCGGGCGGGATCGGGGAGAGCTGAACCGAGCCGAGCAGAGCCGGGCGGGATCGGGGAGAGCTGAATGGAGCCGAGCAGAGCCGGCCCGGATCGGAGTGAACAGAATCGAGCCGGCCGAGCGGCGGCCCCAGCCCGCTGGAGCAGCATCCTCGGGACGGCTCGCTGTCCCCTCCCCGGGCGCCCCTTCACAGGCTGCTCTTCACGGAGTGGGATAGAGATTATTGCCAGGTCGAAAATATCCCGAAAACTCCTAGGAAGGGAATCCTGGGACCGTGGCCGCCCCCGCGGGTGGCCGAGCTCAGCCGGGTCCGGCACTGTTGGGTGGCACCGAGGGGATCGCTTTTGGGTTGGTTTGAGTTAATTGAACTTGCAACCACCAAGTAACTCCGTGATTAGCATGCGCTGGTGGAAGGGTAGAGCGTGTCTGTGCCGTGGAGGTGGCAGAACCGGGGGGCTCGGGGCCGAGGATGGAGGGGAAGGGCCCGGGGCTCCTTCAGGGGCCGCTCCCCGGGCAGCCCCCGCTCCCTGCCCGCGCTGACCGCCGCTCTCTCCCGCAGCGGTGCTGAAGGCGGAGCCGGCCGCCGTGTTCAAGTTCCCGCTGGCTCCCCTGGGCTGCTCGGGGCTGGGCTCGGCGCTGCTGGCCGCCGGCTCGGGGCTGCAGGGCGGCTCCGCCTCGCCGCATCTCCCGCTGGAGCTGCACCTCCGCGGGAAGCTGGAGCCGGGCCCGCCGGAGCCGGGCAAGGCCAAGAAGGGCCGCCGCAGCCGCACCGTGTTCACCGAGCTGCAGCTCATGGGGCTGGAGAAGCGCTTCGAGAAGCAGAAATACCTCTCCACGCCCGACAGGTAGGCCACGGCCGACCTCGGACCCGGGGCGCCACGCCACGGGACGGGGCTCATTTTACTTGAAAAAGTCGGGAATCTGCCATCCGAGAGGGAAGCTGCCGGCCTGACCCCCTCTCTCTCTCGCCCGCAGAATAGACCTGGCCGAATCGCTGGGGCTCAGCCAGCTCCAGGTGAAAACCTGGTACCAGAACAGGCGCATGAAATGGAAGAAAATAGTAAGTGCCCCTTCTTAACAGTCCTTGCCCTGGGCGCACCGTGTCCGCGTTCGAGCCCTGCCCTGCGGGCTTCGTCCTTCTGCATCTCGGCCCTGGCACGTTTAACGATAACGTTAAGGATAATTATAATAGTAATGATGACGATGGCCGCAATAATAATATGCCCCTGGTCTTTAACACCGCGTCCCCGGTCCAGCATCTCCGGGGCTCCGGCCGGCCGTCCCTCCCGTCCTGGGCCCCGGGGCAGCCCGAGCGGAGCCGCACCGGCCGGGGCACGGGCGAGAGAGGGGCTGCCGAGCCGCGGGCCCTTCCTCCGCCCCCTCCTCGCCTCGCAGGTGCTGCAGGGGGGCGGCCTGGAGTCCCCCACCAAGCCCAAGGGCCGCCCGAAGAAGAACTCGATCCCCAGCAGCGAGCAGCTCTCGGAGCAGGAGCGCGCCCGCGACGCCGAGAAGCCGCCCGAGAGCCTGGGCTCGCCGGCCGAGGTCAGCCAGGAGGAGTGAGGGGCAGCTCGGGGAGCACGGAGGGCAGCTCGGGCCGCGGCTGCGGCCGCCCTCGGGACGCTCGGACGCTTTGGCCGCACTCCGGCCCCGCCGGCCGCGCCCTCTCCGCGCTGGGCTGCGCCGCGGCCCGAGGGGCCAGCAGGACACTGGATCCCACCATCCGCATCTACTCGCGCTCTGAAACCCTGTGGTGCCCCTAGTTATTCGAAAACTGCATTTTATGATCAGTTTTATTAATGCGAAGATATTTACTTTATTTCAATAAAGTATTTTATGAACTATTGCTCTGAGTAGCGTAATGCTTTGAGGTTGATTTTTTAAAAAATTGTTGGGCTCTTTTTTGGGTTTTTTTTTGGGGGGAGTTTTTTTGGTTTTTTTTTTTTTTCCCCACGGGGGCAGATTAGAGATTCAAAACCAAGTTCCAGGCAGAGCTACAGACAAAGTGCAAAGCGCAGTGGTACCGGGAGGATTCTCCCGTGGCTTTTCGCCACGGTTCGGCTGCCCGTGGCCGGGAGACGCCAGACCCTCGGCCTTCCCTTGGTCAAATACCGATGCTTTCGGACTTTAAAGATACATTAGTTGGTGACAGAAGGTTAATTAAGTTCTGCACTGCCCATCCTGAACGGTACTTTTTAAAAAAAACTCTTAATTGCTGCTGCGATAAAGCAGCAAAAATCCTAGTACGAAATCGTGGCTCTTTGTTGTTCGGGTGGGGGTTTTAAAATTTTGTTTTATTTTTTCGCTTGTTTTCCCCGAGTCTCTTCTCCACGTTTTCCGCTGGGATGTTAAATTACAGACCATCCGCCGAGACATGCAATTACTGCTATTCTGCTAAGAAAAAAAAAGAAAAGGAAATAAAAGAAAAGAAAAAAGCAGCAGCGCAGGGAAGAACGAGAGGCGGAGAGCGAGGGCCGGGAGCGGCGGGATAGCCCCGGGCTGAGCCGCTGCTGCGGGGCCGCCTCGCAATTAACGGCGGTAATTAATTAACGGCGGTAATTAACGGCGGTAATCAGCGCTCTGGGCTCAGGGCTGGTCTCTGCCCCCCTGTCCCGGCGGAGCGGGATCCCTGTCCGGGACAGCGGCTCCGGGAGGCTCCGGCCCGTCCGTGCTCGGCGGTGGGAGCGGGGCACGGGCACAGCACGGCCGGGCTTTCACCCCAGCCCGCCCCGCATCGCCGCCGAGGAGCCCTCGAGGTGAATCTGCCGCTCTCCTGCCGGCCCTTCCAGTTTTCCTCGTTTCTCTCTCCTGCCCCGCTGCCCAGCACGGCCTTGCCCGCAATGTGCCCCGAATCCAGCCCGGGATAAATCAGCCCCCGGGATGAGGGATGGAGGACACGGCCAGTGCCAGGTAAACAGGAACCAGCCTCGTATTCTTACACTGAAATGACTTAGATATTTAACCAAGCAATTGACTGAAAGTGGTTTTATTTTTATTTTTTTTTTTGTTTTGTTTTGTTTTTTGTTTTGTTTTTTTTTAATTTGAGGATGAGGACGGGCGCTGGGAAGAGGGAAAGCGGCGGCGGGGCTGGCAGAGCCGGGGTCTGTGGGACCCTTCGGGCGGTCAGGACACGCAGGCCGTGTGCCTTTGTCACTCCCTGTCACCTCTGGCTGCTGTTTCTGGGGCTTTCAGAGCGCACGGGAGCGGCACCCGGTTTTAATTAAAAAGAGATTGGCTGGCGCATTAAGCTAAATTAAGAGGACGACAGGCTGTGTTCGTGTCACACACAGGGCTGGAACAGCCGGGCTTCACTCGGTGCTAGCGCCTTCGCTAGAGAATGTTAATATTTTCTTTTCACAGCTGAGCAAGTGACGGAGCAGCGATTGTACTTTCTCAGATCATAAGGTGATGGGATTTTTTTCAGCACACCAATCGTTAAATAGAGTAGTGTTTTGTTTTTTTTTCATTTGTGTTTTTCCCTCGTAGGCAGCCGAGAGCGGGCTGGGGATGCTTTGGTGAAGCCGCGTTTCTGCCCAGCCGGGTCCGGCCGCTCTGTCCGCGCACGGCGGTCCCGGGGCAGCACACGCAGGTAAAATTCCCTTCTGGTTGTGCCGCGGCAGGGAAATCCCCGAGGGGGCTCGGGCGGAGCTTCTCTCGGCCCGGCACGTCCCGAGAGCCCCGCACGCAGCGGGTGGAGCCGAGCCCGTGCGGGGCCCGGAGCGCTGCGGGAGCGCTGCCCGCGACATCCCGGCACAGCCCCGGCCCCGGCCCCGCTTCTGTGACACATTTCTGCTGCGGGAGGAGCCCGCCACAGCCCCGGGAGGCTGCGAGCCGGCTGGCGCTGACGAAACCCGCAGTCCTCTCAGGCACGGAAGAAGCCTGTGAGAATTATCGGACTACATACCTGACTAATGGGATTTCTTTATTGGCTGGCTTGGTTTGTGTTTTCTTGTAATATGTAATATGTATATACACGTACAGTCACACGGACGCATTCCGATTGTTTTTAACGATTTTATGTGTTGCTTTCTGTCCAGTTTGAATTCCCCGCAGGTTCTCCAGGTCGGCTGGGCTGGGCAGGCCGGGGGGCAGCAGCCGGCAGAGAGAGAGGGGCGCTCAGAGGGATGGGGGCGCTGCCGCGGCAGGGCTGGAATGACAGCATCTCCGATGTCCCTTCCAGCCCAAACCACGCCGAGATTCTCTGATTCTCTTTGAAAAGCCAGGATAAATGCCACCGGCCGCCCGTGACAGCCCTTCCAAACGCGCTCGATAATATCCCTGTGCATGTAACAGCAGGGCTGGGGCTGCCCCTGAGCAGCGCGGATAAACCTCGCCGGGCCATGAGCGACCAAAGGGAAGCACAGCAGGCCTCTCCTGCACACGGGTTCCGTGCCGATGGATAAATGCGGACAGTGCAGCATAACCACTTCACTTTCCGATCGCCCTTCCCAGCTGCGAGGAGCCCGTGCGGCGCTGCCGGGCTGCGATCCCCGATTCCCGCAGAGCTGCTCCGCCCGCAGCGGCCCCGGCAAGGGCTGCGAGGTTTCGGTCCGTGCCGCGGCTTCTCCTCAGAGCCCGGCTCTGCTGAGGGAATGATCTCGCCCGGCAGCACCCAGAGCTGCTGCAAAAGCCACGAGCACGGTTTGCCGCTGCTGTGTAATTCTGGAGCCAGTAAAGGATATGTGTAGCTAATACACCTGAGGGTTGCTCTCTGTCTGTGTGTAAATAAGCTGAGTTACCATGCACATTCATGCTGGGAGAAATGCGTCCACACTGGGAAACTGCACATTTTACTTACACCTGTATAGGTAGAACAGCATGTGTTTTCTCTGCAAACAAAGTGGAAGGGTGTGGATTGAAGGCTGGAAAAGTGGGTCCTTCCATGTTTGACTGCTCCTCGGGTCACAGGTAATCAGCGAACGATTTGATGGTTTTCTTAACAAAAATCCTTTTAAGGCGAGTTTCCATTTCAAACATCCTAAAGTCCCTTTTTAAGAAGCATCTCAAAGAAACCCGAGAAAAGTTCTGCTTTTTCATCAATGTCAATTTAAATATAGCTGCACGGAGCCCGGTGAGTGAAGATGAATGCCGTGGGTGTTTATTCAGAGGCAGCTCTTGGGCTGGGGGGCTGCGGGGGCCGTGGCCTTGCCCTGACTCCTGCCCCACACCTGCAGGCAGGGGAGGTCTGCTCTGCCCCTCTGGAAGAAAAAATTCACCCTAGAGCAATGCTTTGTGGGCACTTCTCACAAAAAAACACCCCTAAAGCACAGAGTTGATGCTGCATTTTCCCCTCCAGGGGTGGGGAGTGGGGATGTGGATGGGGGGGGGGGTCAGTGGGATGGGGAATGGAGGGGGATGTGGGGGGATTCAGGAGGAAGCATGGGGGCTGTGAGGTGTGTGGGGATGGGGGCTGATGGAGGAGTAGGGATGCAGGGGCTCTGGAAGGATGCAGGGTGTGGGGAGGGGGTGCAGCATGCAGGGGTGAGGAGGCTGGAGGGGATGCAGGGAGGATGGAAGGGTGGGAAGGGACATATGGGGGTTGTAGGGAGCATGGGGAGGGTGTGGGAGGATGCAAGAACACGAGTGTGGGACTGTAGGAGTGGGGGAATATCGAGGGATATTGTGGGGTTATAGGGGAAGGAGTGCATGGAGATTTTGTGGGGCATGGAGAGCAGGGAGGGGATGCTGGAACCCGCACCCCCATGTACTGATAAAAGGCATCACCCAGCACCATCTCAGAGTGCTGGCGTGGGCCAGGCCTTCTTGGATTTGGGGTGAAAAATTAACATCTATCTGGGACTTTTCCTCACCATTTTGGTCCAAAAGGAGCCGAATGCAGAGGCTGAGATGACCTGCTGAGTTCAGTCAAATTCTCTAAAGTTCATTAACCAACATGTGATGTCCTGTTATTAGATGTTTGTCTTAAGCCTCATGTTGGGTTGAGGTCATTGCACACTCCTTAGATTTGGTTGTTTCAGCTGAGTTGTAGAGTAGATAAAATCTAAATGCTAAACTCCCAATTCCCTGAAATTTGGCCCAGCAATGTGTAAATAAAGCTCAGGGCAAGTTTGCATTATCCGTGCTAACACAGCTCTCCATGCTGTTATGTCTGCTTGGCTGAGCTTTGCCATGAAATCTGCAGGAAAAGCGCCAGGAGGAAAGCTTGGGGACAGGGATGGCTCCCTTTAATGAGGCTGGTGGTGACCACTGGGTCAGCAGGCAGCAGTTTTCATGGCAGACTTTAAAAATACATCCCTTGCCCCCTAGCTCTGCGTGGATGGAAAAGTCCTGGTTGTGCATGGGCTCATCTGTTTACAAACAGAGCCCATTAAAACATGATTATGTACATCATGGGCTCTTTCTCTGCTGGGTCCCCAATCCATTGTTTATTCTGCACCTATATTAGCCAACCACAAAATGAGCTTGTGGTGTTTCCAGAACGTGTTTCTCTTTAGGATGGGAACGTGGGAACTTTCCGAAATTGAAATGGGACACAAGGCCAATGAGAAAGGGCCAGACTTGCGCCTGAAGTTGGAGTGTCAGTGGAATGAGAAGATTCCACTTTCTTGCAGTGGTTTTCCCCTGAGAGGAGCAGCTCAGAGAGCGGGGGGCAGAGCCCACTCTCTCTCTGAAGATGCTGAAGTCAGGGGGTTTCATTTAAAGGGAGAATTACCCCTGGAGGGGGAAACCCTTGGGTCACCTTGAAGAGCTCAAGGTCAGATGTGCCTGCAGCCACAGCCCAGCCCTTCCCCACTCCACGGCTCCCCAGGCATGAGCTGCGGTGAAAACGACACAAAGCCCAGGAGTTTATGGCAATTGCTCCCCAGCTGGGAGCTGCCTGTGCCCCTTCCCCACCTCAGCACGCCCTGCCAGGAGCCAGCAAACCAAGGGTTAACAGAGCCCAGGGCATATGTGCAGGGCAAAACTGCATGTCCTAGGAGCTCTGACGTCTGTCTGGAGACACAGGACCGCAAAACTGGGAGAGGAGAGCCTCAAAACCTGCACTGGGCTATTTTACATCAATTACGGCATTTTTGTGCGGATTAGATTAATTTATTACGAACTATCCTCTCCAGCTCTGAAACTTTTACTTTGTGAAGAATGACTGTTTTGTCAGGGAAGAGTTCTGGGTAAAAATCTACGTAAGGCAGGAGATGTCAGCAAAGCACAAGTCTGACTTTGGCTGGCAAGGAAGGTGCTCCCAAAATGCTCCTTTTTCACCACAGTGAGCTCTCTGAGGGAGAAGCTGGCTCTTCATTTTGAGCTAACGAGCTTTTTCCTTCTCTGCTGCTTGACAAGGTTTTAGAGAGATCCCACGCTGTTATTGCTGCTAGAAACATTTTCTTTCTAAGGTGTTTACTAAAGATTAAAGACAAGGAATACAAATCCCAAATATTTTCAAATTATATTATCTCTTAATTGTATAATTTGCTGAAATATGGAAGTGAATAACATCTTGTCCGAGTCAAAATAACCTTTAACGGATGTTTAAAGGAACGAATCATCTCTGTGCCTTGTCCTTTTCTCCTTTTCGGGAAAGTGAGAGCTGGGTTGCTGAATATTCCCATTTATTAAACAGAAATTCTCACAGAGCCTGTTCAGACTGTGCAAAATGCTGGATGTCTGTGCCAGTCCTTGCAGATGCTCAGAGCCTCCTCTCATTCCGCCCTCTGAGGCTCAGTGCTGCCATAGGTAAGGTTTAAAGGGTCCCACAGGGTTTTTTTTTTTTGAATTCTGTGGTGTGCTGTGAACTTTCCACGTTAATGAGCGTGTCAATATTTCGTGTTCAGATTTCATACTGTTAATTTTGGAAGTCACAGAGTGCTGCTTGTTTCCTGGCGTGTCTCACCAGGCGAGTGTTGGTGTACACACCGTGGTGTAAAACAGAACAGAGCACGTTGAGCCCGGCGCTTATTGGAAATTAAAATTCCTCACTCACCAGGATTTGTACCAGTAAAGTACAAGTGTTCAAATATTTGCAGAAAGTGCCTGTGAAGCAGCTGCAAATTTGGCCGAATTTGCCTCTGAATTCCAACGAATATTTGCAGATTTTGGGCTAAGCTGTGCTGCATGGAACGCTGCAAGGGCGCAGGTTTGTAGGTGCCAGTGCTTTACAATTACCCGCGTGCAAATTGCAGCTAAACCGGCTGGATTTAACTCTCATTGATTTAAAGGGAAAAGTACAGCCAAGCCCGGAAAAAAATCCTAAACCAAACCCCTCCAAGCAAACGCAGAGAGCAGCAGAAGCTTTAGACAAATACCCACATTAGCGCTCTGCAGCTCTCACTGCAGCTCTCCCTGGCTCCTGTCGGAAAGGAGGCAGCAGGGTGAATTTAACCCCTTCATTCCCCGCTGGCAGGAGGAGCCTGCTGGGCAGGGCTCGCTGCTCAGGGGGGGACTCCTGCCAGCCCAGATCTCCCCCTGGGGCCCCAGAGGGCTCCTTCTCTGGGGGGAAGGTAAGGCGTTCACAATCGTCTTCAGAAAACCTCATTTTAGCAGAATTTTTGTGTTTTCAGCATGCAATTGGGTTCAGCGTGATCAGGACTCAGGAGGGAGTGCTTGGCTCCAAAGGGATGTAGTTTGCTGAGGTTTGGAAAGCTTGGCAGGGATGCTGGGCAATGAGCTCCAGAGGCTGGCATGGTGTCTTGAAACACAGAATTTCCAGTCAGTTTTGCTCCTCTTGCTGCACCAGGAAATATCTGGATGGCAAAACTTCCACAGATTCCTGTGATCTTCTCTTGCCTGTCTCCCTGATGCTGTTGCCATGCTTGTTCCTTTTAGAAATGGATTTATAAGACATCCTGACAGACCTTTCTGTGACCAGACTGAGACGGGATCTGTTGGATATTGGAAAAAAATAGCAGAAAAAGGTATTCCTTTGTATCTAAATTTTTTTGATTCTCTACAGTCCCTCACAGTGTCTTCTCCTATTGTTTTCTTCAATCCTCTGCTTTCCATCACTTGTGGACACTGCGTTAGCCTCTAGCAGGCAGTTCCTGTGTTTGCTTGGCATTTTCAGCCAGATTAGCTGGGAACAAGCTCAGTTCTCTGTGCAACAAGAGCTACTCCCCATTGTTTGCTCTGCTAATTGCCACCTGCTAATTTCCCTTGTCCCAAGTGTTGCCCCGAGGGTAACAGCCTCTTCTCCTTTCCCCTGCAAATCTTGGCTTTGTGGGGCTCTGCCATCATTCCCCCAATGTTTCCCCACAGGGCTGTGCTGAGCTCTCCACTCCTTCATCCAAACCACGATGGGTTTCATTTCTGGCTGAAGAGCATCAGTGCCTTGCCTGTCCATGGCAGGGGGGTGGAAGGAGATGATCTTTGTGTCCCTCCCAGCCCAAGCCATGCAGGGATTCTGTGATTCTCTGCAGGCACGTGCGGTGCTTTTGGAACCAGACCCTGGCACGCTCCTTTCTGCCTGGTGCTCTTCCATGCCTTTCATCAAGACCTTCCTCAGAGTCCTGGATGCACAGCCATGGTGCCTAAATTCCCTGTATCCCTATGTTTGGAGAGAGTCTCAGTCCCTGAGCCAGCTCCTGCTGTCAGGTTGCCCTCCAATGGTTTGCTCAGGGCACTTTCAGTCTTTCTGATCACCCGAGGAATTTCACTTTGATTCCCATGGAAGGTTTTATTCCCTGAATGTTTTACTCCATGAGGATCTGGAACTGGAAGTGGAGCTGTGCTGCACAGAGGGAAAGGTGGAAACCTCCAAGGAGACTGTGGTTGCAACCCTGCTCATTCATAGGGCTGGCTTTGATTTCTTTTAATTGAACATGTTAAGAGTTGGCATTCAGAGATGTCAGGGCTCATTGCTGAAAAGTGTTGGTGGACTGCTTAAAAATTTGGACTGAAGACAGAAGAATGAGAACCTTTTCTTATATGGCTAAGGTTTCATCCTATCCCTGAAGATTTCCAGTGAATTCAGAGATCTTCTCTAAAGTCAAATGGCACAAAACCCCCATGAAAACCAACCAAAAAGGAGAAAATATGGGAAAAGTATCTTGCATAGGTAAATGCAAAAAAAAATATTCCCTCCAACAATGAAAAATGTTGGAAGGTTGTTGTGATTTGATTTGAATTTCAAATACTTTAAAAAAATTAATTTTTTTTTGTTGTTGTTGTTTTAAACCTAGGTCATGTGGTGCATTAAAATTTGCTGAGGAAGATGGCAAATTTTAGCCCATTGGAGTTTTTCATGCAGAGTGCTTAGTTCAGCACTGTTCTGAGAAGAATAAACTTGAGGGGTCTGGCAGTACCCTGTGCTCCCCATGAACCCATTCTGGCTGCACCCAGGTGATTCGTTCAGGTTGATTTTTCTCAGAAGATGTAACTGAGGATCTGAATTTAAGGAAAAACTTCTCCCTTTTCATTAGAAGAATGCTGGCCAGCAAGACTGGGATTGGGAGAGCAGAGCAGTGCCAGGAGCGGGGCTGCTGCACCCAGGGCGTGTTTGAAAAACTGAGATTTCTCACAGCAATAGAGTTCCCCTCCAGGTGCCTCACGTGTCTGGGAGGAGGCTCCAGGACCACAGTGTTCCATGGAAATTTTGGTGGTCTGGAGCACTGACAGCCTTCATTCATCTGCAAGTGTCTGCCCTTGTCCAGAGAAACAATCCTGGGGTGTCCAAATTGGTAAACGTGACTCGAATCATGGACGTGAGCGCTGCTGGGAGGGTAAAGGGAGCAGAAGGAATCAGTAAAGGTGCCTCTGCTCTATCTGTTTTTATTTAATAGACTGCATGAGTTTCAAATCTGCTGCAAACTTAAATCAGGGTGAAATTTTGCAGCGCAGGGACACCCCTCAGTGGACCTGGGAATTAGTGTATATTAAAGAAAGAAAGGGGAGGGTGGGGAAAGAAGGAAAAGCTCCCCAAGAGTTTAGAGTGGGATTCTGGTTTGTGTTGGATCCTTGTCCTCTAAGCTTAGAGCACTCTGGTAACCTGAAGGATCAAAAGTGTCCTCAAGCCCTTAAATAGATGACTCGGAAATACTTGAAATGTGTTTCATTTTATGGTGAGTTTAATGTTTCTAATCTCGGTGCAATTTACAATTACAATAAATATCACAAAAAATTAATGTGGCCACTTCAAATACAAAGGAACGACGAAGTGTAATCTGAGAAATTTTTATCAACATGCAATTTCCTTAACAAAAACATCAATGTATCATTTCAGAATGCCAAGAAATATTTATCTTTTGGGACAGCAAAATCATTTGCAGAACGTTTTAACCGCTAAATAAATATTTTACTGGCAACTTCTGAGGCATCATAAATGCAGTCAATATAAACAAAGCAATGTGGAAAGCAGCTCCAGCCTCAGTTCAGAATGTGCTGGGCTGGTTCGTGGCGGCACAGGACTCTGGGATGCATTTGGCTGAGCCTCTGTGCTTGGAAAGATCTGATTTCTTCCTGCTCTTATAAGCAAGTTTGCTTCGTTTATTTGGAAGTTCTGGCAGCAGGAGCCAAAGTGAGCTCTTAGGAGCGGTGATGCAAGCAGTTAGCATTGAACTGAAACTGGCTTTTAATAGTTAAATTTCTTTTTTTTTAAATTGAATCCAGCGCCCATGAAAGCTGCAGGGTCTGCAGCCTTGGAGGGACGGTTTGTGTGCGTGGCTGCAGAACGGGAACAGAAAGGCTGCGGGGGCTCCAGCTCCCTCAAGGTCTGGGCCAGGAGCTTCAGCTCTGGGTTCTGCACAGCACTGTTGCTGTGCCCTACTCCATGGAGCATTTGTTGGGAGCATTATTGTTGGGAACTCTTTGCATTCCAGCCGTGGTTTGGTGATCCCCCTGTGTGTGCTGATCCACACGTTTGGTGCGGCTGGGAGAGACCATTCCCAGGCTGAGGAAAAGCTGGGGACTCCGGAGGCGGTGATGGTGATTCCCTGAATTTTGGGGTGGCCCGGAGCTGATGCTGCAGCAGCAGTTACTCCGCAGATGGTGGAACGGGCTGTGTGGGAATTCTCCTGGGAAGCAGCACAGGGTCTGCTCTCGGGCAGCAGGGAGAGCTCCTGGGGATGCTCCATCATCCCGGGGAACATGAGCACGCACCTATTGCACAATGCATCTTTCAGAAGGGACTGGGAAATACATCCTTGTGAAAAAAAAACAAGGCAGGAGAGTTTATTTAGTCCCAAATCCATTTAAATGGTGTATATTCCTAGGGTTTCTTGGTAGTAACTGCAATTTAATCCTTGCTTAAAAGGATTTTTTTTTGATTAATTGAACACACAGGAAGAAGCCAACCATACTGTTCCTCACAAAAGAAACAGCTATTTTTAGGCATTTGCTTAAATTTTAAGTTGCTTTGTTCCTGTTAAATCTCAGCCTTTGCTTTGGCAGGAATCCCATTTTAAAGCAACTCTCACGTTTGGGAAGGCAGCAGGGCTCAGGGGTGTGCACGGGTGAATTTTGGAATGGTTTTTACAGAACTGGGGCCATCAGCGGAGCTGATTGAGCCTTCAGCCTTTACAGGATTTAGGATGACATTTAGAGCTAGATTGGCTTTATTGAATAACAGCTGGGTAAGACGTGTGACTTAGGCTGAGTGAAAAGTGCCACAATAGGAGATTCTGGTAATTGTACCAAACTGGGTGCTTGTCTTATTGTTCCAGATAATTTAAGAGTTAATCTTCATTGTAAGCACTGGGAAAGAGATTTAAATTTTCTTTAAGGAATGGTCTTTGCATGTCTTAGGGGCTCGAGTTTCAACTGTTCTTTTCATTTTGCACTATTTTCATTCAGTAGGACCCCAAATGAGGTACAGAAAATGGGATTTACATGTGCACACAGGTTGGTGGATGTGCTGTTATCCCCACCTGGACATCTGACTGCAGCTTGGGGCAACCACACTCAGACCTCCACATATTTTTCCCTTAAAACAAACTATCTGCAGAGTTGGAGAGAATAATGAATATTTGCACCATTTAAAAATGGTGATCTGTTTCCTACCTAAGTCTGGGAATTTCAATAGGATTTTGGGTGCATAAACACTTGGATCTTCTGATATTGGCAGGTAAATTGTTTTGACCATTGTCTTCCAAGCCTTCTATAATGCAAAGGTTGTTCCCTGTTCACTGAAGTCACTTTAGAAATTATAAAATGGAAGCTGTGATTAATCAAATATACCAATCTTTCTGTAGTTGTATAGGGCGATAGGGGAAAAATAATCCCTTACATTTGTTTTTAAAATATGTCCATTGTTATTCTGGTGTTTTATTTTATTCTTGACTTTCAATTCCCTGATACTTTCGAATAAAGCCACAGTTTATCTGCTCCAAGAGAGAGAATTCTTTTGCGTTCAAGTTCATGAATTCTTCTCTTCTGAAACCTGCCTAATAAAGGCAGGAATACAGAATTGTGGGAATGTTGAGAGGTTTTCTCTGGTTAACAGGTGTGAAGTGTTCTGGGATCCAGAGGTAGGAAGCACTTTTGATGTTTAAGGTGGATTTTAAATATGTGCTTGGTATTGATGTTGGAGGTGATGTCAAAAGAGAGGCTTCCCTGGGTGCTTCTGAAATTCTTGTTGTAAACAGCCCGGAAGTTACTCTTAAATACATTGTGAAAATCCGACATAGTTCCCTCCTTAGTAGTTTGCAGAATAGAGCAGGATTGGTTCATGGTAAATTTGGCTGCACGAATGATCTGGTTTTATTACAAAAATTATGTTACCTGCACCTGCATCCTGTTACTAAAGAGCGCTGAAGTGGGAGGGAACCAGCTCATGGGTCAGTTTGTGAAAGTATTACTTTAAATTGTCTTTTCTCTCTTGACAGGTGGTTAATGAATAACATTTTCTGGCTGATAGATCCCAACCCTTTCACTTTAAACATTGTATTTATCAGGTCTTTATTAAATATACGAAACAAGACCACACTGGCCAAAATCTGTCACAGCACATTTTGTTGTCACAGTGCATTTTGCTGTGTGCTGAGGAATGAGAGTCCAAGCCATAAAGTCGGTTCATTTTAGCCTCAATGGCTTTTTAAAAAGCTTGTAGCTTAAAATAATACATTATTAAGGTATTCAGACTTGTCAAAATTAATAATTAATATCACTTTCTGTTCCCCACACATGCACAGAGCCTTTAATTCCCTTCCCTTGTTTGTGTTCCAGCCAAGCAACTCCGAGCTGTGGCCTCTGCCTGGGGGCAGCTCCTCACTGCTGCCTCCTGGACCAGGTAAATGATCCATGGATCTGTTAAAAATAATATTACAAACGCGAATCGTGAGAGGGAGAGACATATAAAACTCCAATACTGTCAGTGTTTACTGCATTTGGCATTTTTGACTGTCCCCCTTTGCTCTGCGCTGGGGCAGCCTCGAGTGCTGGGAGCAGTTTTGGATGCAAGAAGCCACCAGAGAGCATCCAAATGGGAACACAGGGATGGGGAGGGGTCTGGAGGGGCCCCACAAAGAGTGTCTGAGGGCCCTTGGTTTGCTCAGCCGGAGAAGGGAAGATTGAGGTCACAGCTCCAGGGGCTGCAGCTCCAATCTCTGCTCTGGGACAGGGACAGCACCCAGGGAACAGCTGGAGCCGGGCCAGGGCAGGGTCAGGGTGGACATCAGGGAAAGGTTCTTCCCCCAGAGGCCGCTGGGGCCCTGAACAGACTCCCTGGGTTTGGCCATGTCCCCAAGGCTGCCAGAGCTCCAGGAGCATTGGGACAACACTCTGAGGGACAGCCGGGGTGGGATTGTTGGGGTGTCTGTGCAGGGCTGGAGTTGGGCTTGAGCATCCTTGGGGGTCACTTCCAACCCAGCCTATTCCATTGTTCTGTGATGCTATGGTGTGCTTTTACCATGAACTGGATTATACTAAAATGAGTTTCCTGGAAAACCAGGGTGCTGGGAGCTGCTGTCTCAGTGCTGGGCATTTTTAGCCATTTATCCTTACTCTATGCAAATCTTACCTGGGGATTAAGGAGTTTGCATTATGAGTACACTTAAACTTGCTCTCCAATGCCTAACTTGCCAAGGGAACTTTGCATTCAACCACAGCTCCTGGAAAGTTCCTGCACTTCTACATCTGTAGAACCACACCAAATGCGGCCTCTTTACTGCCGCCTCCCTTTAGATAACCTGTCACGTGTAATTTCACAATAAAGCAATAATTTAATAAATAAATAATGAATTAATAAATAACAAAGGAGAAAAAGGAGAAGCATGTGGTTTTAAGCTAGTACAAGTCTCAATTTCTTTGTCCTACCTTTGTGAATCCTTGGCTGGGATACCCGAATCAGAATTGATAATTGAGGATACAGCTGATGTCCACTAATAGGGAATCAAATTACCAATGGACCTGGGAGCAGAGCCCAGGTCCATGGATGCTCCTGCCCCAGCCTGGGGGCTCTGCAGGTCTGTGTGCAGCTCATCCCTGCCCTGTGCCCCATACCCCACGCTCAATGTGTGTGCTCTGCAGGGCCTAAACACCCCTGTGCACCAGACAGGGAAAGGTTAACAGTGTGGGCTGAGGAGGGCTGGCTGGGGAAAGCCAAGAAATCTATCCCCAGCCCAGAAAAGTGTCCAGCAGTTTGTACTAAGGAAACACATTTGCTTTTCCTCTCACCTTATAATGGATGCTGGTATTAAGGTGACTGCACTGCAAACCCTGTCCAGACCATTTGGGCAGGGATCATGCTAACTCTAACAAACAGTGCTTGGAGCCTAGAGTGATGCAAAACGTTTATAAAGAGATTTTTTTGGCTAAGTCCCTGCAATTTGGAGGCTATAGAACACAACCATTTGGGTTGCAATCTAAGAAGCATGAATTTAACATAGAGATTGTATTTCCCAAATGTTGGAACACTCTTGCTGGAAAATGCAGCCTTCAGTTGGCCTCCTTTAGGATTTTAAGTTTAGACAATACGAGCCTTGAAAATCTATAGATGTGTGTCAGAAAATACAGAAATTGTGGTTGTGGTTGAGGCTGAGCACAAAGCAGAATGATGGGCAGTTTAGCTGGCGTAAATTTATGGCTGGAACAATTTACATTGAGAATAAACAGTTTAATGGATAGCTGGAAGGATTAAAGGATGCTCAATCCATCAGATTAAACCTGTCGTTCTGGCTGGTGGCTGGTGCCATTATCTCAGTGGGAAATGAACATTCTTTCAGAGATGTGTTTGCTGTATCTATTGCCCTAATTGTGTCACCGATACCCTGGCCCTGCAGGGCTGGGGGCAGAGCTGTCTCTGTTATCTCTGCTGGGTGAGGGGAAATGCATTTCCCTGTGCAGCCAGAGCTCCCCTGGCACGCTGGGGGCTCTGGGGCTGCCCTGCTGCTCTCCTGCTCCGTCCCTCTCCTGCTCCGTCCCTCTCCTGCTCCATCCCACTCCTGCTCCATCTCATTCCTGCTCCATCCCTCTCCTGCTCCATCCCTCTCCTGCTCCATCCCTCTCCTGCTCCATCCCACTCCTGCTCCATCCCTCTCCTGCTCCGTCCCTCTCCTGCTCCATCCCTCTCCTGCTCCATCCCTCTCCTGCTCCATCCCTCTCCTGCTCCATCCCTCTCCTGCTCCATCCCTCTCCTGCTCCGTCCCTCTCCTGCTCCGTCCCTCTCCTGCTCCATCCCTCTCCTGCTCCACCCCACTCCTGCTCCATCCCTCTCCTGCTCCATCCCTCTCCTGCTCCATCCCTCTCCTGCTCCATCCCTCTCCTGCTCCATCCCTCTCCTGCTCCATCCCTCTCCTATTCCATCCCTCTCCTGCTCCATCCCTCTCCTGCTCCATCCCTCTCCTGCTCCATCCCACTCCTGCTCTGTCCCTCTCCTGCTCCATCCCTCTCCTGCTCCATCCCACTCCTTCTCCATTCCTCTCCTGCTCCATCCCTCTCCTATTCCATCCCTCTCCTGCTCCATCCCTCTCCTGCTCCATCCCTCTCCTGCTCCATCCCTCTCCTGCAGCTTCACCATCACTGAGCGCAGCTGCTCTCCTCTCTCTCAGACTCGGGTACCCCAGCAAGGAAAAGCAGTGCTGGTTTGGAGGGAAGGCATGAAAAGCCATTTCTGTGGATCATAACTAGTGAGGTGGCCCTTAATTTCCTCCCCTGTGGTTCCAATTTATCCAGTTCAGAAATAGAAAGGTTGATTATTTTTAAATTTTTTTATTATTTTAAAATAAATTTTAAAAATATAATAAATAAATTTTTATTTATCTGCAGGCTGATTTTTAAACCATCAGTCTGCAGATTTGTATTCTTTCATTAGCTGATGCAATGCAAGAAGAATCTTTTCCTTTTTTCCTAGATAAGAAAAAAAAATCATGGACTGCTTTTTTTTTTTATTTTACACAGTTTGAAGAAAATACACTTTATATATTTAATTTTAAAATTTTGAATATTTTAATATAAACCAAAAGTTTGACTCTTTGCTCTGAAGAGTGTGTTTTTCATTTAAAAAAATGGTCTGTGTCTCTTATAGAAAGGCACAGCAAGCCTGGTAAGGTGCAGGATTATCCCTGTGCTAAATGTTTGGAAATGATACAATAAACCCAGCTTGAGAGGAGAAAGGAGCCACATTACAGCATCTATGGGCAAGGGAGGGAAGCGTTAACTTAGATTAGAAAAATTCCCTGAGTTAATTAGGTGAAGTGATAATGTTTAGAGTGGCCTTCTCACATGAAATGTGGAAAGTGGATAATAATGTGTAAAGAGTAAAAAAGGAGACAAAAATTTTGCCTTTGAGAAGTGGAGGAGTAGGGAGAGGCAAAGTGAGCGAGGCAGGCTGGGGCTATGTAATGAGAAGTTGTAGAAACAGGGAGAAATGTCTGAAGCTGGGAATTTTATAATGGAAAGTCCAGCAGTCACAGCTAAAATAAATTATGGACTTGGGAGCAGCACGTGAGATGTTTCATGGAAGTGGTATGCTCAAGCAAAGACAGTTCCCTTCTGAATACTTTTTCTTTTTTTTTTTAGAGGTTTATATATTATATTGCAGTTGATTTTGCTTCAATATTTTAAAACTCAAACAAGGGTAATTCTGTGGTAGTAGTTTTGTCATTCTGTGGTAGTAGTTTTATCTTTCATAGGTGTCATGCTGTTGACCAGATTAAAAATCAAATGGAGCACTGGGGACAAAAGCTCATTTTGAACCTACGAGTCCAGAAATTTACTGAAAGATCCATTTATTACAAGAGGCTGTTTATGCATTATGACAAATTTAAGTTAGGTTTTACAGCTGTACATGTGCACTGTGGATATTAAAGTTTTCAGTGTGCGACTATTGTAATAAAAGGCACGAACGATGTGATAACTCTTCTCAGAGAGAGGAGTGCTGCTCACTTTGATCTCCAAATGTAGCTCAGCTTTTGGAATGATGAGGACTCCACTGAAGCCACGGTGCCTCAGGATTCACACCCAGCCTGCCAGGAGCAGGGTTTCACCTGTGTGAGCAGCGTTTCCCTGGGGGCTCAGCGTTTCCAGCTGCATCCCACCCAAAGGGATGAAAATCCAGTGGGCTCTGGCACAGCTCCGGCTCCTCTCCCTCCCCGCTCAGTGCTGAGCACAGGAACCATTTTTGTGTCCTGTGGGCCCTGCCTGGCTCTCAGCAGCAGCACAGGACAGCAGATTGAGGCGTGCAGCACAACCAGCATCCATCCCAGCCCTCGGATCACCTCCCCTGCCTCTGTCTGCTCTGTGCTTCCCAGAGAGGGCTGGAGGGAGCGCTGCCTCCAGCACAAACTGCAGGCACTCAGAACAGTCACTCCTTTGGAATCCGCACATTTTTATTTCCATACGAGATGCAATTTAATCATTAGGGGAGTTTAGTTAGCGCCAGTGCAGCATACCTTCCTAGGAGGAAGTTGACCCCAATTTTGTAAGCGGGTGTTTGTGGAGTCAAAGGTGGACTCTTAAACAGACTTAGAAGCTGGGCCAGCAGCATAATGCCCAATCTGGCACACACAGGAGAAATTATCCACGATTAAAGACTTTCTGATTAATATGGCTTATGTGCCAAAACTGCACATGCAGCGTATGATCTCAATTAGAGTGAAACCTAATTCTTCAAGGCTAAGCTCCAGATTCATTCTGTAATTTCTTCTTTGTTTAACTTGGACATTTTCTGACAAGAGGATCTAAAAGAAATGTGGAGGAAGGGCGCAGGACCCCCCTACCATTATAAATTGCAGTTCTGTAGAAAATATCTTCCATGGTGCTGCTCTGAATACCTTGACTATTTAATTTTTAGAAGGGTTGTTGTGCATTCCTCTAAGGCACTGCCATTTAGTGCTGCTAATGGAGCTGTAACAGTTTTTGGGAAAGAATGAACACTCGTGTGCAGGTTTTCTACTGAACAAGGAACTCCTGCCAAAGAAAACTGCTTGAAGGTGGAAAGGAATAAGTATATAATCACGCCACTGTCATTACCTCTGATATTAAGAAAGTAGGAAATGTCAAAGGCCTGTAAGAAAAATAAGTTCAGGTTTAATGAGTCTGCTGGAGAGGAATTATCAACATTAATCATTTAGCTAGTGGACTAACATAGCTGGCATCAATAGAATAACTTTTTCCATCCTGCTTTAATACACAGCAGTTGCTCTAGCTTGTTTCTGAGACTTTTTTTTTTTACTGCTAATCCCAAAACATCCTGCAAACACAGCCTCCAATGCACGGGTATCTCTGCACTGCGAGCGCTCTCCCAGCCTCGTGTGAGCTCTGCTCAGGGGGAATTCAGGCTCCCCCTGTGCCCCGGGCCCAGGCAAGGGCTGGGGAGGATTTTGGAGGCTCCCAGGGCAGCAGGCACGGAGCCCTGCTCGCTGTGTGCCAGGCAAATCCTGTGCCTGCAGGGAGCGGCAGGGCCAGAGCCACAGCTGCTGCTCCAGCCCAGGGCCAGCGGCCTTGGGCTTCTCTTTTAAATGAATTGCTAAGCTTTGGCCTAGGAATCTTGAGAAAAGCGTTCTTTTTTAAGGAAAAGAGAGAGGGACATCATACAATGTCAAATGTCAACCGAGATCTTGCTTCTCTGGGTCTCCTCAGTAAGTTTGGCTCTCTCCTCCCCTCAAGCCAAGCTCCAGGGCTGGGTTAGAGTCAGGAGCGTGGCTCTGCTGGGGCAGGAAGCTTTGCAAATCTTACAATGCATAAAGCAACAGATTTAGAACTGCTTTGTGTGGATATGCCATTAAAAAAAAATACATATTTTGTTATGGATTAGAGCAGGAGAAAGTGGTGTTTGTAAACCACAGCAAGGCAAAATCTGAAAAGGTGGTAACTTCAAAGTCTGAAAGAGGTTGTAGCTTCAGTTGAGTTGAGGGGACTGTATCTTTTTTTAAAGAGGTATTAGTTGATTTATAAAAAGTCATGCATGTTACAACATTTTATAGCTTCCATATTCCTTTTTAAAAATTTAAATAATTAAATAGCAGGAAGTCGTGCCTGCAGACATGTGGGCAGTCTTTCAAAAAGCGAATTCAGAAAATTTCTAAGTCCATATATTTTTTGAGGTGCAAGGGAACCACTGCAGTTGGGTGTAATCTAAATCTAATTTTCATTTTCTTGATGCAGTTTCACATTTAAAGCGATGAAACTTCAGGCGTCATCCTGGAGCCCCTTCTAGCAGCAGACACACCAACATTCTGCCTCTGCCCGGAGCGGCTCGAGGACGGCGTTCTGCCGTTTGTCATCAATGGAAGAGAAGGAAAAATGGCAAAAATGACCCATCCTGTGGTGCTCCTGGGGCGGGCAGGCGACAGGTGAGGCTCAGTGCTGCTGCCCAGGGCCAGGAGGAGCTGGCAGCCTCTGCTGGAATGGGGAAAATTCCATCCTGGAATGGAGGAATTTCCCTTGCCTGGGCGCACAGCGGCTCCAGCAGGGACAGGCCTTGCACAGAGCCCCTCTCCTGCAGGGCTGGGGAGCACATCCCCCCGGGAACACAATCCCCCTCGTGGCTTCTGCCTGGCTGGGGCAGACGTTTGCTGTGAAATGGAATCCATGTGCTGGGGTGACCCTTAATGAAACCCTTTCTCTAATTGCTGCATTAAGCTCGCTATTTCCTAGTCACTGTTTACGCTTTTAAATCTATAATGTATTCCAAATTAAGTATGTTTGAATGACAGCATTCTGATCTAATTATAGACTTTATCATTGATTAGGACAGACAATCCAAACTTAAGCTCTGCTGGAATGGCTTCATGAATAAAATGAAGGCAATGATGAGGTTCTTATTCTAATAAAGTAAAACTACATAAAAATATTCCATTTAGTAAATTAGAACTTCTGACTCTGAAATTTTGCAAAATAGTAGCAGTATTTTCTAGACCATGACTAGGTAATCTAGCTAGCTATTTTTTTTTTCTTAAAATTCTTGATTCATTATGTAATTCAGTTTTTAATATCCTTTTATTCTTTGCTTCCAGTTGTTCAGCATGCTCAAAATAAAATTGAATACAGTTAGCATTACTGTGTTTTTATAGCAGTGCTTGGGTTTGTTTAGAAACACGCTCAATTTCACACACAGGAAAGCAGCAACGGGCAGGTGAAGCTGAGGGAGTGTAGGCACAGCAAACTCCTCAGGACCTGCAGCGTTCACAGCGTGGTGATGGCAGGGTTGGAGCAAGGGGAGCTCAGAAAGAGAGGAGCAAAGGTGATCCAGGCACAGAGGGTCACTGTGCAAGGCACAATAGAGTTTCACTCTAATTGGGAAAATGGAGAGAAAGCAAAAGGCCTGGGCAAGGATGGAAATGCTGCACAAGTCACTGTGAAGAGCTCAACCAGAAGAAGTTACCAATGCAGACCAGAAGAACTGTGACGACATAATTGCTTCTATAAAGAGTTTATAGCGCCACACAAAATCACTAATTAATGTGTTTGTGGTACAGGAATGCCTCGTGTTACTCAGGGACAGCACTGGGCAGTTCAAGAAGACAAAAATTTTCCTGTTGACCTCCAGGATTCCTAACACAGACACTTCCCAGAGAGTTTGAACTGCCCCTTTGTCCAAGGAGAGAGGAGGTGGCACAGGAGGTGGGAGCAGCTTTCACCACAGGGATCAAAGTCACTGCCAGAAACCCGGGTAGCACTTCCTCAGCGTCTCTGTGCTGGTGCAGACTGGGGGTAATTGACTGGAGATCATTTCAGAGCAGCTGCAGATTCTTAAGAAGGCCAATGCAATATGTATAATTTTATAAGCCTGATGTTGCCATACTCTCACCTACTGTAGAGCTCTGCACAGCAATTACAGCACAGTTTAATTTACAAATCATTACTGCATTTAGCTATTACCAGTACAAAGTAGTTACTTTCTCTGTGCAATTGAAGCCTAATTTTCATGCCATCTGAAACTCTCAGGCATCAGGTAACACTTTATTTTATAAGGAAAAAATAACCATTTATTTAAATTGTAAAATCTGTGTATTTACAGAGTGGCTGGTTTTGCTCTTCAGGCTTCACAGCAATTACATTAGAAGCTGTTTCTGAGAATCTGGGCTCTTATTTCTGTAAAAATAAGTTATCAGCAATTGCTTCCTATGCTTGAATAATTGCTTGAAGAATTGTAGTCTACGAAGCGAAGGCAATTACCTTTTAATGCTGCCTAATAATTCTGATAGTTTGTTAATCCACAAAGAGCTCAGGGGCTGTAAAAGCTGTGGAACTCTGATGTTGAGGCAATAACCAGGAACACGTTCCTTGTGCTGCTGTGTGAATGTGTTTGCACCTTGTGAGACAAAGGGGATTTAGAGTTAATTTGGGGTTTAATTTGAAGGATAAAACCATCGGTGCTGGGGACACAGAAGGCAGCTGACAGGAGTTTATTTGGAGAGGGTTTTGCCTGGATAAGATCTCCGTCCCATCACAGAGATGTGTGTGCAATCCCACCCCAGGTGTGGATTTTGGGGCTCCCTTCCCACCAGTGATTCCGTGCCCATTTCACACGTGGGGGCTCCCCCACAGAACTGCAGTGTTTTTGCTGGATATTTTGGCATCTCCTTTTCATTCCTTCCTTGGGTTCCTTGGGGGAAGAGCAACAGGGGTTTTGCAGAACTGAGCTGTAAATGCCCGTCCCAAATCCACACCCTCAGAGCTGGGGGCTGGGGGGAATGGGCAGGACCCCATGGCAGTGACAGCAATTCTTTCCTGCAATTTTGAGACCTGTAGGTTTCAAATAGAATTACCAAACAATTTTTTTTCCTCTTAAAAATCACTTCCTGTTGTATGTAAGGCCTGGATTTATGTGTAATACTCTCTGCACGCTTCACATCACAAACATTTTATTGCATAAAGGACTTGCATTCTTCGTGGCACAGCCTAGTCTGTAGGTTTTTAATTAAATTATAAAAACACCAGACAAAGCTACCTTTTATTGAAACCTGCACAACTGAGATAGGGGTGAGCTTCCAGAAAAGGAAGGTTTCAGGATACCTGTATTTTTTTTCTGGTAGGAATAGTTTCAGTCTTTGGAGGGGAGCACAGTTTTCCTGCAGCAAGGGCAGTGAATGCCTTTATTTCGTAATGAAATTTCTGCCTTCATGATTCCTTTGTTCCCAGAATGTCCTCTGGGTGCAATCTGTGTGCAGCCTTGGGCTTCAGAGACTAACAAAATTTAAATCAGTTTTATACAAATAGTTTTGGTCAGAGAAGCTCAGTCTTGCTGAATAAATTCCACAGATTGTAAAAGGTGTTTAATTACAGTATGTCATTAATTAGCCCTAAAATTCCTGTCAAAAATACTCCCTTTCTAAGTACCTTACACTCTGGTTTTTGTAGTTAGCAGAAAGACTCAACTGACTGGCGCTGGTTCTGTCTTTCATTGCTTTTCCCTGGACCTGTTGGATGTTCATCTGGCAGTGGCATCCCCTTTCTGAACTTTTCCTATGCTTTCCTTTCCACAGCTACTAACATTTAAATGTTGCTTGAAAGTTGCTTTTGGCCTTTACCTTTTGTTTTCCCATAATACCATGTCATTAATTTTTATTTTGTTCCTCTTATCATTCTTCCCATGCATTTTATCTCACGTCTGTGATTCTTTTGTTTTCTTATTCCACGTGCTTTTATGCAGTAGCAAAGACTGATGGGGAAAAGACACAGGTTTGGAGGGCACATGGTTGATAAAAGAGGTGCTGAGACCAATTAAGTATCCATGGTTTTCAACTTCATAAAGCAGTAACAAACACAGTAAGAAATGTATCTGCTTTTTAAAATACCAATTTTGTTAAATCTAGGATCCCCAAATTCATTTTATTCAGGCATATCTAGCAATCTCTATTTTCAATCAACTCTTTTTGGTGAATATGAGGTTGGATAGGAGAGACCCAATCAGCAGTTCTAACAGACCCTGTTGGCTGTCTCTGGGCCTCTCTGATTTTAACCCTTTCTGTCCTGTTGCATCTCCTTTAAGGACAGGACTCTTTTAGAAATGTGCATGTCCAGCAGGCCAAGCCAGGAGAAAGAGCAGAGGTGAGCAGCATTCTAAGGAAACACCTTGTCAGAGTATTTCCTAATTATACACATAAAGAGAAAGAGTCTCTGCCTCCAGCAGCCTGGATTTCTTTGGGTTGGTTTTCATGGTAGTACATTTTCACCCATTCTCTAGGGTGTCCTTCATCATACAGTGACTTTGGGGTAAGAATCCCACTCTACCCTATTTTAGAGGATATTTTGGAGGGTTTTTGAGGATCCTGGTGAGCTCTGCTGTGTTTAGGGAGCAGAGGCACTGCCTGGTGCCTGTGCCCTGCTCTGGGGCTGTGGATCTCCCCAGCAGCACATGGACACCCAGATGTGAGACCCAGCCCTGCAGGGTCCTCGTGGCCATCCCTGGCTGCCCCTGCATCCTAGTGACATTTCCCTGGCTGGACCTCGAGCTCTGGCTCCAAACCAAGGGCCTGAAAACATCCAATCCTCTCCCAGGTTTGGGCTGAGAGCCCGGGCAGCAGAGGCAAGGATGAGATGGGTGGGCACTGTTTGCTTCACAAACCCCTTGAAGAGTTCCTGTCACAAGGGACTGTGGGGCTCCTTTCCCTGCTGTAAAAGTGCTATAACCCCTGGGAATGCCCATTTATTGGAGGGGTGGTCTCCACTTAAACTCCACTTACCGTCTTTACAAACACTGAACATTCTCTGGATGTTCTTGCTTGGTTCAGATTCTTGGGTAGGGACAGAATATGTGTAGGCTGCCTGTTTAAAAAGAAAAAAAAAAAAAAAGAAAATAAATTACTACTAATTTGTGTCTTAATTTTGCCTGTTCTGAACACCTGACTTTTGGGAAAATCATCCATCTTTTGCAACAATTGGCTGAACCCCCTGCAATGTTCCACAGACCAGAGTGCTCCATGGAGCACAGCTCTTACTGATGGAAATCAGAGAAAATCCCCTAAAAGAGAGCTGAAAAAAGGAACTGGAAAATACTCAACACCCAGGGGACATCCTGCTGAGGGCCCAGGGAGTGCAATCCATCTTCAGGGTCTGCCTTATCTTTGGGAACATGGAACTGGTGTCAACCATGTCCAGGTCACACTAAAGTGGTTTCTGAGAAGCTAATGCTTTGTCAGTGCAATGGAAAATGGCTGGGGAAAAGGTGTGGTCACATGTGTTCAGAATTCCTCAGCTTTTTAAAACACTATTGAAGTAAATTGTGATGCTTCCACCTACTTGAAGGAAAAGGCTCAAAGATGCTGCAAGAGGTTGAGCAGGCATCTGTCCCAAAAGGATGACAGTGCTCCAAACCCAGCTTCAGTTTAATTGCACCTCACCTTTCTGCAGACACCAGCTGTTTATAAACACAGCCTGTCCAGAGAATGCTCCATTACAATATTTTAAAAGATGTCCTAAAGTCCACCAAACATTAGGCCTTGTGTTTATAGAGGAGTGTGGAAAATGACAAGCAGAGGTGTTACAGGTGCAGTCCAGCCTGGTCTCTGAACTGCATTTTTAGTAACTGCAAGCTAATGATCCAGGACATGACATCAATAATGTGCACAGGTGCAGGCTGAGAGGATTCCAGACCTATTTTCAAATAACAGATATTGGAGAGTTAAGATATTTTTAATGGCTATCTGTGGAAGCAGTGGGAAAAGAATATAAGAAAAGACATCTGGAAATGATGGGACAGTTTTTGACATATAGAGGCTATAAGTATAGGGTTTTAATATTTTCCTTAAAATGTAAAACACCAATTTCTTTAAGAGTTAAATGACAAATATACATCAAGTGGGAATATACAATTACCTGCAGTTTTTGAGGCACAGCTTTAGCCTTTGGAAACCTCAAGCTTCATGTACAATATCTGTACTTTTCTGGCCTTGACACTGTAGATATCGTCTGACTTTCTTGTCATTTCCTTTACAGTCACACATGACATGAGAATCGTGACCAAATTGCTGCAGAGTGAAACTGAAGGTTTTATACTTTTTTTTTGAGCTTGAATGTTATGTCTAATTTTTCTTTCATTTCCTTGGCAAATACAATTTCAGCTTTTAGGGTGGATTCTGTTTTGGTTTTGATTGACTGGTCTGGGAGGCCACTGCCATGGCACCTGTGTTTACACACTGTCCACACTCACATCCACGAGCTCTAGAGCTGACCCAGCCAGATTTATATGTCTGGACAATTCTGAATTTCCTGGTTCTTGGGCTGTGAAAGGAAAGAGAGGGCAATGATGAATAAATGCAGGAACTGGAGAGTCGGCGTGCAGGGCACAGCGGCAGGCAGTGCTCTCCAGACAGAGGATCCATTTCTCACTTCTTGGGTTGTTGGGCCACCCTCACCTGCCTCAGCTCGTGGTGGTAAACCCTCAGGAAGCTCTCAGCAAGGAGCCAGACAGCAAGGACTGCAAATCTTGGTTGGATGCTGCTGGGATGGGACAGGGACCAGGATTATTCCATGGATCCAGCAGGACTTGGTGCTCAGTGTGGGGCCAGAGCCCAACAGCTCAGACAAGTTGTGGAGCTGGTGGCTCTTTGCTGGGGCAAATTCCAGAACAGGTTTTCAGTTCAGATGTTGTCAGTTTTAATCCACCCCTCCCTCCCTGGACTCTGGGAGCTCTGTGGTTGTATCCTAGGATGTCTCGCAATTGTTTAGTCCTGGTGATTTCACCCAAGAAGCAGACCTTTATTCCCAGAGAAGAAAAACATTTCTATTTACATTTACAGTATCCAAAGCACTGAATCCAAGATTATGAATATTTTTTTCCTGTTACTTCAGGACTGTCAGCACCAACAGGTCTTCCCCTGTGTCCATGCCTGCGGACCTACACACCAGAGCAATGAAATCCAATTGCAGGTTCTGGCTGGGACCAAAGTTAGATGTGCATGGAAAGGAAACCCAGAGAGGGAGTACCGGCGGTCAGCGTCTTCCATGCAGCCTGGAACTTCATGCCTGTGCGTATATAAGAACAGACAAACCCCAAATCCTGTTTTGGTATGAGCAGAAAATATTCACCGCAAGAGGAAATGAAAATTATTTAGAATTAAGTCAAAACAACAATTTAACATCCCTTTGTGTACACAAACACTCTTCTGAAAGTCACAAATCATAGATGCTAGATGTCCAGAGTCATTTTAAATGCTACTTACCTAAAGCCAGGAGATGAGAAACATGTGGCAGACCTTTTTTGCAAAAGTTCAGGGCGGGAGGGGAGCAAGAGGATGTTTGCATCTGGAGGAGGAGGGCCTAAAAATACTCCGAAAGCCGACAGTTCACTTAAATCATTAATCCTACACTGAAGACATTTCCACATTTTAATGGACTGCAATTAAACCCAATATTTCTTAATACGAGTGTCAGGTGTTTTCAGCAGTGATGCAAATGACTTCTTAGTGCTGTAATTCTGAGGGGGAAGGCATTTAGACCGGGCTCATTTGAGCAGCCAACTATAAACAAGAGCACATAATTCCATCTGCTTTTTGGCAATTTGTTGTTCCTTTTAGGTTCTCTTTCCCCGTTTGTCTTGTGGACACAGTTTGCAGGAAACGTCAGCCAGCGTGATTGATAGCATGAGATTGGATGTACTGACTTCATGCTTTCATAAAGCAAGACAGCTGTTGGGAGAAACTTTCCTTCAGGAGCTGGAAAGGTTTAAATTTTCCATCTCTTTGACTATTTGGCCTGATGAAGGATTGGGTTTTACCAGACAAGTAAATAAAAAGATGGCTAAGATGTACTAGAAGGTCATTCAAATGATCTTTAAATAGCAATTACTGGAGGAGGGTAGAGGGAAAGCCCTCAACATTCTGAGTCTGCTTCAGTGAGCCCTAAAAAATTATGCTGCTGTTCTCTTATTTTTTTAACCACTCTGTACAACAGACAACTTCTAGTAATGTGATTTTACACTGGGAGTTTGTTACAGGCCATGGAAGGGATTCCATTGAACTCCCTGGCCATCACCTGACTTTCTGTGGCTGTAAAATGTTGATTTTCCTCCAGAGTCATGATACACCTGCTTGCTGTTCAATTTCTTGCTCAAAATAGATATGCTCATTAAATATTAATTAATTTGGGGTTTGGATAAATTACTTGTATCCATCAAGTACACTTTCCTTGCAGGGCAGAAAAGAGAAAGCATAGTGTTTGTTTTTATAGTTATATCTCCCTCTGAAGCATATTATTTTTTTTAGAAGAATATGTCAGATGTTATGAGCATAATTATGAAGAAGATCAGTATGGGATGCTTTTTTTTTTTTCTTTCCCCATGCAGAATGTTTGTGTGGGTTGGGTGTTATTTGATCGTTTGAAAGACTAATAACTGGGTTCTTGGCTATGCTGATTTTGAAAATCTTTGCCAGATCCATGGTCTTGCTGGAAATGGGCCAGAACCAAAACTCAGGAACTGAAAATGCCTGGAAGTGAAATTTTGGTGGAGGCTGCATTTCAGTGGTGGTGTGAGCCAGACTTCAAATTCCTCCTCAGTCTCACTTTCGTTGTATTCAGTCACACCAATATAAAATGTGGCTGCTCAGGAGCTGTGAATAAGAGGGGCTGGGTCTCACACTGCTATGGAACTCTGCAAAATAAGTGTCACAAATCAGCAGGAACAGGAGCCATCACACAGTGCTGTCTTTAAACAGGAATCGGGGCAGGTGTGATTGTCAGGAACCCTGGGCAGTAACAGATTCCTGCCAAGGACAGCACGGCCAAAAGCCCCACACGGTGGAGCCTTACCCTGGGCAGCTCAGAACTGGGGCTTCTCCCATGGATCCCCCTCGATTTACACAAGAAATCAAGGAAAGTGCTGGATTAGCCAGGTTCTGTGCCCACAGCCCTGATTTAAGGGGGAGAGGTGCAACTGGAGAGCCCAAAGCCCCTCAGTGCCCACCCACAGCTCTCAGGGCTGGTGTGGACCCTCTGCCTCGCTCATCTCCCAAGTCCAAATTAGAGACAAAATGCTCTGAGAACGGGAAAATGTGTTCAAGAAGTGGTCATGATTGTAAGAAAATTTGATACCGCGGCAAATCCTGAAAAAGACCTCAAAGAAACTTTAGCAATGCTTTGGAAGCAGATTGCCGCAGCAGCAGCTTCCTTGGGCAGCCGAGGGGGGACGTTGGCTGCTCTGGGGGGTGTTTGGCAGTGCTCCTGGGTAAGGGGATACCAGGGAACTCTGTGGGTCACTTCACTCAGATCCTGTAAACGTTCCCATAATCAGTAATCATCTGCACTGTTCCCTAACTCTGTGTGGATCACTGTAACAGCCCAATCACTTACACAAATACACAGTTCCAACACCACTGATTAGGATTCTGCAGAGCTGGAAGAAAGCCAGTCTATGTTCACCATGTACAATCAATTTATTGTGAAACATTTAAAGACTCAAACGTTTATTTAAACCTTAATGAGAATTTTTTTCTCTAAGCCATCTTTTAGTATTGTTGCCTTAAATGTTGGGATGTGATGACCCTGGACAACTTCCAGTCTCTTTGCTGCTTCAACAGATTTTTTTTTAAAGTATAAACAGCTAAACATACTTTACATTTGAAATTAAAGTCCTCATAACTTACAAAGTATCCAGAAAACAATTACACATGTTTAGAACTGTTGTGTGCTGCCTAATGATCACTTGTATTTCATCCACTTTATCTGAGAAATCTGGGAAACTTCAGATTATCAAAAATAGTTAGGCAAATTCCACTCACAAAGGCAGATTCTACAAATCCCATATTCCTACAGGTTCTGCACTGGAGAGCCATTGGACAGCAGTGATGCACTCTACCTTGTGTGAGAAGGGACAGTCTGGGTAGGGCCTTACCCAGGATCATGTATTGTTTTACAAACTCCTCCCTTTTCATTGGAGGGCTAAGCAATATCTTCCATTCTTTTCCCTCCCAGCATCCATTATTTTTCATCTGTGGCTTGACGTGGTCCTTGAGCAAAAATGAGCTGCAAGAAAATCAATGAATTGAGATATTCTATACCTTTGTTGTGTGATTAAAGAAGAAATTGAAAGCTCAAAACAGTACAAACTTTTAGTTTTTCCCTTTCCTTTTCCAAGTGAGTCAATATCACAGAAATAACCTCATTCACTTTTGGTCCTGCTTTCCTACTTCCTTCTCTGAAGAGCTGCCCGTGCCATTTTCAGCTGTAAAATTATTTATTGCCAGGATAGAGAAGATAGCAAGAATATAGTTTAGAATTTTAAGATGGGCAAGTGATACTTTAAGCAGGGCTTTTCCTACAACTCTGCAACTCCTGGAGCTCAGGTTTGGTCCCAGAAACATCTGGGGATTGGATTCTGCAGCTCTTCTCAGGCCCGTGCAGAGGTGTAAGGGAGCACAGCTACATCACTGCCATTTAAAATCTTTTCACACTGTTGTGCAGTTTTTATTGCAGCCTTAAATCAGTATAAACTGATGGCTGCCCCCATAAGTAGCTCTGACATATAATTTAATGTATGAATTGAGACAGAACGTAAAAAACAGGTGATAAAATATTACACCCACACTGAGAACATTAAAATGCTGATGTTTGGAACAGCTGGCTTAGCCTTTTTTCTCAGCTGGAATAAATAGTAATATTAAAGGATTAGCATAACCAATAACAAGTGTTGAAGGAATTGATTTCATTCCAGGCAATAAGAATCCTTAGGAACCAGTATTTTGAGCCTTGATCAACAGAAGACTTTATTTCATCCAAATACACTTTTAATAATGTTGTCTAGATATGAGTTTATTTATTATGTTTGTATCAGTTTGATTTTTAATTTGGAAACCTTTGGAGTATGAGTTCTTGAGGCACAGTTTTGGTTTTGGTTCTTTATTAAATGTCTTCGTGTGCTGTTATTTAAAGGGTATATCCTGGAGGTTTTAAGAAGGACCTTTCCTTGGTTTACCACTACTAAATTAAAATAGAAGTGGAGCAAAAGTACTTAACCATTAGAAAACATCAAGATCAGACAAGGAGTAAAGGTGGATCCAATCTTTTGTATGTACATTTGAGATCTGAAACCAGATTTCAAACCAGTAAAACTTAAAAGAACAAATGAAGAAAACGAGAAAGGTTTGTGGTGGTGTCATTCCGACAATGAGGGAGGGAAACCGTGGGGCAGCTGAAAGGTCAGAAAATTGAAGCCTGACAGTCCAATAGCTGTATTTGGTGTCATGGCCACAAGAGATGAGTGCAGGTTCTCAGAGTGAGGGTTCTGCTCCCCGCTCCTGGCCCAGTGCAGCCCCAGCCCTTCCTCTGCCTGCTCCAGGGCTGTGCTCAGGCTGAGGGAGAGGAATGGACATGGGGGGATGCACACAGATGGCTGGAAGGAGCAGCAGGGCAGCATTCAGCTTTGTCTTGCAGTTTGCTGGGACACTTTGGGAAATTAAAATGTTTTTTCAGGGCCTTTCATTAGTAAATCCTTGGAATTAAAGTTAGAGAATGAGTACTGTTTGACTCTCTGGCAAATCCAACCGGTTTTGTGATTTGATTTTTTTTTTCCCCTGAATGTCTCAGGAGCTGAATTTTGATGCCAGCTAATTGTCAGGGTCTCCGTGTAGATCAGCCAGCTCTTCATTCATTTTTTGGTGAATGACTTTCTGAAGTTAAACAAAAACATTTCACTGGTCAAAACACCCTTGTGCTTTTCTTTCTTTGAAGGATTCCATGGGGAGCCCAGAGCCAAAGACAGTGGTTCTGGAA